>NC_140340.1:24988426-25588426 GCF_963514085.1 Chelon labrosus
CCGCTTCAAATGACATTGGGTGCCACCACCAACTTCCTCTCAACCTACACACATATACGCGCGCACAAATGAAAGAGCACAAAAAGCTCAATTCAGCACAAGTAAATGCAGGCTTGCGTTCGCGAGAGGCATACTTTCAGCCGCTTCTCCTGCATTCTCCTACGGCAGACATCTCAAATGTGTTCCTACAAAGCTTCTAATTACACAATGCTGCAATTCAAAAGTATCATAGCAAATACAGAGCACGTCAGGACCAACAGATTAGTGGCTCCAGTAACAACATCCCCATCATGTCCCGCTCACACACACACCTGTGTTCACACATTTTTCTGACTGAGCCCGGTGTTTTGCATGTAAATAGAGTGCGACGCTGTGCTGAGGAGGTGCTAACTTCCTCTGTGTTGCACCTGGACAGGCTGCTTATCTGCATAAAGAGAGGGGAGGGAGGGTTGTAGGAGAGCTGCAAGGACGGAGCAAAAGAGGGAGGACATCAAAGGTGTTAATGGGTTAAAACCTGGTAATTGGGGGCACTTAAAATACTCAGGTTTACACACTCTGAAGGCCACTTTGAAAAGACCCCCTTAGTGGGAGGAAAAATACAGCTTCAGTTTCACTCCGTCCAAACTTCTTTCTTTAAATTGCTGAAAACAGTTAAGTAGTCACATTTTATTCAAGTTTTGTGCAGTTTCTTTACCGTTTACCGCTTCACGTTGTTAATTTCATCGTGCTTGTTCTGAGCTTCTATTTGCTACTGGGACACTATTTCCCTGACCAAACAATTAAGTTTATCATTTCATTTAATTTCCATCATAATTCCATTACTTTAATCGCAGACCCCCTTTAAGTTTTCATTTGAACACCATGCAAACATTTATTTTCAGCACCGAATATTTTCGTGTGCTCTGAGTCACAAACATCCAATCGTAAAATGCCAGCCAGTCCTGGAACCGCATCTCAAAAATGTGTCCTTTGAAATATCTCCAGATTTCAGCAAACCATTTCCAGAAAATTGGATGAGTTATAATTAGAAGTAACAGTTTAACTCAACACGAATAAGCTGAAGTCGTAATTTCTCAGTGCAGCCAGTGCGACCTGCAGTATCTCCGTGTCCTCCTGCATGTCCTTTACCTCTGATCTCATTCATTCTTTGGTGATAAATGATAAAGTGAAAAAACCATATGTTCTGTGTTTGTTATCAGAGGCTATCAGGGTCTTACAACAGTATCTACTAGGGCCTCTTCAAGGTCAGACTGTGCCTCATCCAAAAACCCTTCAGGCTCACAACTGCATTTCAGATGGGACTCTGACGTCTTGGAGTCAGCACGGGACACACAGTCATAACATTTGGGTTGGAGTCTTCCAACAGACATAATTCAGCACAGCTTTTAAAGAGAAAGCTGATAATATTCAAAATGACTGCTGTCATCATACTCGAGACAGTGAGTACTGTGGCTGGGGGCCAGCCAGCACGCTGCTCTATATTTGGTCATTTCTCCTTCTTTCAATGACTTCACCAATGCAGTTTTAGTCCAGGCACATGTGTTGTTTCAGTCTCATTTTCAGTAAACTCTGTGATCACCTTGCCTTTGCGCTCCACAGGCCTTTCACTGGGAGCACAAAGAGAGAGAGGGGCATTAGTGCACGAGAAAAGCCCAGCTTTGGCTTCTTAAAGAAAGCAGAGGTTTAGCTCTTTCACTTCCACTGCATTGTTATGCTAAGGCCCAGCTTGGGAATAAGAGTGAACCATTAGCATCTGAAGAAGAGCCAACATCTGAGGGAAACATGTCTTTAAGGCCCTGAAGAAAAGAATCCATGCTGTCTCTCCTTCTCATTTTCTCATTCTCCAACTTACTCATTTGTTCCTCAACTCAGCCCTCATTCCTTGCCTTTCGAAGGCCCATTCTCTTTTCTTTCAGTTTGGCTCCTTTGGCGCGAAGTAGGTATAAGAGGTGTGTGTGTGGGTGGGTGGGTGGAGAGGGAGATTAGGAATCGAAAGCTTCATGAAACAATACATATAGCTCTTTAGAGATACCATATATCTACATCAAACAGGTTATGTTCACTAAAGGATGGTGTCCATCATCAGCGAAGAGAAAGATATCTAACAGATGTCACTGCAGGTCATTTAATACCTGGAGATGGGCATCATCTGAAAAGTTTTAGCTGTACCGATGCCAAACACTGATACCAAGCAATCACTTGCAGTTGTTGTTTTTTGGGGTTTTATGTTGCCCGGAAAGTAGGTGCTTATTAGGTATAGTGAAGACAGATTAATTTATGACCTTAGCAGAAACAGGAGAAGCAGGTCGCTGACATCCTGTTAGAAATATGGATGCATATACTCTTATACATGTGTCAGCAGAATCCAGATGGCACCTTTGTTATTTGTTCATATTTTGTGCAGTTTATGTTCTCCCCCTTCACCTGGGTCAGTGGGAGAGTCCGTCAGGGTGAGAATGAGGAGGCATAAGTTTAGTTGAGGATGAAGATGTTCAGCAACTAAGTAGAAAGTGATGTTTACCGTTTTACATCCCTTTAAGCCTCAGTTAACATGGTTGAATTCCCTTGGCTTTGTTTTTACTTCTGTTTGACTAAGAATTTCTCATTAAATCATTTATCAGTCACCTACTCATGCCTCAAGACCTGATTCTTTGGTTTATATTTTAAGATCGTCTTGTGCCACGCAACATCTGCATCTTGTGTGTTGCCATGGAGCTTCCCTCTCCTGTGAACGAATGTCGAATGTTTTTGTCATTTGTTGTCTTTCGGAGAATGGTCATGGAGAAATGAATAAGGACAAGAGGGCAGGTTATAGTTCAAGGAGCTCAGAAGCATTCAACAGTGTGACAGGTCATGTTTTATCATTCCACACATACAACTGATCATTACTGGTGACTTACTTGGCAGAGGGTTAGGGTTAGTGTTGCATCTGCTAGGTTGTTTGGTTAACCAGAGTTGATTCTCTATTTCTGAAACTGGAAAAAAAGCAGTGTTCTCATTCCTTTCACAACCTTACATTGTTCTTTGACACAGAGGAAACCCAGTAGTACCATTTTAGTATAGAATTTGCCCTAAAGTTACATATTTCTAAAGTACTACTCCTCATTTCTTGATGAGCAGATGGGGTGAAGGACAGATAGCACAAAAACTGACTTCTATAATGGTATTGACAAAGGAACTCTATTAAAATTGGATCATGGTCACGGTTGATACCGGATCAGCTTAAGAAGATCAGCACGGAGGCCGATTTTAGTGTGTCAGTTCAGTGCATCCCTATTGTATTAATGCTGTGTTTGCAAACTTAGCACCCAACTAGGCTTACTCTGGTTCATTTAGAATCATTTTCTGTTGACTATTGAACACAGTGCATGGAAAGTAAATCAGTAAATTAAATGAAACAAGAATGTCATTGGCATATATTGTACATTTATTAGCCTTTTTAAATGGAACATGCTAAGAGCTCCAGTTCAGCAGTTCATGCCTAAAATGATTTATGAAAACTGCGAACACTGCGTATACTGATACAGAGTTGACAAGTGGTTAGAATGAAAGAAGGTGTCCCAGTAGGACAGTTGTTTATCCGATCTATATGAGGCCCTCCACTGAAGTGCGTTACTGGGCAATGACATCAAAGCTTTGACAAAGTCTAGCAGAAGCCAAGTCTCACGTGAGGCCAGCCTAATCATGTTACCTGGATAATTGAACATGTACGTATCATCTCAGCCTCCAAGTGTGTAAGCTGCTTTACTTTCCCCACTGCTGAGAGCTCTCCCAGCCGTGGGATGGATCGCAGGCCCTACGCACACACGTCGGGTGTGATCCCAAAGACACTCCCCTGAGAAATAACCAAACGTGGGGTCAGTCGAATCCCAGAAAGAGAGAAGGGGATACAGTATAAACTAAGAAACACTCAAGGCAGACAAAAAGCATGAACCGATACCAAGCAATGCTGAGTCACTCAAGTTTCTCAGGCTGAGAGACCACTGCTCCGCTCCCGGCTGACTGTTGATACCAGCAGTGGTGAGCTAACTGATAACAACAACATCATCAGCAGAGGCCGCCCTGTGAAGCCTACTGTATGATAGACACATGACTCTGACGGAGATGTTTGGCCGAGCCCTTTCAGCTGACTAAAGCCTTGGTGAAACACAGAGTGATTCGGGGAAGAGAAAAATGACTAAGTCGTGCACCTGCCTCTCTGTCAGGACAGCACCGCCAGCACTGACAGGAGGGAACGGGGTGAGAAGGCTGCGTGAAAAAAAGGAATTTCCAAGGACTGGGAAGATGTTGTGAAATCATATTGCGCATGTGGCTCGCACAGCTGCAGAGGGAGTGAATCGCTCCATGTGTAACAGCATGAATCACCAGTAGAGTTCCTCAGAAGTCAGATCACACTTTCGGCTCTCTCTCTCTCTCTCTCTCTCTCTCTCTTTCTCTATCTCTTTCTCTCCCTCACACACACACACACACTTCTCCCTCCCTCTCTCCCTCCCTCCCTCCCTCCCTGTTTTGCTCTCTTCTGTTTTCCATACCTCGCCTTCTTTATCACAGGTGCGAGCGGTGAAGTAAGCTGACAGACTGTCCACATGTGCAGCGTAAGATCGCTGTCCAACCTCACACATGTGCACAAACACACACAAAGACACCCACAAATACACACACACACCTCAGTGATCACAATGAACAATGCAGGAGCCATCCGAAGCCTCTTCATCAGAATGAGATCATGTGGCACATATAACACACATTGCTCACACACTTCCTCCTCCTCACCCCTGCTGCTCTGTAACGCAGGTGGCCGACTGAAGCAGCCGGAGCAGCAGCATTCCAGCTCTGCTGTTAAGTGACATCTCCTCTGCTGAAGTGTCCTTATCCTCATCCAGGAAAATCAGATGACTCACGCGGTTATTTACCTCACATGGATCTCATTGGGGTTTTTATGTCACCGCTAATGAACGCTTATTGGAGGCAGCTTCGGGTCAGTACACTTACTGCGTTTTGCTGCACAGCTATCACGGATAGTATACAAAGAAAATATTATTGGTTCCATCAGCATCTAAAAATTTCCATAAATTTATCATGGTTATTAGTCAGGTGGACTGAGAACACGCCATCAGTGCTGACCCTTGGATGGTCCACATAGGAGTAAACACTGATTCACAAAAAAACAAAAAAAAATAAATGATTTGCAGGCCAGCATGAGGCAGTTGTATTAAGTTCAAGTAAAAACTATTTTATTTGTGTTGCTCAATATCACAGATATGACAGACACTCTCTGTCCTTAGAGCCTCAATTCAAATTAGGGATAACTCCACAGAAATTACCCAAGTAATGCAAGAAAGTCACCAACAGCACCCTTGTCATGTGAGTTTCACATGGGCACCACCCCCAGATGTTCCTAATAAAACCCTAAATCTCACCAGTCATTTAGAACCAAAGAAGCCACTTGGATAATGGTGAAATGCTTTCAACAAGCCCCACCAGTCCAGCTGGCCTGGTTCAGCTTTCTTTTTTGAATATGTCGAAATATAGTGTGAATATAGACTATAAAAGCTTAACTTAAGAAGCTAACACACACAAAGAATCTTTCATATTTACCCTTATATGAATAAAATGATTCATAAAACTGCAAACAGTGAGACACGAGTATCCAAAAGTACGATTTAAAAAAAAGTGTGCTGATACAGAGTGCCGGTGAGAGTTGACCTCCCACAGAAAAGTGGTTAGAATGAAAGAAGCTGAATGACCGTGCCATGTTACCAGAGGGTTAAGCTAGATTTATGTTTTTCAGTCGGATCTGCCACATAGGTACTCCATAGGTACAACATGTCCTTCGAAATTCTAGTGGGGACCGACCAGAGTTTAAATGGTGTGGACCCATTAATGCACAAGTAAAAAAGTTTACAACAGAGGACGCTACAATGCACGCTCTGCATAGACCCAGACAAACATTGATCATCTTCCATCTACAGTAGTACCAGCTGATTAGTTAGAGAGCTGTCACTACTTTAAGTCTTTCACAAGATGCATGGATTCATTTCAACGTGGAATTAACCCACTAACTGTCTCAGTGATGGGTGGTGTCTGATAAGGAGCGTGCTTGAGAAGTGGAGAGGCTGCCGACATCTTCATCTGTCAAAGCTTTGACGTCTGATGCTAAATTGACAGCTTTAGAATGGGTCTTTAATGCTAATTCAGCGGCTAAATCCACCCAGGACTGCGTGTAGCTGTAGAGTCCTGTAGGGCAGCAGCCTGTCCCTAAGGACCTGCCCAGTACTGCCCTGTGTGGTCCAGCCCCCCCACAAGAGGGTTGAGGCCTCTGCCTCCCTCTTCTCCTTGTCCTCCCTTGATATCAGGGGTTCTGGAATGGAGGAGTAGCACTGGAAGCGAGAGGGGGGGTGCTGGGTCTCCCTAGTTGCCAAGCGAACACCATATGGGCAGCTCACTGGTGTTACTGGGGGCCCGGGGCAGTTCCCAGAATTCACATGATAATGAAGCCCGGGGCCATTCAGAGTGCTGGCCTAAAGCTGGGGCTAAGAGCTTTTGATAGCCCCCAGCAGCCTGTAGGCCTGCCCACCCTGGGCCCAGCCAGCTTTCCTGCCAGGCACAAACCACCTGTTTGATTTTCCCAGGGCCCTGCCACAGCGGAGGGAGAGAAGAGAAAGAGGGAGCAGGGAGGAGGAGGGGAGGGGCAGCAAAGGAATGTCTCCCTCTTATTTTGTCACTGAGTGTGTACTTCCCATTCACTTCCTCTTTATAATCCTCCAGCCCTCCCCTCACGTGCACACACACGTACACACAGCCACCCCAACACAGGCGTGCACGAGGACACGGGAGCGCATGAATATAACCTAGATGCACATATGCACACACCCCTGCTGACCCACACACACAGCCTCTCTCCCCCTTTGTTAAACTCTCTGAAACAATCCCAGGGAGAAGAATGAAGTTTAAAAGTGGGACACCTTCTGCTGCATCGGTGTTCCACACAAGCAGATTCCTGGAAGAGGGCCCTGGGTGAGAAACAGGGCACTGCTCATCTTAGATTCATGTTCTACATGGGAACCAGGAGGGGATCTTTAGTGGGCAGCTGAGGGGACAGGGAGACTGGCAGTAGACAGACCTGAGAGAGCAAGGGGTGGGTGGTGGCTAGGAGTACACAGGGATGGGAGGGAATGGGGAAAGAGGATGATGCTTGTGGCACTTGCGGGGGGTTGATGTATGTTTACAAGAAGGGCACATTCCTTTACCGTGAGAATGGCTGTTCGATGCAGAGCAATAACACCAGGACAGACAGGGCAGATGGCCTCAGGGTTTCTTTACCAAAGCCACGGCAAATGAAAACAATGGTTCAGTCCTTGCTTGTTGCTTGACTCAAGCCTCGGCCAATATGTGTAACTTTAGGTCAGTTTAATTTGGCCCCGGGGGTTAAAGATTTGCATATAAAATCCTGCCTGAATGCCTTCTCTCTTCTCTGACAAGATTCTATGGTAGAATATTTCCTGCTCTGAAATCAGGTGACGTGATAACAGTGGCAAAACACACACACACACACACACACACGCTACACGCACAGGGAGCACAGGTGTGCAGGTGTGACGTTGTGTACTCTGCGGCCACTTCTAGTTCCCGGTGTGAAGGCGGGGCAGCGTTCCTACAGTTTAACCTGAAATGCTGCCTTGCTGGGGGCTAAACACCTGTGCTGCACTCACTTCCACCCCCCTCCCCCCTCCACACACGCACACACACCCTCTCCTAACATGGTCTCTGGTTACTATAGTCCCCTGGCTGAGCTGTTTCTTTTTACACATTATATTCAGGTCAGGTGTACGGGGGACTTTTGCATAGAAAACATTACAATAACCCTGCACTGCAGCTCTACTGTGACAAGAATACATGCTGCAATACACCTGTTGCACCTGCGCGGCCTTCTGTAGGGCACATGAAAAGATAGCCAGATTCCCACACCCACGTAAATTAACTTCCTCTTGCTGTTGCTCCCTCTATGCAGCTTTGATAAATAGAAACAACAAACAAGAGGGGAAACTTGAGCAGGCTCAGATCACAGCTGAGCCAGCGGAGATTGTTAAGGTGGAACTTTAGTGTCAAGAGCATCAGGAGAAAGAAACAAAAACTCCCCGAGGCCCAAATAACTTGATTATACCCGCTCCACAATCAAAACAAAAGTGGCAGGCCCAATCTGTTCACTGTCAATGGCGGCTCTCATTTGTCAAGCCCATCCAAGAGGTTGGTTCTCAGGCGACTCGCACAATGCCCAGTGACAAACAGGAGGGCTCTCCTTTTAGCCCTGCCTGCCACCGGGAAGCCCATCTGAAGTATTAATCTTTTGGTTGAAGAGTGGAGGAGAGGGCTCAGCCTGGCCCAGCCATTGTCCCCAGGCCTGGGCCCTCTGAATGGGGCTTTGTCAGTTCCCCAGCTGCCACTGTCCATGCTCCATCTTTGGGCTTTGGCTCCCATGTCCCCTGGCCGTGCTGACTGGACGCCTCTGTGCAGCTGTGGGGATGTGCGGGTTTGTGTGTGTGTGTGTGTGTGGGATGGAGAGAGAGGTCAGGTGACAGGCCATTTGTCTCATAACACACAGAAAGACACACAAATACGTGGCTTAACATAGGAGCTTACTTGTCATTTCAAAGCAGTGCATTCAGTTGCCATGGATTCTTAACAACAACAGTATGAGTTCCCATCTTTACTTTGGTTTCTTATTAGAAGACCAATAAATATGTAGTTATAAATTTACAGTTAACATCACAGGAACACTCACAGCAATTTGTTGGTGACATCTCACCTTTTTCTGCTGATGATGACCTCTGATCTCACTACCCCTTACAGATGACTCAGCTAAATCCGTTGATTAAACAATACAAACGGCTTATCAATAGTTTCCCTCCATCCAGTCCAGCAGTGATGTGTAAATTAGAAAATGGCGGACACAGAATGAGGACAGAAGCCATTATTTATTTGTTCTCCATCTCCCTCCTGCAGCAGGGGGCAGCTGGCCAGCAGCAATCAGGCCTGTCCCCCATAGGCATCCTCTGGCTACCAGCTGGGAACAGCTGTTCTGTCCTTCTGCTACCAGTGGACCGGAGCCCTGCTGGAAGTCCTGAAAAGCGGAGGGCCTCATAGTAACCTGACTAACAGGCAGTATTCACACATAGACAGGTTCTGCTAATGAAGAGGGCTCATTAGGCTACATTTACAGTTTCTTTAGAGGTGCGTCTATTGTTTGGTCCAAGACGAGAGCTACAGCTGTGGGTCAACGGAGCAACGGAGCACCTCATCAGGTTGTCTTTCCAGTTTCACCACATCCTCAGCACGAAGTCAGTGTTAACTCAACTAAGCGCTGTGTGATGCTGGTGCTGCCGTACTTAATGAATTTGAGGGAGGGGTGAGGTGGGATTGTGAAATAGTTGCTGGCGGTGCTGGGGGTGATGACCACTGGACGGAAAAAGAAACTCTGGCGTTATTAGATTTGCAACAAGCCGTAACACTGTCTCCCATTGTGTGTCCCTCCACCCCTGCCCTCCCCCAAGCCCCTAACCGTAGAGAAGACTACTAGTCCCCCATGAACACCCCCTACACACACACACACATGCACACACATGCACACACACACACTCACTCCCAACTAAAGCTCTCTTCTCCAGGCAATTGCCACTGGAGTGGAAAGTATTCCAGAGCACAATGCCTATGCTCTCAATGGGTGCTTTAGCATGCCACCAGTGCGCTGTCACCAGCAGATGGGGAGCTAATTAGAAGCCATTAAAGGGCTTTGATAGTGTGTGTGGGAACCAGGCGGAGGGAGATGGCCACAGGGGTGTAAAGGAGGGGTGAGCTTTGGGTCCGGTGAATGCACACACACACATACAAACACAAGTGAGGGAAAGAGATATAGAAAGACCAAGCTGTCCCAGCAACTCATCTCTGGCCAAGGACGCAGACCAGAGGACACCTGTGAGGCTTCAAGGATCTCCGTGAGGTTCCGGCACACACCATGTATCAGATGGAGATAGTGTTCCTGTAGCTTGCCCCTGGCTCTCAGGGAAGGGCATCCATTTACCCACGCAGTCTGCTGCCTGCACACAGGAAAAACAGCCAACAGGCGTCAAAAGGCTCCAACCGGTCTGCACTGCCGATGACACATCTGAACCAGGACTCCCACAGGAAGTGAGTCCTAACCACTGGTCCTCAGTCATTACAGAGGCTGGGCTGCCCAGGGAGGTGCCAGGCCATGCCGGAGCACACAAAGAATTCAGGCGTAAACATACACAGCACACACACACCCACAGAAGATGTGACACAAAAACTCTCGGCACAAACTTCCTCTACCTGTAGCTGTGACTGATGAGTTTCGAACGCCAGCAGCCAATCATCAATCAGCTGAGGACAGATGTGACATTGTGGTGTGCTAAAAGTTTTTTGTGTCTGACACCACACTCACCCCTCCCAGTCCCATATGAGCCTCTCCACACACCTGCACACAGGTGTGATCATTATCAAGCAAACAGGAAGAGCCTGACTGGGAACTGGAAACTAATCCCACAGCTGCGAGGAGATGGCCTGTGGGTGTGTGTATGTATGGGTGTGTGCGTGAGTGTGTGTGTTAGTAAAAATTGTTGAAACCTTGCGTGTGCTGCTCTGCTCTCATAATCAAATTCCTCCGTTTCTTTTCAACAGTGTGTCTCAATAATCACACTGAAGTCAAATCCTCTGTCTAAGAAACCATTTACTCTGTGCTTTTGTCCACTTTCATGTTTCAGGAAGTAGTACGAGCACTACTTATTGTCCTCGCAGCAATAATAACAGCAGCAAAAGTGACAAAGCATTGCTGGAATGTCCTATTTCCTCTCAATGAATTCCTGTACCAACTTTTCCCGTTCTGGCTTCCTGTAGTGTGCTTTTGTAGATCTATTTGCTGTAGCGATAAAGAGGGCGTATTAGCTAATACATTTCCCTTCCACTAAATGAAACAATTTACTCTGAAAAAAGGCTACCAGGAAACCGTTTGCGTGTACTAGCACAAATATAGCCAAGATACACAATGTCCTCAAAAAAATACAACTGTTGCTTTTCTGCCTTTTGATGGATGTGTGTATATTGCAACGGCACCGACACAAACAGTAGCCTGTTGCAGAAATAAAACGCTAAGTGATAATCAGCTCATATATAAAAAGTCCCCAGGGAAATGAATTCTGTGTCAGCGATGAAGGATTGAAGGGGAGCTGAGAAGACAGGGCACTACCATTCTGTCAGTTTAAATCAGGAGCTAATATGTTTCACTTTTCATTCCCCTCCTCTGCCTCTTCCCTCTGTCTTCTCTCTCCCCTTGCCTTGATGTGCTGTAAACAGGCTAAAAAGGGCCCAGCTGTGTGGAGTTATTGTTGGTGTCAGTAGGAAGTGCTGATAGCTTTTGCAGCTGAACAAAAGCTGGATGAGGGGAGTGGAGGGGCGCTCCAGACACTGTGGCTCCAGCCTAGATTCTCTCCCACAATCCCTGCACCGCACTCCCATTGTTCTGCCCACCCGGCCTTCCCTCCGCCCTGTCAGCTGCGACCTAGGACAGAGGGCAAAAAAAAAAAAAAGGAAAAAAAAGAAAAAGGAAGAAAAAAAAGAAAGTTTTAAAAAAACTTTTTACAGGCTACTGCTGCAACAGCTAGAAGAAACAGCCGGTGGTAGTTAACTTTGTTACAGCATGACTGACGTTATCTTTGGTACGGTACAACATCTGTGCCAATACACAGTTATATAGTATATATATTAAAGTCCAAGGACAAGGGAAAAAAAGTTTATAAAACTTGATGCAAAACCAAATTTGCACCAAAGCATAAGAAAGTTTGCATTTATAAACCATTATATGTTGCAAACATTTTTAATATGAGCATTTATAAACATGATATATAAAGCAGTTATGTCATAGAGTAAAAGTTAACTTTAAGAAAGTTGTTTTTGCAACTTTACTATTACTTAATTCATTTGAGTCGATCAATAACAAAATTCCTGCAATACTATACTGTATAACAACAAAATACATGTGGCATTGTTTCGCTTATTATTATTATCATCATTATTTTGATACTGCTGCACCCCTACAGTTTTACTCAACGCTCGGTTGCAAGATTATGGTGGACTAGTTTTAGAAAAAAAGGGTCAAGTGGAACTAAAGTCAGAAAAATATAGAAAGTTGTGAAAAAGTATAAAAATACATGTTTACTGCATGAAAAAGCATCTTTGGAGGATATAACCTGAATGATTGTGATGCATGAGACTAAACATAAGTTTGGAAGAATATCTGTGACCATTAACTGAGTTTCTGCAAATAAATCAAAGTGCACCAAAGCACTGAAAAAGAAGAAGAAAGTTTTATAGTAACCACGGGGACACACAGAGTGAAAGTGGTTGTTTGGAGGAATGCAACTGTTGTTCAGTGTTAAAATGCGGCAGCAGCAGCAGCAGCATAATGACGAGCCTTCCTCCTTTGTAGCTGGGCTGTTAACCGGCCGACTGCGCTTTGCTCTGCAGGTGCGCTGGGCGGTAATCTCATCCCGCTGCTTTAAGGTGATAAATGGACGACAAAGCTCCGGAGCCGGTTTGTTCTCAGGGCTCCGCTCGCCACGCAGGTGAATGGAGGAGTGCGGAGTGCGAGCCCTCTTGTTTGACGTCTCCATGGAGACCGCCCGAGCGGCGCCAGGCTGACAGGCGTCAAGGCTCGGATGAATGGGTGACGTCACCGCGCTGGCGCCTGCCAGTCTGCTCGGGCTTGTTTGGACAATCTGGGGGGAAGATTCAGAGCGGAGCGATGCGATGTGAGCACACACTGCAGAAACATGTGAAGGAATCCGTGAAAGCTGCTGCTGCTGCTGCTGCTGCTCACACTGGGCTTCCTTCAGCATTAAGAGCCAGGAAAAAAAGAGACTCTGTGCTTCGAGAGAAATCAAGTTTGTGAGCATAAAGAACGCTTTCAGCCTCAGCAGTGCAGATTATATCGAGCATGAATGACTGCGCAGTTTTCCCAATCAGTCAACAATCTGCCGTCAAACAATGCTCTCAAGTAAATGATCAAATTCAATCAGTTCACGTAAAGGTTTGTTCAAAACAAACTTTATCTCGAACTGATTAAAGTTGGTTTTAAGTGAATCTTTTCCCCAGAAGCCTTTGGCTACTCTTGTGTATTTAATTCTCTAACTTTACTGTACCATTGTCATCCACATCTGCAGCGCCATCGACAATGGTGAAAGGCAAATCTAGGGCACTGTGGTATCCTAATTATCATTAGCCATTCATCCTATTCATCCTGTCCCATCCCACACACATTCTCACAGCACATACCCAAGCATTCACCACCCCTTGACTGTCCCCAGGCAATCTACACCTGCAGAGTCCCCAAGCCATGGACAGCTGGATTCCCACATATTACCCATAAAAGACACACATTTGTTTCCATTTGTAACGCCATCCCTCAAACAGATTGTAAATCCCGATAACCAGCCGAACGCAGTCATTGGCCGAGAGCGAGGTTTTGGCCCGCCTCCTCAAAACAAATGCAGCCCTCTCATTGGCCCGCCGCCTTCAAACAGGACGATTCGGACACGCCCCCGACTTCAGCAGAATTATAAAGCCGAGGAGGTTTGCCCATGTGGATGTTGTGAACTGTCAACATTGTATTGCTATCATCTCTGAGAGGAGGACAAGCCTCTTTGCTGCAACTACTTTTTTTTCTTCTTTGGAAGCTACACACCATACACTAATCAAGATGAAGGTTGTCGGATCTACCTGCGCCTTGAAGAGCAAGGTCGGCGGCGAGGACATGGTGCGCTGCCTGTCCGAGCAGAGCCTGGCCATCTCCAAATGCAAGATCCCGCTGCTGGACGAGCAGATGAGCGTCTTCCTCCAGGACATGAACAGCTGCTACAGCAAGCTGAAGGAGCTCGTGCCCACTCTGCCCACCAACAAGAAGGCGAGCAAGGTGGAGATTCTGCAGCACGTCATCGACTACATCTGGGACCTGCAGGTCGAGCTGGACGAGCCGGAGAAGAGCCGTCAACACTCCGTCGGCGGCGTCCCCCGCACCCCGCTGACCACTCTGAACGCAGAGATCGCCAGCATCGCAGTTGAGGTAAATATCTTGTCACACATGCTGCAGAATAAATATGAGAATAGCCCAGTGTCCCACATGGTTGCATGTGCCACTGAAATACATTAAGTTTCTGAATGTCAGTAGGCGTGCGCAAAGTTGCCAAGTCCGTGCGTAAAAGCTCCTTTTGCGCACAGGTTAGATTGTAACTGCCTTGTATCCATGAAACCCACATGTACTAATCAACCGACTTTTCTCTCCCCTCAGAGTGGATGCTCAGATGACAGGATTATGTGCCGTTAAGAGCCCCATCACCCCGCAGCGAGCACCGCGAAGAACGAACAAGGCTACATGATGTGACGTCTCGACCACATCAGCAATTAAAACCTTGAACTGTGTAGGGACGTTTCAAACTCCCAAAATGCTAGAAAATATACCGTTGTGTGGACATCGTCCGGCAGCGAGTGTCTCCGTCACTCACGGCTCTCGATTCATCCGAGGGCCATGAGATAAGAAGAAGACCGGCGGTGTCAAGACATAGACTGGGTTAGCCGGGGGGACCAAGACACGTTCAGTGCAACCAGCATCGCTTGTTGCTTGTAGAGTATCTCAAGAAAGCTTATGTGTCTGTTACACTCTTTGTATCTTAACCATATAGAGAATTAAACATTTTGTACAATTTTTAAAAAAAGTTATTTTTCTCAGATTCCTGAGCGACAAACTGTATTGTATATTACAATGCCACAGTATGTGAAGATATTGTTTTCTTACAATGTACTTTATTGGTGTTTTTATTAAAACAAGACAATTATTTTTGAACAAGACTTCTTCTGTGTCACGTGTCACTGTGTGTGTGTGTGTGTGTGTGTGTGTGGGAGCAAGATGTGTATCACATCATGTGCCAGGGGCTGTTCAGTGTTGATTTCTTTCCTAGAATTATAGTTGTGAAAAATAACACTCCTGTGGTTGGTCTTATTATCCTTTAGATTAAAAACAGGCTCACTCATATTCATCAGAACATCTTATCTTGAGTTCCCAGTGTTTAGCTGATTGCCAGTAAAAAGTGCTACACCTACAAGAAGCTGTTAAGTCATTCAGGTTACACAAAACTAAAGCTGGTGGTAAACATAATGGCTCAAAGCCAGTTAAATTGGTAATTTGCCTCCTCTCTATTGGTCATTAAGGTATCTCATTACAAGGGGAAGTCTCACTTAAAATCGTCTATAGATATCTACAAATACAATTCTCACAGTCATCACAAATGTATTCTATTAAGTTTATCCTCCACATGTGTTTAACAAATTCAATGGCAGCGAAATTATTTATGGTTTATATGGAAAGAAAGAAAAAAATAAACACAAAAGGCTTGTTTCACTTCATAAAACGTCCATTTAAACCTGGTGTTTCAATATGTCATCGTGTAAATCAGCAGTTTTTTAAAGTCTCTCCCGGCATCGCAGGGGTTAAAATGGCTTTGGCGAGGCGATTCGTTATAAGATTTATTCTGTCTCCCTGGTGCAATGTTTTTCCCATTTCCCTGCGGTGCGATGCGCACAGCTGCAGCCCCGGCGTGGCCAGTGTGTGATGATTGTGTTTGTGTGATAGCTTTGTGCCAAGGGCAGGGGAGGGCGGCGGGGCCCAGACTGAGCGGCGCCTCGGCACACCTGGGGAAGTTCAGGTTAAATAGCTCCACATTCCTCAACACACAGCTGATTGAAACATTAACAAACAGTAATCCATGGGCCAGGCCGCAGATGGGCCGGGAACCACGCCAAGACGGAGAGAGAGAGAGAGAGAGAGTTAGTCTCGGGTAGAGATTCCCACAGTACAGTCATATGCCTTAAGTTTGCTATTAATATATACACTTCTTATAAAAGGAAACCTACATTGCTCGAGCCATTAGAGAAGTGTATGCGATCACTGAACACAATTATTGAACACGTACTAATTCCTTGATATTCAAAACCATTCATTCTATTTCCCCTCTCAATAGTTAATAAATCGTAATGATCTACAAGGCGCATACAAATGCTCTTTATGGAGTGTGACTGAGCTGTGGTGGAAACCAGGTCATTGTTCTGTTCACAGTAAATCTGTAGTTAATATTATATTACATTTAAATAGAATTAAAACTGCCACGCGGATTTTATATTTACTTCAGTCAAAATTATTATTATTTTAATCCCTGTCTATAAACGTGAATCAAACCTCACGTCCCCTTCTTCAACTCTCTCTGTGGTCGTTAGCGCCCTCCTGCGAACATGAAATGAATTGCAGGCATTAAAAAGACTGAAGTTTCCCTCTTGTGACAAAGAATGAGACATTAGAAGACAACAGCGACCTCCTCTGGTGACATTAAAAACCTGCGGCTATGACTGACCTACTAACATTTAGTACTTAAGTAGCCTAGTGTATTGAAGTACAACTTTGAAGTACTTGTTCTTGACTTGAGAATTTTTGCACAGAAGTTTCATGCTGGTACTTCCTTCACTTTTATGTTTAACTGCCATTCAACCGATGGATTTTACACAGATATAAAACAATAACATACCACCTTTTGTTAAACGTATGCTGAATTGTTACGGATTCAAATATTCTACAGTATTTATAGCAGGTTTAAACATTCCTCTGACATTTCCAGCCAAATGTTGTGTGGGTAACTAGGACTAGTAACTAGTATTTACTGTAGCACTGTATTCAATAAAAAAGTTGTAAATTGTCTGCACTTCATTTGGAAACCTACAGTAGCACTTTTTATTCTACTACATGTGTTTTACAGCAACAGTGACTAGTTTTTCTCCTGATTAAAAATGTACTGCTTCCAGTTGTGCTTTTGTGTCGTGTTATTAGCAGTTCAACCAAAGACTCCTTTCCATCTGAACTTCTTTAATAGTTTAACTGAAATGAGAGTCGGAGATCAAAAGCTTCTCTACATTAAAAATAATAATAATAATAAAATAATAATAATCTGCAGCAGTACTTTGTCGTAACTCCATTTATCATCTGGTGACCCTGACCTTTGTGAACCACTGGAGTTAAATGACTGCACAGTGTATGAAGTAGTTAAAACTGGTGTTGGAAGAAATCTTCACATTGTTAGTTCAGTAAGTATCAGTTGAGCAAATAATATATACGTATAAGCAGAAAGATTTCGTTAAAGTATAATAGTAGTGGTTTGGTCCCTCTGACTGTTATTATTCGTAGTGAAGCCTCAGTGTGTGTAACAGCGTGATACTGTTGTAGCTGCTGCAGGTGGAGCTAGTTTCAACTACTTTATGTAGAGTTTTATAAACTGAGACATCAGATAAACGATTAAATCTGTTTTTTAGGAGCTATTGGATCATTTGAACATTTATTGAAATGAAACCACATCAGAGGGGAAAATAATCGTAAAAATTTGTTGAAGCTGTTAAAAACTTATAGACATCTGAGACCCTAACTACCCACTGTTGTTATTAAGAAGGCGTTTGGAAACCTTTAAGAAATTGTTACATTTTCAAAGCTTTTTGTGTCATCCATTGTGTAAAATCTTCATTTTAAGAGCAGAATATTTCAGGTTTGCAGCTGCATGCAGGTATGCAGCTGCATAAAATGGGAATACTTAAGTAAATGTACTCAGTTACTTTCCTCTAATGGTTAAAACACTCCACCATGATGATCAGTATTATCAATCTAATAATGCCGTAGATGACATAATGGACAGGCTCTCTATTCTGCTTATTCAACTGCACTACTGCCTGTGTTTACACTTGTTGAGAATTTAGTGCATCTCTCTGTATGGTTTTATGAAGTCTTGAAGTTGATTGTTTCACAACACAAAGTAAGCTATAAAAATGAAAATCAAAGCAAGGTAGCATTACTGACTGGATATGAGATGGAAAAAATGGGAATGTCTCATTTCTTCATTTGTTTTATTCCAGTAAGCTGACAGCAGCTTGGCGGTTTTGTTCCATTAAAGTCATTATTTTGTGAAGGCACTATACTGGCTGCTATCTACCGTCTCCACATTGGAAACTCCATATTGGAGTAAATTGCACAGAGGCATTGCAATGATATTCGGAACATAATGGCAGAACCGGAGTCGGGATTGTTTAAATAGAAATTTGTATTTACATCAATATCAACAGAAAAATTCTGTAATATACATCCTGTAAAATGACAGCTTATCTCAGCTCCAAAACAAAGAGAAAACAAAACAAACCAAATCATCTCTTGCCTCTTTTTGCACTTCATCCAAACTTGACAAAGTTCCTTTTTCAGGAAGTAACAAAGTCTGGACATAAAATGAAGTCGTTTCCTGAAAAATAGATGAAATATTGATATGTCTTAGAGTGGATTTCATTCCATTGGTATGTCTCTATCACAGCAAAACATGCTTTTTTTTTGTCTGAATGTAAAAACGTTCTGCTTGAGGGTTGAGTGTTTCCAGTCCTCTTCATGCTGCACCGACAGCCTCCCACTGTGGAACAACCTATTCCATGTCCAGAACCATCCATGATATGTACCCATTTACCATGAGAATAATATAACACATGTCATACAAATGTACACCAGAAGCCTCAGAAACTATACACAGGTGTGGAAAAATATCTTTGGATTGCGCATGTTGAAAAGGTAGATTCAGCAAGTTGATAACAGTCAAAAGAACATGGTGTGAATAAAAATACACTTGACAGATAGAGCTGGTGGGAGAACACTGCAGGGACCAGGCTTGTTGTTGAGCTGAGGAATCCGTGTTCCCACCTGCTATCAATCCTATCATTCTACGTGGTCGGCGTCTTTGCGTCCTGTTCCGTCAGAATTCACCTTTCCTACCTTTCAATAAAACGTCTGATGGCGTCAAAGCTCAAACCTTCAACGCGTCAGATACTCGTCAGAAGTAAAAGTGCCTTGCTAAAACATGAAACACATAACTTTTTGGAAAAATTAAAACGCATTCAGAAAATGACAAACAAAGGAACAGAAAATCAAACTGCAACATTTGCAAAAGCATTAAAAAAAAAAGAAAAGAAAAAAGAAAATCAACCAAATCAGTATTGACCTATGGGACACAAAAATACAAGCAGGTCTCATACTCTGTGCAAGAATGGGCCTTTAAAAAGCATGTTTGATATATTTTGTAGAATATTTACAATTCATATTCACAGAGGACATTTGAAACATCTAATACTGCAGTACCATTTGTTTGCTTATGACAGGGATTATGATGCTCAGTTATAGTCTAAAGCATAGAGGTGAGAGTTATTGCTCCAATCTGCATAACATAGTAAACTGTGTGCTTATAGCTTCCCATGACTTAAGAACGAAGGGCATCCTAGGGGTAAGAAAAGACAAAAAGAAACCCACTGTTGCCAAGGCATCGAATCTCTAGTAAGGCTGTAATGATGAAGAAATATTGCATCAATCTTTGTTCCACGCAGAAGCCTCCAGGTAAAGTGCAGCCACAGCCAGTTGTACCGTAGTCCAGTTCTGTAGCCTGGCCGTGCCGCTAAATACTGCCTCGGAGTTTCACATCTGTCGCCTGAACGCACACAAACACGTGCACACAGTTTTTTTGGATGTGTATGCGTGCAAGGCTTCAGCTCAGGATGAAACCTTACACAAGTTGTCCTTGTAGCCCTACTTTCTGGAGGGCAAACAGTGTACTGTGCCGAGTCACATTTCTGAGTCACATTTTATGCTGGAGGACTCGAACAGTCAGCGTGTGTTTGTGTGTGTCCAGCTCCTTTCCTGGTCCGGTCGGCTCTGCCATTACCGAAAGGGTCCAGAGTCTGCAGTCAGCCACAGGTCCTCAGCAATACTTCTGCTGAGATAGACAAACAGATAGAAAAACCCGGCTAAATGTTGTAACTGGAGCTGGCTCCAGATAGTTCTTAAATATCTAACATTTATACAGTTGGGGAGATAAGATGACTCCAGAAATTCACACAGATAAAGAAATCGTAACATTACATGTAACGACACTAGCTGATGTCATTAAAGCCGAGTTTGGAATGATCCAAAAGGGAGTTTAAGAGTTTAAAAGGACACCGTCAATGTTGAAAGTTGCTGAACTGGAGCCCCCACTGAATCTTGAAGATTTAAACACTATCCGTCTCGAGGAATGCACTAAAAACCGTAAAGTGTTAAATACCTATTATTGTGTTTTCTTTGTGTGAACTTCAGAAGTTAATACCAATGTCTAGTCAAAAATACATGCGAACTTCTCTACTAGAGTGATAGACCATGTGTCTTTGTTCATGAGTAACTTATTTCCCCTACTGTATTCAACAGCGCTGTAAAACATCAGCTGAACCTCATGTAAGGCCACTATGTGTCTACCTGATCAGGTCCCATTGGTATTCTGCCCATTGTCATAGGGTTCATGCTCATTTGGCCCTGAACCTGTCCTGGTATTTGAGCCATCTGGCCTGCACCAGACCCACTGACTGGTCCACCCATGGAGTTGTTCATCATCATGGGTCCAAACTGGCCCTGGTTGCCCTGCTGCGGGAACTGTTGCGGGGGATAGGAGCTGGAAAACCAGAATTCACATGAGTCACATACCACAACTTTACTTTAAGAATGATCACAGAGGGATGAGTCTTTCCTAATGCAGTGCTATAATGGTTATTGAACTCGTAATAAAGCCAAGCAATGATAATATTTTGCTAAAGGAAGCCTGATACCACATACTTGTTACGCGGCATGCCACCCTGTGGCCAGCCTTTCATGTCTCCAGATGGGTACATGTGCCCGCCCTGTGGATTTCCCTGCATCCCTGGCATCATGGTGGTCTGTGGAGGACCTCCCATTCTTCCTTGCATCATATTTCCTGGTGGGCTACTTCCTGGCGCCATGAATGATGGGTCCCCCTGCTGGCTCATTCCTGCTAATTCAGCAAAAGGAGTCACAGGTAAGTAGTCTGGCTTTCGCCAGCCTGATCTGACAGCGGTTTCTTTTCCGCCCTGCAGATCAGTCTGGAAACCCACACATTCACTTCTCCTGCAGCCGATCCACTTTTTCTGGAGCCAATCACAAACGGGCTTATCCGCCTGGCGCGCTATTGGTGGGTTCAAAACGATGACGTCAGAGAAGCGACGGTAAAGTCGGCAAGCAGCTTGTTGTTTACATGAAACATGGCAGCCACCAGAGCACAGCTATCCGTCGACGCCGCTGTCGCTGCTGTTTTAAAAGATTTCAAAGGCAAGTGTTTTCTTTGAAAACGGAACAGAAACTTTCTGCCATTGCTGCTTCTGCAGACCGCTGATCAATCCTACAAACCATCCACGTTTGTTGACACGTTTCCTGCCTGGAGTTTCGCGTCGCTCTGCAAAGTACGTCACCCGGATCGATGGTCTGATTGGTGAATGACTATCCAATTGCGTACAGAGTCATTTGAACTATGCCCGTTGATCACGCCTCTTGTGCAGTAGAAATTACATGGCAGACTCCCCAGACTAATGTTCAGTCTTAAAAGATTGAACTTAGTCTGGCGAAAGCCAGACTAACAGATAAGAGTCATCCAGGTGGAAATCATAGGGCTTGTTCAGACCTTGCATTAAGATCAGATTTGGGTGATCTGTTCGCAAGTGACCAGCTTTAGGTACATGTGTTGAGACCTGGCATTAAACATGCTTCTCCATATCCGATCTTAGTTCTGCGCTCTATATGCAAAAAAACTGACATCATCTGGGGCACAGTAGAATATTTTAACCGCTGATGTCTCTAAAGGATCCTGAACAGAGAACAGCACTGTTTTATGTGTGTGCGTCATGACTTTAGTACACACATTAAGTTGATCTCCACCCTGATGTTAGTTAGATAAAAAACTCATGATTATAAGTCCAACCTTAGAAGTTTCAATACACACCGTAACCTCTGGGAATAAAGGGAAGTAAAGACATCGCTAAATGAGGAAATACTTAACCACACACGGTTCCTTATACATCAATATGACCGAATCAATAATTATTAAATACTTTCATTTGTGAATTCTTACTTTTAGTTAGTTAACAACTACATGGTCAGAATATTTTAAAAGACTCCCATTAATAATGAACATCACTTGGTTTTTCCTTTTAGGTGATCATTTATAATAGCAGTCATGTGTTTTTTTCTGAAAGAATGAGTCAAAATGCTGCTGATGCAGGAGCACCACTGTTGAGTTCACACTACTAAAGGAATGCAGACAAATATGTCCCAGAACACCTCCAAATGTGGTCAGAGATCGGATCTCTCAATGCGTCCTGGGGGTGTTCACCCGTCTTTTTTTTTACGTGACTGGATCGCCCAAATTGGATCTTAACGCAAAGTCTGAACAGGCCCATACAGACTGCTAAATCTGTCTCAGTTAACTCACCATAGTTACCTCCATAGTTGAACCCCTGTTGTCCTGGTTGATTCATGGGAGGCCCTCCCATCGGGCTGTCCATGCCGCCTGGAGCGGTGACATTGGGAGGAGGGCTAAAGGCTCCTGCTGGCCCCTGACCCTGCTGCTGCTGCTGCTGTTGCTGCTGCTGCTGCTGCTGCATAAGCATCATCATCCGCTGTCTCCTCATCTGCATGGTCATCATCTCCCTGCTGCGCTGAGCCATCATCTGGGCATTCAAAAAACCAGGCTGCAGAATAACGCAATACAACACCTTTATTAAAAGGGGCTCTTAAAAAGGAATGTAGACAACTTCATAAGTAAAGTGCCGATTATATACCTGACCACTCATGCCTGCAGACTGCATGCCGGGCTGCATGCCGGGCTGCATGCCGGGTTGCATGCCGGGCTGCATGCCGGGTTGCATGCCGGGCTGCATGCCGGGCTGCATGCCGGGTTGCATGCCGGGCTGCATGCCGGGCTGCATGCCTGGACGCATGGCCGGGTTCCCTCCAGAGGTGTTTTCCATCTTTATGCCTTGTCGAGTTTGGTTCATAAACTGCCAGGAAAGACCACATAGAGACAGTTTATTGTCTGCAGAGTTTGATGATATAGACACTTCTGAGGAACAGGGTGTCCTGTTCTATTTTCAATTTTACAATAAATCTGTGTGTGTGTGTATGATCACCTGCTGTCCTTGTAGTCTCTGCTGTAGTTGCAGTCGAAGAGGCTTGGTGGCAGTCATCATGCGAGGTCTTGTCATGTTTGCGCGAGGGTTGCCCATACCCCCCATGCCGGCCATGCCAGGGAAGCTCCCCGTCTGGCCCATCTGATTCATCATGGGGTTGAAGCCTCCAGGAGCCTGGCCTTGCATGGTGTTGCTGCCATAACCGGGTTGCATTCCCATGGAAGGTGGCCCCGGGGGCCCCGGGGGCCCCGGGGGTCCAGGGTAGCCTTGGCCATACATGGATTTTTGGTCCGTTCCGATGGAGGAGTCCATCCCTGGGAAAGGCTCTGATGGTGGGCCCTGGCCTTGATCCTTGCCCTGCTGGTGGCCTGGGGACTGGTGTAAGAAGACGTTGTCATGTTAGTAGATGAAGTAAGCTTTGCAAACTGAGTACACCAAAGCTGGCTGCAGGTATTTAATGCCAAAGTACAGTATACACATACTACAAAACCAAAAGTATCAAACCTTTGTGAGCTAAAGAACATTTAATGCTAAGCTAAAAGTGAAGTGGTCCCAACACTGGTAATGGGTGTATGTAAAGCAAAATGTATTCTGAATTATGTCTTATACCTGGCCTACTATTTCAGGGATGCCTAGGGCTCGGTCTATTTCCTGCAGAGCGATGACATCAGCAGTGTTGAGCAGAGAGTCAAGCTGGTCCAGAAGGGCCCGTTCGTCACTCGGGCCCTCGCTATTGGCCAGGGGCCCCAGCAGCTCATCCAGAGGGTGTGCAAACTGGTCCCTAATCCAACAAAGGAAACCAAGTGTTAAGGGACGTCAAGAAAAAAAAGACTGCAGTCACAGACTTGTATAGTGTTAGCATCAGAATTCAGCTTGAAGTCTCCCAAGTTTGAGGAATCAGAAATTATACGGCTGGTAAAAGGTTTACCTGTTTGTGTTACCCTGTGGCCTGTCCATTCCCATGGCAGAGTCTGGCCAGGAGGGGGACTGAGGTGGGGGTCCATGTCCACCAAAAGGGCTCATCCTCATATTGGCTTCATTGGTACCTACACAGGTGATGATGGGTAATGTATGATCAGAAACAATTAGTCAAACTGTCCACCAGTCAATTCAAAGATTATTTTAATCGAGATATTTATACCACTTTATTGAACCACACATAAATTATGTTCAATCATAAAACATGACTGAGTTATACATTTACAAGTCACAACAGACTCCTACCCATATCCATAAGCTGTTGTTGCAGCATGGATCTGGAGTTCCCAGGTGCACTGTTGGATCGGCTGATCATGGGTCCTCCCATCGGACCAGAGCGACCCATGCCTGGGTGTCCTGGTCCAGCCACAGGGCTGCCACTAGACCTCGGTATTCCCCATTCCCCTGGCCCTGCCATGGGTGGGCGTTGATGTATACCCATACCTCTGCCCACAGATCCTGAACAACACAAGAACCATGAACATTAAGTGTTTAATAAATGTGTTCAGCAACACAGTCAGTGCAGCTCCCTACATATCAGCACTTTCAAAGATGGTGAGTTAACTGAAGTAAGTAGTACTGCAAAAACTGATGTTTCCATGCTGTCTATTCTGTGCACATCATGACTAAAACAGAATGCTTGGTGTAAGTGTGTAAGTGTTTAAGTTACTTGTTGGATTGCCCCGTGGTGGACACACACCCATGCCTCCAGAAAAGCCATTGGGCATAGCTCCAGGTCGAATAGGAACATCTATGTTCTCTTGTTTGACCAATGTGGGACAGGGAGCATTCCTTCTTGTCGCCAGTCCACCTCCTACCGGTCCCTCTCCACACATGGGCTTGGCATCCATGGACAAGGCTCTTTGATAGGCACCACGCTGACCTTGAAGCATGGGAACTCTCTCCCCATCTGAAACAACACAATTATAGGTTTAATAAACCTCGACACATCTACATCACTGTCACTGCCACTGACTGGAGAGGATCCCAATGTGATACAGTGGATGATTTAAAAATACATTTGAGATGCCACATAGCTAGTATTACTTCAGTGTCTTAACTAATCATACTCTTCTGTCATTTTCTATACCAAGCATGTTTAGCATTTATATGACACACTTGGTTATACTAACTGACATACCGTGTAAACTGTCAGGAACATTCCCCTGTTTGTTTCCAACTTCTTTCCCTGCTCTGGAGTCTGGTTCAGGGAAGAAAACAGAGCTGTTCCTCGGGACACCCAGAATGGTCTCCAGGGTCTCCGTCTGAGCCATCAAAAAAACAAGATGATCAAAAACAATGTCTGGCTGGATATTTTAAAATCTATCTACAAAAATGCACACAGGAGAGGTTTGGAATAAAAGTCCTACCTCATCTGACGGCTCCATCTTGACCTTGCTGTCCATGCAGTGGGGGTCAGAGCTGGTGACCCCTGCACCCTGGGCTCCTCTCCCATCCATATCCTCTAGCTTTGGCTTAATATCACCGCTTTCTTTAGAATCATCTTTATTGAGGAGGTAGTGAAGAAGGGCGTGAGGTTTCTCCTTCTTAGGGCTGTGCTGCTCCTGCTTAGATTCCGATCCCCTTACTCCTCCAGTGGTGGCAGGCCCCGGCTCTGGTGCTCCTGCATCCAAGCTGCTCTTCCCCGTGGCTTCAGCTGTAATGCGAGCCACTTCATCAGGTGTGTTACCATTCTGTAAGAGTTTATGGAGGATCTTGTGCTTCTCTTGCAGTGACTGGCTTGCTAAATGCCCTGTGCCACCACAGGACGACAAAGCACCGTGATTCCCACTTGTGGAAGAGGACACTCCCGTTGAGGAGGAAGGACTGGTGACTCCAGCAGTTCCATCTTTAGCCTCAGGGGTGGAGCTGGGCCCAGAGTTTGTCGTGTGATTAGGTGGCACCAGCTCATCTGTAGGGGAGGTGAGGAGCTGCAGCAGCTTCTTGTGGGACTTGTCAGGGACGCGACGGTTGGATTCTCCCCCACCAAGAACTGCCTCTCCGCTGGCTTGGCTGTCTGGCTTGTCAGGAGGGCCCTCACTGGTGGGTGTGTTTGGGTGCTGCTGAGACTGCTGCTGAGACTGCTGCTCTCCACCAGCCCCTAGTGAACTGCCTGGGCTCTTAGAGTCGGAGTAGGCCGGTAGGCCTGGTTTACAGGGTCCACCTGCCGTCTGATTGGTGGAGTTGATGCTTGGGGAGCTGTCAGGTTTATGAGGAGGAGGAGAGGTGAGTGGGGAGGGCATTGGATTGCCCACTCCTTCACTGATGGCTTGGAGAGCATTCAACGAGCTGCTGGAGAAAGTGGTACCTCCACCTCCAGAGTTACTAGCATGAGTGGAGTTCATTGGAGAGTTCATACCTGCAAAGGAGACAACCAGAGGTGAAGTGAACAAAACACATGATTTAAATAGTCGTGGTTATCCACAACAAACTAACCTCCTTAAATTAAATGTTACTGATAGTTCTTAAGTTTGAAAGAAGTTTGGTTAGTACCTCCAGGAGAGAAGGGGCTGGCACCTGTCTTGGGGCTTCCTCGAACTCTGGGTGAACTCATGACATTATGTGGAGGACCGTTAATCCCTGGACTGGCCTGGGGAGGGCTGGTCATTCCCATCCCATACCCTCCACCTCCAGGTCCACTTCCAGCTCCATGGAACTGACCCATCTGCTGCTGATGGTGCTGCGGCTGCTGATGCATTCCGTGGTGGCTCATCTGATTCAGCTGGTTCATGGACCCCATTTGATTCACTGAGTTCATGGGGGAGTTCATTGGATGCATGGAATTCATTTGATTCATCTGATTCATCTGACCCATGTTGCTCATCTGATGCATGGAATTCATTTGATTCATCTGATGCACGGGATTCATTTGATGCACGGGATTCATCTGGTGCATGGGATTCATTTGATTCATGCGACCTCCTGCAGCGTATTGAGGTACTCCTCTCTGTGGTATGTTGCCCTGTTCAGCCATACCATAGCCCCTGTTCATGCCAATGCCTCCCCCTGGCCCCATATTCATCTGTTGGTTGGGGTTGTTCATGCCCATGTTTTGAGGCCTCATGCCCCCAGCCTGGTTCCCACGATAACCATTGTGATCCCTACAAGTAAAAAATAAAATGAGTAAAATCCATTTAATAAAGAACAAAGATTCTCTAAGCTCTAAAAATCATATTATTAAGTAGTTTAGAACTTTTCAGGTATTTGCACCTTTGTAGCAAGTGTGTAGACAGGAAAGAGTGTGGTTCATTTGTGTTGGGATTCCTACAGAGGTCACTCCTTGTTTGGGCTGTGACTGGGGTGCCATCAGAGAGTGAGAAGCGGTAGAGTGGCGTCTCTGCATGGCCATTATGAAAAGCTGGAGCAGAATAAAAGAAGTTAAAGAAATGAATGACGCCCAAAATTGCCAACTATGAACAAAGAATGCATAGTATCAGTATTGATGACAGCAATGTAGAATAACATATGGAAATTTAAAACATAACAAGTACATGCCATAAGCAGCTCTTCATCTATTGCTCCTTCTTTACCATTTACCCTTTTTGCAAAGTGATCTGCTGGCATGACTGATTTGCCGTTTATGTTTCAGGATACAAGTCACCAGCTCTTACAATTATGAATGTCTGCAGCTGCTCTGCAATAAATGTACCAGTAAACAACAGTGGAAAGTTTTTATTGCTAAACAACTTTGAAAAGCACTGACAGCTTTCCAAAGGTCATGTCTGAGGACTGGAGGCTACTGACTACTGATGACTTTCTAACTACATGCTTACATGACAATACACTAAGCAATGCACAGCTCAGGGATTGGCAGAATCTGCTGTGGTTTAGTACTGCTCCCCAGTAGGACCATTAATATAGGTCAGCACAAATATCATTCTCTGTTTGACAAGAGAGGCTAGTTGGTTGGAGGTGCAGAACTACATACCATCTTGATAGTGGCGTTTGTAGGACCACGGTTGTCCCTCGCTTCGATTGAGGAACATCTGCATGCAGCGTCTCACCAGGTCCTCCCAGCCGGGACGCATAGTGGTGTGAAGAGTGCTCTGCTGTTCAATTTCAATCAGTTTACCTAAAATAGAAGATGCAGTTAGTATGAAACAAATGATGATGGGTGATAAAGGGGAACAAAAGGGCTTTAGATAATGCTTAAGTTTCATTTCAGTCCTTCTCGCCAGACAGACATGCAGTTTTATCCGATAGCCTACTTGGTCTTCCAGAGCTTGTCTTGACCTCTACAGTTTCTCTTAATGACATTTTCTAATGAAAATGTGGGCAGTTGAAATTCCAAGCTTAATTTTCATATCCTCTATTGCTCAGAGGAGACATTGATTGCAAAGTTTTCCCACAATGTTTGAAGTGTTATCAGGCTGTGGGACTGTTGTGAGTCGGCAAACCTGGACCTGCTTTATACGTCTTAAGGAGTCAGTTAAAGCCTAAGGAGTTAATGACATACATACTTCTTTAAAATTCAGTAATCTATGTAATTTGCCCAGGAATGCCAACATTTTGTTTCTGCTGCACAAAAAAACAACAACACTTGGGTAAAAACTTTGGTCAATTAGATGTAACACAGTAGACACTTACCAGACAGTTCATGGCGGGTGCTGAACCTCTCTGTCCTCTCTACTGCTGTGATGCGTCGTGCCACACATATCATACACGACTGCAAATCTGAGTAGAGAGCAATGCAATGTTAAGTCCTCATATGACTACACTGGAGGAGAAACTGAACAGTCAGTGATACTTACCATCTCCCTCCTCCATCATAGCCCGGGGCTGTGTGAGGGCGAAACATTGCATGGTCTCATAGCGCTGGACCCCAGGCCTCTCTTCTGACAACCCATGACTCTGACCATGAACCAAGTTCACCAGCATACGACAGTTGAAGGTGTGGCTTTTCTGACGGGGTGCCTCTCCACCCCACGATGCTCCATTTGGTGCTATATAGAGAAAAATGTAAACAGCTCAGACTGTCAACAATGCATGCAATCGTTCATGCACATATGTGTCAATACATGTGATTTTGAATGAGTTTGAATCAATATAAGTCTGCACTTTCATCTCACCGTTAGACTTGGGTAGATTCTTGTGAAACTCCTCTCTGTCCTCATCGTGGATGATGTTGTACACGCTGGTGTTGATCAGCTCCTCCTGCTTGTACTGCAGGTACTGAGTCACATTGTCTGACACGAATACAATGCTGCCCTCTCGGTTAACCACAAACAGAAATCCATCCAAGGCCTAGAAAGAGCAGGGGCACACATGACAATAAATACTAATCAATGTAAATAACTTTTTTTCCCATCAACAGCAAGAGCAATGACATCAAGGCATCGGTCAAGCATATGGAAGGGCAGCTAATTGGTGTTGCCCTGAGTGATGGTCCCCAAGCTGACCTGTAAGAGCAGCGGTCCGAGATGGTCTTTGTCAATGACCCCTTGACCAGTGGAGGACACATCCGCCTTCTGGACATCGTCATCATTGCAAGGGTTTTTTCCTGAAGACATACAAAGCACATTATATTACCAACTAAGAGAACAATAATTTTACAATTTTGCACATGGATGTTTTACTACACAGAGCATTACATATCACAACTGACGTGTGCGTTTTCAGACAAAATATAATAATGGACATTTTTTGGACGCCCCTTCATCATGCTGCCTGTGACAGCCATTCTTTGAGTCACTACTTTTTCTGACCACCAGATGGCAGCACAAGTCACGGCTGCATGGTTGGCATGCCTTTCTATTTTTAAAATCAGCATGTGTCTGAGGCTTTGTTGGATACCACTCTATATAGCAGGGTCATTTGCAGCACACTAAGCAAGATGAGAATTAGTGTAACAGTAGATTCAAGACACTTTCAAACCAAAATTCTTGTTCAACCAAACTGACTTAAAAAAAACTTATAGCAGTGAGTAAAGATGTGTTATATAGGGGTGGGGGTTGAAAAAAGTGAGTTAAATAGACAACAGATAGGAAAAGAAGAAAACAGAAAGGCCCTTCATCATTCCCATCCTGTAACTATGGTAACCTGGCTGCACAACACCAGGAACAGCAGTAGTCAGCTGTGACCCTCTGGGTAGATTCCAATATGATTGCTCCCTTTCTTCCTTACCCACTTCTCCTCACAGATCTAATCTCAAAGCTAAAAACAGGTGGGGGAAAATATCCCCACCTTTGCGTATTTAATCATGTCATATCTGCAAAATGATTGCAAAATGGCCTACAGACAGGAATGACTCTCTATAAGGTCTGATTTCTGAGTCTCCAGTGTCATTAGTCTCCCAGAGAGAAGCATGGTTTGGCACTAACAGATAGACACTGTCACTGACAGCCTTGAGCCATGACCACCGAGGCTTGGTCTCAATTACTGGTGTTCATTTACCCCCAACGACACAAACAGCCAAACTCGCTGTCGGTCTGAGGCGGCCTGGCCATGAACCAAACACACCACTTCATCACTGGCATCATCTGTCCTGCAGCAGGGCACTTGACAAGCCTAACTTTGTCCACTGTTTGCTTCACAAATAAAAATAGAAAAAAAAATAATAAAGATGAGGTGAATTATAATGTTTCCTGAAGAGCCTGTCTAGGAGTGCATGGATGTAATCTGAACAGAGGTGGTACCTTGCTCTTTGATTTGTCTGATCTGCCTCACGGTCTCCTTGAGGATGGCACATTTATCAGGCTTGACGTTGAAGCTGTCAATGTTGGAGAGGTTGGCAGAGATGAGCTCAGCTAGCTCCTCGATGTACTTGCTCTCCTGTTCCCTCCGACGCTTGTCACACCTGCCGGGGCGCCAAGGGGATTAGACATGTTGCCATGACAACCTCACCTTCTCATGCCCCATCCGTATGCAGGCCATACGGGGCTCCAGTCCTTTGGATGTTTTATTAGAACCAAATGCACGTTTATAACAGGGATGTTTACGTGAGGCCAGGAGAAAGAAAGGGAGTTGACATGTGAAATACACTAAACAGATGCTCTAGCACTCACCCCAAGCCTGGTGTGTCACAGGTGGACAGTTTACGTTTGCGGTCTGAGCACAGCGGCTCCAATGAGTTGTCTCCTATGCCACTCATCTTCAGCGCATATCAGCACCTGAAAGCACACATCCTCACATCACATATATATATATATACACACGCACACATATAGACAGTGCAACATCATCAGAGAGAATAAAGAGTGGTTTATATGCTCATACGTGTGTGTGTGTGTGTGTGTGTGTGTGTGTGTGTGTGTGTGTGTGTGTGTGTGTGTGTGTGTGTGTGTGTGTGTGTGTGTGTGTGTGGCATGATCCAATCAAAAGCCATGTGTGGATTGGAAAGTGCTCTTAGCTGTGTGTTTTTTTTGCCAAGTCCACCCAGAATGAATAACTGTAAATGAATTGATGGTAGATTCCCACAGATTTATAAGGGCAGGCTATCCAGTTAGTAAAGCAGCCTTGGTTTCTGCTCTGTGTTTGATGGGAGTGAAATCTCATCTGTTCCACTGTGAGAAGCGACTGATGATGATGTAGTGATTTGCAGCCTCGGGGGAGATGGGTCATCCTGCGTTCAGCCAGCCTGCCCGCTAGAATGATACCACTCTGCTAGCAGTGGCAACACACATACACACTGCGTACACAAACCATTTCCACTACACTTACATGCTCAGGCATGTCATAACACAGTCTGTGAGAGTAAAGAGTCCTAGCACCTACTATCCCAGCAAGGCACATATTCAGCAGCCAGCCAGCTTTTGTCTAACGGCCTGGGAATGCAAAAGTAAAAAACACAAGCTGCTCAGGCTTGTGGAGCATTGAAGCAATTCAGGCGAGGCTCCACAGCGTATTCCAGTGACAAGGGAGAATGATCCATTTACCGCATTCTCTTTACTCTGCAGTCTCAATACTAGGCTACATCCGTTCTTTCTTCCAATAGGGTTTGACTTCTGCTCTCGATACCATCCTCAGACAACCCCTCCCTTCTCTCCCTCCCTCTCTGGGTGTAGCAGTACTGAGGTCCCTGCCCTTGTTTTGTTGCTCTGGCATTGCCCTGTGTCTGACCCCTCAGAGTTCAAATTAAAGGAAACCCCTGTAGCCAGCTTCTAAGGTCATTGCTTTTCCTATTCCCACCCAGAAACAAGCACAAAGCTGTAGCGTGTGGCTGTACAACCAGATTGTTCAACTGAAACTCTGTCCTGGACTTTGTGTATGTGTACGTGCACACACACAAGCGCACACAAGAGTGAGCTCATTCCAGAGAGGAATAGTGTAGAACGGATGGGAGCCATTATGCAACTCCTGCTCTGCAACTGCAGGCTAGGACATGCAGCCCAGTCACCCACCACCCCTACTACTACTACTAGAAGAGCACCAGGTTTCAGACACACACTCTGCACCATAAATCTGCATCGCATGCTTCTTGTCTGTCTACGTTTCAGCACCCCTCTCTAAATCTGCCTGTCGTGCTCCGGCTGTGACTCTCACTGCCCTCCCTTCTCTCTTTCTTCCTTCCTTCCTGGTTTCTGTCCTAAGGCTCACCTCTGCAGCAGTGGAGAAAGATGACATCAGCCCTCAGTCAGCCACACATCCTGAAACAAACAGCAGAGCTGTGTGCTGCTGAGAGTCTTTCTGAGAGCAGGGATTCCATAGCAAGGTAGTACAACAGGGTAGCTACGCTGAAACCCAGACTGAACGTAAATAGAATCCAACATGGACATTCAATATTCTTAGAAAAATGCTTCTGGCTCTCTTTGTTGTATATAACTGTAGCAGAACAACTCCATTATCATGAGACAGACTCATAATCTACTGTAGTTTTTATGTTCATATGTTTCAGTGTAACAATCATGTTGACATTTTGCAGTTGCTAAAAGTTTGACATGACTGAAATCTGAAAACAGGCACCCAATGAGTAAAAACCTCTAGAGCAAAGCGAGACATTTCAAGCAGCAGCCCACCAAAACCACAGATGAGTCTCAACAGGCCTGGCAGTATGCCACTGACCTGAATCAGCTTCATCTGACAACGTGAAACCTGCACAGGGACAAGATGAGTTGTTTCACAAACCATCGAGTAGACAGACAGGAGGTGCCAAAGTGAGAAATATAACATCTCATAGTTAAAAATAAAAGGGTCTGGTCTTTATGTTTAATGGATTTTCCACCTGGGTAGAGTTTACAAGTGAGGGTGAGTTTTTACTTTTTTTATAAAAACAGGACGCTCACCTTGGCCAGAACAAGCCCCAGTCAAACTCCATTCAGGGTCTAGTGGCACTTCAATGTCTCGACATCTCCTGAAAACAAAATAGGAAAATATGAAGGTCACAAACTGTGGCTCTCTTTAATGTCTAGATGTCTCAACATGACTGTGGCATTCATTTGTGTCCTATTAAAAAAAAAAGACTCCGATATGTTTTTCTTTCGCAGAAATTCATGGGAAAACTGATTTCTAAAATTGCACAGGAAGTCGCAGCAGATAGCATCCTGTTTGCGTCCTCCCCTCAGCCTGTTCCACTGCGTCATCACTTCCCTTTCCTGGAAATGTAGCCACTCATCCACCCTATTTACATATTCTGTTTATCAGTCTGGTACCCTGTTGTCCTGGTTCTTACACACACCATCTCTACAAGTGCTGCTGGCCATCACAGGTTTTCCAAAGCTTAACAAACTCACTACTAAGAGAACAAGGCAACATACAAACAATTGCTTTCGCTCAAAACTCAAAAATTCCTGCAAAAACTATTGAAATTTATTTATTTGATTTATAAACACAAAATTTACTATTACTACTATACAATTTATAGTCACCAAGAGACAGAGCTAGTTACATGTCCCAGCACTTCTTTTTAAATATACATGTGCTGGTAACCACTCTGTCAAATTTCCTAATCTTGACAATCACACTCATAATCACAGTAAAGAAGACCCTTGTGTTTTGCGTTCTCTCATCAGAGCATTTGTATATGCTTTCATCAGTGCAAAAGAAGTTGCACTGAGCTCATCCCCCATCTGTTTTTCTATTTCAATAGCAGTAACAATATTACGCTGAGACATAATAACTTTCCTGTTTGAAAATGATTTTTTTTGAGTCAAAATTATTATCAAGTAAAGTGTAAAAAAGGTTCCAAGCCAAATACTGGGAGCGTTTGGCTACAAACTACTCCCAAAACCACTGACCTTTAGCACCATGGTCCCACTACCCACAGACAAGCCTGTCCGATGTTCTTTCCATCATGAAATCTGAGAATAATCACACACACTAAACACAAATTCTTCACAAACTAGATTATAGGCTAAATATAAAATATGCACTTCTCACAACTAATACAATAAATGGTATCAAGAAATATTCTCATCTTTCATTATTCTAGCTCACAATCGTCACATCCATACACAGGCAGTATGTGAGTCGTAAGTCTGCCACGTGGGCCAGAGTGTGTTTGTGTATTCCTCCACCACAGACCACTGATCACATCAGTCCTAAACATGGAGCTGCAACTGAGCTAATGCTGCAGCTAAATTATTTAAATACAGAACGACAGAAAAGCGTTTCCCTTTTTGTCAGCCATCTCACAGTTTAATAATTCTGTGGCAAGTGTTAATAACAACAGATCAATAATTTATAGAAACAGTGAGCGAAAATCATCCTGTGAAAAGGAAGATCTATTTGACAGATTTCATTTTTCCCCCCTGAGCCTTAGCTTCTCATTCACATTAATTTTTTAGAGGATTGTTAAACTTTGTTAATCCCTGTGTTTTCTGTCCTGCCTTACAAACACATACACAAGAAGCCTTTGGAAGTGAAATGTAATTCAGACCGGGCGATATAAGCACTCATATGAATATGGACCACAGGAGGTGGAGGAGGAGTCAAGGCAAACTGAGTAGAATAAAAAGAGGAAGGAGGAGGGGATACAGTGAGGGGGAGGGGAAGAGAAAGGAGACGCTGCACAGAGCCCTAGTGTTGGTTACATTTCAGAAACGTTTTCATACTGCTATCAATGCTGATTATTTGACTTTGTCTCAGTTCATTAACAATACTTGCTTGGCTCATTTTTATTTCAAACAGAAAGTCTTATTAAGTCTGACCTCAATGTCCCATGGCGCTTTAAAATATTAAAGTCACACTAAAATCTTGCACAACAGAAGCTTACATAATGTCTAATGCTGGCTTCTGTAGTGTGCAGTAATGCAGCAGTAGGAAGCGAAGTTGTGGACTGCAGTTGTCTGCCAGATCTGTTTTGGAGGAGTACCCAGACATATCTGCAACCTTAGCAGGCTGCTTTCAGTGTTGTGAGTGTGGTTAGAAGAGACCAAAATGGTCCTTTTTAGCTAGTAGTAGATAAGTCAGTGGTGCTACCTACTCAAGAATCAAACAGCAGATATAATAAATAAATTTAAACCGACAGCCTAAATAATAATCTGAACAAAACTTTGTGGCTGCAGTCAGTTTCTCTGCAGCACAATGGATTAACGTCACAGAGTTAACCGAAACTGTTGTGGTTTCATGACACTCAGCCAAAATCATCTGAGATATTAATGTTTAAGACACTTTTAAATGTGGCTATAGTCTGCCTCTTTGTTAACAATATTTGTGCATTTTGAGTAAAATGTAACCACTTCAGTTCTCGTACCTAATTGGTCAGAACTGCAGAAGCAATAGAAGCCAAGAGAATTATGTGCTACCAGCTGTTTAATTACAGTTTATCTTTATACATATTTTATTGTATCTTTCAACTAAATAGGTTCTATTCAAATGTTAAGTGCTTATGTTCTCCGGATAGCTCAAAATGCTAATCTAGCAACAGTTAAAAGACGCACCCACAGGTCATAGGACAGTATGCCATCTATCTTCAATGTTTTATGGAGAAAGGAGCTTGCTTCACCAGCAGCTCTGTGGACAGTGCACCCTCACCCCCATAGGCAGTGAGTTGCTCCAATGCCCAGATTAACGTGACCAGCTAACAGCTGACCCAAGTCAAGATAACACCCATTATCGGATTATAATAAACTAATAATATCTTCACAGTTATTAACTGCAGAAAGTTACACTGACAGTTAAGTGTAAACACCAACATTATATTAACATTATGCGCTATAGCTCATGCTCAAGTCCAGGAGTACAACAATACCCCAAACCCTGTAGTTATGTATTTATGTCATGTAATTAGGTCAATATTTGATAGTTTTATTAATAATTGTTCCACACTGTAGCACACTTTAAATCAGTATTAAAATACAATGTGTACATCATGATGAATGTATCTCACCATGATGTACTTCTTGAGTTATATTCTTTAAGCTGAAGGAGTGTTTTACAAACAACTACGAACCTCTTTGACTGAGAGGGATTTTGCTTCCTCGTGCCGTCTAGACTACTAAACAACAATATTGTAACCACTCCCAAATCAGTGGATATTGGAGTGAACCTACCCTGTAGTATGATTACAGTTAAAGTTTGTCCCTTATGAAAGCACCTTTGTTATACTTTTTAAAATCAGGCCATAATGATTTTCTGGTCTTAAATGACTAATAGTGTTCTTGAAGGAACTAATGTGTGTGGGTGCAGTTGTGTTGCTTGATTGACAAGTATAAACATTTTAGATTTCTGACAACCATGCTTATTCTTTTATTGACGTGATGCTGATGACATTGCTATTGTAAACCTGGTACAAATGGACACTGCATTTTTCTGTACAAATTATTTCAGTAAGTTATAGGAAAAAAATGCAACATTTCAATGCAGAGTGGTTTGACTAAAAGGCCAGAGCAGCAGCAGTGTCAGTCAGTCATGACCAGAATAGTGAGGAGGACATTCCTGCTCAGCCTGAAATAAGGCCTGCAATCTGAGCTCCCTGAGACAAAGAGTAACAGACCTAACAATAAACACTGGCCCACCCAAAACAAAGATCTGACAAACTGGGGCACACATACACACAATTATAGACCCCCAAAAACACAGATATTGAACAGCAAGAGGAGGTGGTGAGTAGACAAAGAATACTGTACAGAAGGCAGTTTTCAGTTAATTTTGAATCATGAAAGATCCTGGTTGAAACATTAAGCATCTTTACTTCATTGCACTCAAATATACACACACACACACACACGTACTGCAGAGGCAAAGTAATAAAGTAACAAAAGGTGTCCATTGCCGTCTTGGACATCAAGTGCAAAAAGGAAACAAAAGGACAGAATGACTTCCTGTTTTCCTTCAAAGAAGCTCTCCACCTCCTGTCGAGCATAAAACCAGTCATATACTGGGTTAAGTGCAACTGGAGCTGCCACCTACCCCAGCAGTGTCAACGGTGTCTCTGTGGGAAATCTTAATCTGAATCCAAACTCTGATTTCAGACAGGGCCCACGAACCTTCAGCCACAAGTAAGAAGTCCAATGGACTGCTGGACTGTGAGCTATAGCTGAGCTCTCAGACCACAACAAAGGGTGGACATTTCAAAGTGTTTTGGTACATGAACCTAAATAAACTGCTATCTTTTTGGGGTGATTTATGAAACTGCATAATACTTAAGGGAAACACTATAATGTTATTCTAAGGTTGACATAAGAAGTTAGTTAGTACTGGGAAGCAACGTGTCACTTGACCCACCTCTGATGCTAAGAAAGAAATATACAGTCATACTGTAGCTAACACTCATGTTAGCTACATATTATTGGCAACACCTTTACCAACACACTGTTACATCTGCACTTTGCACTTTTGATCTTGTGTATTCAGAAAAGAAAAACTATAAATGGTTTAGTAAGGGCTCTTTAGCAAATGGTCTGTCTTGGGAGTTCAACTTTAGTGTCAGTGACATAACAACAACCGAGAAAGCAGCAAAAGCACTTCTGACCGCAAACGGGGGGGGGGACAGTAATCGACTTCAACCCATAAAACGAAACAAAACACTCTTTAATAGAAGTTGGTGTGAATGAAAGCGGGAAACTCTACACAAGTGAATGTAAATAAAATGTTTGTAAAAGTCTGACTGCTAAAGACAAACAACAGGATCAGATTTTAAAACGTAACATTTTGAAACAAAAGGCATGGCACACCTTCAGTGACTAGCAGTTGGATATGGCTGTGAAGTCTATGCTGGAATTAGACATGCTTTTTTTTTTTTTTTTTTTTTTTTTTAAATAAATGCCACAAAAAAAAAATAAATGAATGGATGGACCACACTGATGCCCTGTCATGTCATTTAGAACAAAATTTAAGTTTGTTTTGTAGCTATCTATCATCTTGACATTTGGGGGATTCCTCTTAAATTTTAACGAAAGACAGCTACCAGAAGCAAACAATTTTTCATACAGTTGAATGCACCATTGTCGCTGCTGAATATTGCTTATTATCCCATTTCCTGCCAACATTACACATGATCTTAATGAAACAAGGGCCAATGGGACTTAACTGGAGCCAAACGTTGTGATGGCAAGATGGAGAGTGCTGCCACACAATGAGATTCAGGAATGGGGATGAGGGGGACATGTGTGAAGCATGTGTGTGCATGTGTGGATTTTGAATAAGTGAAGTCGTAAATTGCTCACAAAAAGCCTCATTTTAGATGGAGATACAGCTGTGAAATTCCAACAAGGCTTAAAAAGCAAAGGGGGAAACACAGACTGTCTTTTATTTGTCTGCAGACATTTCTCTTTGTGTCACCGCACACTTTCAATGTGAAGGTCCTTTGAAACTAGGGCCGAGTTGTGAACTGCCAAAAATAAAACTAAATACATCACTGTTTTACCAAATGTATTCATGAGCTGTGTCTTTCAAATACAAAGCCTCAACAAGCATGATTGAATTAGAGTTAATATTATTTCATCATTCAAGAAGTAGTCTGCAGCGGAATAAAGCACACCTTTGAAAACCGTGGTGGTGATGCAAATGTGAGAAAAGAGGACAGGGAGGTGGGGATGGTAAAGCAGACAGAAACAGATTGTGAAGCATTTCCATTAGTTAAAAAATGAAGCCGCTGTGTTTATGTTAAGTTATCGACCAATCAAACAATAAAACACAGGAAAACACAAATAAAGCTTTGTGCTCTGCATCTGGACAGTCAAATTTATAGTGTGACACATATACACATATTCAATGGGATGAATATCTTAAACCGTTTAACCCATCCTCGACTCATTTATACTGACTGCAAAACAACAAACTGTTGACATTAATTGCATTAAAAATTCCCTCGTAAAAAAATTCTGCAGTACATAATGTCCATAGATGAATGCGGTGAGAAACAGGGTGTAGTTCAAAGCACAGGGAAAACTACCTCCATTGAATTGCTTGTTTCCTCTAGATAAAAAACAAAAAAAAACAAAAACAAACAAAAAAAAAACATCCCCCCATCCTTACTCAACGCACACAACACAGAAGAGCTCGGACAGACTGTGTGTGCATCTCCCCATTTTTCTCACACAAACTGCAACGTGCAGAAAAAACAGGGAAAATAAATGAAGGTGAAAACAAAGGGATGGTGGATTCCACAGTGTGTGTGTGTGTGTGTGTGTGTGTGTGTGTGTGTGTGTCTGCGCGTCACACAGGCATCTCCTTCAACTATCCATCATTAATAAAGACAAAGAACAGGAATAGGACCCACGCGGGCACAGACACAACCATCTAACGCGTCGCATAGCGCCACTGTAACAATCCTTTCATTTTCTTAAAGCTTGACATGTTGGTGTGCATAGCGAGGCGATAAGCACGGGGACACGGCATTGTTCAGGATAGACCACGGTGACCAAACAAAATGAAGGCGGCCATGATCACAGAAGGCTAATATTATGGAAATGAGTTCATTAATCAATGGCTAAACAGCCTTTTATCTGGGGAGCCAGAACACCAGGGCCTGATCAGAATCTACGCTGCCCAGTCTGATAACACACATCTTCACTAGCACCAGATCCAGCTGCTGTAAGCCCACAAATCTTACATGGCCACAGATAATTTAGTGTGAAGATATGTTAAACATTCAAATTACTTTTGGCTATTTTAAAAAATGCTTGACATCGATATTAAATATTGTGACTGATTTTTAACTTTGCTGCTCAGGAGCAGTGTGAGTTTTGTGTACACGTTTCAACTGTGCCACTCGCGGTTTTCTCTCTTCCTTTCCTCCCTCCCACCCTCTTGCTCTCGTTTCTTTCTCTCCTCCCTCTCCTCCCTCTCTGCGCTCCCTCCCCCCTCTTCTTCCCCCTCCTTCTCCCCACCGTCCCTGTTGGATTGGTGGAGTAAACACAGGAAAAGAGCAGGCTCTGTTCCACCACGCCAGAGCTGAGCCTGGGCGTTCCTACAGCGCTCCTGCGCCGGGGTCAAAAGTTTACTGTGGTTTTCATTTCACCTTTCCTCAGCCAATCACAGCGCCACGCTGCAGCGCCTGAACTCTGACCCCTGCAAAGAATTCCGCTCAAAAGATGGTCTGACGCCAGTTTCACAACTTCAGCTCCAATTTTTCCCCTTACTACTCCTTTTCCTTTCTTTCAGCCGGGCAGTTCCACGTGTTGACAGAGCCGAGGTGAAAAAGATTCCAGAAATGGGGCATGAGGGGAAGCGGAGCAGGCGCTGAAGACACTACCAGTTCCTGCTTTGTTTGATCTCCAAGGGTGAAGCAAACTTTTGCAGGAAGAAAAAAATACCCCAAAATCAAAGAATTAAATCAGGATCATTTTACAGCTGGATATGTCAGTGGAGACTATTTTAGTTTGTATCGTTTCAAATTCAAACTACTTACAAACAAATCCTCATGCGCTGGATAAAGTGTACCACTAAAGGTTTTGGTTTTCAATTCTTTATGGTCCTTTACCTGCGATGATTCACACAGATGACTTTAGATGTCTTATGACACAAGCTAGAAATAGGGGTCAGAAGGTAAATGGGTGGGGAGAGACTCTGAGCTTTGCTGCAGTTGTATCCCAACACCTGGAGATCTGTTTAGGAATCAAATCAAAGCTGACTGGACCCAGGCACACGTACACACACCCACACACCCACACACACACAGAGCCATAATCCAACTGTGAGTTTGTTTTTGTCTTGGTGACACTGCACTCTGTCCCATCTGCTGAGTGATTAAGCCTGCCCTGCTAATCAAGTCCTTTGCACTGTAAGGGGGTAAGCAAAGGACAGCACAGGCTGATCGAGCGGACACACACCAGACTATGCTTTCCCTCTGCCTACATGGAACATGAAAAAAGGGGTCCGTGTTCCTGCAGACCTCATATGGCTCAAAATGACAATGAATTTAATGGGTTCAGAAAGGCTTTCAAATGATAAAACTCATACTATGAACCAAATAAATATACTGCTGTCCGTTTATTTTATCATGTGGACATAAAAACCATGTACTGTGATGTGGATCGGACTGTTGTCAAATCATAAATTCTCCCACTGTGGTCCACAGACCAATAGTTTTGTCAAACTGGAGCAGGGAAGAAACACTTCCATAACAACGAAAATGTACCCGGGTTGAGCCGTGAAATTGTTTTATTGCTCTCTGCCATTGCATTTAAAGTAAAGTAGTGGACATGTGTTTACTGAAAGAAAAAGAAAAAGGCATTGCTGTGAGCTCTATTGGGACATTTACCCAAGACAGGAATCACTGATCAATAGAAGACTACTAATGTATTAAAATTTACAAGCTTCACTGATAACAACAGGACTTCCTTGTGGTTTTGTTTTTTTGGCCCCTCAAAACTGTCGAAATCAAACACACAAATTTCTTTAAATAACCTTGAGCTTCCCTTCAATTACAAGAGTGACCACATGGAACACAAAGGAGCTCAACAGCCGTGAGACTGGTGCTAATAGAATGGGGACCTTTACGTCTCCTATTCTGGTATATTTCCACAGTCATACAGAATCACTTGTTCCACTATGGCAACTGCAATCAGATGTGCATATAGGAGCAAACCATTAAACAGGCTAAATGGGAACATGGTGATCACTTGCCAAACAATACAAAAATACTGATCTGAGACTTCAGTGCAAAGCTTGACGTGATGTGGCCATGTCAGGAGGCAAGTGTTAGCTCCGCTATTCTGGGGACGACAGTAAGCTCCAGAGCAACAACCTTTTGATTAGAGTGTTGCCTTAACGACAAGCCACATCAACAGGGGTGACGCCACCAGGCATAGAGAAGAACCATATTGACGAAGGGAACATTTTCCATTTTATCCGTAAAGAAGTGAAAAATAAATCTGCCCAATTAAAAAACAAGTGTAATAAATTATGTGACACATGGCTTGCCAGTGTTGACATGGTGAAATAAGTCTGGAGCCTTTAACGACGGCCTGAACGCCTGCCATTCATGACTTGACTTTTCTTTGAACTCAAGGCTGCAACAAAGTAAAAATCACAGTGAAAAACAAAAATGGTGTTAAGTACAGTACTGTGAGCAGATGTCCACATACCTATTGCAACCTGTGCCATTTTCTCTCATTAAAGAGATTGTAAATTTCACATGAACTAGGAGACAGTGTCCGTACAGTCCCTGCTTGCATGGTCTCATATCCCCTTACAACTTACGCGACTGCAGCGCCATGCCAGCAGTTGCTTTTCAATCCAGGGAGACCCAGAAACCAACCACACCCCACTGCCACATAACTTCAACATCTCTTCAATAACCGTTTCATTTTAGAGATGTGCAGAGAAAGAGGAACACAATGTAAACAAAAGAGAATGCATGCAGCCAATCATATGACATGGCTGATGTATAACGATTTAAATGATGAGGCCAGTAATGGTAAGCTACAGTTAAAAAAAACAAATAGGACTTGCCTATTCTGCAATAGTCTAGGCTGAAGACCCCTTATTTTTTTGTTGCAAACCAATTCCCACATCAGATGTGTAACGGGATGACTTAAAACTACATTCAGCCGGTACCGGTACCTGCAATTCATTCCACTCTTGAGTCTAGCCTCATTCAAATGACTGGTAAACCTAGCAAGACACAATTAAATAGAATAATCATTAGGATAAAAGTTAGGTTTCTGTTTAACTCTGAATACATGCACACCCTCTCCAGTGATCACCTACACATGGTTGCTTTCTTCTTTCCCATTCCTTCACTTTTTTCAGGCAGCCAGTCCAATGACATTTTAAAAGATCTTTACCATTGAATATAGTTTCATTCTTTATAGCCACCCTAAGTTATCAATGCTGGATCCAACACAGATTTTTCAGCAGGAATAGGGTGAAACAACTTCTTTTTTATTTTATATACATTATATTTTTTTTTTTATCCGATGAAGGCAAAGTATTCATAAGAAAAACACTGTAAAACACTGTAGACCGAGTTATGATAGAGTGTCTATGCAGCAGTTGAAAAGTTCATTCAGAAAAGAGAGCATCTCTTTTTCTCTTTCCCTCTTCACCAGCCTCTTTCTTCTTCTCGCTATGTTGAAAAACAGACAGAGGGAGCATCTGGTAGCAGTTATCTCTCAAACCAAACTTTTTTTTCACCCTTGCCGTCTCTCCCCAAAGCATTTTTTTATAAAAAAAAAAAAAAAGACCTTAAACAAAACACAAACAAGGTCTTGCTAACATTTTACAATAGTAACAAAACTAAGCCAGAGTCCTACCCTCCCACTGGCTTGTTCAGGTGAACTCGTTTTACGAGCATTCTTCAGCTGGGGGAGCGAAAGTTAAAGGGGGAGTTGAAGTTAAAGAGGAAGGGCAAAGAGGGGAGGGGGACAAAGCTCTTGGCACTCCCTTCCCTAATAAACTCTTGCCTTCATCCAATCAATGAGGACTAGAGGGAGAACTGTTCCAAATCCTTGCTGGTTATAAACTAGAATTGGGTGCAATGATTGCTTCAGGCTGCCTGTTTGGCTTTTAGAAGTGTGCATGGCTCACATATGGCTCAGCCAGCCCAACACTTGGGTTTTTACCTCAGAGTTGAAGAAGAGGGGACAGAGTGGATGAATGAGATGTGACTTCAAACAGAGTCTGAGAGCAAACTGCACCACTTGACTCGGATCTCTGCGAGTCCGGCTTTCTCCAGTTTATCTGGTTTCAGCATACGCTCACTCTCACTTGTTTGGGCAAAGCAACTTTAAATATTTCAACAGTGGAAACATGACTGTCTTGTTCAGCAGAGATTTCTATATTTAGCGCAGACGTAGGCAGAATAAGCAAACCTACCTGTTGAGATCTGCCACACCAACACACCAGTGTATGGTATGCACACATGACATGCAGACCATCGTCGCTGTACGGCTGACCTTGAGATGTGTGGACTAAACAGGATGTTTTTCACAGCTTGAGCTGACCACAGGAAACTTCTGAATTCTTAAACCTTGTTGTAAAACAGCATTGTATGACAAGTTGAAGTAAAGTCTAACCAGCTTCAGAGAATCGACCACTGCTGAGTACTCTAACTTTACTTGGAAACAGACCAGGGTAAATCAAATTCATATCAAAGAAAACACGATTACTGACGGCTTCAGGATACGCCACTACCTTAAAGCAACTGGAGAGCAACTGTTTTCCTTGTCTAACTCTGCACTCCCTGCATTGCTGCCCAACAAAAAAGTACTTAGACCAAGGAGTCATATTTCAATTAGGTGAAACAACCAGGCTGTCCTTTCAGCTCTGTGTCATCAAGAATACTCTCAGGGCCACTGTTCATCCACACACCTATTAATCTTAAATTGAAAGTATACCACATGACCAATTGGCATTTACTCCGGATTCCATCTCCGGGTTTCTCCTAAGGCACACACACTGACGGAACACTCAAAGAATGCCATCTATTCAGACATCAGTGACACAAAAATGCAGCTTGACAAAGAGATCAGACGAGTCATCAAAAAGTGCCACACAAAAGCGGTATGCTCTTCACTTATTTTCTTCCCTCTGCCTGAAACCACTCTGTCTTAAGAAGCTAATGAAACACTGTAGCGTATTTATTTATCCAGTGTCGTAAAAAAAAGAGATATTGTGAGGAAAAGTAACTAGGATAGTTTGACTTTGTTAAATTTAAGTATTAAAATATTAAGCTTTGAACGCAATGTCACTAAACATGGATATCAAGTCCGTCTACTGACTCCACAAAGTGTATTCTGGACCTAGATTTACACGTCTGTATCGTGTTTACAGAACAGTGGCATGAAGGAAGCACTAGAGTTTTCATAACTCCACTGAGTAGCTATGGATGCCACTGAATGAGGTCTATAGGTATTGTATTTCCATATGCATTTAATATTTGCAATACCTGCTTCTTAGATATGTTAGTCTGTTTAGAAACTGCCTCACAATATTGGACATTTTGATGGTCTTATTGGCAGGGTACTAAATATTCAACATCACAAGTGACCTCTGAGTATGAGCTAAATACCAGCAATATCACTAAATGTGTGTTCATTTTGTTATCAGTCGACGTTATCACAGAATCTTTGACCACCGAGAGGCTTCTCCCAGACCCATGAGAAAAAGTGATAAGTTAATGAATTATTGAGAGCACAGGGGCCGGCAGACAAAGAGCGAAAGCCATGCATCGCAGTCACTTCTGCACCCCATCTGCAGTCAAAGAATCCCCCCAAAGATTGATTCATTGTTAACACAGCCTGACACCCTGTGTGAGGGAGAAAGAAAGTGGTAGATAAAGGGACAGAGAATGGGGGGACAGGGGCTCCATTTGCCAAGAATATGAGCAGAAGCAGTTCATTGGACAGGTTCCCACAGTGGTCATTCTACCACTTACAAAAATGCCACATACGCTGGCTTGAGTAATTGCCTTCTATCTGGCTCAAAATAAAGACAAGTTAGCTCGTCTGACGGCTGAAGGCTGCCATAGACCGTTCTCACTTCTACACGCCATTTCACGTGTGCATTATTGAGATATCGTAGCCTCTTTTTAATAAATGTCCTGCGTGAAATCACATTATGCTTTAAACTCAACAGCAAGCAACAACCTAGTGGACAAACCATGCTAAAAACATGGTACAAACACCTAATGATTTCAGAGAAAGCAGCGAGACGTTAATACCTGCAAGTATTGGCAGGGAAGCCTGGAGGCAAAGAGAGCGACAACACACCTAGAACTCGACCGTCCCAGCCAAAGGACTAATCTACCGCGTTAACGTTTGCCTGTACATGAGCACGCTCTCCAAGAAATGTCCTCTCTCAACCTCAAAAACTGAGTGCTCAGCATTACACCTTGTCACGCATGGAGAAAGCAAACCAGGACTCTGCCTGAACCCTGCCAGTGTTTATCTTCCTCTCTGTCTGCCTGATTCCCACACACACATGCACCAAGATGTGATTTATATAAGCCAGGATGTGATAGGCCATAATACCAACTATTACAATCACGAATACACTACAGAAAATAACTAAAAGATGCTGTGGATCGTCCATAGCAGCTATGCTGAGCAGGTCAGTTCAAGTTTAGTTTGTCAGCAGTGTAGGCTACTGATAGAGACAACTAAGAAAAACAGGACGAAGTGGCGTTTCACTGATTCCATATGACTCAACGAGAGCCAGGTCAGTTTGTTGCCATTTGTCAAATCGTATTGCATCTGCGAGTCACATTATAACGTGAAGAAACTATGTTTCCCCAACAAAAAGTAAGACGCCTCACATTGTATTTAGGTACATTTTATTCCGACTGCATTCGCGGCGGAGCCTGGACACAGGTAACAAACGACCGATGAACATTTTTGATTTTCTAGAGCAGGACGACTCACAGCAGCCGCGGTTGAGCTGAAACTGTGAGGCAAGGCGGACTGGACTGTCTGGTAGAAAATATAGCACCCAATGCAACCCAGCCGCGTCGTGGACGATGAACGAAATCTAGTGGCGCTACAAAGTTAACACTTTAAAACACAAGCGAGTTCACTCGCATGCAGTTTTCTACAGAGTATCACCAGCTAGGCTATAGCAGCGAATCAGAGCCTGTGTCTCGTAAACTTTGTAGCTGGTGAATAATGGAGACGTCAACAAACACGAAAATAAAGACGAAAGACATACCAACAATGCATGGTATAATTTATATCAAATGTAAAGCTGGGGAGACAATAATATCATAACAAACATTCGATAACAAATAGACTAATAGAGGCAAGGTGGCTCGTATCACCGTGGCTTATAAAACACAGCCTTGCTCGCAGGCGAAGCAACACCAACTATCTCTGTAACAAATTTGCACGTTCAAACACAAACTAGCATTAGCGTTCAAAACTTGGGTACAACCGAATCATAACCCGACTGCAAAAAAAACTCACCGGCTTCGACGCTTTCATTGAGTAGAGCAGTTTCTTTTACGCCTCTACAAACTCTCCGCCATCTTCGGCAAGACCGTGTTTGTTTAAATGGGAAACACTCCCAGAGCGGAGGGAGCCAGCTTGTAGCAGGTCGACAGGACTTCTGGGTAATGTAGTCTTTCGCCGTGGCAAGCCGCACCGAACTGTTTGGCATGTTTTCGAAAATGGACTACACCTACACCAGGACTTTTAGCTGAGCAGTCATTGATTTCAATTTTTATTTATAGCCAGGCAGGAGAGGAGTTTTATACGATGTATTTATCATTCCAACAGAGTTTTGCATTATTGTATTATTAAATACATACTACAACTACATTTTTATTCACAAAATCGAAAGGTTTCTTAAAATTATTGAGCTGGACACAAATGGGCATTTTGAATTTATTTAATAGTAGCCCATACACATGCTTCTACTGAAGCAGAAAAAATAGTCTGCTCATATTAAAATATCTTTATGAGGGGACAGGATCACATGTGAATGGCAATATGGCAAGAATTAAGCAGGAATAAATATCATACATTTCAAAATGGTAATCCGTCAGTCATGATTTATTTACCCTAAGAAATTAAACTATTTCATGGCATGTCGCATTTTAGCCTTTTAGTATTTTGAAGTTGTTTCTGTTATAATTTGGCTGCCAACTCACATATATGCACAACATGTGCAGCCTGGTCTGTGGGAGCAAGTGTGGAGCCGCTATGGCCCCTGAGTAACCAGTGATGATGGAAGAAACTATCTCCATGGTGACTTCTCAGGCAAATGAAATTTTGAAAATGAAGAGGGACTGAGGGCCAAAGATGGAGTGAGAGCAGTAGAATCAGGGAACACGAGGAAGTCTAAACACAGTTCTCAATATGATTATTTTTTTATTGTTTTAAAGCTTTGAGGAGGCAAAACCATATGGATTTCTTACAGCATCTTCGGTTGGATAAAGTTCAGCAGCAGTTGCAGTATTTCATCTTATGCCACACATTCATAAGATTTACTCTAACTTAACTAGAAAGACTCATCTTCAGTCTTGCTTGTACAGCTTGTAAATATGCGTAGTAAATCATTAATACAATTTGTCCCAGAGACTGCATCCCCATTAATCGTTCAAATTGTTTGTTAGAGGACTCATGATAATCCATGAGATGATGAAACAAAAGTTTAAAACGCATTTCTTTTGTGTGTGTGTGTTTTAGGTCTGTTGGTAAGACCAAGAGATCCTCAATTACATTCCAAAAGAGGGGCCCTGTGGCCCTCTGTGTGAGCCCCTTCCCCCAACTAAACATGGCAAACTGGCCTCCCCCCTCAGTGAGTGTGAGACACTTTATCCCATCCCCCCTCCCTACTCGGTCCCTCTCCACTTTGAAAGGACAGGAGATAACAGTTTGAAAGGACAGGAGATAGCCCCATAATCATTAATGTATTCAGATTGGTTTACCTGCAAACAGCCAACAGCATGCCTTTCTTTGCCCCTAGCCCATCCCCATCCCCCACTTCTCAACACCACATTGATGCAATAAAGCACAAACACAGGGCGTCATACATTCATTATCAACCATAACTGATAACTCATTTTGAGATTTAATTTCCAAATTGCGTATATAGTCAGATAGAGTCTAGCCATTTAATCTTTGATAAAAATAAACAGCAGTTCATGAGCCATGATCTTGTGTGTCAAGAATTAAATCTAGTTTAAAGATTTGTAAAAAATAAAAAAATAAAAAAATGCACGTATCATCGGTTGTTTTTGTAATTTGATTTTGCTACATGATTTACAGATCAGCTGCCTAATGAATATGAAAATCAGATATGTGTACACTCAACTGTAAGACAAATGCAGTTGTTACTAGACACTGCAAAAGCAGTTACAATTTGATGTATCAACGAAATATAATCTATTGTTTAACTGCGGAAAATCTAAACAAAATAGCAATTATACTATGAAATGCAGTAGCCTTAATTATTCCAGTGTATACCTATCAAGTAGTGAGTCAAGAAAAACTTTTCAGGGTCAGTTCAGATAAATGCGCCGGCTTCGTGGAAAAACAAAAAGCCAAACAATACGGATAGGCTACTGGTGAATCAGGAAAAAAAAAAGATACGATTTATTTGAATAATTGACGTAATGAGAGAAAATGCGTCCTAAAACCTCAATTACAACCCGAGCTGAGTTGCTGCTAGTGAAACGCTAGCTAGGGCGCCATCTAGCGGCCTGAGAGGCTCGTTACCAGTGGTCCAAAAAAAAGGTCGACATGTTCGAGGTCACGGGTCACCGTCTGTTGTCTGGACACGAAAAGGTACATTGGACCTAAAATATGACACAAATAGGCTAAAAAAACATATAATGTCAAGAGACACTAGTATTTATTATTGGTAAAACCAAATATATTGATTCAATTCAGATAAATATAGCATGGAAAACTCATGGCCAATTGGTCATGCTAACTCCTAGCTAATTGATCATAACTTTAATTTTACGCATGTTCATTTTATCTGGAGAAAGATGTGGAAATTTGCTTTGTCCATAAAGTATCCTTATTATTGATAAAAATAAACCTAGAAAATGTTCATACAATGCTCCCACTTTATAATGTTTACATGTTTACACATTATTATAAGGCTAAACGCAACTAGCTAAAAAGGCTACTGAACAAGTCTTACTCAACTACTGTGCCAAGATTTATCTGTATGCTTCATGACTTCTTTTTGTCAAGGTACTCTTTAAGAAATTATAGTTATTAAGCGTTTTTGACACTGCGTTTACATGGACCAATTTAAATTACAATAGTCCTGACGTATGATAAAATCATACACAGTAACACTAAGTGTTGTTCACCTTGTAGTCTGCTGTTGGCCCTGTGATGTACACATTCACCATGTGTCTTTCACACACAATGTATATGTGCGTTCCCTGATTTTAGCTACAAACCTGGTCGGCTCTTTTGTCAATTCGGGCCTCATGGTTAAATTCATATTTATTTGGTGGTTGTTGACATGAATAGGTCTGAGAGTGAGTGGGTGTGGTATGCTGTGATAAAGTTTTCCCACTGGAGGTCAGTGTGATCTTTCGGACTGTGGAAGAAGGGGCCACAGTCAAGTGAATAATGGAGGCAGGTGATTTTCCAAAGTGGTTTATAGTACATCTAGCAAATTATCTTTTTTCCCTACGCAATAGCTTTATTTTTTTTATAAAACAATATAACCTGATATATCTTTCGTCGTTATACTCCTTTCCTCTTTTTGGGTATTCCGTATTCTGCAGTTGCATGATATTAGGACTTGTCCTATAAGCATATACATCTTCTTTACTTGAGCAAGGGAGAAAGGACATCTGAAGACAAACAAGGACTTTAAAAAGGATATAATTTATATAAATTTTGAGAGATGTGAATCAGGTCAACAAAATCTCTTTACTATCCACTACTTGGCGAAAAGTGCTAAGGAAGTGTAGTTTGCTTTCTACACATGTGCAAAGAATTTATTTTCAGTCATTTATAAACATTTACCTTTAATTTCACATAAATTACAAAGTTATAAACACTAACTCTGAATCGCTCTGTGATAGTGTTTTCCCCTCAGACATTAAGAGTACATTTCTTTCTTTTTAAAGAGACACATTGCGAGGCATGCATATAAATTCATGTTGCAAATGTCAACAAAGTCCTAAATTATTTATGACTTTGTGAAATATGTAAGAATAACTTTATCCCTCTTTAAAAAGGAGAATTTCCCATGAATAAGTCACTCTTAACAAATGCTAGAAATGGGAGTAAACTGCCTACAGTTAGTAATGCAAATGCAAAACATACATTTTCTTGTTAGTAATGCACTGTGTTTGAATCAACATGAACTGAAAGCCTTTTAAACAGGAACCACAGAGTTAACCGGTAGTGACACCACTTCATAGGCCAGTGCCAGGTGAGTCACATGACTGTAATTTAGTCTGCACCAAAACGTTTATAGGTCAAACAATCAGTGTACATTTGACTTAGTGCCTGCTTACCCTTCGGTCTTATTTATATAGTCGTTTCTTTATCTTTCCCATGATGTTTAGTTTAGCTTGAGGGTGGGAACTTGTAAGGCAGATTCCTTCTTAAGAACACACAGGCCTGTTCTTCATGCGTATAAATGCTGACTTCCCTTTACAGCTGCACCAAAGCTCTCCTCTACAGTGCGCTTATGAAACAACAACAGCCATATTCAGTCTTATCCTTAGCTGACATGTGTGCGTTCAGGGGCTGATTATTTTGATCCGGGCCTGGCTCTCCTTGCTCTGAGTACTGCATTTCAGCTTGCCTGTGCTAAACAAAAGACAAGCAGCCAGGAAATGCACTAACCAATCAGCAGCCTCCTTACATTTTGTCAGCACGCGGGGCCAATCTCAGAGTGGCTTTTATCAGAGCAGTGGAGTCGGACAGCTAGGAGAGCCGTGGCTGTGCTCTGAGCAGGGTGAGGGCTGACAGGGCTGTCCTCCATGTTTTAATAAGCACTGACATACCACACAGAGTTTTTAGCCATGCATCCACAGAGGTAAGCCTTATTTTCATTTTTTCACATATGCTACTTTGTTGACAAGGCACCAGCCACTGTATGTATGTGCCTGAGTAATAATACAGGTTTGTCTGACAGACTGGGGGAGGGGGAAGAATATTTATCACCCCACAGCATAGGAGTGCAGCTTGGAAGGAGAACATTGCATGGTACAGTTCAACACAGCTTCTGCTGGCTGGGTGGCTCTCTGGATATCTACAGTAGGTGGTCATGGATCAAGTTCAAGGTCAGTGTATGTTTATAGTACACTGACTGAGAAAGGCTGCTCTCTTCTGTGAAGTTCAGGAGAGTTTCTGTGGCTGTCCCTGGCCTGTTCTGTCAAGATGACAGGCCCGGTGAGGGAGCCAGGCAGGATGGGAGAGACAGGGAGCAGTGCAGAGGGTAGTCCCCAGAGGAATTAACAGATGGTAAACTGACAGCACAGCAAGATTAATTTAGGCCTCAAACTGGACTGAAATCAAGGCAGCATGGCCCTGGAGTTAATTGTTTGACAGACTAAAATAGCAGCGAGTATCGCGCTATCAATGCCTCAATTGACTAATTTTCCAACATTTAATCCGTCCACCCCAGAATGATGCTCTTTTTCAATTGAGAAATCAAACCTGCCTGTCTTTAAAAAAGCCTAAACCTGTAATTTGTGCAGCAGTTTGCTAAAATCTCAATAATCTGCTGACTAAATATGTTATAGCTGCTTTTTCATGTCAGTGCTGGAGGAATTGCCTGAGCCTAATAGTGTGCACTGCCTCCCAGTGTTGTTCTCTGCTGCCGAGTGTCAGCCATTTTAGAGAGCTTCCCCTTTCTGTCCCTCTGCTCCAAGCACACTGGGTATTTGTATGTTAGAGAGAAGGAAAGAAGAAGGGAAGGACTTCCTCTGAAAAGGCTCTACATAGAAACCTCATCCAGAGAGGCTTGAAAGCCTGTTTGAAGTCGACGAGGTTAGACTGAATTCTGTTTATATGTAGTGGTGTTGGTGTTGGTTGTCTGTGTGCATGGATCAGATATTTTTTTTACATTTAGTTAAACATTTTGATCTATTTTTGATAGTATATAGGTGTATATTATATATTTCAATTAGAATATGTCATATGTGTTTTTATTATTAGTGGATGACTGTTTAAAATATGACCAGGGGAACTGTGGCCTGGTTATAATGATGCACATGATGTTGCTTGACCAGGGTTCAGGAGCAGTCTGCATTGACTGAAACAGCAAATCCACCTCTCAGTGCTTTGTGAATGGTGCCTGGTAATGCGTTTAATCCCTTCATTCCACTACGGTGTGAGGATTGGTGCAGGCACTCTTCAATCTGCATTAGACGCACAGCCTATTTAGTTTGGTGTCTGTCGTTAAAGTTCCCCTCCGGGCATGGTGGAATATATATATAAAAAAATCCTCTGCTGGGAATAATGACGTCTCTCCTCTCTCATTAAAAACTATCCTTCAAGTCTTACGTACACAAGATGGCTCCCACTCCACTGACAATTCATTGTCACTGTGTATTCAGTGTGTGCTTCCAAGTTTTCCAATCACACCTTCAAACTAGTTTGGATATAACTAATCATGGCAGATGCACGCCCACAACAACGCTGATTTTAGCTGACTGCAGACAAGCTTTCCACTCTCAGCAGAGGAGTTTATCTTCTAGCATGAGTATATATCATTCTGCGCAGTGAAGGTCAAAAGTCCAAGGAAGCAACATCGATACAAACACATTAAGATGACCCCCTTCGATCATTGAAGACAATGGAGTCGACCTTGACATTCTGGCTTGGATGTGTTTCTGTTTTGGAGGACAGTTTTCGCCGTGTCCGTATCACTCTGTTTAGACATTTTGCATTGTTGTGATTCGTGTTTATTTTGATCATAGGTTACGTCATACTGCTCGTGCTCAGATTTCCAGGCAGATATTGATATGACAGTATATGCTGAAGAAGCATTAGCGAAAGAGGGAGAGAGGAGGTTGTGCCTTCCATGCCGTCTGGGAGGCCTGTGACATTTTCATCTTTTTGTCCACTATTCATGCCCATGCTGCATATCAGCATGCCGGGGCACATGATGAGCCACATGTGGTCCTGTACAGCAGATTTTACTGGTGCCGTGTGTACGTGCTGTGTGTGCAGTACGCGCAGTAGTCAGAGAGAAAGAGACAGAGAGAGAAAGAGACACAGGGAGAGACAGAGAGAGAGGGAGAGAGAGAGAGAGAGAGAGAGAGAGAGTGTGTGCCTTCAAAATGGATGCCATACACATACACAGGCTAGGAGCACAGCGAGAGAGGGAATCTGATCCACTCCCTGTCAAGCCTGCAGGGATGCATCTTACATGTCTGACAAAAGGCACACAGCCAGTGTATGTATGTCTCTATGGGGTTTTAAGGGAGTGAGGGACTTGGATTTCAGGAGTTTTTTAGTGACAGTCAGGATCAGTCCTCTCTGCATTGCAGCACTGTGGTTGAGGAGAGCGGGGAGAAGAGAGCCTGTGTGGAACACCGAGCCAAGCACCCAATCAGGTACCTCCGTGTGGTGCTCGAGCCAATCGGCAGCTTTCATCCGAGGTTAAAGATTGACAATTGCAGGAGAGAGCAGCAGGGAGAGAAGGCCTTCTGGGAAACCTGGACCCATCTTTTCCCTCATCCCCCAACGTCCTCAATAATTGATAAAGATTAAAGAATAAGCTGAAGAATCTGAGTGTGAATAAGGAAAAAGGTATGCTGTTAATTTCCTACATAGAGGCATGGCTGTTATTGTAATGGTGGGTGTGGAAAGGGATGTTTCAATAGGCTGTGTTGGATATTCTGTGGTCTTTGATTTAAAAAATGTGTTTTAGTCAAGATGGTCCGGATAGATTTTTGCTGTTGTTCCTGTCTCTCCTTCCCTTTGTGTGCTGTATTTCCTGGCTTGGGCAGGACAGGATGTTGTTGGGGTAAACTGTCTGAGGCTGTCCAGACAGGTTAGATGAGGAGGCCAGTAAAGCCATTTCACTCTTCTCTTGTTTGTGTCTGCAGATGTGCTGTGTGTCTGTATGTCATTTCATCCCTCTCTAGTGGTAGGGGGAGATGAAATGTGTGGGGGTTGGTGAGAAGGATGAACGAAATGGAAGCAGTGTTTTTGTTTCCACTGATTGAAAACAATACATTTAAATGGTGTTTTCCTCAAGTGTAAGTGTGAAATGAAAATGAGAACTGAAGTCCTCTGAACAGTGAGGCCATTGCATCTGCTGTGGCGTCAGAGAAAAATGGTAACAATGGAATCGACAACAGAGTGCCTGCCCACAAGGTGAATCATATTGGATTGATACTAAGAAAAACCTGTTGGACATCATGTTTAATAAAAGGGGTTTGCCGGCATATTGTGGCTTGTATTTCCCAACAGAAAACAGGCTGTGATTACATAGCCCATTATAATGGGTCGTTGGTTATTAGGTCACTTGATCAGTGAATGTAGCTTTTTGCTTAGTCTAGTTTCTACACTTGTTGGATGTCAGATACTTTAAACTAGAATGCTCTGTGTATCATTTTTACTTTTTACAGAGCTGTAGGCCAGTGGAGAAAGGTTGCCACTAGTTATAATAGGATAATTACACTACACATTCAGCTGCTGTTGCTCCAGGATTGGTTTGTTTTTGCTTTACTTGAGTTAAAGGAATGCACATGTTTGCACATGTTGTCTTTAAGCTCTTGATTCATGGTTTATGTGATATAATTCTTAGTACAACCAGCCTCCAAATAAGCTGGGGTTAAGAGAGGCTGTGTAAACTTGTAAATTAAAACGGAATGCTGTGGTCCGCAAATAATAAAACCTGTCGACAAAAGAATTGTTTTTGAAAAGTATACACTCATTCTGAACCAGATGCCAGCAATATGTGTCAAAAGAACATTGGGACAAAGCCATGTTGATCATCCCCTTTTTTATTTAACAGCACTTAATGTTTAAGAACTGAGGAGGCCAACTGGTGTGTAAAATGTTGTCCAATATTTGATCAGTGTAGGATTTCAGTTGCTTCAACGCCTTCACAATTTGTGGTCTCATGATGCACTCCATCTTTTCCGCAACCCAGTTATCACAAAAGCACATGCGTACCATCATGGATGATGATTTAAATGTTTTTATATAGTGCTTTTCTACCTGTTGGTACTCAAAGCGCTTTACAGTCACAGACGCATATATAATGAATCCTATAATGCCCCTACAATGAAAAATCCTCTATAGCTCAGAAGACACATTGTTGATAATCTCCAAAAAAATAATTTACATTTTTGATTATGACAGGACAGTTATCCACTTTGAGAAAGCAACAGTGTTCCTGGAGTTTGTTTACAAATGTTTTATTTTGATGGCAGAGTTTTAATTTGAATTTATAGATGGACTGCATTCAGTGACAGTGGTTTTTAGAAGTAATTCTGAGCCCATGCAGTAATTTCTATTACAGAAACACATTTGATTTTAAAGCGGTGCTGTCTGTTGCCATTCAGTATTGGTTTTCAGCCATGTCCCTGGCATCTAGAGATGGTAGATCTCTCCAGAGTCTATAGATCTTGTAGTATATCTTATAAATCATGTTAATAATGTCCACTGTAGCTACAATTCCAGAATTATTGTTCTTAAATTGGTTCTATTTGCCCACACAGTTTTCCAAATAGTGGTGAATCCTTCCCCATCATTACTTCTGAAAGATTCAGCCACTCTGAGATCCTCTTTTTGTACCCAGTAACTGACCAGTTGCCTATTCACCTTATTAGCTATGAGATGTTCCACCAGTGGTGTTTTGCCCCGTCCAAGCATTTTGAAACATGTTGCTGGCATCAAATTAAAATGAGCAAATACTCAAAAAAACCAAAACAATAACGTTTCCATTTTTTTTAAAAACCCAGTTGTATTTTTCTTCCAAGGCCTTGGAAGTTGCAAAAAAGTCTTGTCAAAAAGCATTCATCCCCTGTGTCTTAGGCTAGATGTTAGTATGAGGCAATTTGGAGGCTCTTTTTCAGTGTCTTATTTGTCTTCATGTAGTGCTGTCCCACACTAATTTCTTTTGGTTTAGAGTTATTGAACAAATGAAACCTTCAACAGGGGAGAATAACGGATATTTTTGTCAACGGCATATATTATTTTGAAATGAATCCTTGTTGAATAATGCAACCATTTACAGACACTGTTGAACTTAATCTTTCATATCTAGCCTTTAGGCACAACACTTTGCTAGAAATATGGGTTTAAAGATGTGTTTTCATTAATTTCTTTCTGAGGATTTATAAGGCTTTTATTCCCAACTGAGCAACCCAACTGTTATCAGTGTAAGAGGGAGCTTGTTGATAAAATGTACCATGTATCTTAATTGTAGGAGGATCAGGTGAATGAGAGGTAGGATAGATACATTTCTAGAGAAACACATTGTAGTCTACTCCTAACACCTAAAATGTGATCATTTAATCATCACTAATTTGACTCACAGCTGGTAGTCCTAAGAGAGATCAGGGTACTTTTAAAAAAGAGGTTTATTAATGAACAGTGAGCCTCAACAGTTTCTTGAATGTTACATTTGCTAGCATTACTGATTCAATCACTCAATCTTCACTTGTCCATCAAGGGTAGTTGACCTGATAACGGTGTTCTAGCATGCACAGAAAACACAATGTTCATCTTATACCATAGTGCTTTCCCTGTTTTTAACTTAATGATAATAAATAATAGACGAAGACCATGCTCTTTTGTACATCAGTGTGACAGAAGAAGAGGAAAAAACTGAAAAACAGACAGAAGATATGGAGATCTCAACACGATCCAAAGGTAAAAACATACTACAGTACAAAGGTTTGCTTATAGATACTGTAGGTTGGCAAATATACAGTATATGTTTTCACCTGTAGCATTTCCTTGTCATATTTAAAATGGTTTTGTTTTGATTGGTTTAATGGCATGTATCAGGTATACTGTTTTATAATGCTGTCTCCTCTCAGTGGTGCAAGTACAGGAAAACTCTGGTGTGTCATTTGCGGTAGTTTTTCCTGCATTAAGGAATTCAGTGGTGTGTCCTCTCTGTAATTTTTTATTTTTGGCTGCAGTTTCAGACACGGGGCCAACTGAGCGGACGGCCCCAAAGCGAAGAATGCCCAGTCCTTCTCACTCATCCAATGGCCACTCCTCTGCTGAGACTTCACCATACCCAGTGAAGAAGAAGAAAAAACCTGGTGCTGTTAGCAGCAGCAAAGACCAGGTACTGGTCAACTCACAGTGTAAAATTCAAACAAAAGGTTCACTCTGGTCACGCCATCCAATTATAGACCTATTATTGCAAGTGGGACTAATATTTAGTCTTAGACTAACACATATGGTGAAACTGACGAATATATTCTTCGTCTTTCATCAAAAAGTCAAGTTTCTTTTATTACTGCAGTGGCACTGATGTGGAAAGTTTTGGTTTAACTTTCAGTCTAGTAAAGGATATCCCTTCTGATGCATCGAGATTGTACTTTGGGTCTCATTCCATAAGATCCTGTAGCTGGAGTCATTGTGTTTTTGGGTTGTCTACATGTATGTCTCTACAGCCCATTCTTGTGAACACGATATCTCAGAAACACCTCAAGGGAATTATTTCTAATTTAGTACAAACATCCACTTGGACTCAAGGACGAAGTGTTTAGGGCTGAGTTTGGGGCTCAGACGTCAACAATAAGGTCACTGTGCCATCATAAAATGTGTTTCTTGCCAAAAAAAGTCATCAAGGACATAGTATATCTAAACAAAAACAAAGCTAAAACAAAAGGCAACTGGACACATAACTTGTTGAGTGTCCTTGGAGATACTTCACTACTCATCCAAGTAGCCTTTTCAGCTCTAAAAGACTGGTGGGGAGTTTAGGCTTTTAATAAGAACATCTGAGGGTGGTGGACCCTTTTTACAGTATAAACTATTTCATTATGTGCCTTTCTTCACTTCTTTTATATTATATGAATGAGTCTGGACAAACGTGGATGTAATCTGACCTGTTGGTGAAGGCGTACTGTTACGATGTAGTAGTCCCATTGTTTTCTGAGTTGTGCTTGCTGTGTTTATTGTTAAGTGCTGTGAACACTTACTTGTCCTTGTAGGACAAGTAAGGTCATGGTCAAACATTATCAGTTTCAGTATCAGTTGAAAATGAACTTGCTTTTATGTTATTATTCAAATAGCTGCATATACAGTACAGTAGAAAAAATATAAAAAAATAAATCCTACTTTTGACAATAGAAGCACGATAAACATATTTTGCTGTAGAGAAGAAGTGTTTGGTTGTGATCAACAGCTCAAGTTCTGTCAATATTTTATGGCCTGTATTTACTCATGCTAGGGCTGCTGAGCATGAAAGCTCTTTAGCAGGAACGCCCTGCTCCATATCGCACACACATTACACACATACACACCCCCTCCTGCCCTTGAAATTAACCAGAGTTACACGGTCTGCTGTGTGGTTGGGGCCAAGGAATATTGTGTATTTAATGATATTGCTAAATTGACTTCAGTGGCTTCATGCATTCCTGTGTGCGAATGAGGAAGAAATATTTCTTACCTTTTTGGAGACTTGAGCTCAGAACGGTTGTGCTTTCCAGTAGCTGAGACAGGACATATTTTATCACAGATGAAATTCTTTGGACTTTGATGAACGCTGTGTGATTCACTGTTAATTCCAGCTCTCTGTTTAATTCCTTCAGGGGTTAAATGTTGTGATAACACACACTAGACCATACGTTACTGTGTGTTTTCACCACTGAACTCCAATTATTGAGGATCCTACTACCGTGTTATGTCACTGTTTTTTACAGTGTGGTGTTTAGGATTATCATATACATGTGGACTTATACTTCAACTATATACTCAAAAGTCAAGTATAATATACTCAACTACCAAGTAGTTAGCTCTGGCAAAAAGCGTATCTGTAATTGGAGCAAATGCTTTTATAGATGACAGTATAGAAGACTGTATCGTGGTAAAAGTTCTCTGCAGCCTAAATAAAAACATATGTGATTAATTGGGGATCATGATTTAGCTTGCATTTGTGATGTGCATGCGTAGCTTGCTCTGTGCTTAAAACAGTTTACACATGCATAATTCATTAATGATAGTACAATTCACTTTACCTTTGGAAACAATTACTTGTCATTTTTCCCTATTTAATCAAGGCTGATTGGTGGTTGTTATGTTATAAAACACAGACTGACAAGTTACATGTATGAATACCAAGATCAATTGTTGTTGTTTTTTTTTGTAATTTCCATCACACTGAATTTTGAAAATGTAATGTTGGCTTTTGACTCTCAGTGGGTCACCCATCAAGCAGCAGTAAATGTCCAAGCTCGGAGAAGTCTGTGTTTTGGAAGGTAACTCTTGTGTGCTTTTTGTTGGTGCTTTGCATGTCTGCTTGGCTTTCCTAATCTCAGTCCTGATTTTGACCTTCCCCGACCTTGTGTTTCTTTTGCCTGCATTTCAGTCAGAACTAAGACATGGTCCCTTTTACTATGTGAAGCAACCAGCACTCACCACAGACCCTGTTGATGTTGTACCGCAGGACGGCAGGAATGACTTCTACTGCTGGCTGTGCCACCGCGAGGGCCAGGTGCTCTGCTGTGAGCTCTGCCCCAGGGTGTACCACGCCAAGTGTCTCAAACTACCAGCCGAGCCCGAGGGCGACTGGTTCTGTCCGGAGTGTGAGGTACTCACCAAAGAATGGACATAGTATATTATTGATGTAAACCATACTTAGAGCCCTTCATGAAAACCTACAGTAATATTTAATAAAAAAAAAAAATTATAGTGAAGGACCTAACAGTAAGTATGGACATTAATGTCCAACACATGTTGAGCCTCGATGTGTTCTGTACTTTAACAAGATATAAACAAAGTGTTTATTTCCTTTTGATGTCTTTTAGAAAATAACAGTTGCCGAATGTATAGAGACTCAGAGCAAAGCCATGATGATGCTAACTATAGACCAGCTATCTTACCTACTAAAGTTTGCCCTGCAGAAGATGAAACAGCCAGGTGTAAGTATTCTGTAACCTCTGTCTTTCTAAGGAAGTTTTGCTACCAAACTGATAACACTGTGTTGAGGCAGACAGCCTTTTTAAAGATGGGGTACTCTGCTTGTTCTCATTTTAATTTCTTTTCTAATTGTACGTTCTGATATATCTCCTGAATACTGGCATGCGTTCTTTTCTGGCCAGTCCTGATTTTTAGATTGCTGACGCAGCCAAAAGTATTCCCATCAGTCGTGCCAGATATTAAGATCTGCACCCTGAAGTACTTACCTGTTCACATATCAGCATGATATAATATTGAGTTGCATGTGAAAATAATTTCAAGTAACAGAACTAACAATCAGAGTCACTGTATTATAATGGGCCTGTCATGGCTGGAAACCATGAAAGGAAACATACTAGCTGGTGGTGAGGATACAGCTGCCCCTCTCACTCTCTTTCAGGATCATCCCCGCTTGTCATCTCGCTCCCCCCATGCAGCTTCCACGCAGAGAAAGACTTTTAATTGGGTAATCAATTACACCACTAACAAGACCCCGTCATGATTTCTTCCTCCACTAGTTTTCCTCCTTTTGTTTGAAGCGGCTTTTAGAGTTTTTAGTAATAGCATGGTGGTAGCATGTTGATGTGCGGGAAAGGGGACAGTTGTGTAGTGAGTTCAGCCTTAGAGTTCATTTACCTTCACTTTCTCTTATGCTGCGTCAATTTTATAGACTGAACCCTTCCAGAAACCTGTGTCTCTTGAACAGCACCCCGATTATGCAGAGTATATTTTTCATCCAATGGATCTTTGCACGCTGGAGAAGGTAAAATGCTCACACATTTATTTGATGCACTTTAGTGTTAAAAAGTTAATCCGTTTGTCGGTTGAGCATGCTTTCTCTTTGCACTACAGAACATCAAAAAGAAAATGTATGGCTGCACAGAGGCGTTTCTGGCGGATGTGAAATGGATTTTGCACAACTGTATTATATACAATGGAGGTATGTATCTTATTGGAGGAGCCATAATAAAGAATATAGACTCAAACACATACATACTCTAGAAGATCTGTAAGATAACTGAAATTAATATTAGCAATAATGTGTAATTTTTTAAATACAAGTCCACTGAATTAAAAATAAATTAAACAAAAAGGGTTATAATGGGTTGCAGGTATATAAATTGTTTAATATGCATGTACATCCTTTTTCCAGGCAATCACAAACTCACAGCTACAGCTAAAGTGATAGTAAAGATCTGTGAACATGAGGTAAATGTGCAGTTTGGATCAACTTTCAGTATGGTTGACACTAGACCCGACAACTGAAACTTACTTTGTATGTCTTTTTTATTTGCAGATGAATGAGATTGAAGTTTGCCCTGAGTGTTATCTGTCTGCTTGCCAAAAGAGAGACAACTGGTTCTGTGAACCTTGCGTAAGCTAGCCAAGTTACCTGAAGTTTCTGTTGATGATGCCATCAGATTGTTTGCCCGCTCAAATGTAGATCACTAGAATGCAACTCTGTAGTTCCAGTGTCTTACTGTATGTCTGCAGAGTAACCCGCACCCTCTGGTGTGGGCCAAACTGAAAGGATTCCCATTCTGGCCTGCTAAGGCTCTGCGGGACAAAGATGGACAGGTGGACGCCCGCTTCTTTGGTCAGCATGACAGGTATCAAAACTTTGGTTTGCTTCTGGTACTTGGACATTGAGCCAAATATCAGACTGTGTTTAAACACACGAGACATTATGTTGTTCATCTTTACCTTTCAGAGCTTGGGTTCCTTTAAACAACTGCTACCTCATGTCCAAAGAGATTCCATTCTCTGTGAAAAAGACCAAAAGCATCTTCAACAGTGCCATGCAAGAGATGGAGGTCTATGTGGAGAATATGAGGAAGAAGTTTGGAGTATTTAATTATGCCCCCTTCAGGACACCCTACACCCCTGACAATAACTTCCAGATGCTGCTGGATCCATCCGACCCCTCATCCACTCTCATCAAACCTGAGAAACAGGAGAAGATCAAGCTGAGCTTCGATATGACTGCATCACCCAAGATCCCATTGACCAGAACCATGTTGCCTGGGTCTGGAGTAGGAGGGAACACAGCGGGGCGGCGACTCCCTCTCACTGATATGCCTCGCTCCCCAATGAGCACCAACTCCTCTGCTCATACAGGTTCAGATGGGGAACAGGAAACGGCGGAGAAGTCCCAGGCTAAAGCAGCAAACAGCCAATATAGTGCAGGAGAAGAGTCAATGGACTGTACAGGTATTTAACCAAGTGCATTTTAGCGTGTTAGTAAAGTCGGTTAAGACCACTTATGAGGTGATTGTGATTATTATATAAACCAATATTTTATTGTCTACAACAGTACGACAACTGTGCCCAGATACATTATTCTCTTGGTTTGTACATCTGTTCAGCCCATTCTGTTAATGAGATGTTTCAGCAACACCTCGAGGAAATTTCTTTAAATATTGCACAAATTATTTTTTATCCCATGATGCATATTTCTGGCCATAACTCAAAGAATCACCCTCTAATCATATAAACATTTCACACAACTGTCTAATTGGGTGAAATGATCAAGAGCTGAAAATGTATATTATATACAGTATATTATAAATATGAATGTAAATTGTAATCAATGGAGTTACATGAGGCAGTAATTCTACTTACACTTTATAATGCTGCTTTATATACATATCTGTTTTTACAGCCTCACCTGCCCATCCTCGACCTTGTCCTGCCGGCACTTCCTTGGATAGTCCTAAACCGTTCCACTCTCAGGCTCCTGCCGTCCCCAAGCAGGAGAAAACACCACCGACAGGGAGCATTCTGAACCTAAATCTAGGTGAATCTTTTCTCATAGGAAGAAATTGTAATGCCCATGTAATTTCCTGTGTGTAAATACAGGACACTGCTACAGTACATTGTAAAATAAGATCTGTCTTCTCTGGTGCTGGTATTAATAAATTCTGGCATCCTTGCATATCTCCCCAGATCGGAGTAAAGCAGAAATGGACCTAAAGGAACTAAGTGAAACTGTTCAGCAGAAACAAGGAGCCACACCAGTCCTCACCTCCCCAAAAAGACAGATCAAGAGCCGTTTCCAGCTGAACTTGGACAAAACCATTGAAAGCTGCAAGGCTCAGCTAGGTCAGTACAGATAACACAAAATGTGTGTGTGTGTGTAAATTGACATTGTCATTACTGAAAATGTATTTAACTGAGCACACCATAGGAATGTGGCTTTAATAAGAGGTGTATTCTGATCAGATATTTGGCGCCTTGTTCTTTGTTTTGCAGGTATTGATGAGATATCTGTGGATGTGTATAAAGGTGTCGAACACAGTGACTCAGAAGACTCAGATAAATCTGACTCCAGTGACAGTGAGTATGCCAGTGATGAGGAGCAAAAGACCAAGGATGGCCAAGACACAGAACCTAATGAGGAGCCCCAGAAAGAGTCAACCAAAACTAAAGTCAAAGACCAACCTCCCTTAAGCCAAGAAGAGGAAGGTAAAGCCGATGTGCCTGTCACATCGGAACCTACAGCGGGCCATGCTAGTGCAACCTTATCTGATGCTCCTACTAAAGAGAAAATAAGCACGGATTTGGAAAAAGAGAGTCCAGAGAAGAACAAAGACCCTCCAGAATCATCTACTCCCAAAGAAAAGTCTCAAATGAAACAAGAGACAAAGCAGACTTTGCCAGTGGAGGACTCTGACTCAGAGAGGGAGCTGGTTATTGACCTCGGAGAGGAACAAGGTGGCAGGGACAGAAAAAGGAACAGAAAAGATGGCACCAAAGAGTCAACTGCTGGTAAACCTGATGGTGAGATTTATACTTCATCTGCTGATTCCCTGAGAAATAAACATTGAATTTAAAGTGAAGTCATCAGTAACTTTGTAAACAGTGAATAATTCATGTGTTTTTGTCTTGTAGGCAAAGCTCTGACCACATTAACACTTGCATCTCAAAATAGCACAGCCCCTTCCACACCCTCCAGTGTTTCCACGCAGTCCCCTGTGGCCATTCCTGTCACCATGGTCTCCTTCACTGCTCCATCTCCTGCGACCATTAGCCTTGCATCTGTGTCCAGTGCCACCGCAACAGCCCCCTCTTCCTCCTCAGCCTCCACAACACCAGCTTTGAAGAAACAGCGCCCTCTGCTGCCCAGAGAGACAGTGCCAGTGGTGCAGAGAGCTGTGGTGTGGAATCCCACTGCCAAGTTTCAGACCTCCTCTCAGAAGTGGCACATGCAGAAAGTGCAGCGTCAGCAACAAAACCAGCAATCTGTGGCAACCACTCAAACGCAGGCATCGTCACCCAGACACGGCCAGGCTCAAGTGCTGACCCAGACACAAGCTGTTGCAAATGGCTCTGCCGCTGTCTCCTCATCATCAGCACAGCAGTCTTCACAAAACACACGCTATCAGACCAGACAGGCTGTTAAAGGTAAATAGCATGGGTTTTGTCACCAGATTAACAGTTTTCAAGTATGAATTCATACCACGTACAGCAGGGTTATTCAATTCAAATTCAAACAGGTCTACTAAGAGAAAATTCCCTCAAGCAAAAGTCTGGAACAACTCCAGCTTCCTCCCACCATCCAAAGACATGCTCGTTAGGTTCATTGGTGCTTCTAAATTGGCCGTAGGTGTGCATGTGAGTGTGAATGGTTGTCTGTCTCTGTGTTAGCCCTGTGATAGACTGGAGACCTGTCCAGCGTGTACCCCGCCTCTCGCCCAATGACAGCTGGGATAGGCTCCAGCACCCCGCGCGATGAATGAAAAGTCTGGAACATCATATCTAACCTGCGTTACTGTTCCTTCCCATATACATGTATTTATGTAACCAAACAGTGTAAACAGCATGTACCTGTAGTCAAAACAAAGAAGTGCAATTCAATAATGTTCTAACAATATTTATTTTCAGTTTCACATGGAACTGCAACGATTATAAATGATAAAAATCATTCCAAGGGAAATGAGGGCTACATTTAAAAATTAAAATACTTAACAGCCTCCCTCTCATATCCTATTCCCTCGACTTTCTCTTCCTCAGTGAGAGCAGTGAGCGTTTGCTTGGCCTGCTTAGATTTCCAACTTTATTGTTTCTTGTCTCGTCCCTCCCCAGCGTTTGTGTATCTCACTCACTCAAGTCACAATGCTTGTCGGAATGTACAGATTCTATTGGCCGAGTCGCATCACGTGAGATTATTGGTTTGGGAGACTTCTGGTGGTCAAACCGTAAAGGCAACAAAACTGAGCTGGTTAAAACAAAAACTCCCCATCAAAATGCTCAATCATTGAACAGTTATAGGTCTAGGTCGGTGTCTGGGTCTGAACCCGGACCATGGTCTACCTATTAGTGAACTTGGCTCTATAGTAACAAATATGCTTACTAAATATTGCACCACCTGTTTGTCAAAAATAAATAAAGAGTGTTTTCCATTCTAGCTGTACAACAAAAAGACACTCCACTCAGCACGTCCACATCGACTGTCACCCTGGTATCCAGCAGCCCAGCTTCTGTTGCCATGATGGCTGCATCGAGTTTAGGCACAGCCACTGCATCATCATCCGTTGCAACAGACCTGTATATCCCCACTGCCTCAGCAGATGTAGCTGCCGACATTGCCAAGTACACAAATAAAGTTAGTATAAGTTTTTTTCCTTGATATTTCCTTTATAATGGACTGAATCCACTGACTTTACATTGACTGATCACTCCCTGGCAAGCCCCATGAGCAATTTGTTTTATTTCTCTCCATGGGCAAACATTTCTGGTGTTAAGTACACTGGGATACATCCGTTTCTGATAGCTTTAGAGCTACACATTTTGACTGCTGCATTGAATGGAACTTGAAGATTACAAAGGACCAAGTTTATGTTCTACAACTATGAAGTATTTTTTCTCTAATGACACAACATAATAAAACCGTTTTTTTTTTTTTTCCTTTCAGATAATGGATGCAATCAAAGGTACGATGACTGAAATCTACAATGACCTTTCTAAGAGTAATTCAGGAAATACAATAGCAGAGGTAAGTATTTACTCTCGGCTCTCTAGAGAACAGACCTCACAGTGGCTTTACATGTGACGGTGTTCTTCTGCTTATATGCCTGCCGTTTTTTTTCTGACAGATAAGACGTCTGAGAATTGAGATAGAAAAACTACAGTGGTTGCATCAACAAGAGCTGTCCGAAATGAAGCACAATCTTGGTGAGACTATGTTAATCGTTTACTAACCACACAATTTTCCTTCCTAAAACTGTGCAATTCGTTCTACTTGACCATGTTTGTGTTCCTCAATCTAGAGCTAACGATGGCAGAGATGAGACAAAGTCTGGAGCAGGAGAGAGAGAGGTTAGTGACGGAGGTGAAGAAGCAGATGGAGTTGGAGAAGCAGCAGGCAGTGGATGAGACAAAGAAGAAGCAGTGGTGTGCTAACTGCAGGAAAGAGGCCATCTTCTACTGCTGCTGGAACACCAGCTACTGTGATTATCCTTGTCAACAAGCCCACTGGCCAGAACACATGAAGTCCTGCACTCAGTCAGGTAATAGAATGTGCCAGCATCAACAAGCTGTTGATGACATTTACAAAAACAGAGTATTGTTTTTTTCTTTATCCAGGTTCTTAACCCTGTCTGCAAGTCTGCAGTCCTTTGCTTGCCTTTATAATCAGAATCCTCTTTTTATCAATGTAATGTATTTTGTCACATTTGTTCTATTTGTAGCCTCTGCACCACAGCAAGAACCCGAGGCTGAGCCAACAGCAGACCTCCCAAACAAAAGTTTAGGGCAGGCTAGCAGTGGCCCAAACTCTCTCAGAGACCCGCCAGTCTCTGCACCATCAGAAAAAGACTGTGAGACGGAGAAGAGCACTGACAATGTTGCTGTCACTTTGTCATAACCAAGCTACTTGAAAATGTAAATGTATAGATTGTTTTTTTTTTCCACTGCAAAGAAATGTCAATGTAAATTGTTTGTTCAAGAGCCTGTTATGAATATATAATTCAAATTCTGTTCATTTATTATATTTGTTTCAGTGCTCGCATACTGCCCCCAGTGCACTGTGGTGTAAAACTCGGCTGACAGCATATACAGAAGTAGTAACCACTAGAGGGAGGCAGTTTAAAAAAACAGAGACTGTATACTCATGCACACTTTTGCAGGTCCTATACAGAGAGCTGTCAGAATAAAGATCTTACGAGCATGCTTGAGTGTCACAAAACATTCACATAGTGTAATGGACAACAGTAAAACTGTTTACAACTGCAAAAATGTAACCCATGTTAAAGGACCATCTCAGCTGTAGCTTAGAGGACTGCTGACAGAAATGTCTGTAAATTACTTATTTTGTATTCTGTGTTAATTTATTTGTTATTAAAATGTTGCCTGCTGTATACCGTAAGGAGAAGAACAAATACACACATTTTAACCAAGCTGTTTCTATGGCCACACTGGAGTCTAATTTAACAGGGCTATGTCTTGGCAAATTGGCAGCTTCACAACTGCAATCTCTTGCTGTCTGTAAACAGACACAGATATTCAGTATATTGTATGTTGAAGATGGCTTGTTAAAAATATTATTTGGTAAAATTTCCATTTTAGTGTCCAGTCACTCATCAACGTTTAAAGAGGTTTTTATTATTGAAAGACTTATAAGCGCCTAGCATGTCTGCCGACAGTCCAGGCAGAGCCAGTACTATTTTTTTGTGCCGGCGCAGTTCTCCTCCGGGCCAGTGGGGGCGGTGGTGGCACAAAGCGTTTTCTGTAAACCGTCAGCCATCTGCCGCAGTCAGTTAGCTCGGGAATGGAAAATGGAGGACTGACCGAAGAAAGAGCGAACGAGGGCATATCATCGGTATTTTCTAGCGTGTAGGTGGGTAGAATAAACGCATTTAATATTTTAGTTGTCTAGTGTTGTTTTTTGTGGAATGCGCCTCTGTCTCAGTGTTTGTGCTGCTGTTGGGGGTGGCTTAGTGCAAGTAGCGGACGCAAGGTTGAACGTGATGCGCCATACTTAATTTGTAACGTTTACTTGTGAATGGCGTTATTAAATTGTGCTGCGTTCGTCCCAAATGGTTAAGCGTTGCTCTTACACCGTGGTTTGTATTCTTGTGGCTGGCTGTCTTTGTTTTCAAAATTGCCTCAATGCTAATGGTTTGAGGTTGAGTTTGCCGCTAGCTTACCCATGCTCGTTGTTGCTAGCAACGCTAACTAGCCTGGTTAGCTACAAGGCACGTTTTCACCACGGAGTTCGTTGTTGTAACACGAAACGGGGAACGACGAAAATGGCCGAATAATGTAATGGCATGTTTGCGTTACACCAATGTCCTCCAAACACAGTCGGCCCCGGTGCTTTCGGTCTACGTTAGCTAACGGTAACCCGTGAAGTGGTTTGGCGGAATATTGATCCGTGGCCGTCAGTGGCGATGTCCGAGTGCAGGGGTGCAGTGATACGTTATCATGTCCGTCCAGCAGTCCGGGTTTTGTCATACATGTTTACAGGTAATTTTTGACAATGTTCACGTGATACCGCCGTGTTGTACGGTTACAATGAGGAATTTTGAGTATATGCGCACCAAGGCCGTGTGCAGCTCCCCTCTTTAGGTGTCGATCAGAATCGTCTACACTTCAATGCATCTCATTCAGCTGATGTTAACGTAGTATACTACATACATGGTTTACATGGTAGAAAGTTAATTTCTTTATTAAAAATGGTTTAAATGTGAACACTGATCTTCGTCGCGAGCCCCTCCTATCTGTCCCTGCAACTGTTGCCTTCCCATTCACGTGGCACGGTGTCGTGACCACTGGCACGCCATTGGAGGAATCCAATTCGATTACTCCCCGTCTATTGGCTGGATTTCTTCCCAGTGTAGACGGAGGGGTGTGTAAGGCTCAATTACCCTCAATTTAAAAGCATATTCTAATGTTTTTGTTTGTTTTTTCTTGTCTGGCATTTATTGTAAAACTGTTTATTGGCATGGCTTACTCATCAAGAAGCTGTCGTACACATATTTTGATATTTGGTCATTGGCATTTATATAGACCGTATAGATGTGTTACATTTCCAGAAGATAAACATGGTTTGCTTTTTTTCTCATCTGCTCAACTCCACATTTTTGCATTGAATTTCAGAGGAGTACTTTGAGCCTAACTTGTGTTTCCCTCTTTCTGGCAGATTCTTTAATCTTGTACCAAGACCGATGATTACTGGTGTGAATCCTCTGTTTTGTTTGGAGAAGCATTTTGTCACCCATCACTGCTAAGCTGCAGGTACAGAGAGAGATTTTCCCCCTTATATGCTCATTATGTGAACTAAGCAAGTTCGGCTTCAGAGTCTAAAGTGACGTGCACCTTCTTCAATTTACATTGAAATGGTCATAAATTATCCAACTAACATTTTTTGAATTCTGCCTGGCCACCTTAAATTTGGTTTTAGTCTGGTTAATGGCTAACATTGCTCAGCTTTATAATTAAAAACATTAGATTCAGTCACTGCCGAAGGGGCTGTATACTCTTAAAAAGTCATGCATGCAGCTTAATGTAATTTTTATTCATACAAATTATGAGTTTGAAATATTGTTGTTGTCCTCTCCTTAAAGAACCAGGACAAATATTAGGACAAATGTGAAGTTTGGCCAAGCAGGAGTAAGAATCTATATACTGAGCTACTCAGTATCGTATAAAAAGGTGACATTACTGCATACCTTCTGAAGAGCTGTCATTAACTAAAGATAATTGAATTAATACTGGACAATGCTTACATTGGTGTTGTGTTTGGTATATTGTCTGACTGTAGTAGAAACAAGCACATCTAAATTACCTTTAAGAGCAGCACTGCCTTATGAATGAAACTCTGGCATCCTTCAGTGTTTGTCCTTTTATGAACTGAAAAGAGTGACTCATAGTCGGTCTCTTTTGTTCTTCTCTTAACTATAGACATACAGTTTCAAAGTAGTGACTCCATCATCTATGGAGGGGAATGTGAGCCCTGAGCTCTCTCTAGCTCCTGAGCCAGAGCAGAGCCAGGACCATATGGATAACTGCTCTCAAGGTACCTTGAAAGAGCTTTTTTCCCCCCACATGATATAAAATATTACAGTAATACTAAGCACAAGCATGGTGTTGGGTTCTGTGATTTAAGTGGGTTTTTTATTTCTTTTTAAATGAGTACAAATATAGTGGAATGTAAGGGCCAATCTCCAAATGAAATTTTTTTTTCCAAATTAGTTTTGACTTGTATGTGTGCCTGAACACACGACAACCAATAGTTTTGTAGCAATGTTATGTTGCATTCTGGTGAATGCACGCTTTACTCCTTTTGCCCACAACCACCTTTGATCGTTTCTTCACAGGCTTTGGAGAGGGGGATAGCGAGCAGAAGGAACAGTTTCAAACACAGAGAGAAAATGTGGCCAAAGAGTTGTTAGAGCAGCCTGATAAACCTTCAAAGGGCAGCAGTGAGGTAAAGAAGACTTGGAGTTTCCGTCGGTCAACTGTTGCAAAGAGAGAGATGCCAGTGGAGGCAGCAACCGACAACCCTGAAAATCGCTGTCCTGTGCGCCGCAGTGGCAGACAGCCTAAGCGTACTGACAAACTAGAGGAATTCCTCTTGACTACCAAAAGAGGCTCAAGAAAGAGCGCCCCCCCCAGTCTGGAAAGTGGGGATCCTCCTTCCCAAACTCCAACTGATGCAGAGACTGCCTCAGAGGCCAGCTTTGATGGCAGTGCTGACTCCAAGGCTGTTGAAGATAAGCCAGATTCACCTGAGAGAAGGACAAGAAGCAGTGCAAGGAAGCAGACTCAAAAGAAAACTCAAGGTGGCAGGCAAACCAGAGGAGGTGGTGGAGTGACAGTCAAAGATGAGGGAAGCTCTGATAATGAAGAGGATGGCAAAGATGGTGTCAATAAAGATAATTTGCAAGAGAACAGTGAGGAGAAAAAGGATGAAAACAATGATCCCAGTTCTGAGAATGTAGGGGGCAACAATTCACCACAGACTCAGCCAAACATGGAAAAGGTGGAGGTTGACGAGGAGGACAAGAACAAACTTGGACAAAAAAATGACAACGCAGAGAGGGAGACTGACGAGGGCAGAGCAGACGAGCCTGCAGTGATGCCGGCAAAACATGGACCAATAAGAACTTATATCAATAAAAAAAGGGCAGCTAATAGTAAGAACTCCACTCCAGCTAAAGACCCTGCCAACAAGAACACTACTCCAGCTAATAAGGAAACAATGCTTAAAAGTACTCCAGGAAAGATGCGTATGCCCCAGATGGAAGAAGACGAGGACGAGGACGATGATGAGGATGAGTCCTCCGCATCTTCGTCGTCATCCTCATCAGCTGAGTCTGATGATGGCGGTTACGACCCCAATGCACTTTATTGCATCTGTCGTCAGAAACACAATAAAAGGTACGTTTCATTAGGGCATTGTGTACTATACTCACAGTTAGCTCATCGTCAACTTAAAACATTGTTGATGTTGTGCTAGTATGTTATAATTTGCTCTCAGTTTTAAACATGGTATATGAATGTTTGCTCCTAGTTGTAACATTAGTAGTTATGAGTAATGTTGGATTCCACTTTGTCATTTAGTAAATTTAGTAAAAGTTTGAAAATGTGGCTCAAGCCAGGCAGAGTTTCTGATGAACGTTGCTTCATGTTCTTTGCTCAATAGGTTTATGATCTGCTGTGACCGCTGTGAGGAGTGGTTCCACGGGGACTGTGTGGGCATCACTGAGGCCCGTGGGCGCTTGATGGAGAGAAATGGGGAGGACTACATCTGCCCCAACTGCACTGCTAAGAAAAACCAGGTGGTCAGGCCTGCCACATCCATCCTCTCGACAAGTACAGAGATTGGGAAACCCAGAGCTGATGTTGCTTTTCAGATTAATTCTGCTCTAAACTCTTCTGCAAGTGCTGCGAAAGTCAACGCCAGTGGAGCAGACTCTGGTTTGTCAGCTGTACAGACTTTTGCAACACCTGCATCCTCCACATCTACTGGAACTGAAGAGAAGGGAATAGAGGACCTGGGCATCAAAGGCAGGATAGAGAAAGCTACTAATCCAACCGGAAAAAAGAAGATAAAGATCTTTCAGCCGGTAGGTCCTTGCAACTGATAATAACTTGCACATAGCTTGCCTCCATTAAATTATTGTTCCGTCATCCACTACCTCTAAGAGCATTTCAAGTGCTATTCTGATAAGTACTGCTGTGGTTAATGATTCTTTGTTTTATGCTGTCCATTTCCGTAGCTGTGTTCTGATGGAGTCTGTATAGATGTAGTTTTTAAAAATGTCGATGAGAACTCAATAAGTTTAAGTTGAGGTCTGTGACTCCACATTTGCTCTATTCTTGGCATTTTGACATAATCTGTGTGGATAAACAAATTGTTTCAGGTGTGCAAAAGATGGCCTACCACAGTGTAAAACTCAAAACCATAACATGTTCACAAATGTACTTGTTCTCAGTTGTAATTTCAGTATGAACGACATACTGGCATTGTTACCTTATATAGGACAACAGTCCTCATCATTAGCTATTAATATTATTTTGTACTGACTTGTAGCAGGCAGTACTGCAGCCAGCTGAGCCAAAAGCAGACCAGAAGACCACATCAACTGTGGAAAAGAAGGTAGCATCCACATCAGAGCAGAAACCGCCAGCAGACACAGAGCAGAAAGTCGCAGTAAATGTGGAGGTGAACACAACAGGGGATGCTCCACAGGACAAGACCAAGCAGACTGCGGACGAGGAGTCTTCCCTGCCCAAATGTATTGGACCTGGCTGTGACAATAATGCCCAGCCAGACTCTGTGTACTGTGGAAATGACTGTATCCTGAAACATGCTGCGGCAGCTATGAAGTCCATCACTGATGTCAAAGAACCCAAGCAGAAGGACACAACCAAGGCTCAGAAAAACAACTCTACACCAAAGGTAACTCGGTCTGCCTGAAATGATGGCCTTTGTTCTTACAGCAGAGACGTAATCTAAGCTCTCTATACATTAGTCTGTGTCTGTAATGTGTGTCACAATGTGTGTCCTAGTCATTGATATTAGACTTTTGATCTCACATCTTGACCGCATCAGAAAAAAACTATTGAAGTACTTATTTGCTAATATTTCGTTTTCTTGCTAGTGTAGCTCATCACTAGTTTTAATTAATACTGGAGTGACCGTTTAAGACTAGAATGAACATATCCAAGGTTTATAACATAACTGTTTAGGTTATATAAAAAAAATATATATATAGTCTTGGTGTTTACTATCCTTGCTGTGCTTCCATGGTGCTGCATCCTCTGGGTCACAAGAAAGCAAGTTTTGTTCTGATTAAAATAATTCAGAAAGCTTTGCTGTTACTACTTGGACGTGGTATTTCTTAAGAAATGGATCTGGCAGCTGCTTTGTTGGGATGTTTAAGTTCTTGTCTGACTAAGCAAATTTAGGGTTGGCACTTGAATGCTCACATTAAAAATGGTACAAACCTTCACACAGCCGGCTAGTGAGGATGCGAAGTGGGTGTGAATTTCAGATTGTCGGGTTTGGAAATTTGCAAGAAACTGTCGACACAGATCCTTATCCGACGTCAGAAAGCTGTGGTGGGAGATGGTTCCAGTGGCGCCTGACCTTCTGAAACAAGAGTTTGGAAAGAGCAGAAATCCTGCTTAGGTGACACAGCAGTGCGCAAAGAGCCGAATTCCTGCTTAATCATTCCCACTAGGTCATGTCGAGAACAAGTGCACTGCATGCAGATTAAAGTGACAAGTAATTGAAAATGCTAATTTATTAAAAATGTGAGCCCAAAAGGCTTCTGGTGTTTTCCTGCCCTGATCAATATGTGGTGACTGTATGCAGGAAAAACTGCATATGAGACACAGAAGGAATGAGGGCTGATTAATGTTTTCAAAGGAATGTTAAAGTGTACATAACTAAATACTTAATCTAAGTAGTTTTGTTTCTGTACAGTGCAAAGGCTAAAACCAGTCATTATAAACTTGAGCGTTGTAGAACAGGCTGTATATATTGTGTATAAGGGAAAGCATTCTAAAAAAACCCTGTCTTCAGTCTTCCTGGGAAGTGCTGGGGAAGCAAACTAAAGCAGCATAACTTACCCTGAATGCATTGTGATCTTTCATTGTTTCAAGTAATTTATGTTCAGGAAAGTGATCTTTATTTGGTTTAAAGCTTAACAACATCTACTGAAAGATAGCCTGATAATGCTGAATTTGCTTTTTAACACAGGGCCCTAAATGCAGTGCCTGAAATTAGCTTCATGTCTCACAAGCCTAACTAGTTAAATGTAACAGCCAAAAATATTTTTGAACATTTTCCACAGTAACATGTCCAGGTTTACAGAAGTCAATGCTTGCACATGCATGCAGAGCAGTTTAGGAGGAACCCACCAATTTTCTGTTGAATTATGTGCAAAATTATGAATTCCATACAAAGCATGCACTGTGACAAAAGAGCACGACTGCAGGATGTTTTCTTTATCAAGGCTACATTTTCTGAACATCAGGTAGTAGTTCTTGGATGGAATCTAAGATGTGTCTGGGTATCAAACTGTTTCCTGTTACTCAAACAATGCTTATTGAGTTATGTGAATGCCTCAATATGTGTGTTTCTTCCTGTCCACCCAGAAGAGTGGTGCTGGTGGGAAGAAAGCACAGAAGACCACCCGGGAGGAGTCGGACAGCGAGGACGAGTACAGTCCAGAGTCGTATGAGGACGACGAAGATGAGCATGCTGAGGAACACCCACCCCCACCGGCCACTGCATCCTGGTCCAGCGACCATAATTACATTGCAGTAACACCAGAAAAGACTACACCCTTATCACCAACAGTGTTAAACAAAAAGTGTATGTATCTCTTTGAAGATCTTGGGCTGTTGTTGAAACCACATTGTTGTTCTTCCAGTATAAATGTGGTTCCTGTCGTGCTAACCTCATTTAGAAATGATCAGTGCATTTGGGAAAGAACATGAACTCACCTGTGCTCTAGACGTTTTTAATGATTTGCAAGGTTTTGTGGTTTTAATAATGTAAATATTTTGTTACTCAATTAAATGTCGGCAGCTGTGAGACAGGTAAGTGGTGTTTGGTAAGTATTGAATAATCCAGAAAATATTTATTTTGAAAGGGGCACTCCACAGATTGCATGCTTTAAAACTATTTCCTTAGCAGTTGAGAAATGCGTTCTGTGGCTCTGGAGGAGTTATTTAAATCGGACAAATGAGCCTCGATTATACCATCGGTATTATCCTGGCTTTGAATTAGAGGCTTAAAGTTCTCAAAAGAAAGTCTGTGATAATTTGGATTCAGCAATTTGTACAATGTACATATAAGCAGTGTCAAACAAATGATGCTGACATATTCTAGGAAATGCAGAGTATGCATTTCCATTTTTCCATACTGTGGTGGAAGTGTGGAAGCCTCCACTGCATTTATTTGAATAGTTTACTTTTTGGTACAGTGCAACTCATTTGAGTCTCTCAGTTTGTGGAGTACTGAATCTTTGGAGTACCCCTTTTGAATGATTTACAGTTCATTTGCAGGGCTTTACATGAAAACATGAACCGGTGGTAGAGACGGAGAACAGGTCAATAATCTTAAATTCACAGTAGCGATGTATGAATGTGATGAGTGGCATTGGAGTTTGTGTGTGCGGGAGATTCCAAATTGGCTGCCTGTACAAGTCTCTCCACTTCCTGGGTTCATCTCCTCAGGTGTTGGTCCCAAAAAAGTCCTTCCCTCTCTTTCTCCAGCAGGTAGGTGCTTCAGCAGTTCCCCTAGTTAATGTGAACCTGTGAAGATGGCTCATATTGAGCATTGAACACAAGCTTGTGTTTTTCTGCCCTTAATTTGTAGCGGTTTTTAAAAGTTTTTGATTCATATTGAATATGATGCCTCACTATTCGTGGGAAACTGGCTTTAAAATAAAAGGTGATAAACAGATTTTTGGATGCCTCGATTGATTATGTGAGCAGTGTTGGCTTGCTGTAGGATATCCTGACCAGTTGAGCTCAAACAAGCTTATACAACTGTTTATTCTACACACACTGTGGAGCCATGATACCTGAGAACCTCATAGAAGGTGAGCAGCTGGATGAGAAGGGACCTCTACTCTCAAGACCAGACTACCTGGAGAGATGGGTGAGAAGCGGTGAAGTTCAGGAACACCACAGCAGAAGATGAAAGCTGAAGACCAGGCTGAGCACGCTACTTAGAAGAGGGAGAGCAGCCATCGCCACTTTTTACCACACATTTTGCAACGGTTGAGATCTGATACCTATTGAGGGAAGCTTCTGAAATGTGGACATTTTCATTTTCTCTCAGTTATAAAAGGCTTATTGAAGAAACTCAAAAGGATATATCTGATAGGATAGTTACTGTTAGAGATGTGTCACTGCATCTTGTCAGTTTAGGAGATTGGTATTGCCACCGATGGTGGTGTTATCAGCAGGAAGAAATAACAGCTCATTGATTTACTTATTTATAGCCTTTCTTTTGCTAAGTGATATTTTGACTTGTTTGCCAACTTAGGATCTTTGGAAAATGGTTGATTTGGATTGCTTTTGTCTCAATATTGTTACTCAACAAAAACTGGTTTATACATTTTGTGGGTATATGACGTCTTCAGTGGTTTATTCTTATACTAATGCAGCTTTAACATGATAGACACCGCTCATCTGCAGAAGACTGAAGATTGACAAGTGTGTTGCCATGTCAGTTGTGGTTCATTGTTGAATGTTTTGTCCAAATGTAATATTTATATCATGAGGTATGGTTTATTTTAATTACATAACTATAAAAGGGACTTCAGGCCTAATAGCTTTTGGAGTCAGACTTCATCCCTCTACTCTGGGTAGTGTTTGTAGCTGACCTTGAGCTATGAATATATCTTTTAGATTTACACTTGTAGAATTAGATTAGCTGTTTATTATGTCCAATTTCCATCTTAAATTTTTACTCTTAATTCTGTGCAAGCAGAATTAAGTCATTCTCCATTTATGCTTTAGCAAACAGTGACAGGTGATGCAGCATCACAGATGATGGATAACTGCTAAGGGTGCTTGTCTCACACGTTCAGCTGATAGGAACTGGTCGAGCTTGTTTTCAGTAGTCACTTTTATCCACGTCACTGTTGGAGTTTATACAAGGTTGGTTGTGCTCATGCTATCACTCTGACCTGTATGGATATGGATGAGTCAACCTGTCTTTGACGAAGTACTCATCAGCTCCACCTCTTGAGGATCATTGCCCCCAAATGATATTTGGAAAAATCTTTCCGCAAGGACTTGCATAAACAGCACAATGTATCTGCTCTCAGTGCTACAAATAAAGAGGGAGTGTTCTTCGACCTGTCAGCTTTGAGTTTATTTCATAGTGTTTTTACTACGTGTTTACACAAATTATGTGAATGTATTATGACTTGTGTATTTTTTGAAAACTAATTTGTTGTATGTTTTCAGTAGTTAAACGTATATTGACTTAACCTATTTTCAGTCAGGACTGTGGTTTTTGTTTTGTGATTTTTGGTTTTTGTTTCTGCAATTTAGCAATGCAGTGCTGCATAGAATGCCTGTACTGAAAAAGATGGCATGTTTTAAAATATTGGATCTCGTTCTTGATTTCCAGCCTCTCCGAAAGAAGAGAAGCAGAGTGAAAAGGAACAGAAGGAGAAGGAACTGACCCCAGCTCCTGAGAAATCCTCCCCGGCATCAGCAAAACCAAGCAAAGGAAACAAGAAGTCCCCACCAAATAGAGCAGCTAAGGCTAAGGTTTCCTTGAAGGGCAAGAAACCTGCCCGTCAAGCTGCCAGTTTAAAAGGGTCCAAGAAGCCTGTGACGCCCCCAAATAAAACTGCAGCAAAGTCCAAGAAACCAGGCCAGTCCTCTGTTGTCGCCCAGTCTCCCTTCCCTCCTGGACCTATCCACGTCACAGGAGCACTGAGAGTCACCAAGTCCAGCTTCACCATTCCTAAGAAGCAACCTCAGCAAAAAGACACTAGTTCCCACAGTCACTCCTCCCCATCCTCTAGGGTCCCATCATCTCCTGTTTCCTCATCTCCCTCCAGCCACTCTTCATCTTCTAGACCTTCTCATCCTCCAGTCTCAACACCCTCTTCTTCCCACATGCCACCTCCACCCAACAACCAGATGAGACAGAACATACGCCGCTCACTGACAGACATCCTCTATAAGAGGTGAGTATTCCACAAAGCCGTGCACCGAATGTTCCTGTTGTCTGTTGAAGGAAATGGTTGGCTTAACAGTCTGAAATGCAACTTTTTCTGTTGTTCTGTGCCACCAGGGTAAGTGACAGTGATGATCTGAAAATGACGGAGAGTGAGGTGGGAAGACTGGCAGTTGCCATTGAGAAGGAGATGTTTAACCTGTGCCTTAGCACTGACAGCAAGTACAAGAACAAATACAGGTCCCTGATGTTCAACCTGAAAGATCCTAAAAACAAAGTGAGTTAACAAACATACATACATACCCTTAGTTTTTCATTTTCAAGTACTTGTTTTTATAATTCGTAGGTCAATAGTTCTGTGGCTTCGCTAAGTTTCCCTCGTGTTTGTGTCTTTGTGTCAGGGCTTGTTTTACAGGGTGGTCGGTGGTGAGGTCAGTCCCTTCAGACTGGTGAGACTAAGTGCTGAAGAGTTGCTTTCCAAAGAAATATCTGAGTGGAGGAAGTCTGACACTTCTGAGGTAAATATTTAAACTAACAAGTTAATACAAGTTATCTTGAGATTCATAGACCTCACTGTTGGGGTTGACAATAACAAAAGACTGAGTATATTTTTGTGTAAATAAATGATGAAGGTTACAAATGATATGTGGTTACCATCTGCAGGCTCAGTCTCCCAGTGCAAGGGCCCAGTCCAAACGGGGCAGCAGGCATGACTCTGGCTCCCACAGCATGGATATAGAAGATGCTCCACCGACATCTGATGCAGATGTATGTATCTCTGCCACATCTTCTCGCATGGCTTCTGCTACAGTAAGTGGTGGCAAGCTGCTCTTCTTTGACTTTCACACTTTCTTTTCATCTCGCATGAGGTTGCTAGAGCACAATTTGTAGAAACTACAAGTAAATATGATAGCCAGTATGTTACAAGCTAGTTAACTTGCATCCTGTCCTGTGCAGTTTCCTTCTTTCTTAAGCCTTATCTGCTTTTCACAAAATGCAGTGCTTTTACATCATTGTATCCAACCAACATTGTAACTGAAAACTGAGGTTACTTGAGTGACTATCATCTGTTTGACTGTGATTATTCTAATTTTGTGTCCTCAGGACCAAGATGAGTCTGGCTCAGCCCCTTCAGCTTCAGCTCAGTCCTCTGCTGTGGAGGGAAGCAGTGGCAGCAGCATGCCAGACATTTTCAGTAACATGCTCAAAGACACCACTTCTGAACACAGGACTCATTTATTTGACCTCAACTGTAAAATATGCACAGGTAAATAAGAGACTGACATCAAGATACTATCCCAGTGGATTTAACATGATTTGTTATATAACAGATCTGAGTATTCATGTTTTTTATTCTTGACCTTTAGGTCAGAAGACAGAAGATGAACCTGCAGCCAAAAAAGCCAGACTCAACAAGAAACCTGAAATGAAGCCTCCCAGACAAGAGTCATTGTCATCCAGGCAAGGAGATGTCTCTCCTGTCAGTCAACAACAGGCCGCCACAGGATATCAACACCAAGATCCTTTAACTTCTCAACATCCTCCGTCCTACCAGTCCAACATAGAAACAACTATTCCAGAAGCACAGCCGCAGCTTGCTCCAGAGGATACCAACATGATGGCGCCTCCAGCCCAGGTCCCTGTAACCGTCGCCCCTGCTGTCTCCTCTGTCAGCATTACCCGCAGAGACCCACGCATGGCTAGGCACAGCTCGGGTGTGACTGTCACGTACACTACTCCAGCAAAGCCCACTAGCAATGCACCAGAGCTGCTCACAACTCCTGTTACAGCTCCAGTGGAAGCTGGCCCTAAGGCACCACTGCCGATGCCCCCAGTTCCTCTGCCTCCAGTGGTTGTGCCTAAACCATTGAAAACAAGGTGATTAATCTCGTCATACTTCCTCTGGTTAACTAATACCAGTGATTTCCATTAAATGTCTTGTATTGCCAGTGTACGTTTTTTTTCTCTAATATTACACAGCAGTAACAGTTTGTAACAGGAGCTATATGGCTGAAGTACGCAGTGATAGTATTTGGCCTTTTGGCCTCCGTTATTGAAGGAAAGCTCAACATAAGACAAAATGTGTACTGAATTATAGACTCTGAATTAGCTTGTCATTTTGGGAATTGCATCCAAATCTGTCTAAAATAAATATGGTCTTGATTTTTACAGTACATCTGAGCCTCCACCAGAGGGGGAAACTGCCATCTTCCTCCATGGCCAAGAGAAGATTTGGAAGGGATTTATCAACATGCAGTCAGTGGCTAAGTTTGTGACCAAGGCTTACCTGGTCTCAGGATCCTTTGAACACCTGAAAGAGGTAATCTTTGCCTAAGCATAAATGTGTAGATTAACTTTGATATTAAGGCATGTTCATGTTTGAAACTAAGACTTTCTAAATACTTAAAAACAGTAAGCATCATTTAATTGTTTTGTTAATGTTCAGGATTTGCCAGACACCATTCATATCGGAGGCCGGATATCTCCTAACACAGTGTGGGACTATGTCGGGAAACTGAAAACCTCTCTCTCCAAGGTTTGTTTGTACTAACATTAACCTGCTGAAAAGCTGATTTAAAAAAAAAAAATTTGACATGCCTTAACATACGTTGCCTTTTGTTTTTTGTTTTTTTTTTTACTCACAGGAGCTGTGTCTCATCCGTTTCCACCCGGCTACTGAAGAAGAGGAGGTGGCATATGTATCTCTCTTCTCTTACTTTAGCAGCAGAAAACGTTTTGGTGTGGTGGCTAACAACAACCGCCGCATCAAAGACCTCTATCTTATACCACTGGGCTCAAAGGATCCATTACCCTCCAAACTGTTACCGTTTGATGGACCAGGTAAGCATTTAGAGGGGTACACACATATACCTTTGTGGTTTGTTCATTGTAATTTTGTATGTTTTTATGTTTTCCTTGTGTTGTTTTTGTCTCTGTACTTATGGTGAGTATGTTGAGTGTCCTTTTTACTCTGGTTGGAATGAGAGCTTGTTTAATTTACGAGTTCGTACTGTAGAGGGTGCTCACACTCCTTGTTGAGTCTCCCCTGACAAACACCTCTGTGCATGCAACAGCTGATGTTCTCATCTCTGTATCTGACTTTGTATCACACATTTCCAATAAAAGAAGCTTGCATTGCAGGTTGGTGTCATTTCAGGCCAGTGTCAGCCTGTTGTTTCTTAAGACTTAATATAAACGGTGCTGAATACATATGTAATCATTATGTTTGTATGACATAAGCTGTCAGTAACTTTATATTAAGCTGCTGTTAAACTAGCAGCATGTTTCACCACATATCCCAAACACATCCTCCTAACTGAAGAATCAACACTTGATATAAGCTAGGTAACTATACAACATTATCAGTATCACATGACAAATACAGACGTGGCAAGTAAAAACACAGACACCTCTGAAAATAAAATGGCATTATTATCTTGTATTTGTCAGATATTTCTAAGGAATCTAAATCAAATTATAGTAGGAAAATGCTACCTGATTATTGAATAGCCGCAACAAAATATAACTGTCTGCCATCTTACCATCTGTTGCAGTCTCTCTTTGTCATTTTATTTTGCCAGTAATTTCTGATTAGATGTTATTTGATTCAACTAGTCTTCATAATATCCGCCCCTAAACAGTTGCTTTAATCATGAGTACAAACTTTGGTTTTATAGTTGTTCTATATTAAGCCTTAAGTAAGGCCCATTCTTTCTGTCTGTACCAAGGACATTTACATTTATTTGGGAGTAACTTTTCCATGATCAAATCTTTTGTTTCAGTAGTTCTACTGAAAGCAGTGTTTTTTAAAAAAAAAAAATTATATTTGCAAACAAGACTTCTGTTTTGTTTACCTCACAGGGCTTGAACCCGCTCGTCCTAACCTCCTATTGGGGCTGCTCATCTGCCAGAAGGACAGAAAGCGTGGTGGTGCCCCGTTAGAGACTGAGGAGAAACGGTCCAAGACTCAAACCAAAGATGCAGATGAAACTGGCCTTCCAAAACCACCTCCCACTGTCCGAGCAGATAGAAGCACACGACAGAGTCTTGAAATTCCCTTCAGCACTACTCCTCCAGGGTCCCCTCCATCTTGCTCCTCTGAGACCTCCAGTAGCTCTGTGACCACCTCCTCAGCTCTTTCCCTCCTGTCGTCTGTCAAAGCTCCACCCACATCGACTACCACTGGCAAGGAATCTCCATCCTCATCCAGTTCTGTTGCTTCCTCTGCAGCATCTGCCACACCTCTTCAAACCATTCTCAAAACTCTTTTTGGGAAAAAGAAGCATGACTCAGAAGCTTCCAACTCTCCATCTGATCAAGGGGGGGAACTGTCTGCTCCACCTTCTACATTACTTGACACCTTTGTGCGGCAGTTTGCACAGATTTCTAAAGAGAAACCGGTAGAGGAGGATGAAGATGACCGACCATATGATCCAGAAGAAGAGTATGACCACAGTAGGGGCTATAATGTGCCTAAGAAGCCTGTTGAGGTACTAATCAACCCTGAGCTCCCTAAGCAGCCTGAGGTGGTAGCGAGTGAAGCTGATGATGTGGCGTATGACCCAGAGGATGACTCTATTTTTGACGAAGTCAAAACTGTAGCACCAGTTCAAACCAAGACAACAACTGAAAGTATACCTGATCCACAAAAGATCCTTGACAGCCTTAGACAGATTGGGGATCTAACATTGCAGAAACAGGGAGAACAGGAAATGACACCTGGTGCCTCACAAACAAACAAACTCTTAACTCAACCTGCCAAATCTCTTTTGGCCAGTAATCAGTTGCTTCAGCTTGGCAAAAAGGTTGAAGAACTAGTAAAGTCGTCATCAGTTACTCCCTTGATCAACCAGAAGAGAGATCCAAGACAGAGCAGAGATCCTCGCCAGGCTGCTGGTGGCAAGAAACCATCGGATGAATCTGAGGAGAAAGAGGAGACATCTGATCTGTTTACTGATCCTATTCCTCCCTCTCAGCCTCTTGTGCAAGAACTACAGCTGCCTAATACGACTGAACTTGAAGACTCCTCACAAGGTGTAGAGACGTCACTGGCTCAAGAGGAAATGAAAAGCGAGCTGCCTCTCTTCACGGACTCTGTCAAGTCAGAGGTGTCAATTCCTTTATTAGGAGAGGAAGTGGTACCTGATATGGAGGTCAACTACATGGATGAGAAAGAGGCAAAAACTGAGGAAGCTGAGCCAGTTGAGGCTGAAACAGAGATGGACAAGTACAGTATTTGGCCGAATGCTGCCAGTATTTTAAAAGTTGGTGAGGACTCAGAGTATGAGGAGAATAGCCAAGATGCACAAACTACAAGCTATTATAATGACCTTAGAAACACAGCAACAATAACTTCCACAATCCCAGTACTCACTCCCAGCACAGCAGTAGTCGACACTCAGGCACATCGCGTGCCCCATCACATTTCAGCATCAGGCTTTGATGGCGAGTACAGACCTCCAGCTGACATTCCCCCACCATCCACCAGCTTCCTTCCTCCCCATTCCATGCAGGGGCAAAACCTGATGATGAGGCCTCCACCAGTGTCTATCCCACCACCCATGCAGGGCGTTCCTCCGATGTCAGGCCCCCCTCCTATGCAAGGGCCCCCACCACCCATTCACGTTCCTCCCCCTGTACGCGGCCCCCTCCCCATACAAGGAGATGGCAGTCAGCAATTTGGCCCACCTCCATCTTCATACCCTCCCTATCAGAACCAGTGGCCAGGCAACCAGTTACCACAGCAGCAGCCACCTCCTGGGCCACCACCACAGAATATCATGCCACTCAGAGGACCACCACCACCACCCTTCCCTCCAATGGCTCAGAGAGGCCCTCCTCCTCAAATGTTTGATCCTGTTGTTCCCCCTCAGCACATTGGACACCAAGGCCCCCATCCAAGTCTTCCTCCACCTCCTTCGTTTGATGGACAGAACAACTTACCTCCACCAAGATTCTCTGGTCCTCCACCACCTTTTAACTTTCCTGCAAACAGAGGTCCTCCTCCACCATTTACAGCTCCACCACCTGGTCACTTTGATAACAGACTCCATCCTCAAGCCCTCTTCCCAGGGCCCAGAGGTCCTCTCCCATCTCAGTATAGTGATCATGGGGCTCAACCCACGATGGCGGACCAACCTCTGGGACCTGTAGAACAGTATAACAAAGACTCAGCTAATAACTCTTTCAAGCTAAACCTAGACCAGAATCCAAACACGCACCATCAGGGCCCTTTGGCAGGTCCAACCTACCGGGGACCTCCACCTAACCAATATGAGGACAGAAGAGGTCCACCTATCACTGGGGAGGTCTTCAGTCCACATAATCCATACGGGGGCTCCAGACTATCATGCTCACCACCACACAGAGGATCTTTTGATGAACACAGAGGTCCTCCTCCGCAGGAGACTAGACCCCACCTTTCTCTGCCTTTCGGAGGATCAGAGCGGTACCGCTTTGATAGGCACTCAGATGAGGCTAGACCTGTACGCCACAGTGGGCCACTACTGCCAACTCCTCCAGAGGGTCCCTTAGGTCCCCCAAGTCGGATGGGAGCCCACAGCCCTGACCTACACAGGGATGACCACTGGCACCGCCATTCTCCTGAGATGAGGAGGAGAAGCAGCACCACCCGTGAAGACTCTGAACCTCACAGTGGAGAACGTTTCAGCCGCTTCGAAGGAGGACATAGAGAACTTGCTCCTGGTTCCTCACAAGTCTCTGAGGAGAGACAAAGGGACATGTCTGAGGACCGCCGAAGGGAAAGAGATAGGGAAGGCCCTCATGCTGGCAGACCTTCATGGGACAGGGGGCAGGGAATGCGGTGGAGCCGAGAGCGAGAGTGGGACAGAAGCAGAGAAAGGGACCGGGATCTGGAGCGTAGCCGAGAAAGAGACCGCAGCAGAGGGAGGGAGGTTGAGAGGCACAGGGAGACAGAGGGAGAGAGACACAGAGATCAAGACACAGACAAGAGGAGAGACCGAGAGAGAGATCGGGAAAAGGAAAGAGACAGGGAAAAGGAAAGAGACCGGGAAAAGGAAAGAGAGCGGGAAAAGGAACGAGAGCGGGAAAAGGAACGAGAGCGGGAAAAGGAACGAGATCGGGAAAAGGAACGAGAGCGGGAAAAGGAACGAGATCGGGAAAAGGAACGAGATCGCGAAAAGGAACGAGATCGCGAAAAGGAACGAGACCGGGAAAAGGAACGAGACAGGGCTAGAGATTCTGAGCGGAGGGACTATGACCGTGACCGTGGGAGAAACCGTGACAGAGAACGAGAACGCGAGCGAGACAGGAGACGGGACAGATCCAGAAGCCGAGACCGAGACCGGGATCGTGGGAAAGACAGAGGCAGGGACAGGGACAGGGACAGGGAGAAGGAGAGAGATCGGGACAAAGACAGAGACCGTCGGGAAAAGAGCAGGAGCAGAGAAAAGAAAGAGGAGAGGAGGGACAGTAAACACAGTGCACCCAAGGAGAGTGATAAAAGTGGAGAAAATGACAAGAAAGCTTCGTAGTCTCTGTTATATGGACATTATGGTTTTGAGACTCTTAAATCTTTCACATGTTGAAATATCATTGTAAATGTAAATAAGCAGTATTTCGTTAAATTTTCACAATTGTGTTCCTACCAGAAAAAAACAAAAACATTTGACAATGTTTGTATTCCCTTTGTCACGTAACGGTTTCTAAGTTTGTTTTTTTTTACATTTCAAAAGCAAAGAACAGAAGGCCATCTAAGTTGCTTGTGTACAAGACGTATTATGTAGGCTACCAAGTCCTATTACATGTACTCTTCTCTTGTCAAAGCTATTTTTTGAAGAAACGATAAAGTAACTGATTAACACACCACTTGCAATTTGTAAATATGAATGTATTTGTGTATATAGTGATGTTTTTAATCATACTTTTCTAAGTAGAGAAAATAAAAGCCATATATCTGAGATAGATAATGTGAAGGTTAAGGCAACACTGTTGAGACACTTGTGTGTTTATATGTTCATTAGCTTTGAACTGAAAGGCTTCAGCTAGCTACCGTATACACCCCATAAATGGTTGTTTATGAAAAGTTCCTGATTTTGTTTCAGCTCAACCAATTAAACCCGTTTGACACAATCTGATTGTCTCAGTTGTGATTTTGCATTGTTTATCTATGGCCAAGTACAGGTGGGATCTAAGTAAACCAAATTATTATAACCACAGCAAGGCTATTTACACTGAACTAAATAATGTGACTGACAGAAGTATATAGCATTGACCATTTTGTGACGATACAATGTCCTGCTGGGAAACTTTTGGACCTGGCATTCATGTGGATGTTACCTAGACATGTACCACCCACCTAGACCAGACCAGGCAAGCTTTGTGACATGGAGCGTTATCCGGCTGGAAGTAGCCATCAGAAGATGTGTACACTGTGGGCACAGAGGGGTGGACATGGTCAGTAACAATACTCAGGGACTCAAAATATGCCAAGAAAATATCCCCACATTACTATAATACTGTAACTGTAACTGTTGATACAAGGCAGGGTGGATTCATGCTTTTATTATTTATGCCAAATTCTGAACCTACCATCCCACTATCAGAGCAGAAAACGAGACTCATTGGACCAGGCAACGTTTTTCATCTTGAATTGTTACATTCTCGAGAACTCTTGAAAATTGTAGCCTCAGTTTCCTTTTCTTATCTGACAGGAGTGGCACTTGGAGTGGTATTCTGCTGCTGCAGTCTTTTTCAAGATTCAGCAATATTATTTTGGATATAATCTGTCCTGTTATATGAGTCCAGTCAGGTAAATATGCATAATCCTATGTGTAATCTGGGATGTAAAGCAATTAGATATAAAGAACACAATGTAAACATGATGAATGAGAAAAGAGAATGAAGACATGAGACATTGTGAACAATCATTTCAGGTTTATTAATTACAGCATAAGCAGTCCTCACAGTCCTTCATAAATCCCGATACTATATCATGAGCACTTGTACCGTGTAAAAAATACATAACCAACTCAGAAAAGTGCACATTTGTAAAGAGTAAGAACAAAATATGAGTAGAAGTCCAGAACTTAAATTGTGGATATTGTTAAGTTTGCCAGGATTATCTCTAAGGAGACTTGCATTATCTCTTGTCATCCATCTCTTTCAAGTGTTGCTCTCTGGCTGCAGGCATCACTCATAGGCTTTCAGAATCTGAATCAATGGAATCCTTCCTTGTCTCATCTGGGGCTTTACCTCCAACACTCAGATACTCCTGAGAGTTATCGTCATGAGACCATAACTTCTGAATTTTCTTTGGGCACCACACAAACTCATCTCTAGGAGAATAGTTCAAAAAGGCAAACTTGATGAGACTCCTGCGCTCTCTCTTATCGAGGACAGCAAACACAAAGTAGTTGAGGACACTGTCCTTGACGTTTGGAAGTTGTCTCTCGATGAGTGTCTCCTCCAGGAAGAAGCGGACCAGAGGGGCTTGGTAGTGACGGTATCCTAGGGTTCCCAGGCACTTCAGGATGCGGGTGATGCGCAGGTTGTTATGTGTGCGACTGTCAAACAAATGATAATAAAAAAGATTAGTTAAGAGGATTATGTACTATTAGAGAAGAATGTTTCCTTATAATTCACCTGTTAAGGTTCTTGAATCTCTCAGCCCAGTTTGATGCTCTTCTGACTTCCCCTGTTTCCTCATTGTACAACATGATACCATAGAAGTCCAACATGAGCTTGTATGACTTCAGCAGGTTTGCCTTTGCTGTGGGGTTTGCAAGAAAATCCTGGAATAGACACAGAACGCCTGTCAGAACATGCATAGTGCTTTGATTCGAAATTTGAACTTGGTCACTTTTCCCAGTTTACCTTAATTTCCTCCTTTGTCAGTGTGCTGGCCTCAGAGTTCATCCCTGGTTCCTGCAGCGGGAACAACCTTTGAGAAAACAAAAGGTTACTACAGAGCAGGTCTGGCCTTTTTACATTACACTTAGTGACTTACCACTGAATATAGGTGTGCACATACTCCAGTGGATCATACTGCCCATACCATCCTTCATGGAAATCAGTTATTTTGATGCCTGATAACAAATAAATATAGATGTGTGTCACCACAACTGATTAAATCTCTAAATACTACATAGATGGTGGACAGGTTATTGAACTGTTTTACAATTTAGGAAGGAGTTCAGCCTGATTTTACTGCACCAAAAAGTGGTGTGTTCTGTGGTCTCATATAGTAGGCTATATCATTTACTGCACCCTATAAAATGGAGGAGAAATGAAGCAGTGTTTGTTTTCTGGTGCACTTTTGCACTGACTGACAAAAAGGATCACACCTTAGCTCTTATTTAATTCATTCCCCTTTTTGTGCCCATGGACTTCGTACAGTGTGATTTTAACAGGCCTACCGTCAGGCACAGAGGGTGTCAATCCGAGGTAGAAATTCAGGTTAGGCTTGTCATCCTGCTCAAGAGAAGAGAATTTATCTTAGAGAGTACATATTAAGTCGTGTCAATAAATCAGAGTGTGTGTGTGCGTACAGATGCTTGCTTTCCCCATGGCTGCCTCCAGGGCTGGGACTGTGGGGAAACAAAAAAAGGATGAAAAATATGGCTTGTGCTTTAACATGTGACCTTGTGTGTTCGTGTTTTGTGTGTGTGTGTTTATAACTTACAGGGTAGTCATGCCGGTAGTTGTACATGTCTCTTGCTGCATTTTCAAATCTGCTGAACTTGTACTGGAGTGTAAAGAGAAGATAGGCTTAAATATTCATACCTTGTTTACACTGCATAGTTGAGCAGCCAAAACACATGAGATTTAATATACCAGTTAGACAAACATAAAGTCTAAGCGTGCATGAATATTCCAGCAGTGGCCTAAAGTGAAACCTAGGTGAGGGTGGCTCCTGCCTGAGCTGTGGCTGGCTCCTGGATCACTCACATGTCTGTGGCCTGCTGGACGCCTGTAACTCCTTGAAGTAACCCGCGGATCCCCCTCGGTCTCCCAGGTTGAATCATAGTCGCAGTACAGCTCATCGGTGTTCTCGACTCGATACTCCTCTCTGTCAAACTCGTCATCCGCCTCTTCGGGCCTTCGCTGGCAGGGACCCTGGTCGACGTCCGCGGCCCCCCGCCCAGCGCCAGCCTCGTGCTGACCCTCCCACTCAGACTCCTCGGTGGACACAGGTGAGTCTCTGGGCGGATTTTGGCTTTCGTCCCTTTCTTCAGTTACCTCGTTTTCGCCATCCCGTCGCCAGACTATTGCTTTCAGCCTTGGGACATATCTGAGGAGTCTTCTAGTGATGCCCCACAGTTTGGTCCAAGCCCACTGAGAAGAAGAGTACAGTATATGGAACAGACAGGCCATTACACGTTTACCCTGGCGATAGAGTGCTGACAGCCTCATCTCTGCGTTGTATGCCGTACACTCGGAGTCACTCTGTTTCACTTTCACTTTAACTTTCATTTACAGAAAAACGAAACCCCAACAAGTAGAACAAGCTGCCCAATGATAGGTTAAAGCGAATAAATAAATCATTCTTCATGCCATGTAATCTATCACGTGTTAAGGTTACTTTCAAAAGCTTTAAGCCAAATCAGTTATATATGTCATGAGGCCAGTTACTGGTGTCATGCAGTGGTAGAGGAAGTGGTCAAATTTTTTACTTATTTATTTACCACACTACTCTCTTAAGTCAGAGCCGGCTCTTGGAATCGGCGGTAGCCTAGGGCGCCACCTGCTGGAAGGGCGCAGCTACAAGCCCTCAACTGGCGCCCCTTTCTTGTGCTCTGTCTCTCTCAACAAATACAAAAAAAAATAAAATAAAAATGAATATAAAATAAGCAACAACACCCGAATTGTTTCTCATCATTTGCTTGACCTGGCTCTGAACCTGTCCTGCACCGTGCACTGTGGAAGAGTTTGGTGGGACGAGTTATAGGAGCGCATCTCAAGTAGTAGGTCCTATTGACAGACATGAACCAGATGTGCCATCGCGAAAAGTGAAAAGGCCGTCCGAGCCCTCAGGTGTGGCTTGTAGAATGCAGAGAAAAGAGGGAGGGAGAAGAGGTCCCAGAGTTTTCTTTTCTGACATTATGTTTGCAGAGGCCTCTAGAAGCTGCTGCGGAGAGGAGCTTCTCCAAACTGACGCTTATCAGAACTTACCTGAGATCCACAATGTCTCAAGAGCATCTCATTTGACTTGCTTTAATAAGCATAAATCGTGAGGCTTCTTGGCAGGCAAGGAAGTCCAGATTTTAAATGAAAACTATCAGAGACTTTGGGTAAGATTTTAGTGCTAGTTTTATGTTGTCTTGTCTGCACGTTCTGCGTCTATAAGGCACATTGTTACCAAATACAAGCACAAAGTATTAGCCCATTGCCAACCATCGCCAAATCATAATCTTGCCTAGAGCTCCAAAATTGCTCGAGCCATCTCTAAGTAATCATAGAAATGTAGGCCTCTTAAAGTACTCTAAATGAAAGTACTCAATAGAGAAAAATGTTCCCTATGACAGTTATACTATTGTATAGGTTGTGATATCATTAGAGTGTTATTACTTATGAACTCAAGTGGTAATTTAAACTATTTTAATTTAAATAAATGTGTGTTAAGTCACCATCTGTCACCTAATGTTGGGACAAGATTGTGTTTAAACCAGGCTGCAACATCCAGGCCTGAAACACCAGAACCACTACTACTACTACTTCTACTACTTCTACTAATAATACTAACTAATTATAATAATCTTTACGTCTACAGCACTTTTAAACATTTACGATGTGCTTGACAAAGACATAACAATCACATATGATAAAACCTGGCTCATAAAACGAAGTTAATTAAAATAATTAAAACAATCAAATACACAAAAATACAAAAAACTCGATAAAAAATAGGATAGGCTCTCTGATAAAAGTATGTTAGAGTAGAGATTTAAAGGAGATCGCACAGTCATCTGACCTGATTTCCTCAGGCAGATCAGTCCTCCATTTCGTGGGGCCCTAACTGCAGATGCCCTGTCCCCTTTTGTTTTCAGCCGGGCCCCTGGTATCATGATACCTAATTTGTATATAGGACTGATTTTGATTACATTATATGCATTTTTCTATTCCACTTACTGTATCCTGAATTCTAACGTGAATAACAAAGTTGTGGTAGTCTATTCACAGAAAGAAATAACTGATTTTTCATCCTGTACAGAAAACGGCACGATGAATAGAATTTCAGAACGCAGCTATTACTTCATTTGCAGCCATTTGAGACGAGTGATTCACATGATATTGAAAACAGTATTCTTTTTAGTCACAGTCATCCTCACACCGGGGGCCAGAGCCTCCCTCTGCATGTGACGTTGAGGAATTAAAGACCATGTCCGTGCCCTTTTGGCTAATAAGGCTCACAGGACTGTTCACATTAACTGCAAAGTTCACTACTGTTTTCCCTCTGTGCCACTGATGACTTGTCACCCAAGAGACATTTGCCCGCAAGTTCGCGTAAAGCTGCTACTTATTTATTTCCATTCAACACAATTTAAAATTAGGTACCACTGACAAAAATACACCGGCTCTCTGGATTATATGATCGTCATAAACGCTGTCCTTATCTCCACTGTCACCACGGGCTGTTATCGGTGTAAAGATAACATCATGTTTGCAGTATATTTCCCCGCCTCATTTTCTACGGGAATGGCACTTGGACAGACGAGTGCCTCGACTCCAGTCAGTGGACATCCTGCTCTTAATGTCTTCCTGTGGAAGATGAAGGTGACGCAAGAAGCTGTACTGTAGAGCAGAGAGATATGTGATGTGTGCATGTGATAATGCAGCATCATTACTTCATGGATAGAGTTGTTAAACCCCAGGCCCTTTTTATATTAAAGTCACTCGTCTTTTGCTTAGATTGCACACACAGAGGGCTTAATGTGTTTGTTTATGACTGTTTATGACTGTGACAGGAGGTGGTAGAGATGGTGGACACCTACAAGTTCCGGGGGGTAAACTAAACAACAGACTGGATGGGTCCGACAGCACAGAGGCCCTCTATATCTTCTTTATTGCAGCGTGCTGGGGAGGTGGCTTCGTGACCTGCGGTGCCAACAAACTGGGCAAGCTGGCGAGGAAAGGCAGCTCTGTGCTGGGGGTGGAACTGGACAGCGCAGAAGCAGTGACAGGGACGAGGATGAGAGGACAGCTGAAAGCCATCATGAACAACCCCTCTCGTCCCCTCCATGTCGAGCTGAGGTGGCTCGGGAGCACGTTCAGCCACAGACTCGCACAGCCACGAGCATAATAGAATTTAGGAGGCTCTTTCTTGCCAACAGCTTCCGGGCTGCACAACACCACATCACCCAGAACCTCTAGCCTCCAATGACTGTGATCTGATAACAGACACCATTCATCTGTCTTATCAAACAAACTGCACATAATCCCCTCACACATGCACTGTTATTGCACGCTGTACTTTTGGGCCATGCCTACATTTTAACCGCAGATGCTCTGTATCTTCACATGGTCATATACAACACGACTGATGGTCCCAACCCCATTAAGAAGACAAGAAATTCCACAAATAAACCCTGACAAGGCACACCTGTGAAATGAAAACCATTTCAGGTGACTACATCATGAAGCTCATTGAGAAAAGTCCAAGGGTTTGCAGCGCTGTCAACAAACCAAAGGGTGGCTACTTTGAGGACTCTAAAATATGAATCACATTTAGAGTTATTTCACACGTTTTTGTTTACTACATAATCCCATATGTGTTGATTCATAGTTTTGATGCCTTCAGTGAGAATCTACAATGTAAATAGTCATGAAAATGGGTGAGAGGGTGTGTCCAAACTTTTGACTGGTACTGTACATACAGTATATGCAGATTCTCCTGATTCTCCCTGAATTCTCCTACAGAAAAATCATTAAAGGTACATCTTTCTTATAATAGTGTATATTATTTGTTCCAAACGGAAATTTACAGAAGGACTTCATCTTGAGTAAAACCAATGTAAGCCTTGAGTGACTTGTTTAGTGCTCTCACATGAGGCTATTATCTCTCAAGGACTCCTTTCAAAAGTAGATAATTGCTCTTACAGCCAGCGGAGAAAATCAAGATCTGTCTGAATGCCACACTCTTCACATCTGCTCAGCAATAGATCCATTTGTGCGTACCAAAGCACGTTGAGTTCCTGTTCTGTCTGGAAGATAGAAGCACAGTATAGAGATAGCCATATGTTCTGTGGGGAATGGAGGGCAGTAAATGTGGATTTTAATGACAGATCTCAGGCTCTTTATGGCCAGCTTTAGTGCATGAATGGGCTCCACAAATTACAATGCCCTCCTGAAATAGATGGAAACTTCATGCAGCATATGAAACTCAAATAAGCCGCAGCGTGGGGCTACAGCAGTCTGCTTGTGCTGCCTTGAACCCAGTTAGCGTGACAGTGAGCAAAGGCCCAGAAGATGCCACAGGAAAGCTCGGCGAGGCTCCGCGGACGAGGCCCCCGACAAGGAGCCGTACACACAAATCATTTCTCTCACTCAGCCTGCGCGTTGGACTTGGTTAATGGCGACGGCTCGGTGGCGGATCACTCAGCGACTAAGTGTGCTTGATAAAGGTCAGCGCTGCCACTTGCTAATGCTTCACCGCCCAGACTAATACTTTAGCCGAGCGCAGTGTGAATACTCTGCACATGAACGCTTCACAGGGCTAAATAATCAAGAGAGTAGAGTCTGGAAAGGCCAGCTGTTTCTGCTGTGCTTCTCAGAGGCAGCCGCAGACACAACACACAACTATGCAACCCAAACCTCTCCAAACTCAAGGCTGGTTTTTAACAGCTAGAAGCCTCAGTCTAACAAAGGTTTTGATGATGCTTTAAAAACTCTGGGAAAGGAAGCTTTATGTTTATTTGGTAAGCTTGGAAATTTACAGGAACTTTAATCTTCCCTACAGTACCCATTGCCTGCACTCATAATTCCTAATTGCCTTACTCCATTTTCTCCCTCACTTATTTTTGCGAAGAGAAACTCTCTGTAAATTCAGAGACATGAATTATCCAACATTAAAACACATACTGAATACCAAACTCCCCAAATATTATAGTTCTTTTTTTTTTGTCTTGAAGTCTGCACTTTTCATCCAGCGTTACCAGGGCTTTAAAGATCACCCCCTGAAGGTTTTTTTATGACATTTAAAAATAGTCTTCTCTGATCATTAAGCCCTTAAGGCTGAAACATCCCCACATTAGTCAGTAAGACCTACAAAACTCTGAGCCCAAAATGGATAACACTGGGCTCTATGAATAGGAGATACTTAAGTGAATTTTGAAAAACAATAAATCCTCTCATTTCCACCAGGCCCGAGAGAAATTTGACAAAATTTGACATTTTTAGTTCAGAATGGTAAATTCAGTTTTAAAAAGTTTCAACTGCAACTCTATCGAATTAGATGCAACAGAAGTGAAGCACAGCAAATGGCGCGTCCATTTCAGTGAATCTGCCATGCTGACCTGGTCTTCATACAGTGACCTTCAAGGGGTGAAGGGATCATTCTGTGTTGGAGTGTTTTACACAATAAGTTGATCAATTATATTTACAATTATTAAAATTCCATCTAAAAATCCAGAGTTAATGAATATGCACTTATTGTGGACTGGACATAACACTGTGACTTGTTTAAGCTGTATACTGGACCATGATTGCCTTTTGCACTTTGAGTCGGTCTTAAACTGAGATTTTCAGCAGGGAATAACTTTGCTTCCTCAGCAGATGGAGGCGAAAACAACATACAGCCTACATATACAGTACACACCAGCTCATGGATAATGAGGAGCACAGATGACCCTCTCCATCTGGATCACAACCTTTGTCAGTGTCATGGTACGAACTAATGTTTCTGTAACTCTGTTTTTTTGTTTTTGCGTTTCCTGTTTTTATTTTTCTAAGCTTCTTCCTTTGTTTTTCTTGTCCTGCCTCACTTCCTCTCTGTGTTTTCTCTCTGATTGTAGGATTGGTTTCTCCCTGTGTGCTCCTCCCTCACTGGTTTCACCTGTGTCTCGTCCACCCCTCAGCCCGTGTATATATAGTCCTGTCTTTCTCTTTGTCCCTTGACAAGGGTCTGCTCAGTAACCTGTTGGTCTCCTAGTGATCCAGCTTGTTTTCCCTTGTTCCATGTACCTTGGTTTTTACTTTACTGTTTTATTGGATTTCACCAGTTTTTGGATCTGTATTTTTGTGTTATACCTGCTCACCCTGCAGTGCTTTTAGTTCCTGTTTGTACGTTTTCATTAAAGTTATTTTGCTTCTTGCTCTTGCCACCCCTTGTTTCCTGTGTTTGGGTCCTTCCTCTCCACGTAACATACAGTGTCTCCCCTCCGGCAGAAGCTAAACAGCAGGATAAACTGCCTTAACTGGACCTTCAACCCAAAGCCAGATACAGTAGATAAATACACTAATCAAGTCACTAATTATGATGTGTGGAGTCTTGAACAGTAGATCTTTTTCTTTCACGGCTGTTGGTGTATTGTTACAGCCGTCCCATCTGTAATTCCACCAGTAGCTGTGTGGTAAGAAAAGAAGGTTGACTTTCACATTCATCATTAGACTGAATGCAAATCAGCTTAAAAGGTTAAAAGGTTTTCGTTCTCCCTCCAACTGAGCATTCTTGGATCAGTTTAGGGCTTACGTTGCTTCAGCCATGGATGTGTAGGGGATTCAACTCTCTGACCGTATAGTTAAAAGTTCACTTCTAGAAAAGAAGAAGAAGAGAGAACAAGTGCAAGTGTACCCTTTAAATTATCTTTTATTTTGCTCTTAAGGTTCAGTGCTTCTCTGTAAGAATGCTAAATGAGTATCCCATGGAGAGTCAAGGTGCTGTCAGCAGCTCATATAACTAGTTAACACGTTTGGTGCCATTTCATCTTATACAACAGGCTACAATTACAGCTCATAGGCGTATGCTGTAATCCTAGCAGGTCAAAGAGGCCTCAGCACATCAAGTGTCTGCAGATGAAGGCAGCCACTGCAGGATGCGCCTGTCCCCCTGAGCAGCGGCAGCAGCAGCACCGTCCTACCCTCCCTCCCTGAGGACTCCAGCATTCCGGAGTTGAGGATGAAGACGCAGAACATCAGGACCCTCTCTCTCATCCTCTCCATCGTCTTCTACCTGCTCATTGGAGCCGCCGTGTTCGACGCGCTGGAGTCGGAAAACGAGAGTTTCAGAAGAAAGTCGCTAGAGGAGAAGCTGAACGAGCTGAAGGAGAAGCACGGCTTCCTAGAGGAGGACTACAGGGAGATCGAGAGGGTGGTCCTCCTGTCGGAGCCGCACCGCGCCGGGAGGCAGTGGAAGTTCGCCGGCTCTTTTTACTTTGCCATCATGGTCATCACCACTATTGGCAAGTACATGACACGGTACTTTCTCTATGTCTGCTTTAGCTCATACGTTTCTGAATGTGTTCGTGTGCTCAGGATTTGCCACTCGAAAGCCACGTGTGGAATAATCGAACTTGTAAAACGACTTAAAGGAACTCCAGCAAAGTTATTTTTGACTGAAAGGTGGTTGTACAAAGTTTGCATTAGTTTGCGTTTTTGGCCAGGTGTTACAATGGATATATGGCAAAATATTTTGTGTTTCTGTGTGTTCTTGGATTAAGAGAGACGCAGTGAGATTTTTAACCGTTTTCAGGTTATTTGCAGAGATTTTTTTTTATTTATCTGCCTCTCACCTTCAACCTCATTTCTAAGCTAAAACAGCCATAACAGTTTACACAGCCTGCACAAACCTGAACAGACATTGTGTTTTCTTATTTTCTTTTAGATGTTTGTGCAATCTGTTTGTTAGTTATCTATGTCCACCTTTACAGTTCTGTTCAAAATAATAGCAGTGTGTTTAAAAAAGTGAGTAAAGCTCAAAATCCGTATAATAGCTTTTATTTCCATACATGCAAATGTATTGGACACATTGCACATTCTATTCCAAATCAAAACAGAACAAATATTTATCAGATTTGTTACTACTTTACAGGAAGTGAAAAAAAGGAATCTCTGGTTGTTCAAAAAAATAGCAGTGTCTGTATTTTTCTTTACAAACTCATACATTTACTGTATAAACTGTAAAATGCTGAAAGTTTTAGATTTCCTATGAATCGCTGAACTAATATTTGGTTGTACAACCACTGTTTCTGAGAACCACTTGAGATCTGTGTTGCGTGGAGTCGACCAACTTCTGGCACCCGTGAACAGGTTTTCCAGCCCAAGACCATTGAATTACATTCCAGAGTTCTTCTGCATTTCTTCGTTTTGACTCAGAAACAGCATTTTTGATGTCACCCCGCAAGTTTTCTATTGGACTAAGGTCCAGGGATTGATCTGGCCACTCCATAACGTTAACCTTATTGGCCTGGAACTAAGATGCTGCTCACTTACTGTTGTGTATGGGGTTGCTGTCTTGTTGAAACAGCCATTTTAAGGGCATCTCCTCTTTGGCATGAGGCAACATTCATTCATTCATCTTCTGTAACCACTTGTCCTGTGAAGGGTCACGAGGTGGCTGGAGCCTATCCCAGCTGTCATTGGGTGAGAGACCGCTTCACAGTGTACTGTGTCTTGAATTCAGTGCTTGGGAGTTGTCTGTCTGTGGCCCCTAGACCCAAAAAGAACAGTCTCGCTTTCATTAGTTCTTACCCCATTTCTCTTTAGGCCAGACGATGTGTTCTTTGGTAAATTGATACCTGCTCAGCACATGTCGTTTTTGAGGCTTCTTGCCGATAGCTTGGCCTCACATAAGCGTCTTCTAATTGCTGCAGTACTCAGCAGCTGATCATTGGCTGAGCCATTGTGGTTATTCTTCGATCCATTTGAATGGTAGTTTTCCGTTTTCTTCAACGTCTTTCTGGTTTGGTTGCCATTTTAAAGCGTATGAGAACATTGTAGCTGAGCAGCTTACCACTTTATACACGTCTTTATATGTTTTCCTCTCTTTAATCAACCTTTTAAACAAAGTGCGCTGTTCTTCGGAGCATTTTCTAGAACTACCCATTTTACTCAGATGTTCAGAGAGACCAGCATGTACAGCATTTGCATCCTTAAATAAGAGCCACCTGTTTGACACCTGGTTTTTCACAGAATGAATGACCTCACTAATTGAACTCCACACTGCTATTATTGTGTCCACTATTCACTCTCTGCTTAGCTTTATTTGGCCATCATCGACCTCTGATTAGATTCTCTGTCATTAGCTGAGAGATTGTTCACTTCACATGCTACTTTTTACTTCCAGCTGCCAAAACCAAACCAGTGAAGAACAGTGAGCTGAAAGATGATACAATGCCTAGTTCATCCTCATTAGATGTCACCTTTCCGTGGTTCGCTTTACACATATAAATATATTGTAGAGTCCACCTTGAACAATATAAACAGTATAATTAAGACTTATGGTTTAAGTAACATTTATGCTAGTGTCATTTAAGGTTTTGACTCTGACCTGCACCCAATGATGTGTGAGTATCCCTGCTGTGCAATATACAAAGAAGTGGTAAATGGAAATGGACTGTGAATCTTAGAAATAAAACTGTATTTCTTGATGCTGTGTGACCTGTGGTGTACTCTGACCCTCTAGGTTACGGCCACGCTGTTCCACGCACGGATGCAGGCAGGGCCTTCTGTATGTTTTACGCCGTCTTGGGCATTCCTCTAACGCTGGTCATGTTCCAGAGCCTGGGCGAAAGGATCAACACTCTAGTCCGATACCTCCTGCGCAGAGCCAAGCAAGCCCTGGGCTTACGGAAGACGGAGGTGTCCATGGGGAACATGGTCTTTGTGGGTTTGCTGTCCTGCATGAGCGTGCTATGTATTGGAGCTGCGGCCTTCTCCCATTTTGAGGGCTGGACCTTCTTAAATGCCTACTATTACTCCTTCATCACACTCACCACCATCGGCTTTGGGGATTTTATAGCACTGCAGAAGGAGGACACCCTCCAAAGGCGACACGACTATGTGGCCTTTTGCTTCATGTACATTTTGGTTGGACTGACAGTAATTGGAGCGTTTCTTAACCTGATGGTGTTGAGGTTTCTGACTGTAAACTCAGGTGAACCTAATGTGAGGCCTGATGCTGGGGAAGAAGAGCAGGGATCACAGCCTAAGGATGTGCAGGAGAACAGGGAGGCGTCAGCCACAGCAGCAGAAACTGCTGAGGCCAGATGTAAAGACAGTGAAGATGGACATAGCAGCCGGTCTAACCTTACCCTTCCCATGGAGGGGGGCTGCAGCTGTATCAGCCTCCTCCCTTCCCTTGCAGAAGAAAGCAGACTTATATCATCTGATGCCTCTCAGCCCCCCGAACCCGGTAGATTCAGAGCCTTGTTCTGCTGCATGTGCTGCGGCCCGGACATTTACAGCAGCACCTCTCAGGCTCAACATGAGCAGACAAGCGGCCACTGCAACCCTGTCTTTTTCAACTCCATCTCTTTCAGGGTGGACCACGCCCCTTCCAGCTCCTGCACTGCTTTGTCGCAGGCCTCCTCCAGCAGGGAAGCTCTCTGTCTGGGCAAGTACAGTCCTCACACCAGGCGGAAGTCGCTGTAACTTTTCACTTTCAACTGGAGCTCTCTTTGTTTTAAGCTTTTTATACGCACTACAAAATTAGCATGACTTGTTAACAGATAAACTGTTGCTTATAAAACTGTTTATAATGTATTTTTCTACATTGAAGAAAAACTAAAGTATTTCTGCAGACCCAAGTTTATCCACCTTTTCCTGTTCCACTCCACTGTATTGTATAAGTTACAGAAGTTACAGAAAGTGTGTGATCATCTAGCAGAAAATGTACTTCGTACTTGAGAAAGGCGGGCATGTCTGCATGAATATTATATTATATTTTAGCCGCCAGACTTTCCACCGCATTGTCACCTGCGACCTTCAGTTATTTCCACTCAGTAATCATGGCCATTTTCTATTAGGAACGTTCAGTCCATCCCTCTCTGCCAGGTTCCCTAGGTAACGTTTCCATCCTTGTTGCTCAGTGTTGCAGAAACTGGAGACATACAGTACAGCGTGAGGTGATTGTCGAAAGGCAGCGTCCAGTCAAAATTGTGATTTCCAGAATGCTTCATGTGTGAATAATGAGTCCTTGAACAGACTGGAATATGAGCGGCGGCGCTAGAATGGTGGCAAATTGGAAATGTTTCCAAATGAGTGTTTAATTGCCTCCTCAGACATGTGGTTGAATTGCACAATACTTGCATTAAAACTTCATTTTTAATACAAGCCACTGAGACATGTAAGAATGCATTTGATTATATCTCTTACATATCTGGAAGAATAAATGTATTTGTTTAATGTACTAAAATTTGTTACCTAATCGGCAATTTCTACACATTATTATTGGGAAAACAGTTGTATAGTGTCATTTAAGTCTAAAATATAACTCTGATGATATGAGTCTGTGTTACAAAGGGAGAGTTTAAAAAGAAGCAAGTACTGGTGGGATGGTGGCTACTTTAATTTGGCTCCACTACACTTCCAGATTCTTACACACTTCCACTGCTGATTATAGGAAATGTAGGTTCTGGGGTCAGCATCCCTTGCTTCTGTTTTGACCATTCAGCTTTTAACGCTTCTCTTGTGAGTTTCTGGTCTTTATGTCCGTATATACTAAACAATTTCATTGGTATGAATGTTCGTTCAAGACACACAGAAAAAAATATGTTGATCATAGTTTGATCTCAGATCTTTAAAACATTACCCATGTTTCTGTCGTCTCTCTCTGCAGCCCTCTCACTGATCTTTCCTTCTATTGATATTTGTTTCTCAGCAGGGCGCGAGCGTCTTGACTTCAGTCACAAGAATTTTGTCTGTTTTGATTCTTGCAAATCGGCGATCAATTTTCTGCTTGCATTTGAAAAAGCGTAGGAGGAACCGATGGCTTAGGGCCTGCCCGCTAAACAGAGGAGCCATATTCATGATGGCAAACATCTGCCCTGTTAAATACCGCTGAGGAAGGGCAATGACGCTCCAGGTGCGCAGCCCCTTGGATGAGTTTTGAATCAGACTGGCTTCATTTTAAATTACAATTTTATATCTCCTCCATTTAATCTTCCATTAATCTGTGGCTGACCTGTGTCCTGACCTCCCTGTGGAGGGTCAGCTTGAGGATCACTCTGGTTTTGCATTGCGTTATATAATTAACAGGAGACTCCAGAGGTGGATTTTTTATTCATTTTGTTCTGTTCCCATTTCTCACACAAGGGGGCAGCATTGGTCTGCATAAAACGGTCAGTATTTTATGAGCTGAAATCTTTGTATTTTAAATGTTTCTTTTGAATTTACAGAACCCTGAATGACACTAATGTAAATGCATGTTATGTGCTCATATTCTCTGTGTGTGTTACACCTTCTTTGGAGACACGACTGTCTGTTTGGAGCCAATGTGTGTGCCATCCGAGTTGCATATGGAATGAAAGCATGACAGCAAGAAATTAGTTTTCATCCCACAGCGTGAACTATGACGCAGATTTCTTCTGTGGGAATAGATGTTCAGCTACTTGCATCAGTTTCCAGCATTATCGACAGTGATTTAGGAAGATACTTGTGATGCAGCAGAAAGGAGGTCTAAGCACTGAGCTTCATGGCATAAAGATCGCTTTTTTTGTGGACGATGAAAACTGATATCCAATTTGCATAATTATCCAATTAATATTGCTGATGCTGTTTCGCTTTATTCTGTTATGAGGCCTCATATGGCTTCTATCTATGGCTGCTGCAACATTTTGAGCCTCAGTTGTGTTGAAAAAAAGTGTTGAAAACCTTCTACACAGACCACTGATCAAAAACCAAAAACCCTGAGGGGAGCTAATGATGCTATAAAATGAATTGGACATGCAGAATGAGTAACTTTACTCCAAAACAAAGACTTTTCCGTGAAGATTTTCTGCTCTTATGTTTCCTCATGTATGACTGTGAAGATGAGTGACACCCATGATTTAGTTTCTTTTACCCCCAAGCCTCTTTTATTGCTCTCTGAGTGGCTGAGTAGCTTTTGTATCACTGCTAAATAGATAATGTATTTTTTTTTATATATGCATACAATGGGCTTTACAGTTAGTGAGCTGAAGATGGTGTTAGTGATCTATATAAAATACCATTGTTTTCTGAATACAGAAGACTTCAGGTGAGACCTTGCACACGTCCAAGCGTGCTGTTCACATTAATGAAAATGCAGTTCTGCAGGAATTCAATTCATTTAGGTGTCATTGTTTGTTTTACCACTTGCTCTCCAATAAACTGCTCAGATCTGTGGTAGAGTCAGAAAATCTATAAAAATTCAGTTTGAAACGTTAATAATATGCACACAGCAATGTTAATTAAAAACAGCATAGAACGACAATTTCCTAGTAGACTCTTCATCTGTGGATGGCAGTCACTGACTTCCGCCATCAAACCTGCACACATGTTTCTCCGATGCTGTGCTGTTGTGGCTAGGTGAATAATTCATTATATTGTTAGATATTTCTTTTTGTGAACACACCCTGTTAAGTCATTACTGCTGCATGCTGAAGGGTCTTTCATGTGCAATCATATGCTAGAGGACAGATTAAATCAGAAACAAGCCGTCAGATCACACAGAGTGCAGCTCCAATTGTTCCAAAGGCCAAACAGCTTCAGTACGGCAGGAATACAGGCAGGATGTTCTCAATTGAAGCTGTATGCAAATAAAGTATTTATGAATGTACAAATAAACTGAACCAATACTGGTTGCCATGTTTTGATTGTGGAGAAATATATTTGTCCGTGTATACTGTATTCATAATCTGTCGGGAGGAGCTGGGAGATTATGCGTTATTTTCTTGGGTGTGCATCAGAATGCAAAATACCTTCTGTGCAACTCACAGGGAGCACAAAGAAAGTCAAAGGAAGTAAAAATAAGAGTCGTATTTATTCCGATTAATTAAATAAGTAGAAACTGGGATTCAGCTAGAGAGCATTGTAGAAAACAGACATTAATATAAGTTCATTGGTGGGGTAATTGCTCATTAGTTTTAATTTCCAGCCAATTTGCTGCTTGTGTTGAACAGGGTGAAAAGGCTGTTTTTACGCAGTGGTTGTCTCCTCCAATCACGCAGTGTGTTTGACACACTGTGTCTCTTTGACACAAAATGCCAAAGAGGTCACACTGTTTGATTAATTGCAGTTTAAATTAAGCCAAGTTTGAGTCACCTCTTAATCAGCAGGGATATATTTACAATAATGTCATCCAAATCTGATGCCAGACATCACAGACTGGCAAACAAGTAAGGTGAACATCATCCTGGTGTGTTGTGAGTGTTTATTAATGGTGAAACAAGATCGTCTCAAATCTTCTCATTTCTTTCCATTTCAGTGTAAAATGACCCACAGAATTCACAAAATTCACAAAAAAAATGCTATGTGATGCTGTGATTTAGCCATGCTAGTGAACTGGTTTGAGCTTGCGAGGTCTGTCCATTGGTCTATATATGCTACGTTGGTCCAAGTTGAAATGATTTCTAGAAACACATGTCTGGTATAATCTATGTTAGATTTATGACCATACATAATCTGTTAGCAAGGGGCAAAATGTCTGGTTTTCAGTTTGTAGTCAAAGTGATATTGACCAGCCATATTTGAACAGACTTGTGCCGTAAACTGTATGGAGAGTAATAGATGAGGATCCCCTGCTCATCCTCTCTTGACAAGCAAGCTGAGGTGCATATGAGGTTTAACAAAACCTGTTAACTGACTGTAGACTGTCCAGTTGTAGACATCAGTTCCCAAGTTGCCTGGATATTCATTATCTGTTGTCCATATGTCTCCTGGTTGTTAGAGAACCACTACTAGGGGGCAAAGGCTATAATCAAGGCTATAATCAAGGTTAATCTGAGCAAACAGACTTCAAAGCAGAAGAAGCCATTTGGATGAGTGGTGAAATGTCTCAACTTAAACAAGTCCCATACACTTAGCAAATGAAATAAAACATCTCCAGTTACAGAGAGATGAGTCAATAGAAAGTCAGCGTGGCAAAAATTCCAGCTATCCTTTACTTCAGTTCCAATAAGTAAGGCCCTCCACAGTGATCTCCCTATGCCACATACTTGATTGGCTGACATATTTTTTCTCTCTCTATCGGTTGAAATCCCCTGTAATGAAATCCCAATAGCATGTTACAGCTACGCCAGGCTATATTACCCCAGATCAAATTTAAATGTCTTGAATGCTTTGGTTTATGACCTACTAAACCAACATCATTCCTGTCAGTCTCAGCTACACTCTGTGTTACTTGGGGCTGGTAGTGCTAATTGGCAAACACTAGCATACTGACAGGCTCCGTTGTTCTTGTAACTACGCCTGTAAGAAGGCTGATGTTAGCAAGGCAACACTACCAAAGCAGCACGTAAAAGAGAGTAGCTCTGGAGAAGAATCACCCCCAGTGTGATCTTTTGTTTGCGTAGGATGATGTAAAATGATCAAGGTTGGCTATTATCCATTTCCTCCTCAGACAACAGCTTCTCTGAGCACATAACGTCTTGTCCAAACAGTGTCCAGGAGATGGAGCGAGAGATGGCAGAAAGAGGGACACAGTAATAGGTGGTGAAGCGAAGCTCTTATTCTCCTTGGACAATATATCTGCAGCCAGGAAGCAAGGCTGAGGCCAGTGGCAGATTAATGTCTGTGTGAAAGCGTCTACATTGGGTCTAAGTGCTTCTCTGTCAGAGGACAGATTATAAAAAGTGAGGAGGTAAGAAGTGGAGTCAAAAGCTTATCATAGAAGTAATGGTGCATGTGAGTCTCAGCGATGTAGAACAACAAATATGTTGCAAGATGAGGACATTTGTCTGCTCTACAAAATCTATTGCCGCCAGCCTCATTGTCGTACAGGTCAGCCTGATCTGTCCAGTAGCCCCACACTTTACTTTTTGTGCACAGCTCTACATAGAACATATGTGTTTCCTTCCAAAGGTATAAGACTGATTCAGAAGTTGCTGTCAAAACAGAATTTGAATGAGCAAGATAAGGCAACAGAGAAAAAATGCAACACAATGGCCCTCAGTTCCATTAGATAACAAATGTATCCCTTTTATATATTTTTTAGATGTACTGTGGAGGGAAGAAAAGAATAGGAGACCCTTATAAAGAATCGTTCCCACTGGAGATATGAAACCCAATTTATTCATAGTTCTTTAGCTCAGCCGAGCAAAAGACTGACAACAGAGTGATTTGCCACATCTGTTAATCTTCATAAATGAGCAAGTAGTCAGATCTTTGCTACGGCCCCTGCACTAAATAATTTACAATACTGCACTTTAGTTTTATTCAATTTTTCTCTTTTTTTCCCCCTCCCCGTCAACCATGAGAAGCTCAATTCATTGGTACTGTATGACGAGGCGTTGCTGTGTTTCCTTCATACAGAGCCATGTTCATTAAAGAGAAGCCTTATGGGGATGTGTGGGGAAACAAATTGGGACACTGAGAGAAGGGAACATTTATTTAGCAATTCAAACCATTGTCCACAGGGTGACATAAAAGTGATACATTTAACTGTGATAGCTCTTCCAGTATGTACGTCTGTTTCTCCATTAAGATCTCACTGAGCTTCACAACTAATTAAAACAATCATCTCTTTCTGTGGGACTGGTCAGCATCCACCATACCTGCTGTGCAAATATCAGTGATGACCGCAGCAGCATCTCATAAATTCTAGTCTGATGAAATTGTTCCTTTTGAACAATCACCGCTGTTTATCGCAACGCCGTTTCTTGCCTCCGAACCTTTCCTTTTTTCCGTTCCCAGATATAATGATTTTAATATTCCATTGACTGTGTCTTTGCTGGTCTACTGAGCAGGAAGCAGACGTTTCCATCAGCAGAGCTGCGCCTGGCATTCATCATCAAAGGTCTGCCCAGGAAACAGACAGCTTTATACTCATCTGCATCTGCTTGGTATGCCAACTGGGTGAACATCCACATCATCCTACCCACACTGTTATTTCTGATTAGCATATAATGCATCAATTACTTCGCTTTCACTAAACAAAAAAAAAATAAGCTACCATAAGTTTTGTTTCCATGGCAACTATGAAGAGTGCTGGCGGCAGGAGTAAATTGGTTTGGCAGCGGAAGTTGTATTGCAATGGCGAGAACCAAATGGAGCTGAAATTGTAGTCCGTCGGAGCTGATCCTAACATATGGAAACTGATAAGAGAGTGGAGTGAAGACTGAGCGGTTTAACTAGACAAAAAGACATTGATAAACACACACCAGCGCTGTGGTATGAAGACAATCCACTGATTATGGTGGAAAATATATGCAAAAACATATGCAAGATATCCACCCTGAACATTTAAAACAGACCTACAGTATACTGAGACTGTCCTTGGTACCATCTTGACATTTCAGCATTTAAAAATGTCAGTGAAATTACTGCATTACATCATCTTACTTTAAAGTTGCAATCATTAAGTTTTTCACTTAGATTCACGTCTGTTAAGGCTCTGTCTGTTTTTAAGCCTATAGCTCAGAAAGAGGACAGTATTGCTGTAGTTATAAGTTTGTATTAATAAACTGTGTGTCTGTGGTGACATTCCCGGGTAAATAATGTTATATTAAGTTAAACGGTGAGATGTCATCTAATGTGAACCTACAGCTGCATCTTCACATTAAAAGCATTTGACTGGCAAGAAATATTTACTGTAGTCATTATGAAGTAGTCAAATATGTGCATGACAACAGTCATTTCTGGCATTTTTTGACAGCGAATCAGTTTGAAACATTGCAGGGAGTAATGGAACAAGAAGGAGACGCCACATTGAGCTGTTAGATGAAGAATGGCCAGCTGCACGCCTTACATTGTGCCCTGCTGTTCAAAGACTCATGCCGTGTGTAGCATAAAGTCGTAAATAAGCCGCTTACGGAATGATGGAAGTAGAGAAATTAATGTCTGACGTCTCTGTTAAACAGTTTGTTTTACTGCATCCAGAGTTCTTTAAGCTATAGCATTAAACCTCAGTTGGGTTACCACCAGTTCAGTACCATGAGTACCATATGTTACAGACATCAACAGTTAAACAACGGATGTGGCTTGCAAGTATTTGACTTGTGGCAGACTTCACATAAAAACAGTCTGTACATGCTGCAGACAGTATAATTTCTTCCTGTTAAATAACTTGTTCTGGTTATATCCTAAATCAGTCTTGCGCTAATCAACGGGCTATTTCTGGTGTGAAGAGAAAAAAATAAATGTAAAGCACTTTGACAGGTTTCTACCGGCTCTTACCTTTTCCAACTGAACACAGGGTCAAGGAATATAATTTAGTGTAATTTTTGTTGACTTACATATTATATTATTAATATATTACAGTGGAAAAGTGTTATCATTTGATGATACCCTGTATGCAGTTTTTGTCAATGTGTGAATAACAGCAGTAACAGTTGGTTCCTCAGGATAAAAATACTGTAGAAGACGTGGTTATGGTGGATTAGGGCCTTCACAAATGGTAATCTCTGGAAAGAAACCAGTATGGTGTCTTCAGTAATCCCACAGCCAAAGGTAGACTGATGCTTTTATTAAAAGGATACCTGAGCTGTCACTGGTAAAAAAAAATAAAATAATAAAAATTGTAGGAAATTCCCAATATGCAACTGTATTTGATTTCTAATCTGATCTGACGCTGGCAGAAAACAGTTCAACAGGTAAATAAATAGATATATCATTTGATTCTGGCTTCATATGCGCTTTCTTTACCTTGGATCCTCACAGGATCGTGCTGTCTCCGGAGGAACGCGGGAACTGCTGTAATATATTCAAGCACCTGTAGTCCCACTCTATTCATGCCACTGCTTACACTTCCTTTTATCGTGGGGGATGTATTCGCTGTGTCTGTGGGTGATTGTTTGCCACACAAGATGTGCTTGTGCAAAACAATGAATCTCTATTGAGCTCCAAAGGTGGTGCTCTTGGCATGAACAAGAAAAACAAACTTGTGGTCCAGATCTGTTTTGTTAAGGAAATCTTAAAGGACTACAAACAGATATTTGGTGTGGACTTTCAAAGATAATGACTGCTTGGTTTTTGGTGAGCATGTTATTGTTGTATTTGATTTCTTCCTTTGCCTTGGCTCCTCAGAGGATCGTGCTGTCTCCTGGGGAACGCGGGAACTGTTGTAATGTATTCAAGCCCTTATAGTCCCACTCCATTCATGACCACCACCACTCTGGACAGCATGTGGTGGTTACCTAACAAGTTAAAAAGGTAAGTTTTATAAAATGTATGTGCGCATGTTATTTTAATGTAAAAGCTGTAACTGAAGTTCTGGATACTTGATACTTCATGCTTAGTAATGGAGGCATTTGGAGGCTGTGTTTTGGCATTTTGGTGCCTACAAAGGCTGAATCTATTCCTACATATTAATAGCACTAAGTCCTAGTATTGATCGGTTGTCCTTTTTTTGGATGCTATATTGGATTTTTTCAGCTGTCTTGGAGAGGTGTGACAAACTGATGTTAGGGGTTAATATAACAATGTTTAGTCTAATGCAGTGTAAAATAACGTGTCAGTCACTTTGATTTATTGCATGGATATACTGTTTACCTTGATTTTCTTCAACTGTACAGTGAAATGTCAGCTAGGGCTGCAACAACACATCAACATATTCAATCACGTCAATATGCCAATGTGAGCATGCTGATGTGTTTACTTCATCCCCAATTATGGCGGCTCCTGCTGCCAGGCATTTTGAAAAAGGGACTTAATCCAAAAAAGTGTCAAACAGAGGCCTATGAAAATAGACACTTAACGACAAAAATGAAATGGCCTACCACAGCGGCACAATGCCATGCACAACCTTCAAAAGGGAAAACGTCCTGGGGCTTTCCATCCTCCAAATGATGAGACAGCAGCAGAGATTTTTGGTCTATTAGAGTGATTTTTGTCTGCTTCTTGGTGGTTGGCTCAAGCATGCCAGTTATGTTTCCTATTTAGACCTACAAAGAATAGATCAGAAGTTTTGTAATGAATAGTATTATTAGGTGAAAGTTAAAGTTTGAAATGGTCCTTTCATTCATAGAGTGGTTAAGTCCAGTTTTTTTCAACTGAGACAACTGGCCAAAGTGAAACCATTTCTTTCTCTGCATCACTTCACTTTCTCGACTACTGCTGGTTCAAAATGCTGCTGCTCAACTTTTAACTGGTGCCAAAAAACAAGAGGCCATTACCTCAATTTTAGCGGCAATTCACTGGCTCCCGGTTCGTTTCCAGATTAATTTCTTTCATTTGTTTTTAAATGTGTTCATGGCCTCGCTCCACAGTATCTGTCTGACCTGCTCCAGCCGTACGCTCCTTCACACTCTCTCAGGTCAGCAGATCAGTCATTGCTGATTGTCCCTAAGACAAAGAGGGAGTTGAGAGGTGACCGCCTTTTCAGTCGCTGCCCCCAAACTGTGGAACGACCTCTCTTTGCACATCAGGCAGGCCAACTCACTTCTTCTTTTCAAATCTGCTCTTAAAATAATTTTTTTCTCTTTGGCTTTTAACTCAGTTTGAGATGTTGGCTCTTATTGTTTGTATTGTTTGATTGTTTTATGATTTTAATCTTGTTTCTAATTCTTCTACTGTATATATTCTCATGTCTGTGTACAGCACTTTGGCCAACAGTGTTGTATTTAAAGTGCTCTATAAATAAAGATGGAACTGATTGACTGATTGATACCTCTTCTTACTGAATACGACATGTTGGCCAGAGTAAGTTAACCGAATGATTCATCAAATGCTATATACTGTATACATATATTGATTAACAAAAGAAAAAAAAGTTTTGTGTTGTTGCAGACATATTGTTGAATTATATGAACTGACACTAGTCATTCTTTGTATAATTGTTGCTATATTGTTAATGTTTTCCAACACCGCGTATTGTGTAATTACTGTCTCCAAAGGTTGATAGTGGAGCTCTAGGTCTTTAGTCATTTGAAAGTGCTGAAAGGCGTTCTTATTGCCGTTCTTGAGACCTTGTGATCTAAACCGTGATTTCTGAGATGTTTGTTGTTTCAGTTTTGATTTTGTGTTTAATTAAATGAGTTCAGACAAAGGGAATCAAGAGCCATAATATTCCAGCAAGTGAGTACTGATTATAGGAGCTATAATGTGAGAGTAGTTTTCTTGTCAGGTTGAAGGCGATACAGCACCCTAAAGAAGTGGGTCAGCCGGGGGCCCACAGTTCATTTTGGCCATTTGGCCCTCTAGGATTATCTGGCTGGCTTATGTTTATTATACAGTAAATGGAAAGTGTCCTTCACATGAGTTCAAGCTACCATTCAACATTTATTTCAGCAACACTTTTGGTTAGTATTTCAGCAATAATTTTGTATAAAAAATAACTTTCAAATACAACATTTGTGATGTATGAATAAAACAAGAAAACAAGACAGCCTAATCGATAGATACGGCATGACTTATGAACTGCAAATCTACCGCTTGCTTTGTTGCATGATGCCTCAGCTGTGTGACTCACGCTGGCTGTGCACGCCTCCCACTTGAGCATCAATCTTGTATCTTAAGTCTCTTGTTTTCACTTCACTAGAGAAGCACGAGGCGTCTGAATTAAAGATGGGCTCAAGACACTCCATCGCTCATCGTCCTTAAACAGCTTTGCCACCTGCAGAGACACTCTAACTCATTCACTTTCTCTAACAAGAGTACGGACGAACACACAGGAAAAGAGTTGTGGCAATTTCAGCCGGAGATGCTGACTTACTCTGTGCTTTTAAATATGCAAAGAAGTGACTGGAATTTAATGCTTAAGACATGTAGTCTGTTAGAGGAGGTCAGAGGTGGAATAAAAATGAGGTCTTATGTGTTGAGTGTGAAAAACACAAGTGTGAACATGTCAAGGGGAAAACAAACAGACCTTGACTGTGATGGGAAACTCTCTTTGACACAGTACAGTAGGCCTATGTCATTTGACACGCTACATAATTGCTATTCAAAACCTTTGCATTGTAGCTATTCACCAGACGCCAGTTATTATTAGTAGTGATGAAATGTTTTACACTTGGAAACAAAACAGTTGACACGAGTGCTGCCTTCGTTTCATTTATAGCGACTGCAGTGTCATTTGTTTCACGCGTTTCTGTCAACACACAGTCTAACAAGAGCCGAAGCATCGACCATGTACTGCTACTAGTACCACATCTCCACTGCTTGGCAGTATATCTTGTTTACTGTAGAAACATTTATTGCTAAAACATCCATGAATCACATCAGACAGAAGAATGTGGAGTTCGTGCAGGTATTTCATGCATGATTTTAATCAACCTCCAACAGTAATGTGACATAAGTGAAGGTCTAGCACCTTATTCCATGATCACACTGTACGACATCACAGTTACAAAACGACCAAGCGTTGCAGCCTATACTGACACTGAGTCATCACTGAAGTGTTGCTCAAGACATGGTTGCCACTGATATTGATATCCAATTAAAAATGAATTGGTGAAAGGTGTCATGGTGTAGAGGTTCTCTGACCACACACATTATATTAAATAGCCTCAGAGACGTTACAGAACAATAGAAAGAAAATTGGATACTGGATCGTGATGGAAAAAATATATACAAAAATTTCCTCTTACTTGGGAGCAAACTGCGCGACATGGGATTGTGTTGTAGCAATGCAAATGTGAGTATGCCGATGGGGAGCACACTTCCAGAAACAAAAATATTGTTATCCCTGTTCAGAAGAGTTTAGATATCCAGAAATTATAGCACCAGGTGAAGTTACCATTTATACTGTTAATCTAATACGTTCAGTTTAGGCTACAAGAGTTCAACACTTTTACCTGAAGGTGGCAAAACTTAATTAGTTTCACCTTTAGAGGAAAAAAAAAGTGAACATGAAACACCTAAAACGGGTACAAAATGTGTAATAGCTAATGAGCAAATCAGAGGTAAAATGATTTCTGAAGTTGCTCTCTCTCTTTCTGTGCGTGGTTGTGTGCATATTAGTGTGTGTCCTGGGCGAGTGTTGTAAAGCAGTTTATACAGCCACGTTATGGGGATACGTCCAAATCCTCATAAAGTAAATCATTATATTTTAAGATGAAGGCATGTTTTAATGTTAGGGTTAGGCATGCAGAAGTTAAGGGTTAAAGCAAGAGTAATGAAAGGAAGTCAATGTAGTGTCACACATACACCCCTGTGTGTGTGTGTGAATGTGTCACGCCTGCAGCTAACCTGGCTCAGAGCTGTGTATCCCTTGGAGAGGTGATTAAACAAAGAGGTGAGAGCCAGAGGTCTCTCTCTGTTGGAATCCAGCTGAATACGGATGTCAGTGCTCTGATTAATATCAGCCACACGTCCTACACACTGGCTCGCCAAAATATCATGTTCATTACCAGCACTGCAGTAGAATTATACCGTATTTGTTTCCATTTGAGTATAAGGCAACGACTCATGCTTATTGTTCGTAATGCTTGTACTGTCGACTTGACTCACGTAGTCATCTTTTGATCATTTACGAGTGGTCGGCCTAAGGGAAGCCTTAGCACCAGGCCAGCACTGCTTACACATTGGTCAGAATATTATGTTTCACAAATGGTTGCTGCTCTGGAGAGTTACTTTTATAACGTATTTCGCTTGTGAGTACACAACACATCTCCTTAGCTTTAATTTGAACACATTCTATTAGTTTATGATCAATAAATAACATATTTCAAATACTTTGGGCAATTCAACATTATATTACTGGATGCAACAGTGTAAATGAATGTGGACTTTACACATACTCTACTCACTGGTTTGTTAAGCTGCATTTGATGTGTTTGCAGACATTTCTAGAAACGGAGGAGGTGGATTACTGTGGCATTGCTAGACTCAATTCTCATCAGAATATGAGCTGGTAACACCATTTGGATTTCATTATAGGGCGCGTTTCAGCTGACACAGGGGGGAAAAAAAACTCTGCACGCAATCGTATAGTCCTAAAACCAATCAAAGTCATTTGTTGTAAACACATTCAGCTCCATGGTAATCAGATGATGTATGATGTACGTACGTTGCTGTCATGATATTGATGTTGCATGTGGTACATTTTGCTATCCAGTTTGTATTCCTAGCATTTCCCGTTTTATTTTGTGTTCTCTTTGCATTTACGTTAGTTTTACTTCCTACCGTTGTCTGTTCTCGCCTTGGTGATTACACTCACCTGTCTTGCTGTGTGTCGTTTGTCTCCGTGCTCTGGCCCTCATCAGTGACACCTGTCAGATTGTATGTATGTAATGGAGCCACTCCAGACCAGCAGTCCTCCACAAACATTTTGTGTGTAAGGGGAGTCCTGGCTGGCTTCCAGGCTGGAGGTGGATGGTACGTTAATGTTTTTTTTTTCTTTCGGGTTGATTTTTACACTGGCCTCATCTTCTCATTTGCATTTAATTAACCTTTTTTAGCTTGTTATCCTCAGTGGCTTGAAGAAACCAACAGCTGCTTAGCAGTGTGTTCTCATTAGTGTCTGATGTTACCACTTGAACAGCAAGGTTTTGAGCCGACTACCTCTCAGGTCACAACCAAGAGCTCATGGGTTTCATTTGAAGCTTTAGTTAGCTAGACCTGCATAGCTAGCTACCACAGAGCTAATTGTCTAAGTATGTTGCTTGCAAGGGTTTTGGGTTGGGAAATAAAACTTACTTTAAAATGTTTAAGTCAGAAGTGGTCTCTTTGGATCAAGAAAACTGCTTTTTGTCATGGTGAGCAGATATGGCAATGCACAATCATACTGTAGTTGGAAGTAAATCTACTTTTACTTGGGAGCAAAATGTGTGACATGGCATTGTGTTGTAGCAATGGAAATGTTCCAGGAAGTCCAGTTTATTTATTCTTGTTCAGAAGAGTTTAGATATCCAGAAATTCTAGCACCAGGTGTAGTCATCATTCATAGTGTTAATATATTAGGTTCAATCAGACTACAAGAGCTCAACACTTTCACTCGAAGGTGGGAACATTGCAAACCTAAAAACTCATTTCACATCGTAATTATGAAGAACTGTGCTATCTGTGTTCTTATGATGTAGTATTCATTTCCTAACTCACTAGAGTATGTTGTTGCTGTCAACAGCTGTCAGCTGCTGGTCCGTATATGCAACTGAACTTCTGACTTGATTACATTCAGTGTGAAGGAGGTCAATTCCAACATATAGTTAAAAAGAACATTAACTTCTATGACATTATGCTTAGACAAACAGAAACAGCAAGTGATAATTAATGTCTATAAATGACCTTTGCGTCCTGGAGAAATGGTGCATAACACTATCATGAATCCAGCATTTACTTCCTGAGACCAAGCAAAAATAAAGTGTGAGAATTATTTGAACATAAACTGAGTCTATTGTATAGAAAACAAACAATATTTTTTATAGCTGCAGTGGACAGCAGGACTTCGAGAACTTCATATTCTTGGATTCTGTGTCTGATTCGACCAACAACTAAATTAGCAACAGCAAACATAATTATGAAGCTAGTTAAAATATTTAACTGAAATACAGTGAACTTGAACATTGTTTACCTCTATGGAAGCATTTTAAATGATCAAGGATCAGGATGAGAGATCCGAAGTTTCAAAATGTCTAGGGAGGACAATGAACTTAAACCCTAAACTGGATTCTCATCACCCATATACAGTTTCTTCAGTGGAAGGAGTCTTGATTCCAGAAGCAGATTATTTGTGTTTGTTCCTCTTGGCTTCCTTTTGGGACAAATTCTGCGGTCAAAGTTTTGCATCTTCTTCAAGCTTTTGCAAAGTCTGTCCCAAAAGAAATCCACCTGTGCTCTGTCTAGTCCTTTACCACCATCTAGATGATCCATGCCATAGACATGAAAAGCCGACCAGCAACAGGAACTACCATGAAAACCAGGACGTCCTCTGATGATAGCAACTGGGTCAGGAGCCACATGTAAGCTTAGCAATTAAATAAATTATTCTGATATTATTTTATCTGTTATTGCTCTTTCTACTCTATGGACAACTTGAATGAGGCTGTGCATATATTTAAGTTAGAAATCTGGGCTTTATTTCATTTTCTACTTCTAAAAAGTATCTCTCTTCCCTCTTCTTTTGCACTCAAGATTCATCCCTACAATAACATCACATTAATGTATTTAACTGCAAAGGTCACATGTAGCTCCTGACCCCTTAAACTCTCTCTGCTTCTGTCACATTGCTGTCCCCTGGGATACCATGAATTTCAAATAAAAAAACAAACAAACAGATATAATTATTATTTTTTTAAAGTATCCATTAGAGACTCATGTCCTGCACAGAGGACAAAAAAATTAACTACCAGCTCCTAAGAGGACAATAGTATTGGGGTGTTTTGGTCAGAATTCACACCACATCTACGACAAAATAAAAACTAAGAAGCAAAAACAGTTAAAACATCATAGATTTCTATATTTCAAAAGAACGAATCACATTTTGAGAATGAGACACGTCATGTAAATTAAGGTTTGGCAGTAAAACTGTTTTTACAGGCAGTTTCTGACGGCAATGCTCCTTTCGGGCTGTTTTTCATCAGAGAGTTATAGTTTTTACTGCACATCTGATAAAAGGAGGCAGTTTAATTGAAAGAGGCGCCGAAAAGCACTGATACCCTCTGATCAAATGCTTCCTGCTCAACAGTGTCAGCTGAGCCCTGAGCTGAGCCCTTTGGAGAAATTCTTGTCGGCTTTTATCTTAAAGATTTACACTCAGTGAATTAATGCACATAATTATGCGAGCTATGAAAAACAGCTAACAGAGCGTTGCTTGAGATGGTCTGACCAAGCACTGTCCTCACATCATGTTATGTTTATTATTATTTTGTCAGTTAAGTTGTTTACCAGTATTATGTGCAGTATCACAGATAAACCATGGCATGCTGGCAATAGAGCGTTTATGAAATGGGCTAAGAGGTGCAAACACTGTCAGTACATGTTCTTCAGTCTTAGCCTGCTGGACTTGTTCCAAGAAATCATATTGTTTCTATTACTTTACAAGTCTGCGGAAAAGAAAAAGAAAATAAAGCAGACAAATGCCTTGGCTCCCAGATTACTTCAAGATTACAAAAAGAAATCTGCTGCTTAAAAAGATGCACACACACACACACACAAAGAAAACTTGCCAGTTATGCAGAACAGAGACAATCACAAATCAAATTACAGTCATTTAAACTGGAAGCGGAAATACCAGTTATCTGAAGATGGAAACTCTGTGTCTGGGATGTTTTTCTCATGCTAAACAGCAGCTTGGCTTATTTTAGACGACGGTGTTTAAACGTGTGGTTTTAAAAGTCCAGTTACTACAGAAAACTTGGTCTTGGTGTATGAAAAATTCTACAGTGGCTGGTGCTTATGATTCTTCCAATGGGGGAAAAAGTCTGAAAATTAAATTAAAAATAAATAACCATATGATATAACCACTTATTACCAGCACGATTACGTAAATACGTCAATTTGTGTGGAATATATCTATGTTCATCTCCACTGCCAGCCATGCTGAAAATTAGATATTATCCCCCTCCCCCCAAAAAGCCTCCAAATTCGATCAACACTAGTGGTGGAATTCTTCAGAGAGCTTATAAGATGGATGCTTTGTAAAACTGAAATTGCTTACCACAGCAGGACGACTGCTATGTTAGCTATGTTATGCTAAACGTTCATGTGTGCAACCTTTTATAGATAAATAATAGGGGTGCATTTCTGATTACAGTCAGCACCAGCCATTCATTCATTCATTCATCTTCTGTAACAGCTTGTCCTCTGGAGGGTCACGGGGTGGCTGGAGCCTATCCCAGCTGTCATCGGGCGAGAGGAGGAGTACACCCTTGACAAGTCTCCAGTGTATCACAGGGCTGACACAGACAGACAGACAACCATTCACACTCACATGCACACCTACGACCAATTTAGAATCACTAATTAACCTAATAATGAGCATGTCTTTGGACGGTGGGAGGAAGCGGGAGTACCTTGCTGTGAGGCACCAGTGCTAACCACCACAGCACTGTGCCACCCCGCACCAGCCATGGAAGTCAAATTATTCTGAACACTGTTGACTCTAATTAATGCAGAATACAGCAAACGGCATCTGTTCTGATTGTTTTGTGATGAACAGCACCGACACGGTTTAAAATATGTTTGAAGTCGGAGTTATTATTTAGTGGTAAATTGATTATCTTATTAGAAAGTTAATCTCAAACTATTCAGATCAAGTACTCAAACAAATCCTGTGTAGCAAACCCTGAGTTTGACATGAAGTGATCATCACCAACAGTCTAACCATGCCAGTGAGTATGTATGTATTTAAAGTGAATGGTTTCAAATGAACTAGCCCCTCTTGCACCACTGTTCAACATGGATGCAGTGAGGCTAACACCAGACTCATAGATGGTGCCCCCTCACATGAAAACTGCTGATCTGTTAAGTTGTATGCCTTTGAGGTTTGCTTCCATGGGGTGCGGTTCACGGTGGAAAATCAGAAGCAACCAATTAAAGAGCGACATAAGGTCATATACTTACCAAAAGCTGAAAGACCTACATGCAGAAGGATTTATGTTAAACATGTTTATGAGCAGACCTTCTCTCTGGATAATTGGAGGGGGGCCGCCACTGGAAATGTGTAGAAGCTTGGTGATGTTCTGAACACTTGCAAGGCTGAGGCTGACAAGCTAACTGCTAATGAGCAAGCATGCTGGTACACATTTAATCCGAGGGCTGGATTTCTAGTCTCATTAGTTCCTATTAAATGGCATTTTAAAGACAGTGTGCCCAAATCAAGTCTTTTGCACTATCACACACGCCATGCATGTTTATTATTAACCCCCCTGAAACTGCTAATAGTACAACACTGAAGTGGCTGCACCGGCTTTATTGACTTCCCCCAAAAGCTGAAGCTCCACGTACACAGCTGCTGTGCAGCAGCAGCAGAAAGCACTTCAGGCAGAGTCCATTAAATGGAGAGACAATAACGCTGTGGTGAAAAGTCACTTGAAAATGTTTTTGGAAATCAGAGTTCAGATGTGCGGGAGAAATGCTGAGGTCAGCTTTGCCCTTTACACTTGTGAGTAAAGCTTCCCGGTAGTAAGAGAGCCAAAGTCAGCCTTAAATTAACTGCTAAAACATTTTGCTCCCCGTGCCAACAGTTTCCTCCCCAGCACGCACACACACAAACACACACAATCACAGCCTGAAGAGTTGACAGGTGTGGATTTTAGATTTGCTGCAGTAAGGAGACTTGCAAAGTAAACACAGCCTAAAACCGGAGCACAAACACACTGACTTAAGGTGTCAGTGAGGAAGAATCTTCCGTATGTCAATTCGCTAAGGCGAAATTTGATTGTATAGACTTGGACATGACGTCCCCTGTAAATGTGAAATGACAAAAACAATGTCCAAGAAGAGCAAGATGTTGCTAAAGATGTTTTAGTCCCAGTTTTTGTGTGGATGATATATTACTGCTGCACTGCTCTGCCCCTTCAGGAGAAACCTCTGTGGCAAATATTTTACTGCTAATGCAAGACGCAGGGTGGCCGTATTTCTAAAATAGCCTCTAAAATAGGCACTGCACTGTGGTTCAGCTGTTTCAGAAGTATGTGAAATGTGAAGGCACTGCTGGCCCGGTGCAAACTGCAGCGTTGTGGGGTTGCAGACAGCAATTCTGCTGTAACCCCATTGTGGCTGGCAAACATGGTGACGCCGCTGCTTCCCGCTGGCAGTGCTGCAGATGATGAATGATGCCATGCTGAACCAGTTTAAGAGGAGCATCACACGATCGTTCATTTCAAAAGGCATTGCTTCACACGACGGCCCGGGGAACGGCATGGAAAGTAATATCCATCAACAGCCAGCCAAGCAGTAGCGCTATCAGCAAACACAATTTAGAGCTCAGAAACATTATTGTTTTTCTCCCCCTCCTGTGTTCATCTCAGTAAAACAATGAACTGCCTGAGTGATGCTCATTTGATGAATATGATGCTGCTGTCATGTTAATATAAACTTGGTCATTATCGGAAGGAATTGAGTTTGGATGAAAAGACGTTCTGTAAAAACAGAAAAGTTCCACTCTGTTCTCCCATCTTCTTTCATCTTATTGGTTTAAGCCTTCCAAAGAATAATTCCTCTGCCTCGAGTTTCAGAGGAAAGTCGTGGCCACGTTATTACAACCAGCAAGAGCTCTGCACCATTCGAAACAAATTAAAAAATAAAAATCTAATCATAACCATTAAACTAAATCACCAGTTTCAAATAATTACATAGTAAGCTACAAAACAAACCATCCAAATAGAGAATAAACGACCACCCTAATAAGCAAAGTGCATTTTATTAAAAAACAACAACAGAAAATTGAAAGAACACTTCAGAATGTTCTGTCACTGACTATATATGGGGACATTTTGTAAGGAAGCATCTGCAGGTAAAATCTGGATCCGTGCATCCATACATGGTGGGTTAGTCTGTACCAACATATTGGAGACTTCTCTCAACAGCTTTCAGTGGATTATTATCTGATAATCACTAATCGGCCTTTAGTGCTGATGATTTCCCCCGTGTAGGGGTAATTTGTGCCTCTCCCTTCTGATTTCTATGCTGTCTCAGTTCAGTGCTTCTTTTTCAATCGGCTGCAGATTGGCCATTGCAAAAGTTGAAAAGTTCACCCAGTATGTGCAGTCTAAATTAAAGACTGCAGAAAACCGTGAGTTATTATGTAATGTGGATTCCAGGGGCTGTACTGGCGCTGTCAGTGAGGTAAATAGTGCGCTGGTACTCTCGGTAGTGTGACACAGACAGACAACAAGTTCAGTTGCAGTAAATGTGCCAGCACTTCCACCCTGGAGGACCCTCTACCGGGGACCAGGCTGTATCTGTTATGAAAACACAGGCGGTGGTATTTCTTAAAGGTTGCCAAGTGAAGCAGCACGTTCACTGAAGAGGCTGCTTGGTAGCACTAGGACAAAGATGGATGCAGCATTTAAATTTTTTTGAGCAGAGGTACAGTTGAGAATTTTTATAACAGGTTTAATAACATCAGTGTCACTGACTCAATAATATGATTTTTTTTTTCAGCTACCACCAGAGACCATTGAGCTTAGCATAGCTTAGCTTAGCACAAAGAGTTTAAACTGTTAACTAGTTACTAACAGCCAGCTGGCTGTAGCCCCAATAAGATAGGTGTCCATCGTCTCATTAATTCTCAGGTTTTCTTTCTAATCAACAGTGTTGGCAACAATGTCATGTCCGGTGAGACTGTGGTGAGTGTTGCAGAGAACTACCATAGCTGAAATAATAAAGCTCAGTCTGTAAGTTGCCATGGAATGAAATGATAAGACACTTTTAAGACACTTTTTTCGCACTGAGAGTTCTCTCTAATGGGGCTCTTTAGACTTCACTTATCTCCCTATCTCTTCTGAAAATTTGCATGTATACGCTCAGTTTAATCAGGTTGAGCCCATTCCACTCTATTGCAGGACTACGTTCTCTCTATTTCTCACCCACTTCTGCAGTAATCATGATGTGATGGACAGCTAGCAGATCTCTTCTGCTGTGATTAGATAAAGAAACCTCTGTAAATCACAGGTCTAAATACTGGGCTACAAAACGATAATGGGGTGCAAAGTATTTGCCCATCGGTCGGTGAGGATACGATGTAACTTGGCAAAAACCTCAAAGTACGTATAACATAAATTTTGCTAAACTTTCTACACTCTCAGGTGCTGCACCTTACCTTTACACAAGGGGGAGCTCACTGGCCAGCCCATTAGAAAAAAAAAGTCAGGGGCGCACAACAGGTAAACCAAGTATTTGTTTGTGGCTTGTGAAAAAAATATAAAAGGGGGCTCAGATGACTACATTTTGGTAAATTTTGCGATGAGAGGCATAACCATAACTCCCCTTAAACATGTGAAGGTCTTACAGGGCCCCCCTTCTATCTGCCCTATGACATACATCTTTGACCAGGCCCCCCCTGAACCTAGGGTCGCTGCTGCCACCAGCAGCACACTACGAGGAGTTGCTAGACAATCCCACTCATCTGATACCTTCAACCTTCTCAAGGAACTACATCACAGAATGACCACTGTCTTCAAGTTGGCAGATGAAGTGTCAACATTCAAAGCCAAACCAGAACAGTGGGATTCTGTAAGAGACCGATGCTGGATCGTCTTCCCTGATGTGCAGTCACCTGGCTTCACTGTCGACAGAATTTGACCGTTATGCCAAACTGCAGATGATGGTGATGATGATGATAATGAAATGCTAAAAAATAGATCCATGCCTGATTTGGAAATATGTTGCAACTCCTTGAGCTTACAAATAACTGCAATCTGAATAGTAAGTTTGACTTACAGTAATATTTGTGCTGGTGTTCTATATCAACGTCAAGGCTGCATGCCCTGAAATAACAGTTCTGTACAACATCAGTACTGTTGTGAAAGTTTTGAGTCCCATATTACTAAACTAGTCCAGACTTGTTCTTACTATCTGAGGAACATTTCCAAAATCCATCCCATTTTAACTTTTGAAGACATAAACTATTTACCATGGTTTTATTTCATCGTGTCTAGATTATTGTAACAGCCTTATTACCTGTTTGAACAATAAATAAATTTCCTGTCTTCAGATGGTCCAAAATTCAATTGACAAGCTTTTAACCAGAACCAGGGATCATATCACTCCGGTTTCAGCAGGTCTCCACTTGCTCACAGTATGTTTTAGAATCGATTTTAATTCGTTATTGATTACTTTTAAAGCTCTTAATGGCCATACTGTGGGCTATATCACTGACCTCTAAGCACCATACATGCCAGCATGTACCTTGAGGATCCCCAGGCAGCAGTCTACTGTCTGTTCCAGGGGCCCAGTTGAAACCAAAATGGACAGGGCATTCGCAATCAGGGCCCCACAACTGTGGAATGATCTGCCTGAGGAAATCAGGTCAGCTGACTCTGTGATGTCCTTTAAATAGCTACTCAAAACATACATGTATTAGAGAGCCTTTCCTGGTTTTTACTTGAGCATGCCTTTGGACGGTGGGAGGAAGCCGGAGTGCCCGGAGAGAACCCACGTAGACACAGGGAGAACATGCAAACTCCACACAGAAAGGAACCTTCTTGCTGTGAGGTATCAGCGCCAACCACCACACCACTGTGCCACCCAAGTGTTGCACAAATAAAGATTATTATTGTTTTAAATATTTTCACACTTAAGAGATAAGAACTTTTAACACTATTTTGATTATGTTTTGATAAAATTTAGCAAATATGTGCCATAAGGACGCAAGAGAGGTTAACTGAGCTTCATGAGCTGTTGAATAAAAGGTTCAGTAGGGCACAAAAGAGTTCAAGAGAGTTAAAGCTACTGAAATAGAATATTTTAGAGGTTGGTTAAGACTGCATTAAGTGAGTGAGAGTTGTAGCACATACTTTACAGCAATATGAGGTACTGGTAATGTACCGTATATTCAAATGGTTTCATTTTGTTAAGCTCTGATATGTGGATAACTACTCATGAATATAGAAATTTGACACACATCATCTCTGTACTGGTAACTTCCCTAAATACAAAGTGTGTCTGGGCCAAGAAAAGACGCTTGAACACCCGTAAACACTACAGCCAAAGGCCAACTAGCACCAAGGTTCTGCATTGGTGCAGGAAGAAATAATTCTCCATACCAGCAGGTGGCAGTAGTCTGTATTTGTTTAAAATGAGAAGCTGGAAGAGCTTCAGTAGAGGTAGAGTTAGTCTTTCCAGAATCCGTGCCAAAGGACCATGTTCTTGAGACAATGTTTGCTTATTGAAATGTTAAGATGAAGAGTGTTCCCTCTGTGTGTGCACTCTTGATTTTTTGCTTCAATTTGCCACTTTTGTTTCTCTTCCAGCGCACCAGTTGGTGCTCAGCTCAGCTGAACAACCAATCATCAAGTCCTCTTGCCCAGAGCAACAGCAAGCACGACAAACCTCAAAAACCAAATGCCACAGATGCTCACCAAGTCCTGTAAGTTGCAAGATGGGGCCTCCATAGATTGGATTTGTTTGTCTAGCACTTCCTACAGATGCTCAATTGGACTGAGATCTGGGGAATTTCGAGGCCAAGTCAAAACCTCAAACTTGTTGTTGCGCTCCTTGGACCATTCCTGAACCATTTTTGATTTGTGGCAGGGTGCATTGTGCTGATGAAAGAGGCCACAACTCTCAGGGAATACTGTTTCCATGAAAGGGTTACATGGTCTGCAACAATGCTTAGGAAGGTGGTATGTGTCAAAGTAACATCCACAGAGATGGCAGAACCCAAGGTCTAACATTGCCCAGTAAAGCATCACACTGCCTTTGCCGGCTTGCCTTCTTCCCATATTGCATCCTGGTGCCATGTCCGCAGGTGAGTGACCCACACACCCAGCTATCCACGTGATGTAAAAGAAAACGTGATTCATCAGAGCAGGCCACCTTCTTCCATTGCTCCATGGTCCAGTTCTGACGCTCACCCCTGTCCAGCAGTCAGCATGGACATGACTTGTCTGTGTCTATGCAGCCCCATATGCAAAAAACTGTGATGCACTTTGTATTCTGACACCTATGTATCAGAACCAGCATTAACTTGTTCAGCAATTTGAGCTACAGTAGCTCGTCTGTTGGATCGGATCACACGGGCCAGCCTTTGCGCTTACATGCATCAATGAGCCTTGGTGGGCCGCAAATGACCCTGTCAACAGTTCACCACTTGGACCACTTTTGATGTTTCTTGTCAAACTTGCTCCAATCCATACGCTTGCCCATTTTCCTGCTTCTAACACATCAACTTTGAGCACAACATGCTCACATACTGCCTTTTATATCCCGCCCACTAACCGGTGATGAAGAGATAATCAGTGTTATTCTCTTCACCTGTCAGTGGTCATAATGTTATGCCTCATCTGTGTATTTTCTGACATTGTCACTTCTTTACCCAACAATTCAGTCGTTCATCACATTTATCAGAGACAGCTTTGACGCCACATGCTCCTCAGTGTAGTTTACTAGGTGCCATTTAACTCTGAGTCTTTCAAACGGAACGAGATTGGCCTCTTGCTATTTCTACTATTTCACACAATTTTGCTCAAGTGTCAACCTCTAATGGTGCAAACAGGGTGAAACCAAATAACTCTGTCTCCCGCTGTCACAAGACCATGTCAACAGGTTGCTGCCATTGGTTGCTTCTCACACATCAGGGCCTCGTATCCTGATAACAGGCGCTCTGAGAGGCGAAGTAAGTGCTTTTTGGGATTTGTTCATTATCTGCCTGCATTACTCATAGCAGCAGTTAAAATGAGACTATGCTCAACATAATTAAGTGTGTCTTAATTAATGCTGCTCCCTCTCCCTCTGAAAGGTGCTGAAACGCTGTTCACTAAGTTTCATAATGGCTGATTTATCTAATGGTATGTAAATTCCTGGATTATGTAAATACATTTCATGGTAGAAATAAAAACAGCCTCAACAAAACCAATTACACGTGCTCAGAAATTGAGACTACACTGTTCTATCTCACAGTTCAACACTCTTACAGGATATTGATGTGCTCTGCGTTAATAACATATTTGGCCCCAGGCAAAAAATATAATAACTTCCCATGTAGGTGTGATGATTCTTATTATTAGCTGTCTGACTAAGAGAGCTTTTAATTTCAGCTACATATTAATCAGATGCTGATATTTCACATGGAGGACTTTACGAGCAGGATGTGGACAGGACAAAGAAACCTGTTCGTGAGCTTAATAACTCTTCTAATGCGCGTTGATGATTGATTGCAACTGTTAGGAAAACAGAAATTCCCCTTTTCCGTCCCCTGTCACGACAGAATTATTCACAAAATACACCCACCTCATGCCCTCAGCGCCCCGAAGAGTTGTTTTAAATATAATTTTGTGTTGCAGCATTCACCTCCGAATGAGTTCAACCCAGCTGTGGGCAGAAAACGGTCTGTAAAACCTTTCATTAGATGTTATTTATGTTTTTGTTTCCAGTTTATTTGCCTATTTTGTTATGTGCAGTTTAAATGCACCAGCATGTTTTCCTTCCTGACTGTCTAATTAAACTGCTGTTTAAAGATCTTCCTGGAATGTAATACCGTCACTGTTAGAAAGCCCATGTTGTTTAGGTGTTTTCAATTGAATACTGTTCAATTATATTGTGTTTTTTGGTGAGTTTTCATATGTCCGACGCTCGTGAACGCACCATAGCCGTTCCGACGTTATTTAACGCACCACACCTGTGTGTGAGATGCCGTAGCTGTGAAAGTTCGTTTTCCTCCGAAGACAACAGTGGATAGCTTGCGATTTTCCCTTTACCTGTCTTCCCAGCATTCACCTATATGTCCTGGGTTTATTGTGTGTAAATGATAGAAGAACCACAGTCGAATAAATCCACCACTAAACTGGACATCTGCCTCGGTGTCTTTTAACGGGGACACATCCCATACACCTTGCCGCTCTAAATAACCAGCTAAGTCCTGGAGAACACCTTATCTCCTTTTTATGGTCCTTCGAGCCGGATTAGAGTACCAACCAAGGTATGGATCCTACAGATGCCCAGACTGAGCCAGCACCCCAACGTGTTTCACAGAGACAGCGACACCCCCCAGCTTACCTGAGTGACTATGTGGTTGCAACTCTCCCTTCAGAGGGACAAACCCACACCACACAACGGGCTCCCTCCACCCAGAGTTCACATACCCGAAAAACAGGCTCATCTCGGAGGAGCTCCAACTCCAGGTCTGGACGCTCATCTCGCTCATCCACCAGCAGATTCCCTTCTCACATTTTATCAGAGCTAGAAACAGCCCAGCTCGAAGAGCGCATGAAAGAAATGGAGCTTGAGGAATTACAGCAGCACATAGAGGAGGATCAACAAATTGACCAGGAGTGTCAGCGGCTTCAAACACAAGCCAGGGAAGCCCAACGGCTACAAGAGGAAGCCATTAGACAACAAGAATCGCTAACTAGACAGATGGAGAAACGACGCCAGCTAAAGAAGAGAGTGAATGAGCTGGAGATAGCTAAGATGGTTACTTCTCTCCTCAAAGAGAAATCACAGGATCCTGATGGCGCCGGATTCTCACCACGTCCATCAGATCAGCACAAGACAAGTAACCCTGTGCCTCTGCCTCTGGTGCTATACGCAGCCCCATCTCCGGCAACTCTAGCTCCGCCTCCCACAGCCCCGGCTTCGCCACCAGCGATAGTGGTTCCGCCTCCCACGCTCCACACAACTCAGCCCGCTGCGGCCCTGGCCCCACCTCCAGTGAGTGTAGCTCCGCCTCTCACTGTCTCACTTCCGCCTCCAGTGAGTGTGGCTCCGCCTCCAGCACGCAGTGCAGCTCCACTTCCCTCAGATCCGCTTTCAGTACCGCTGGCTCAGCCTAGCACGGCCCCTGCTCCGCCTCCAGTGCAGTATCCATCTCTCCCCCCACTATTACTGTCTGCTCCTCCTCCTGCATCCTTGCATCCTAGTTTAGCACCAGTGAACTACAACCTGGTCCCTACTCCATATTCAGCTCATCCAGCGCAGTATCACCCAACTCAGTCAGCCTTTACCTATCCTGTCCCAGCAGCGTCGTACTCCGCTTCAGTCTTGCCCAAATCCAATCCACAACAGCCACAGGCAGCTGATGTGTCACCGTTCTTCGCCCCATCTTACGGCATCCCCAAACCTATGATTCCTTGCTTTGAGAGTGGTAGAGAAAGTGACTTCGCCTTATTGAAGATGGCGCTCGACAACCTTCTGACCGGCCATGTGCACCTGAATGAGCAGTACAAATATCAAGTGCTCCTTGGACATCTGAAGCTTACATGCATGATCCAAGGCCGTATACAGCAGCTATGCAAGCTCTACAGGACAAGTATGGACAACCTCGTCAGCTCGTCCAAAGTGAATTGGGTGCCATCCTAAACGCTCCAGCCCTCAAGTTTGGTGACTCTGAAGCCTTTGATGCATTCGCCCTATCCATCCAATCACTGGTAGGCATGCTTAGGACCCTGGAAGGACAGAACGGTTACGAACTGCGATGTGGATCTCATGTCGACCGACTATTGAGCAAGATGCCGCCAAGCTATCGTGATGGGTTTGTGGAACATTGTCTGAGCCAAGGTATTCTTAGGACAGGTACTGACCAAACTTACACCCTACCTGATCTGAGTTCCTGGCTACAGATGAAATCTCAAGCTAAACGCATAGCAGGTCGAGCAGCTTCACTGTATAACTATGAAGCACCCAAGCTACAGAAGAAGGACCAACGTCCCTTCAACCGATCAAAGGAGAAGTCAATGGCATTCTTCCTCACTGCCAGTGGAGACCAAATCCCCCAAGGACGGTCTTCACAACCGAAATCCTCGTCCAAACCCAAACCATATTGTCCTCACTGCGACAATAAAGAACATTTCCTGAATGCCTGCACTGAGTTCAAGAAATTCAACACAGACCAGGTCGTGAGGTGGATAAAGGATGGACATCGATGTTGGAAATGCGGACGATCTCACAAACCTGAGGTTTGCACCCTCAAGCGACCGTGCAATACCTGCAAAGAGCAACATCTCACAGTGCTACACGATGCAGTCCAGCAAACCCAGAAGAGTGTGCTCATGGTGACCGCTCCGACTGCAAAGGTGTACCTGGACAGACCAAACAGATCCCCCAAGGTGATGTTGAAGGTTGTGAAGGTTCTACTGCATAATCAAGACAGAGTACTGGAGACCTATGCAGTTCTAGATGACGGTTCGGAGCGAAGCATTATCTTGCCACATGCTGTGCAACGGCTGAACCTCACCACGCAGCCCGAAACACTCACCCTCCGAACTGTTCATCAAGATGTGGTGCAACTTCATGGTGCATCAGTCGCCTTCTATGTGTCTTCACTGCCCAAACCTGAAGAGAAATATCACATACGTCAGGCATTCACTGCTGACAACCTGGGACTCTCAGAACATTCATATCCAGTGAGAATCCTCCAACGGAGATATAAGCACCTCCGCCACCTACCTTTGCCTCCTGTGGATCACGCTCAACCCCTGTTGCTCATCGGATCCGACATGGCTCATCTCCTGACACCCATAGAGCCGGTGCAGTCGGGACCTCCTGGGGGACCCATTGCAGTCCACACCAAGCTTGGCTGGTCACTTCAAGGTCCCACCAGTGTCGACCAAGTTCCTGTATCCAACCAGCAGTGCCTGTTTACAGCCATAGTATCACCTACCTCTGAACTCTTCAAGAACGTTGAACGCCTTTGGCAGATCGACACGCTGCCTTACACAAGCGAGAAGCAGGTGACCCGATCGAAGCAAGATCAGCAAGCCCTAAATCTGCTCCAGACATCCACCGTCAGGGTCAATGTTGAAGGGGTCCAAAGATATGCTACACCGCTGCTTCGCCGAGCCAACTCCACTACCCTCCAAGCTCCTATGGAAGCGGTGTTGCCTAGACTTCGTAGTACTGAGAGGAGACTCGCCAAAGACCCACAGCGCGCCGAGGTCTATTGTCAGGAGATCCACAAACTAGAGAAGATGGGCTACGTAGCAGTGGTGCCACCGGAGGCAGCAACATCCACTCCGGAATCCTGGTTCATACCTCACCATATGGTGCGACACAACGAAAAGGACAGGATTGTCTTTAACTGCTCCTTTCAGTACGAAGGAAAGTCTCTCAACGACCTCCTTCTTCCTGGACCTGCCCTAGGCCCATCGCTGCTAGGAGTCCTCATTCGGTTTCGGCAGTACCCAGTTGCGGTGAGTGGTGATATCAAAAGTATGTTCCACCAGATTCGCCTTCTGCCAGCCGACAAACCTGTTCTGCGCTTCATCTGGCGGGACATGAAGAGGACTGAAGAGCCGAAGATCTACGAATGGCAAGTCCTTCCATTTGGGACTACGTGCAGCCCTTGCTGTGCCATCTACGCCCTGCAGCGGCACGTCCAGGAAACGTGTGAGTCCAACAGCCATCTCGTTCATTGTGTTGAGCAGTCATTCTACGTGGATAACTGTCTCCGCAGCACCCATTCAAAGGAGGAAGCGAAGCATCTTGTTGATGGGCTGCGCCAGCTGCTCCACACTGGGGGCTTCGAGATACGCCAGTGGGCTAGCAACATCCCGGAGGTCATTGAGCATCTTCCATCCGACGTCAGATCCGAGAGCAGTGAGCTGTGGCTTTCCCAATCCAGCATGGATCTGCAGGAGCCAACTCTTGGGCTATGTTGGGATTGCCTCCGTGACTCCCTAAAGTACAAACATAGACCAGCGGACAGAACCGAACCCACATTGAGGAACGTCTACAAGGTACTTGCCTGTCAATATGACCCCCTAGGTTATATTGTACCGTTTACCACCAGAGCCAAGATTCTAGTCCAGGATCTTTGGAAGGAACAAATCGGCTGGGATGAGCCGATCCAACCACAGAGCCTCCGTGACAGATGGCTTGCCTGGGAACGAGAGATTCCAGACCTCATCCAGATGGAGATCCCCAGATGTTATGCGCCAGCATCTGCAGACTCGCCGACATCAAGCAGAGATCTGCACATATTTTGTGACGCTTCTGAGAGAGCCTACGGGTCTGTTGCTTACCTACGAACAGAGGACGCTCAGAATGAAGTCCACGTCTCCTTTGTCCTAGCCAGGTCCCGTGTGGCGCCAAAGAAGCAGCTGTCCATGCCACGGCTAGAGCTGAGCGCTGCACTTACCGGTGCGCAACTAGCCAGTGTTCTCCGCACTGAGCTCACCTTACCCATCAGGAGGATCACTCTCTGGTCCGACTCTACTACAGTTCTACACTGGATCAAGTCAGAATCCTGTCACTATAAGGTCTTCGTGGGTACACGTGTGGCAGAGATACAGAGCCTTACTGAGGTGAGCAGCTGGAGGTACGTGGACAGTGCGAACAATCCCGCTGATGACATCACTCGGGGAAAGAGCCTGAAGGAGCTGTCCCGACCACATCGTTGGCACCAAGGCCCTGATTTCCTACGTTACGCAGAGGATCACTGGCCGACCAGCCCATCATCCTATCCGGAGACAGATGATAGTGAGCTGAAGAAATCATCCTTCTGCGGACATGTAACTGTTGACACCGGTCTTCAACTCCCCGATGTCAGTCAGTTCTCCACGTGGAAGGACTTGATGCAGACAACCGCATGGTCCCTTCACGGGGCGGCCGACCCAAATTCTGACTCACCCAGTGAAGCAGCTGACTACATCAAGGCTGAGAACCTCCTCCTGAGACGGGCGCAGTTGGAGTCATTCCCAGAAGAGGTCAAAGCTCTCATCTCCGACCGACCTTTGCCAGCCTCCAGTCGTTTAGGCTCCCTATCTCCCGAGTACGACAAGGATGCAGGACTTCTCAGGGTCGGGGGGAGGTTAAGGAGAGCGGAGCAGCTACCACAAGACACCATCCACCCGGTCTTGCTAGATCCCAAGCACCCGCTGACCAACCTCATCATTCAGGATTTCGATGAGACCCTCCTGCATCCTGGACCCGAAAGAGTGCTAGGTGAGCTGCGTCGTCGGTTCTGGATTCTGCGGGGGAGGGAAGCAGTGAAGAGGTGTCAGAGTCGCTGCATACAATGCCACGCATGGCGAGGCAATCCTTCTGTCCCTAAGATGGCGGATTTACCACCTGCTCGTCTACGCCTCTATAAACCACCCTTCTATTCGACTGGAGTCGATTGTTTTGGTCCATTCACAGTCAAGATTGGACGCCGAACGGAGAAGCGTTGGGGAATCGTTTTTAAGTGCATGACAACCCGTTGTGTGCATTTAGACCTCCTGGAGAGCCTCGATACTGACGCCTTTCTGATGTCTTTACGACGTTTCATCTCCAGAAGAGGCAAACCTTTCGAGCTCCTGTCCGATAATGGAACCAATTTCACTGGTGGAGCCCGAGAGCTACGTGAGGCCTTCGAGGCCATGGGCCCTCAACTGAAGGAACAGTTGGCAGAACAGCAGATTGAGTTCTGCTTCAATCCCCCCAGTGCTCCCCACTTCGGTGGAGCATGGGAGAGAGAAGTGAGGTCCGTCAAGACTGCTCTCAAGGTGGTACTTAAGGAGCAGTCTGTGCCTGAAACAGTGCTCCGCACAGTTTTGGTGGAAGTGGAGGGCATCCTGAATGCTAAGCCCCTGGGTTACGTCTCATCAGACGTAGCTGATCCAGACCCCATCACGCCTAGCATCCTACTAATGGGACGCTATGATGCATCCCTTCCACAGGCTGTTTACGACCCCAGTAACACCCTCGGGAATCGTCGATGGCGGCACAGCCAAGTCCTTGTCGATCACTTCTGGTCCAGATTCATCAGTCACTATCTGCCCAGCCTGCAGGAGAGACAGAAGTGGCTGAAGGATGGGAAACAGCTCGAACCAAATCAAGTGGTGCTCATCATGGATCCACAGCTCCCGCGAGCTTTATGGCCTGTTGGGAGGGTAACAAGCACTTACCCTGGAGCTGATGGACGCATCCGGACCGCTGCTATCAAGGTCAAAGATCGAACGTACGTTCGACCAGTGGCTCGTCTGGTCCAGCTCCCTAAGCTGGAAGACGCGGCCGAAGATTCAGTTACTTGAGTGGACTTTCTATCTTGGATTCGACTGTCTGTGTAGACAGTCGGGGGCGGCTGTGTTAGAAAGCCCATGTTGTTTAGGTGTTTTCAATTGAATACTGTTCAATTATATTGTGTTTTTTGGTGAGTTTTCATATGTCCGACGCTCGTGAACGCACCATAGCCGTTCCGACGTTATTTAACGCACCACACCTGTGTGTGAGATGCCGTAGCTGTGAAAGTTCGTTTTCCTCCGAAGACAACAGTGGATAGCTTGCGATTTTCCCTTTACCTGTCTTCCCAGCATTCACCTATATGTCCTGGGTTTATTGTGTGTAAATGATAGAAGAACCACAGTCGAATAAATCCACCACTAAACTGGACATCTGCCTCGGTGTCTTTTAACGGGGACACATCCCATACACCTTGCCGCTCTAAATAACCAGCTAAGTCCTGGAGAACACCTTATCTCCTTTTTAGTCACAGACTTATTAAATTGCTTCATATAACATAATTAAATTATAAAGCGAATAATGATAAAAAATAAAACATTAGACATGAAATGCCACATCTGAGTAAAGTGAGGTCGGTTGTGTTGGCCTTACATAACACCTCCCAGATTGATGGAGCGCCACCACACATTTTCATTTCCATTCTGAGCTTGATTCACTGAGAAAAGGGGCCGTCTAATACTTAAAATAAGCTAAGGGAAACATGCTTAATAACTTAGACAGCATATCTCTATATAATGATTATACATGACTTCATGTTTTTTTATCTGTCAGTCTCAGAGTACACATCTGAAAACATCTGTAAATATTCATATTTGCTCTGAAGTTCTACGCAGTGATGCAAAGGAGGTTTACATGAATTTTTTCAAATGTATCCCCAAACAGTTTTCTCAATCCGTCTCATTTGGATGGTGCAGATGTCTAAAAACATAATTTCACAGCTCATGGGGTTTTATTTGAGCTCTGCACTCGTGTTACCTCGTTTGTCAGGGTTCTCACTGATTTCATTTTTCAAAATGACATCAAAACAAGCATTTTGTGCCCCGCACTAGCAATCAGCTCTCCAGTTGTTTGTATTGCTTCATACATACAGTCACTGAAATGGCCACATTGTGATTGTGTATGATGACTGTGTATGAGAGCAGCATTGTTCATCATCGGATCAGGAAACAGTCATTTCTGTGTGATGATTTTTCACATTACAGCATTGGGCTTTTTAAACATTCCCATGAAATTGAATGCTTTTGTACATCCGTGTTTTAAAAAATGTAGTGATGTGAAGGAGATGAAGAGAGACATACAGAGTGAGAGTATGAAAGGCTGGGAGACAGAGTGAGACGAGAAGGAGAGAGCGCGAATGTGCTGTAATCCTTGTCGTCTTGGTGGGGAAGTTCTGTGTTTGAACAGAGAGTGACGAGGCAGGGCACAAACCTCCAGGATGGATCTCTGAGATTAAAGTGCCCCGATCGCTGCTCTCACATCACATCCCCTACCATCAGGGGGGAATTCATTTACTCACACAGAAAGACAGGCCAACTGAGAGCGTGGAGGAGAACTGACAGAAAATGGAAAGCAAAGCCTGTCTGGAGGCTTTGTAGGAACTGAAAGCAGTTGAACTCTCTGAGGGCCTGTGGTTCAGCTTGGAGAAGACGTACCGAAGGGAGACACACAGAAGTGAATATGCTGCCTGTAGCTTGACTCCTATGAGTCTGTTTTCTCACCCCTTTAGACAAAAAGACATCACTATAACCCAAATAACCATTTAAGTATAACTTCTCTGCACTTTCAAAACTTAAAATGGTTCAGATTCGACACATTCACTAAAGTGAACTAACTAACTGTTTGGTGAGAAGTGAGGGGTTAAAGTCCTGCATACCAACACATCTTGTACTATTTTGATTAAGACATTTCTCAGGAGACCAAACTTCATGTATTCTAAAGTCTGCACTGTCTGGAACTAATATTTACTTTATAGTGCACTATATTCACTGACGGACATTTCATTTGTGTGAGTCTACAGCAACTGTCAGAAATCTGAACTTACTTCTCACTTCTGAGTGTCAGTTATGCAGTTCATGTTGTGTCATTTAAACCAATATTATAAGCAAACACCACAGTAAAACTTTGATGCCAATCCTGTTCAATGGGGAAAATAATAAAAATAACCATGTGAACACTTGATCTAATTGTTTCTCCCAGAGTGGAGTAAATATATTCACACAAAGGAACCCAGAGTAACTTCTAAACAACTAAGGGCCTCGCTCACATTGGCTAAAGTTAATGTTCATGTATCCACCATCAGGAGAAGACTGAATAACCATGGTGTGCATGGCAATGTCATGGCAAAAAGAACTTTTCTGCCTGTCTGCAGTTTGCTAAACAAGCCAGAAGAATATTGGGAAAATGAGACTGTGCAACACTGCATTACAGTATCAGAACCTCATCCTGTCAATGAAAGACAAGCGTTGTAATGATCTTGTCTGGGCGAGTTTTGCTGTATCTGGGCAAGGATGGTTCGCCATCATTGATGGACAAGTGGATTCTCATTGTGTGTCTGTCTGGAGATCTGACCATGAGCTGAATCTTAAGAGAAACTGAGTCATACAGCAAGACAAAGAGCCCAAGCAGACAACGAGTCCATTCTCCAAAAGAATGGTTAACCCTTTATACGGTTACCATATTTGGTAAGTTCATTGACCTTGATTTTCTACATGAAAATATATATTTTTTAATTAAAAATAAAAAAGTCTTCTTATGCCCTACAATAACAGTCTAGAGTTGAAATTTAGAATTTCCAAGTATTTCAATGTGCCCTATAAAGGGTTAAAGAAGAACAAAATGAATGTTTTTGAATGGCCAAGTCCTGACCTTAATCTAATAGAAGCAGAATCTGAATCCGAATTCTCTTTATTACTACCTTATGTTCACGGAAATGAATGTGTAATGATGTTTAGTACAATGAACATACACATAGGTCTGGATAATTAAACAGTAAGGAAATATACAGAAAATGCTGAAATATGAAATGTTGTGGAAGGACCTGAAGCAAGCATTCATGTGAGGAAACCCACCAACATCTTAGAACTGAAGTGGGTCTGTACTGCGGAACGGGCTAAAATCCCTCCAAGCTGTAGATGAGAGATCAGAGGTTACAAGAAACACTTAGTTGCTGTTATTGCTGCTCAAAGATAATAATAATATTTGCATTTTAATTGATTGAGTGGGTTGCTTTTTGCCTACTGTCAGGACTTTTTATGCAAACATTTATACATTTCTGAATAGCGTAAAAGCTTTTAAACAGCACTGTACATCTTATTGGATCATTTTGTTAAGCATCTATATAAACAGATAAGATGGAACCTCAAATCTGATTTCAGTCAGGTTGAAGAAATATTTTCCACGCAATCTCAGCTAATGATATCTCCCACTCGGTGAAAAGAACTAAAGACATGTCAACAAATTCATGTCTGAATGGCTGCAAATAAACCACCGCTGACAGTTCAAAACAAAATCAATATCTCACACAAGAAGGATTTCATATGACACTGTTTGTAACCGCATTCAAGCATTACGAGCTGCTACAAACACAGAATAAAAGTGTAGAATTTAGGTTAGTAGGAATGATGCGTGAACACGTGGAATAATGAATACATTTTTCTTGGCCTTTTGATTCTGCCGACATTCAGTGAATGCACCATCAGCCCTGAGAGGAGCTCCAGTCAGCCAGATACTGGGAGTCATTAGTGCTCTGTGTTTTCATGGCCTATAAGGTGTCGTTCAGTCCATGGTGTGACACACAGGGGTTTTTATTTACTCTGGCTGATAATACCTCCGCTCATATATAGTCAATCTAGCTGTAAGAATGAAAATGATTCAGCTATCATTCATTGTAATATTTCCACCTGTGCTTTTTGTGCCGTGACATGCTGAAATGCCTTTTCCGAGAACTACCTCACTAAGGTCTACACAGTCTGCACGCACTCATCCAGCTATGAGAAGAGGTTTAATCAGGCACATAGAGTGTACACCTGGGTGAGTGTGCTGTGAGTTTTAAAACTGACAGTACAAACCTTTTGGTCAGTTACTATGACAGTTATTTTATGGTAGGTCCCTGCAGAAAACACAAAGATGCACTGTATTTTATTATCTTTACCAGCAAGTAATATGCCTTTACATGATGTGCCGTTAGTGTGCATGTACATTTCTTGTCGGTGCGTCAAGTCTTTTCTCCTCTGTGGCTCCAGGCACCGCTGGTCCTCCTCCCGCTCTGCAGCAGGTGATCGAGTGCACCTGTTTCCACTTGCTCATCAGGGGAAGAGAGTATAAAAGCAGCAGAGAAAGGCCAGTCAATGCATCCAGGCCATTTGGAAGTATTCATGCTTCTTCTGCTCATTCCTTATGTTGAGGGTGTTATTATGTTTTTGTTTTTTGTTAGTGGGTTTCTGGCTTGTTCTTATATCTTTTTCAGTTAATCTTTTATGATTACTCTTCTTGTCTCACGACTCTCCTTCTCATTCCTTCTCAAGACTTTTTTGGGGAGTGTAAGACCTGAATGTAAAGGAATTTCTTTGCCAGTATATAATTTCTTGCTTCCTGCAATATGTTTAAATAGTTTCTTTCTCTCTGCAGATTTGTCTGAGAGAATTCTGGTAGAGAAAATGGAATGCAAAGGAGCCAGAGGAAGTCTGTATGTATAAATGAGATGCAGGCTGTGTTCTCAATGGCATATTACATACTACTAGTGTACTTGATTCTGATCAGAATCATGAAATGGGAATAGGACCAGACAAATCTAACAATTTAAAGTGTGACAAAGATAACAGAATACGCCTCTCATTCTAAATGATAATCCTTATGGTCACGCTTTTTATTTGTTTTAATTGACGATACATTTGTATACCTGCATCTGTATCAGTTTGTGGTCATTCCTCAGATGAGGGAGTACAGCCTCATGACTTTTGGTCTTTGTTTTGAACTTGTTATCATTTCCTGTTTTATTTTGAAATCTGTGGTCTCCATGCTTTACAAATTATTTTACTTCCTGTTTACTTTCCCTCCATTTTTTTTTTTTTTTTCCTTTTCCATCTTTTTCCACCTGTAGTTTATCAGCCAATTACCTACCTGTCTACCTTCTACCTTCTCGTTGTTTTTCAGATGGTGTTTTGGATGGCAATTATCAAACTCTCCAGGCAATTTCTAGTGTTGGACTTCTTGTACTGTACATCACTTTTTGCTTGTTTTTCCTGGATGTTAACCAGCTCCCTGTGGTTTGTTGATGGACATTCCTACCCTACATCAGCTGGTAAGTAAAGCTAGCTCTTCTCTTTCTCCTCCATGTTCTGCTGTTGGGTCTTGCGTCCAGTCCAGTTGCATACAGTGGATTTCTATTTAAATCCTTTATTGATATTGTTAGCTGCTAGGTTAATCTTTCCAAGTTGATCTCATATGCACGTCATTCATGTGACTATGTCATTTTCACATTCTGCACTCGAAATACTATAGGAATTAGTACATGATGTCCAAGTATACAATACTGCAGTCCAACTCTCTCAGGTCTGTTTGGATTAATGGTTAAGGTGATTTATTTTTTTTGGCTGTTCATCTGGGCTCAGCTAGCAATACCACCGGTAACCATTAGACAGGAACAACATACAAAGATTTGTCCTTAATCAACAAAGCACACAGTATTGGTGGATGGCTACATCCTCACGTTCATGGTCCATGCTTGTAATGGGTTTTGCTCATGGATGAACAGACTTCACAGTGATCATTAACGGAAAGCGTTGACATTTATCAGTTCAGCTCCTTTGAATGTAATTTGATTCAGTACATCACATTCATATTTCCAGCAAATGTACAATACATAGCAGTGGCACTGAGATGAACTGAACAATTCGAACGTTGCACTTATCACATAGCTCACTTTTTAAATGACCTTGCTTGCATGTTTGGAAATTTTGTCGTCCCATTTAAATGTTCCCTGACTAGTGGAAAGCTTGGCCAGTGCATTCAGACTTTCCCAACTGATTTTGCAAGAACACCTTGCTCTCTGGCTGCCACAACACTTTTCAAACGGGTTACATATGAATGGAGATTATGTCGTCCATGTCATGGTATATCTAAAACTACAGCATCTGGGCTTGTCTGAGTTCTTGTGGACGTTTCACCACTCATTGTAAATTTCAGTCTGAAGAAGCCACTTTGATGAGTGGTGAACAGTCTTCAAGAAACAAGTCCAGTTGCCTGTCTTTTAGTTGCATTTAACGCCAGTCCAAGCCCACCTGAAATCCATTTTTATTACGCTGTATTGTCTCCCTTAGTATGAGAGTCTCTGGGAACTGATTCTAGGTGGTTGTACATAGCTTTATGGTGATTGCACTAGTGGCTTACCTGGCTGCATGTCTCACGGTAAAGTCAACATTGTCTCCTTCCATGAAAACGGCTAATGCACCATTCTTTGAAGTGACACACTGTAGTTGAATTGTCTCCAAATACTACAAATAAGTTGCTCCTAGATTTTAGTTTTTCACTGCATTATTATTACTGAAGTTATCCAGATCAGCTGATACAGTGTGCTGCAATGCAATGTGGTGGAAGTTTAGTGTAGGCGCTGGATGGATCTTATTTAGCTCGAGCTCTTCCTTTCATGCTGCAGCTTCTGCAGTCTGCTGACCTTTCATATCAAATCTTTTGTAGACAATAGTATCTCCAAATTGCAAATCTCAGCCAAGGCACGAGATGGAGGCAAGCTGGACATTTGGGACATTGTGCAATGTCTCATATTTTCAGAAATATTTATTGACAGAGCAGTTTATTTGTGAAGTCATTACAGCTTGACAAATTATTTCGTTTTAGGCGTAGTGCTCTAAATGGAATACATGATTATATTAAAATCATGGATTAGCTGAGGAGGAAGCCAGTGAATGATTCTATGGATTTTCTCAGCAAGACAGCAAAAACGACTCCAAAGGAATCACCGACCCTGCATCATTTCCTCTGAGCAGAGATAAGAGAGTGAATCCCTCTAAGCTGCCTGCATCAGACCTCATGTCTGAGGTTTGTCAAAGCAGCCTGACGCCCTTGCAGATTGCAAATGCAAACTTCTTATATTTAAACATTTTTCACATACATCACCTCATTGGCTTCCCTGTGATGGGTTGTGCTGGTTGAACTCAACTGTGGACAAAAATGCTTTGAGTCTGCTGTGACATAAAAGGCAATATTTTCTAGAGGAAAAAAGAAAATCTGCTAACATCTCTTTTGTTTGAGTGCAGTTTGATGACATCCTGCAATGGCAAGGCCAAACGGTGCAAGGCCATGAACCAGTGTAAGCGCAAGAACACATTCCAGCTAGACATGTAGCATGAATACCATACTTACAGCTTAGAAAATGGAGGATAAAATATTTGTGGTGAAATCTGTGTAATTCTCTTACATGACATCCATTGAACTATGTACTACTCAAAAGGTCGAAAAGGGATTTTGAATACACAGTATGAATACAATTTGAAATGACGTGCTTTGTATCAGTTATGTTTAAAATACTTTATTCAAGGCTCATTTGCTATACAAACAGCCTGTCACATAAAGAAGCACAAGTTTGTCCTTGCATAAACAAATCCGAGCATCTTATTGCAACCAATTTCAATGTGTCGGCACCCTCTAGATGTCTTTGACACACAGACTGTAGAAAAAAAATGGATGACGCATCTCCACTTCCTCCCACTGGGCGCACTGATGCTACAATTCCGGGCATTCGGACTGTTGTGAGTTTGGCGCAGTACTGTCCAAGATAGATAACCTGCCCATTCTTCAGCTAAACTCAATCACGCTTGCATTTGGTTAGTACTGTATTCTGCTCTACCGCCACCAGTTATAAAGAAATGTTGGATAAGTTATGGTGCAGTTGTCAGTGGCAACTGTCAATCATGATGGCACATCCTCTTTCTATAGCATCAAATAACAAATGAAACTTCTCAGTAAAATGCACACACTGGTGTTATATTAACTACCTAAAATGACAGAAACCATTCTTGAAAAAATAAATAAAAAAAATAATAATATTTGACATGTGTTTCTTTAGTGTTTTAGTTTGGCCCAAGTCCCATCCCCTAACATTGAGGAGGTGGAACTTATGACCTATACTGCAGCCAGCCACGAGGGGGAGCTCCACATGCTTTGGCTTCACTTTAGAGGACCTGTCATGATGTCTACTTACTTACAGTCTATGCTTTCACAGGATGAATGAAGGACTTTGGGTGAGGGAACTCTAGCTTGGTGTGGATAGATGGACTGACAACTAAACAGGCAGGGAATTTCAGTGCTGTGGTTTACATCCTGATGTGTCAAACCGCTTGCAGCTCCTTCAGATTGGTAGACTTTGGTGTGACCTTCTGTATGAACATTCCCGAGGGCCTCCCCGTCATCCATACCTGTTTAGTAAATTAATGATGTTAATTTTGACTATAGCCAAGCTAAAATGTGACGCTAGTAATCTACTTTTTAGCATTTAAAACAAGACAGAGTTAAGGCTGAGTATTATCATTACTTTAGTTTTTACAAATGAAAAATCAAAATCAATTTGTGAATATCAAAGAACTGAGATGTTTCAGCTTGAACCAGTTGTATACTGACTGCAATACGTTGTGTCTTGTGAGACTTGCATAATTGTTTTATTTTTTTATTTTTATTTTATTATTTAGAATATTTTCCTTTTCTCAAATCCTCCTGGTCTGCAGCTGCTTGGTTCTTGTCACATATCCTTGGCATAAGTCTCTGTTCATCTTAGCGCATGAATCAGTTGTTACTGCCAAAGAGGCTGCCTAATGATACAGTCTCTTGATTAGATGAAGTCACTACTCCCAATTTGCAGTCTATCTAAGCAGTGAATGAAGCACACGCTGGGACGGGCAGAGCCAAACGGAAAGTTGGACGTGGCGCACTCGATGCCCAGGCGACCACGGCTGCCACAGCAGGATGTTCCTCTGCACAACCGTAGACGAACAGACAAGTAGCATCTTGTTCCAGGGCCCAGGCAGAAACATATGACACAAAGTTGGCAGCTCTGTTTTCTCATTTTCATGTTTTTGCATCACCTCCGATGCAACGTTTTGTTTTGACTAAGGAGGCAGCAGTTGTTAAGGATAAAGATGCAATAATGAGCAGAAGTTGCATCTAAAGCCGAGACTATTTTTAGTTGAGAGTTTGATGCTTGAGATAAAGTGAGGCGTATTACACCAAAAGGCACTTTTGAGATAAGCTTCTCCACTGGAGTGTAATGCCCCCAGAACCATAAATAATTGCCCCCACTCATTATTTAAGTTTAAGTTGTGATGTAGGCAAATGTTCAAAACTGTTGTCGCATTACAAAGTCACACAGGGGAAAGTATATGATGGTATCAAAGAACAAATACCTGAGTACAACTCCAGTTTGAGGAAGAGGTACAAACTGATCACATTAGCTGTGTTTATATGGTTACTAAAATCATTCTCATAAGAGATGGTCACAAGATTTAGGCGTTAACATACCCCAAAACAGATTATATTAGTTCTGGTAGAAACCTCCATGTTTGTATTCTCCCAGGAACTCGTCTCATCACCTGATGTTTACCCCACGTCAGGAATACATCAACGAGAAGGAATATATTTAGTCCACCCGCAGAGATGACCGAATCAAATTTCGTTTTATTATTAGGGGCTAATATATTTCCCATTGAATGGATTATTAAAAGGTTTCAACACATCTCTCAATGTGATTAAATATTCCTACCAGTCAGGCTGTTCCAGCTGAGTTGTTCACATGAGGCCTTTTTGTCCTGTTTGGGCCGTTATTCTTATGAACAGAATATTGGTGTCCATGTTTCCACAGCTACTCTGTCTGAATTTTCTTGAAGCTCTTTATTCCACATCTGTTCAGTTGCCTTTTGTGAACACACCACATATTTTGTTTGTACTGTAGGGTGCATTTAATTCCTCCAAGAACTATCCCGCCTCTTGGAAGATGGAGTGCTGTGGCCTCCACTCTGCCATATTGACTCCAGTGTTTGTGGAGTATGGCCATGCCCGAGCACTGAAAGGCCCATTTCTGCCTGCTTAATCAATCTCTTGTACATTTTCTTTTGAACTTAATTGACTGGTTTTGCTTGGACAGCCAGTTCTGCGAGGTGAAGTGGGTACAGTTTCACACTGCTGTTCACTGGTCCTCATGAATCGCAAACTATTGATCATACTGCTGCATGGGGAAGCCAAATCTGGTGCAGCTGCTGTGTCAGCAGTCTCTCTCCTGGCTCTCAGAAGGAAAAACACACAAAAACGAAGACAACCAAGAAACGGTCAAATAAAAATTATTTTAAATGACTGCTTTGTGTAGTTTAAAGTGCAGATTTGATCTTTAAGGGATGTTTTCCGAACTTGATTGTCGCCTTCAAAATGTGCATTCATTTATTTTGTGAGGTGATTATTGATCTGTTCGTGCTGATGTCTTTTATACATACAGTCAATTTAAAGTACATGTGTGGTTTATGATAATGTGTTTCCCGATGATTGATGCCCTAAAAGTCTTGCATTACAGCACATTGTGACATGCTGAAAAGTATCTCGAGCCATTTTTGCAAACATGCAATTATTAGCAGCATCACTTTTAAGTCTCGCTTCAGCAGTTAAGTAACTGAATCGTATTTACTCGAAAGCCCACAAACCTGTCAATGCAAGAAATGTTTGAAAATTCTGTGCAAAACAGGCAAACCGCTTGCATCATACGAGTCATTAAATTTGCTGAGAGATGTGCATGTTCATAAAAAAGCAGCTTTCATGTTTGAGTGATCCAGCAGCGGCAGTAGTTGAAGGAGTGGATTAATAAAATATGCGGCCAATATACATAAAAAGGCTGATGATATTAAAGTTGCTTGAGGACGAAATTCCATCAGTCATGTTTGTGTGTATGTTTACTCCTCATGGGTGCATGTGTTGATGACAGCTACATTTTCTCAGTTGAAGTCATTACCATCCTCTCTGGAGGTGTTAACTCATAAGCAGCCTTCCTCAATAGAAGATTAATGACAATGATTTATTGAGGTAACAACAGAAAACCATGTAAGAAGATTCCCTACTTAATATTTCATTAACATTAAAATGTGATGACTGCAGTACTTGGACTAGAGGCCTTTTCTTAGAAAGCAGGGTGGTTGAATCTCCACAGTAATACATGAATATGCGCCTGATTGCTTAAAAGTATTCAGATTATCAGACATCAAAGATGAAGCGAAATTAAGCGCCGTAAAAACGCTGTCCGTTTAAACTTCAACTTTACATGTCTGACTTTTCCAATCTCTCATTTTATGTAGAATATCATTAGCACTCGTCAGAATCCATCAGGAAAAATGATCCAGTTTGTATTGAGCCTGCTGTCATCATTGAGCAGACTGCTGCTGTGATTCATATCTGATAAACTGGAGATTGCAGGCTCTGGGAGTCATTTTCAGAAAACTTTTTCATACACACATTTGCAATGTGAACTTCAAGTATGTGTGGAAAAAAGAAATAAGCTTCACATCTTCATGTTTCTCTACAGTGATAGGTCTTACATACGTAATGCTTCACATCGTTTTTTTTCTTATTTTAGTTCCGCCAAAGGTGCGTTGTATGAGTTGGTTTGGTTGTATTTGTGCAGTTTGGATGTTAGATTCCTTATGCAGAGCAGCATGTCAAAAAGAGTCGAGTGTTTTGAAAAGTGAAATGTGGTGAAATGTGGGTTCATGATCATAAAAATTAAAATCTGCTTACTGTTGCTAAACTTAAGCCGCACATTCAATATCCTAAAAATCTGAAACGAAGGCAACTGGACTTGTGGAGTTTCTTGAAGATGTTTCACCACTCATCCAAATAGCTTCTTCAATTCTAAAAGACATTTGGGGACAGGTGGGGACAGGTGGAGTCTCGTAGAACTGAAGAAACTACTTGGATGAGTGGTGAATTTTCAAGAAATTCTACAAGTCCAGTTGCCTTTGCTTTAAACTTTTTTGGGCATAAGCCAACACCACATACAGGCACCCTGCTTAGACAAGGCCAGAAGAATTATGAATCACATTTTATATGTTTATATACGTCAGTTAACTCACAACAATGGTATTGTTTTCACCTGTTAGTCTTTGTGTGTGTCATCACCACAAAATGTGGTCCTTAAGACTCCTTATGTAGCGGGTAATATGGTTCTGAATACTTTGTCTGTGGACAGGTTTTTGTCAGTGTGATGTGGCATCAAAAGTGATGAAGATACAGTCACAAAATGTGATGGCAAAAGTGTCAAGTCAAAATGAAAAGGACTTTTAGTATAATCCTGGGGACACTTCCTGGCTTTTGACTGGACTGGACTGAAGAGAGATATTGTGACCGGCCTGCACAGATCTTGAGATGCTGGGATTTTGAAAGGCTCACAATAGGTGACAATACTTAAAATGCCTAAACAAACTACAAACTATTAAAAAAAAAAAAAAAGTTGACACCTGGATTTAACTAAGCAAATAGGTAAAAGCCTCCTATTGGATAATTACTGCATGGGTGATTATCTTTCAGCTGGCAACAAGTTATTTCACCCCAATGCAATGAGTAGTTTCTCATTTCAAATGGATGTTAGTCTGTTTGAGAATGGTCAAATCATTGGCATGCATCAAGCAGAGAAAACATCTAAGGAGATTGTAGAAACTACAAAATTGGGGAACCATCGTCTTCGTCTTCACTCACAGTTTGGTGAAATCAAATCAAAGAAAAACAACAGTAGAACTCAGGGCTATGTTTAGTAGTGAAAGTAAGAGCATTTCCACACGTTCAATGTGAAGGGATTGGGACTGAACAGCTGTGTCGCCTTAAGAAAACCACTAATCAGTGAAGCTAACTGGAAAAAAAGGCTTCCGTTTGCTAGGGAGCATGAAGATTGGACTCTGGAGCAAAGGAAGAAGGTCATGTGGTCTGATGAGTCCAGATTTACCCTGTTCCAGAGTGATGAGGGCATCAGGGTAAGAAGAGAGGCAGTGCTATGATCTGGGGTTGCTGCAGTTGCTCAGGTCTAGGTTCAGCAACATTATGTGTCCAAAGAATGAGGTCAGCTGACTACCTGAAGATACTGAATGACCAGGTTATTCCATCAATGGATTTTTTCTTTCCTGATGTTCATGGGCATATTCCAAGATGACAATGCCAGGATTCATGGGGCTCAAATTGTGAAAGAGTGATTCAGGGAACATGAGACATCATTTTCGCACATGGCTTGGCCACCACAGAGTCCAGACCTTAACTCCATTGAGAATCTTAGGGACGTGCTGAAGAAGGCTTTGCTCAGTGGTCAGACTCTCCCATCATCAATACAAGATCTTGGTGAAAAATTAATGCAACACTGGATGGAAATAAATGCCACAGCAAATGTGTGCTGTAATCAAAGCTAAAGGCGGTCCAATGAAATATTAGAGTGTGTGACTTTTCTTTTTTTGTTTTTTGGCCAGGCAGTGTATGTTGACTTTGTGTAATATTTCATAGAACTTGCTGCAAACCCATCTTTTTTACTGGGCCAGCTGTATTGGTTTTGTGTTGGCTTTTTTATATTACCTTTTGCTTCATAATATATTCTGATAAAGTGTTGAGCACAAACTTTTCATTTGCTTTCTTACTGGGTTTTGACTTGATAAAGCTGCGCTGTAGCTTTTTTTTTTTTTAAAAGAAGAGGTTAGAAAAAGCCATCTGGCTCAGATGAACTGTTCACAACTGTGTACCATGTTTACATTTTGCCTTAGTAGTTTAAGCGGTTTGGATTTGTTGTTCTTTGTGGCCTTAAGGTAGACTTCATCATATCTACGGTCTTTGTTTTTATTTGCATCAGAATGAAACTCCCACAGTTTCCTGGCATCCAGATTTTACAATAAACAATGTTTTTTAAGCTGACCCCTGGCACAAACAAGTTGCCTTAAATATTTTAAACACCTTCTTCCAGATGAGAAGTTAAATACATTAGAGTTTTCTCTCCTGCTTGTTGGGATATTCACAGTAGCACTGTGTCGTCATCAGTTTCCATTTCAGCTTTCTGGCGTTCTGCGTATGTCAGTGGTTGACAGTAACTTTCTCTGGCCTTCCACAAGGAAACAAATCTGCTGCACTGTCAACCTGACAGCAGCCTATTTCAGAGAAAGGCAAAGTGAAAGGTCTGCCAGGGCCAGTCAAATTATTTCCTCTGTCCTGATGCACTTGGAGACAGATAAGCTGTCCCTGCATGCTCCCCTTCCTCAACTCACCTCAGCTCTCCCCAGTCTCCTTGGAAACACTTGAAAAACATGATTGATAGAAAAGTGCAGACAGAAGATAATGTCAGCACTTGTTGCCTGGCAGAGGTCTCCATCAGTGGCACTGTTAACACAGGTTCTCCATCCATCGTCAAAAGAGTCCAGACATCACACAGGTCTCCAAACAAATGTCACAGGAGTCAGTCTCTCTTGTGTTTCCGTTGTGCGTAGCGCTATAGAGTCCAACCAAGTGCAGACAGACCGTCAGTGTGGACAGACGCTGTGAATATAGAGGAGTTAAGCCTCGGTGGTGACATTTTGAAAATGCTTGTTTTGTCGTTGGCCCTTAGTCTTGAATTGCGACTCATCCAGCCTTTAAAACCCCTGCGCTGTGTCTGCAGAGATGTCAGCACTGTTAACAATGTGTCAAGCTCACAGGCTGGAGCTAAAGAAAACACATCCAGCTTCATTAGACCTGCCAAGTGGGAACATAATTGGTAAAATCAGTAAGGAACTCGTCCAGGACTGATGTGTGGTAGTGTGGCTGCAAAAGGGCTCGTAAATGTAATCAGTGTTTACAGCTTTGTGGTAAAAGTGCTCCTCTAGGATCCATTTGCTCTGAGTGAAGTTAACATGCCACCAGTACTTTCAAACCATAATTCACGTTTACTAGGGCTACGGAAAGAAGAGTCATTTGTCATTTATTTATCATATGACACACATGTAAATGGATTACATAGCTGAGGTTTAGAGTCTATTCTCTCTTGCTTCAACTCCTCTATTACTCATCCCTCACTCCCACCGTCTTCTCTCCTGTCACCAGAGCTGTGCTCATATCCATTACATGGCTCCACTCCTGTGATAAATCTGTCTGTCAGCAAGACATCATAATCAAATTGTTCCAGAGGTCATTTAACATTGCAGAGGAGGGACTTCACTTTAGCCCTTGGAAGATCCGGCTCAAATACAATTTATGTGTCAGAGATGAATTGTGGGATGAAACATTTACAGAGAAAATGAACTGTCTTGCAGACTGAAATAGCCTTGTTATGGCTGACTGTGTCACTTATCTGCTAACTTCCATCTCTGGCATTTAGGCGCTTTTCCTCCTTCCATTCTGCCTGTGATTTAAATAATATCCAATAATAGAAATAACAGATAAGACAGTTGCTGATAATAGAACTGAGCTGGATGTGTGAAAAAATATACCAAATGTAATATAGACACCAATTTAAAACTAAAATGATACAATCACTTAGGGAGGGAGGCTGCACATCAATTACTGTTGTGTAATTTGGGGTTTCTATAATTCCAGTTTTATAAACACAGGTGGAGCCTTCTAATGAGGTCTTTGCGTATGCAGTTACTCTATCAGGATTAGCCCAGATTTTCTCCCAGTGTACCAGTCCTACACATCATTAGGTACAGTCGAACTATCTAATACAATCTAACAAAACAATGGACTTTTGCTCTTGGCTGGTAGAACTCTAATGCTTATTAGGTGACTAATTAGAAAGACAATAAATGAAACAATTTCTAGAGAATGGAATGTTAGAAACAAGCAATCAATTATTCTGTCTGCTTCCGAGTTGATTTACTGTTTTAACTTTAGAATACTAGCTTCAGAATCATTTTTGATGGTATGCTAACTGGTATGCCGCTTTCATTATTCATCAGTTTCCTGCGAGGAATTAAATTAAATTAAGTTCATTAAAATGAAAACGGCACTACATCATCAGTTTGCTGTAAGAAGAAACTTGCTCAGTCGTCTGTACAGACATTGGGGCAGAGGCAAAAGGACTGAACATGAGTAAGTTTTGGACTGACACGTGATCATTTGGGAGATCTTCACAAAATAAAGCTGCAAGAAAGACAGTGAGCTAGAGTCAGGCGTGCTACCTCCTTGCTATAATTTGTGTACTTGCACCTTTTACTTGAATTTTAACCACTAGCTAGACATCTAATCACAGTGGTGTAATAGTTGATTTAAACTGTACAGGTTGCCCATTGTCAACAAATATTGACTTTTAAATAGTTATTAGTTGCAACCTTGCGTGGCTTTACCAGTTCTCAGAGAGCCGAAGTTACAGAAAATAACAATTCTTCACATGGCTTTCCTTTATCAGAGCATTGAGGCCTAATAAATGCACATAACAAATAAACATAACAATGCAATTACGAAGCTATTTGAGGCGCCGCCTAAGATGTAAGATTGCACAACCTAAATTTTTTCGTGTCACTGAAAGCAGATAGGATGTCAGAAGTATCATATGCAGTGTACCATGTCTTGCACAAGTAGCATCAAAAGTGGCTTCATGCATACACAGGTAAATCCTGATTGGCTAAGCAGCTAATTGCAGAGTGCCGTGTTCATGTAACTGGGCAAACCCTATGTTTTTGTTTTTCAAACCACAAAGTTTGGGCATGTATTCATGGAGCAAGCAGTCAACCTGCTTTTTATATAAGAACCTAACATTAATCTTCTGCTTGAGATACAACCAGGGTGGGATCAAGCTTAATTATGAGCTTCAGCTGCAGAATTCCCTTCTCTTCTTCCCCTTGGTGCTGAAAATTACAAATTAAAAAGCTCTAATCAGGAAGCTGTTCAGTGCCAAGAGCGTCCAAAGTAATAAAAATGTAACTGCAGACAGCATCAGGGCTTTCAACCCCATTTCCAGCCACAGATATTCAAATTATCTGTGCAGACCATCAGGACCTCAGCAGCAGCTTCATTGTATGATGTTGTTGTTAAATAAATTAGCACAGTGTCTTCATGGCCAGTTTCAAAAGTTCACTGGATGATTATTGGGTTTGGTGTTTAGAATTAACAATTGGAAGGATTTGAATTTAATTAATTCAAAGAGTGTCATTATTCTCTTTGCCTAATTAAATGTCATGCGTGTCCGCTATCTTGTTTGTATTTTTATCAGGAGTTTTTCTATTAATAATGATATTCATAAAAAAAGGTTGCCCCTTTTCCCATTTAGGGGCCACTTCTCCCACAATAAAATGTTGAATGGTAACATTAACCTTGCTAAAACATGGAATCACGTTGTGTATTTGCTTGTAATTGCTCTTGGACTATTCTGTGCAACTTCACAACAGAAGTACAAACTTCCAATGGGGTCACTGTGAGTGTGCATTACAGCAGGAGGTGTCATGCTTGTGTTTGAAGTGAAATAAACATTTACAAATGAATAATTGATTTTATCAGTATTATTTTGGAGGGAAGGAGTGAAGAAATATGCATGTTTTGGGGTTCTTCAAAGACATACCTAATGCATAAGTAATGCTTTCCACTTTCAAGTGTAAAGTCCCACTTTTGCCTCAGGTATTTCATTTTTCTGTGTTTGCATCTCCCTCTTCATTCTCCATAAACACAAATCAGAATAAAATAAGCAGAGGAAAGACATGGAACTGCACATCAAAGATCATATGACACACAAAGAATGAAATGGAACTGAAGCACTTCTTCTCATTAAAGTGTTGCAAGCTCTCTGCTTTTTGCAGCCTTGTCTCGACAGCCTTAAATCTAATACAGTGTTACCAGAAACCGTCACGGTTCTCCTCTAAGGTCACGCGGAGTTATTCCTTTGCAATGACAACATGTGATTACGCAAAAGCTGCCAGCTCTCTTGTGGCTTGAGAGCGGGTCAGCAGGTATGGGGCCATGTTGGCGGAAATGTAATTCTGTTGAGGAGATTGGATTCAGGCTGCTTGACCCCGCGGCAAAGCTTGGCTCTCAGCGTTGCACATCTGTTTGGACATTAATTGGCTTCATTGGTTCAGGAATAGCTCTCCTAACACAGCACAGCGGAGAAAGAAAAGCCGAATAATAATAAATTGAGTGTGGTCCTTTCCTAATCGATGTTATCCTTAAGGCCAAACTCATAGGTACAGGAAGCAATCATGAAAACATTGGCAGGTACAAGAGTGATTTTGTGGGACAGCAGCTTTGCAGATGGGAGGGGGGCTATTTCAGAGGAAGAGAGGAAGGCCATCTGGGGCCAACAACAACAGGAACATACAATCTGTGAACAGATGCAAACTATATACACCGCTATTCAAGCATGCAAAGTGTTGCAGTAAATTTGAGTTGCTGTCTGTGAATACTTAACAGCTTAGGCTTGATAAACACGTCGCCAACAAAAGAACAGAAGTTAAGGTCTAGCATTGAAGTCCAGTAAAACAGTCCAGTACTGTGCTGCTTCACTGTGTTTTCCATCTTTGTCTGCCTTCTCTTTCCATGCATCGGTTAAAACCTCACAGGTGCACAAAAGAGCAACACAAGGATCCTGTGTTGTCTTGGCGCTTACAAACACACTTGTAACTAATGAATTCTACTGTATAACAGGTTTGTTCTGATTGAATGTGCCCAAAAACATTTTGGATTAATCCACAAATTTGTCAGCTGAGTGCTGAGAGATTACAATGGAGATAAAAACCGCTCAAAGATTTCAGAATATAAATTTATTCTATACTATAACGTTACACATGGCAGTGCATTGACACATATGATGCTGCACAAAAGCTGCTTTACAAGAGCTGTACTAGCAAACATCAAGCCAAGCCTGTTGTTGCACTGACACACAGTTGAGGTTCACGACAGTTTGTGGTTACAGGAAGGAGCAACTGCAGAGGGACTTTGAACAAGAAGTGTGCTTATAGCTTTTCTTGGCTTACTGTATGTGTAACATGAATTAAAATAGCTCTCGGACAAATTTTCTGGTGGGATGAGTCGGATACGTGGGTCACTTTGGATTGAGTCATGAATAAACGTTGCACATGAGTTTTTTTTTTTTTTTTTTTTAAACCAGATTTAAATAGCTGATTCTGTACATGAAGTTCACATGTCAGTTGATTTGTCATTTAGAGGGAGGCCTGATTTTATTAACCCAAGATAATATCCTAGGGGCATCACCAAGATAGCTTGTTGAAAGTTTTACTAAAGAGTTAAGGTCATGTGAATGTCGTCCACATTTAAGATAAGATGAACTTTTATTGATCCCCAGTAGAAGAAATTCAGGATGACACAGCAGCATCAGAACTGGATACAAAGAAAATATCAGTAATGTTAATAATAACCACATGCAACTTGTATAATAAATATAAAAATACACAGTATCTCTTGTAAACTGTGCAATGGCTGTAGGAGAGCAGTTAGAAACAAACGAGCAAAAAAAAACATCTATCTAATGTCTATCTAAATATGACCAAGTACAATCTGTCTAAAATAAATATGAAAATACACAGTATGTATGGTAAAATGTGCAGAGGCTGTGGTAGGCACAGCCGAAAAGACAACAGTGTGTATAAACAGAGCGTGTGTGAGATGATTATGTACAGTTTGTTTGATGAGGCAGATGGCAGTAAGTGGTGTCTCTTATCTGATCACAGTCAGTTACCTTGACTGTAAAATCCCACATGTTTTAGATAAGTCGGACTAGTAAGCAAATCAAAATGGAATATATTTTTAGACAGAATGATGTCTACATGTTACACTGGAATAACATTAAGAAAAATTCTTGGTAAGTATGGACAGAGAAAGAGATATACCTTTGGCTAAAGTTTGGGTCAAGGTTAAAGTTGGATATTGCTTTATGTCATGGTTAGGGTTGGTGTTGCAGTATACCAGACGTGATAAAAGGGAGAGGAATCAATGGAGAGTCCCCACAAGCATAGCATCCCATGTCTGTGTGTCTTTAAAAACACTATTGAAAGAATGCTGTTCACTGGACAGCGCATGTAAACAGTGAGCACCTGCATTGACTTCTGTCACATCAGGATTGGCTTTGGTCCTCTGGGAGTGTGTTGAGATGCACTTGGTCGATTATTTAGCTCACCCAGTGAAGTGCACATCTTGCCAACATGAGCGCTCAAGCAGAATTAATGCAGGAAGAATGTCTATGTGACCAGGAGCCAAAGACTGGCCAAAGAAATGCAGTCAGTCACTATACCCACTTTAAGCCCAGACCCTCTCGATCAGAATGTTGAACTGTAAGAGGCTACACTTTCACAGTACTCTTAATTTTTTATATTCACACTAGGTTTAATTGAAATTGAAAGTGAAATTGAAACTCTGGAAGCCTGCCTCAATACTATGCAGCTCAGCTTGTTACAGAGGGTCAGCTGTAGTAATGCGATGTAGCAGAGCAGACGGCTGGAGCCTGAAACAGCTTCAGCACCATGGACAGATCCTTAAAACTTAGCTGAGGCTTTCCAGTTTATGACTGATCACATTCTTAAATCTGAACCAATATCATAGTCAGTTGGTTGCTTAATGAGCTTTTTATTGAAATAAAACCATTGTTATGTTTTGTACTAAAAAAATAATAAGATCTCCTTTATTACTGTATATTTAAGTGAAGTGTTGGCTTGTTTTATCTTCATGACATCTTGTACTGACCTTGAATAATATGATAGTTGATTAATTAGTTCATCGCTAGATAATTAATATGCAGTCATTTTAATTATTAAGAATTGAAGCCAACTTTCCACAAAATGCTGCACAATGGAATCTTTGATCAAACATGAAAATAAACCTTGTTAGTTGTCAGTTAGCCATTAACTGTGTATAAAGATGGACAATCCCTCCTCAATGTCACCTATAGGATTACTGACAAGCAGCACTGAGACTGTGGGTGCCACCGGCCACCACCATCTTGAAATTGTCCGACTCCCGCCTATATCCTGGCTAATTCAAAAAGGGGTCACAGATGTGGAGTGTGAGGGCAGCCCACGCAGGCAGACACCTAGGCTGAGAGCTAGCAACCCGCGAGGGCAACCAGCTGTCATTGAAGCAGCCGGGTCCTAAATTATGCATAACCTTGAGCCTTGAAATGAATTAAACAAGTGAGCTATATAAAAAGTTGTCATAAATCGGAAGGTTGAGACCAAAACCTTTATTAGGAAGAAACTGAGGGAGTGACAGAAGCATGATGAAGTTGTTCATAAAGAGAAAAGGCTTGTTACAAAGTTAGGCATGGGGATGGACTCACTTTTGGAGCCAACCTCAAGGTTTTGGCATTTCCACGCTGTCTTAATTTTTGAGCCGTGGAGTTTGCTATTTGCTTACAGCCCTTTATTATATATAACCATAATGGTCTGTGAGGATGCACTTTAAGATGTTGTTGTTCAGTGCGTTAAAAACCACACGGATGCTGGAGCAGTTCTCGTCCTGTCATGACGCGGTGTAATAGGTTAAAAACTACAGCCCTTAGGTGATTTCTAACTTGTGAACATATGGCTGGAACTCAGTATGATGTACTATTACTTTGAGGATGTAGACTTGCTGCAACATCATTATACTAAAGATCTCCTCTGCTCAGTAAAAAGCTGGCTCCCACCTCTGCACAAGCTTGTTTATTAAAATACCTTTCTGCTCTCATACAAATGTGTCTTCAGAGAGTCCTGTAATTATATTCACAGAGAAGATTTTCTTCCTTTTTCCATATTCAAGGTCATTTTGTTGCAGAGTTATGTTACACCACATTAAATAAATGCAATCTCTCAATTGTAGCTTTTTGCTTGAGCACAGAGTGCTCAGGAAAATTATTGTTTTTGGAAAATCATTAAAAAGTGCGTTCCACTTCTCTCTATTTGCAAGATAGAAATGAGGAATTCAGGCTTTAATTAACTGGATTCAATAGGACTAAAGAAGCGTATAAGCATGGTCAAACATGAAAGGGATTGGACAGGGTGGAAGATTGTATGCCTTGGCTTGGAGAAAAGCATCACTTGTCTTCTTGTCAGTGCTCAGTAAGAATGGAAAACATCCATGTGCCATCTGCACACATACATATTCTCAGGTAGGGACAAAATATAGCATTTGAGTAGTCGTAGTGAAGAGTGGAGGATAACACGAACCCCAGAGGTCTTAGTGATCCAGTCCGTTTAATTTAGATGCTGCTGGCTGGAGAACAAAGGTTTCTGGGTAGCTGTGAGACAATCTGAAAGCAGAAGAGCCACGAGGAGTACAAGACGTCCAGGGTGATGACCCCAGATGAGTATTCCAGCTATAGACCTAATGAGGCCTGTTCCACTGGTGTCTTATCCTTATTACTTTTGGTTATAATGAGGGTCAGGCTGTTAGGCCATTCAGCTCTGATCACCCTTATTAGGAAGCAACAGAGGGAGAGACGGAAGCATAAAAAATGAGGCTGTTCATAAAGAGAAGAGGCTTTTTACTCTGCTTCTTGTTTTTGTCTGCATATAGGATATCCTGAATGTATGTTGTGATTTTGTTTTGGAACCACAGTTAAGAAAAGGGACACACTTCTGTTAAACAAAAAGCCTCTGATAATTACACTTCACACAAACACTCGCACTGGTAGAAACACAAGCAGAATAGAGTCTGTTCTGTTTCTCAGACTTTCTTAAGCCTTATTGTTAAATTGGACTGTGTAAAAGAAGGAACATGAATCAGTTCTGCTATTAACAAGTCCCCTGGGGATGGAACATGAAATACATATACAAAGCAGTCAAATTACTGTGCTTAACACCCTAAGTCATTCTGCACTACTGTAAAGGTTGTTGAGGTGAAATCAGCGTTATGCAGAAATTTGACCTTAATCAGTCTCAAAAACATTTTGATGAAACAACTTGTAATACTGGAAATGCCACCTCTTTCATTGTCACCCACGTACAGTCAGCACTAGCTACTTATACATTTCTCTTTCTTCCTATATGCAGCTAATGTGTTGTTTTCCATGCAAAGCCACACTTCAAATACAGTAACCCCTGCTTCAGTGATGTGAAAACACTACCTTTAATAAAACACCTTTACCTTTAAAGGAGGGAAAGGAAAAACGTAACACCTGACACTGACCCCAAGCAAGATGAAGAGAGATTTACAGGAGGGCAACTTAGAAAGATGAGCTGAGATAAATTCACAACCACCTGCACATAAGCCAATATGCTGCAGGAAGTGCTGAATGCAAACTTAGACTAGCCTGACATGCCGGATGCTTTGCTGGGCAGTCACTGATGTGTAGAAATAGACAGGCAATTTAAAAAGAGACAGGTTATCGAATGAACCATCCGTCAGCCACGTCTATCACAGGCTAACTACAACCAGACTGATCAATGAACTATATAACATACAGTTGGAGAGTGCCACAGAAGAAGCACAATGTGCTCCAATCTGAGAAGCATTGAACGCAATCAAGCTGTTTGTGAAGTTAGCTGTGTAGTTAGCATGCTGGTGGAGTAAATCAGTAAATAAAAGACTCTTAGTGACGTTGCCACATCTGAAATGCATGGGGGTCGAACACATATGTGTTAGAACCTGTTACTGAGGACAGGAAAAGTTTCACATTTCTGAAAATATCAAATTGTCCAAAAAAACTAAAGCTGAAACAAGGACAACAGGACTTGTTAAGCTTTCTTGAAGACTTTTCATCAAGTAGCTTCTTCGATGAAATGTCTTTAGAACTGAAGAAGCTACTAAAACCCAAATGACTAGGGTCTGTGAATGACCACATACTAACTGGAGGAATTGAGCAGAGTCTCCAGACTCAAGGTGTGAACGGGGTTGAAAGATTTTGAGATGTTGAGTCTGTAGTAAATTGATGGTAAATTATACCACGGCGTCCTCTTAAACTCCCACCAGTCATTTAGAAAAAAAGAAGCTGCTTAGAAGATTCAGAAAGCCAACAAGTCCAGTTACCTCTGAACAAGTTTTCATGTGTTCACATACCATATCACAGACACTACCCACACATTTGCTTTCAACGGAAAATATTTTTTATTAATGGAAAAGATGTTTGCCATCAAGACATGATGACCTTGTAGGCTGACTATCATGAACGTCACGCATTCAGATATCTGAATGTACATTAACTGTGCAGCGGTCCCCAGCCCACACATCCCCACTCCTCCTCTGAAAGCTTTTATCAGTGTCACTTGATCCTGAGGAAGGTGAAAGTAACTGCAGTAGAGAGGGTCTTTGTGGTTTTGGAAAGAAGGGGGACTGATGCCCCACTTTGCAAACCTTGGATCAAAACAAACTCGACAGCGGGCTGTATACACATGCATAATGTTGCATGTTGGCAGTACAATATTGAGCGGCATATGCTGGAATGAGTGCACCTCAAAAAGGGAAGTATTCAGAAGTAGCACTCAAAGCACTATCATGCCCTGCTTGGGTTGAGATTTCAAGAATGCCTTCAAATGAATGGCACGCAAGGAGTATGAGGAGAAATGTGCACTTTAGACAGGTGCTATGGAAGAGGATAGAGCGGAGGAGAAGCTGGAGCTGCTTTACTTTCAAATTACAAAAGTCCTCTAAGCACACAGAGCAGAACCGACTGGAGAGCAATCCTGCTTCTTTTCTGTTTGGGAGGACCGGCAAAGGCATATGGTTAGGCAGCTGGCTGCATTCATGTGTGGGGGTGGTGTGGAGAACAAGGTGACAGGGTGAATTTACTGAGGACTGCTCTGGATCGTGGTCATGATGGGCTGGTTATGCTCTAATTTCAACATATAAATAATTAAATGAACTGAACTAGCTTTCTTTTAACACGCATTAACAGTTTTTTTGGTCACTTGGGCCAAATACATTGAGATCTTATAATTGTGTGATGACTACATGTTAGCATGCTGTTTATCTAAACATACAGTAAACTGAGAGAAATTAGAGTTAACTTTTCTTTTAGCTCTCTTAAGGTCTCTCCACTTGCTAGAAGCTAACTTTATTTGTTTTCTGTCTGCTATTTGATGGTATTTGCAGATAGATTCAGATTCAGATTCAGAGAACTTTATTTATCCCAACAGGGCAATTCATTTGCAGCTTTTCCACATGCATTCCATACACAGTCGATCAGTCAAATAAACAATCAAGCAAGTCAAGGAAACAATAGTGCTCATTAAGATCAGTAGTAGAAATCCAATAAATAAATAAATCCCACGGATAAATACATCCAATAAATAAATAGATAAAACCTTAAAAAGTTCATCTAAAATGAGTGGGGCCTGTGTTTAAAAGTTTAATAGAAGTAGGGATAAAAGACTTTACGTAATGATTTGTTCTACTGATGGGCACGTTATAGCGACGACCAGAAGGTAGCAATAAAAACTCTGTCGACACATTGTGATCTGGTTGGCTGGTTATTGATTTTGCTCTCCGAGTGACTCGTTCCTCCCAGATCGTGCCCAAATTCTTCTGCTTAGTGTCAGTAATTTTTGAACATACTTTAACAATTGTGCTCAAGCTATTTTTCTCCCTCACAGACGACCCATTGGCCCAGCAGATAAAGGAAAAGGTTAAAAGGCTTTCAATGAAAGAATGATAAAAGTTACATAGAATAGTGTCGCAGACATTAAAAGAACGTAATTTCCTCATTAGATGAATTCTTTGTTGACCCCGTTTGACAATAAGCTCAGTGGTTTCTTTAAATTTGAGCTGTGAGTCAAACATAGTGCCAAGATATTTGTAAGCGTCAACAATTTGGACATGCTGTCTGTGTACATAATAAAAAATAGTGGTGACAGGACTCAACCCTGGGGCGAGCCTGTGTTAGAAAGCCTGATGCTGGACACGTGTTCATTCACTAAAACCTGCTGATTTCTGTTTGTAAGAAAGTCTAAACTGATCTGGTATCTTCAAAAGAGGGCAAATTGTGGTACAGCGATAATAGGTGATTGAGCCTGTAAAAGAGCCTGTAAATGAGTGTTGATCCGAGTAGTAAGACAGAACCACAAAGGTGAAGATGTAGGCTTTGAACAATGAGGGGAAAGATGGTGTAGAGCTGAAAGAAACAGCAAAGTCTGTTGTGGTGGGTTCGTCAATATGAGCAACCACTGTCATGATCACTTCATCTTCAATTTTGTTTTTAAATAAAGGATATTTTTGCACATGAACTACATTATACGCTCTTCTCATTATTTAGCGTAGTGAAATTATAAACATATCAGTGTTATTCTCTATCCTGCCACCAGTTGTCTTCTCCACCCAGACTGTATATAAAAATAGACAACGCGTCCCCACTATCTTGCACTGGCCAAACTGATGCCGCTATTTTGACGGAGATATATGCACAGTACGGTCTGAGATTGGAGTCACAGCTTCGTTATTGATAACCCGCTCACATTCTGCCAGTCTCGCCCTTTCATTTTAATTAAAACTACGCTCTGCTCTGCCTCCACTAGTTACAAGGAAATGTTGGATTATACATTGTACTTATTATTATTGTTCTTTTTCCAACTCTCACGGCCCTATGGGAACGCTCCACGGAGTGGTTGGCATGGCAACTTGTAGTCATCATGATGTCACGCCCTGTTTTTATAGCATCAAATAACGTTTTTATACATGTGTCCATGCATTTCTCACTTCTTTTATGTGCTGAATTAAAAGTGCTGCACGCAGACCATTAAAAACACATACACATTAAATACAGTGGTTTCTAATATGGAAGAATTCACACAACTTCAGTATGAATGGTCCTTTGATTGTCTCTTGGTATGGTTTGACCCGTGGGTTGCCTTATTGATTGAGTTTTCATTAGTGGCCCATGACTCACAGTTGTGTGTGAGGAGAGGGGATGAGTGTACTTGTTCACATAAACCTAGAGATTTCTGAGCAGCCATCATCTTTTGTGTTGTAGAGGGGCATGTTTAATATTGACTAACTCATGGAGGCAGAGTGGAGGTAGCAGCCCGAGGCCACTGCATCCTGATGTCTCCTCTTAAAAGCGGGGAAATGAAATGGGAGAAGTGATGGAGGGAAGATGCCACTCATCAGGCCAGGCCCCACCATCTTCTTATCGCCAGCAACAGCCTATGGCTGGAGGGCCCCACACAGATGAGAACTTTGGTGGTGTTGAGGCCACAGGGTATCCACCAAAGCACGCTCAGGGTATGAATGATGTATAACAGAGCACAGCTAACTCAATTCAAAACAGGCTCAAACTGCTGCAAATCAAGCTTCTGGAGGTGAAAAGTTTTAAGCTAGCTACTCCAAGGCAGCGTATGGCTAGTGTTTCAGAGAGATCAAAGGTTAATTGCCTTTCCAGCAGTCTCTGGGGTGGACTGTTGTGTGCTGCAGCTGAATTGTATTACATGAGGGCTGTACTGTAATTCTGCCTCTCTTTCTCTCCTCTCTCTCTCCTGGTCTCTGCATTGCAGACCATAGTGGTGTGGGAGGATATTACCACTGGCATTGCAATGGTGAGCTGACCAATTTCAAAACACATCTGTTCAATTATACCTGAGAACCTCAAGATAATTAACTCTCTTCCCTCTGGCTTCTGCTGAATTACTATTGATTCCAGCAGCTTAGGAAGCAGCATAAGCTCCTCTCTGCAGGACTGTGTATGCAGAGAGATTAGAAAGTCATAAACACGTCGTATGTGTTTTTTCAGCTTCACAGTCGGCACACTTTGAAAGCTTAATGAGTGCATAAAACTATTTATAGGTGATTTTATGGTGCTAAAAAGAGAAGTTTAACAGCTCCGTTTTACAGCTACCTTGTGCAGTAATGAATAGGTGGATGGACGGATAGATGGATAGATAGATACATAATAGAAACCCTCAAATGCACCACAGTTTCAGCGTAATTTCTGAATTTTGCACACTCTCAGCCATTCTATTAGTAACCATAGAAACAAACTGCACTGGACCTGTATTTAAGAATCTGTACAAAACATCTCACCGTACACATTTACATCTTAACAAAGAATCTGCATGCTCTACAGAAGGTAAAGCAGTTTAAAAGCCTCTGTGTGAGATGAACTACATTTTCACTGGACTAGTTACCATAGCACCCTTACTTGAATGACTCTAATGATGCTGAGAAGTGTGAAATGAAGCGCTGCTGGTAAGGAAATGTGTCTCCATATTGTTGAGGGAAGTAAAATTAACAAAAGATAGAAGCTGCACGCTTCATATTCAAATTCTCAGTGGCATGTTGTAAAAACAGAACATGAAACACATCTCATAAAGCAGTTATTGATATCTGACCTAATCACAGAATCACACTAAGTCATTAAATTGGTTTGCTTTGAGTGAAGATTCCTTTCAGCAGTTGGTCTCATTGATTTCTCCCCTTCAGCTGCTGCACAAGTACAAGATATTCTTAGATATAACTATAAAAACAACTGTCCTTATCTGAGGAGGAGAACAGGATATTCTTCACTGACATTCCATTAATGTAAGTCCGAAGCCGAGATCAGCAGTGAAATAAATGCTGTGTCATTACTTCAAACTGTACTAACCAATTTCAAACTTTGTCACACTTTCGGCTCACGGAGAAGTCGATGCTGAAAGAAAGCATCCATCCATTTCTCTCAAGAAGCAAAATTGTCTGTAGTCCCCTTCTGCAAGTTGCCTTATGAAAAAAAAAAAAAAAAAAAACCCTGACAGAGGTTTTCATCTCTGGAGTGGCTTTATGCTGCACAACTGTTCTCTATACTCATCCCTACAGAAAATCAATTTGCACCCTTCAGAATTAACTGTGTCCAATTCCCACGGATATGTTTATTTCATTCACTCCAAATGAGATTATGGACCGGCAGAGTGACCCTGAAAATATCCATGGAAAATCCATTTTCAGCCTGTATTGCTCATAAGGCGGCACAAAAAGAACATTCTGTTTCCTATATTTCACTGTGAGAATGGTTTTAAAATTACATGTTCAATATTATGTCAAGTAATGAGCATAATCCTCTGTGATGTTTCTTCTGTTGTATTATATTTTCAAAGTCTCAAGCCAATATCAGTATCCTGTTGATGCCCAGTAGAGTCAGACTTTAAACCGTATGTTTAAACTCTCTCAACTAATTTGCTCTGGCATTCAGGTGCTGGTTTTCGATCATAACATTTTACATTTTAAAATTGTGTGTTATCATGTACTTTACAAGTAACCAAATAGTTACACTGGTAAATGTAACGTCACCTGAAATACTTGCCTCACACTCATGGTCTGTGCAGGATGCTGCCCTTGAATTTAATTCAGCCTAAAAGGTTTTAGGTTTCTGGATGCACTTCATTTTGTGCATTATAAAAGTGCCTAGGACGGCTGAAAGGTGATAAGACAGAATGAGAGTGACTATGCTGCTGTCTATTCAGAGAGTGGGGAAGCACTCCCATCACCATACAAGTAGCAGTGCAAACCAAAATCCCAGTGATACTTCTGCTGTCAGGTACAAAAAGTGCAATGCCGAGTCCTCAAACTTCTTCTCCAGCTCTTATATGTTGTGATCATACACACTCACAGAACAGAACCCATCGCACTGAAGAAGTCTGTTCTTTGATGTTCTTGTAATTAACCACTTTCAAAATAATATAATAAGCTGTAATCATTCAAGGTTTTCACCTCTAGAGTCACCAGAGAGACCAAAATCTGTCTCTGCAGAGGAGTTGCCTTCAAATTATACAACAACTTCAGCTATATGTAAACTAAACAGACAGACCACAAATCCATCAAAGCCTAAGCTTCTGAAGATTACAGTTCAAACCGCCTTGGAGAACCAGAACAGGGCCAAGGATCAATTCCTACTTCATTGGACACCAATTTAAAGTCACTCAGAGTGATTCACTTGGCTGCAGGGGCAGGTCCAGAAGCCCTTGTAATGAGATTCATGCTGGTTCTCCCTATCTTAAGCCAGCACCGACATCCTGGATACATTTATCCTCTACACTCCCTCACACAAATCATTTGCCATTGCATGATTAAGGTGTATGTTGCCAAACTGGACTGCTAACAAACATTTTGTCAGATTGCATTGATATGCACTGTCGAGGAGACGTAAATGGAATATGATTTTATTGAAAGAAGGGTGTATACGCTCACTACTCTGAACAAAAATGATTTATTGAACAACATGAATTTAAAGAAAAAAATATTCACAGTTGAACTTGTGAAGCTGACTCATGGTGCGGAAGCAGGGCGTGCGTGTAAAACTCCATTTTTGAATTTCTAAGATCCTTGGAAGTTGTCAAATGACTGGAATTACTTGTACATGTGTGCGTTTGTGTGTATGTACAGTGTGCATGTGTGTCTGTGATTACTGAGACCCGCTGAGAGCACCCCAGTCCACCCAGAGGGGTGGCAGGGGACAGATGGCAGGGAGGGACAGGAGTGGAAGCTGCCAAGCAGCATTAGTCACACCCATTACTCACAGACTCTGTGCTGGCACACAACAAGTGACTGTGCCCCTGACGTCTACATAGCAGGAAATTCTCATTAACAATTTGCTCAGGAAGGAACAATGGGGGAGCAATTAGAGATAGGCAAAGAGGCATTAGAGAGGCATTAAGAAAGGATGAGGAGTGAGACTTCCTTTTTGGTGTCACTGGAGGCATCATCATCATCATCATCACCACCGTCACTATTGTCACCCCTTGGCATGATAACAAACTCAGACATCAGTTTGACTTCCCCTGAGACATTGTGCCTGAAATAACAAAAAAAAAAAAAAAAAAAAGCCTGTAAACTGCTGCTGCCATGCCGTGACTGATCTATGTGGACAGTTGGGGGTGTCAGGGTGTTGGAAATGCTAACAAGCCTCTACCTATTTTCATGGGCTTTTTCTGTGTTCCTGAACACCTGAGGACCAATACAACTTATGCTGTGTTGAACAGGAATGGGATCTAGGCCATGCGTTCATTTTCCCGACTGACCCGACGGGATGTGCCCATCCTCACCCACAAAAATGGAGGCAGACTTGGGGACTAATTGGCAGCACCCTTGTTTCCAGTGTAATTGCGCTTATCTAGCGAGTCACCTTCGAGGGTCATTAAGAGGCTGTGGATTAATTGAGCAGAGCGTGGAGTGGAGGAGAGAGAGGAGCCAGGCAGAGCAGATATTTGGCCCATTACGCCAATCGCAAAAACTTTCCCTGAGTCTGACACATCTGCTCACATGGGACACTTTCAATCAGTCTGCCTTAATCGCTCCTCTGCTGTGACTAACAAATGCTCGCTCCAGCTTTCTTTTTATAGAATTCTTAGTGATCATTATTTCACAGCCCTACTCCCACCAGCACACTCTAATGGGTCAGATACAGCGCTTTAAGAGCGTGATGGAGTAATGACAGTGCTTTTAGCCTGCTCATGTGTAAGAGGGTCTGTGAAAAAACAAGCCAGGGAAATGTTTCAAGTGAGATGTAAATTATGACTATGAGGTGGTGTGTCTGGGTCTGTGTCTGTGTGCTATACAGTGTGTCCTGTGTAGAAATTCACATTTCTCATCACATCAAGGGCACATACAGTGCCTGCTGAAATAGAACTGAGAAAGTGTAATGAAACTCAGTGCTTGGGGAAATGGCTATTGTGTGTGTTTTGGCTTGCTTTAATGACACACTGGAAAAGGCTGAAATTCATTCTCAAGGTCACTTGTGTGTGAATCTGTCTGTGTGGGCAACATTCTGGCTCTGCCATGGATGTATCATGTGAAAATGGGCTTCTGTGCACAAACATGTAAATGTTTACCTGTCTTTCCTGCACACACACCCTAAAAGAGTTGCAAAGTGATTGTGAACAACCCAACTTGAGGTCATTTTGTCCTCCTTTGTAGAAATTTGACTATTTGACGTTTGTGTCTTTGATATATTTGCAGGTGTTTGCAGTTGTAATGCATCTGTGTATCTGTGTTGTGTCATTCTGTTTTTCATCTCTCTGAAGTCAAATCTCTGCATTTGTTTTGCATCTCATTGTGGTAGTTTGTGAGCTCTATGGATTTGCATCATATCTTTTCCCTGTGTTTTTGTCTCTGTGTAGTAGTTTTACATAACTTTTTTTGGTTTGTTTGTGTCTCTGTAGCTGGTACGGGAAACCCACACAAACACAGCCGGGACAGACAAACCAAGGCATTGTTAGAGGCCCCATGGGAAAAATGAGAAAGGAGGACCATATGGGTACCTTTTTGGCATATATTGCAATGATATATTGCAAACCATATACAGCATCTTAAACATTTGAGGGCCCTCCACAATCCTGCTTAGAGGCCCTCTGCACACATATGTCTGCGCCTGGGGCCCTCCCAGAACTGAGGATTGCCGCTGGTGGTGTAGTCTAAAATACTACAACAAACAAGATTCCTTTGCATAGGAAGCCATCAAAGAAACACAAAAAGTCATGTTCTCGTTCTAAAGTATGTAGTTTTGTTCTGTTTTCCAGATTCCAGAACATTTTAATACCATCCACTCTTTATACACGTGCAAATGTAGACAACAGAAAAGGTGAGAAAGTATGGTTTTATCTTGTTATTTTGTGCACACTCATTGTTGATGTGGTCGGTATCTATGATTTACAATGTGTTGTGCTTTCAAACTTTGTAGTTTGTCAGATTTAAATGTGATATGCCTGCAGAATTTTCACTTGGCCCCTGTTCAGGCCTTAGTGTTAAGGGGTTAGCTGTGTAGGTAAAATGTGAAATCAGACAAATATTGGATTGTATTTAGCTGGCAGATATTCAATATTGATAAACTTAACAAGAACACATTTTAAAATGCTTACTAATTTTAAACAGGGGCGGCACAGTGGAGTGGTGGTTAGCATTGATGCCTCACAGCAAGAAGGTTCCGGGTTCGAATCCATCAGCTGACTGGGTCCTTTCTGTGTGGAGTTTGCATGTTCTCCCTGTGTCTGCGTGGGTTCTCTCCGGGTACTCCAGCTTCTTCCCACCGTCCAAAGACATGCTCCCTAGGTTATTTGGTGATTCTAAATTGGCCGTAGGTGTGCATGTGTGTGAATGGTTGTCTGTCTCTCTGTGTTAGCCCTGTGATAGACTGGCGACCAGGGTGTGCCCCGCCTCTTGCCCGATGACAGCTGGGATAGGCTCCAGCCTCCCTGTGACCCTTCACAGGACAAGCAGTTACAGAAGATGAATGAATGAATGAATTGTAAACAAAGGCTCAAACCAAGGACCCTAGTACCTACAAGGCTCGGTCACTAAAACATTAACAGGCTCTGTTCCCAGATAGTTTGAAACTGTGGTATGATATGGTCAAAGCCTGGTCTAAAGCTGACCGGTGATCAGTCAGTGTCAAAGGTTTGGTGAAATCAGCTGTTCTCTTCTGATGGCTCAGCACTTCAGTAGCTACCTATTCCCACAAGGTTACCACTATGGAGCTAATGGCAGAAGCTGCTATTTCACACAGTGTGACTCTCTAAATGTAACAGAATGCAGCCACGACGATAACACTCTCCTTTGTTCATTTGCATGCATTTGAGCTGGTAGTGCATGGCTGATGTCAAGTGCTTGCTGAACAAACTGAGGGGCTTAACCTTCTCTAATGCTTTTAGATTGATGCATCTACTGGAGTTCTTTCTTTCTGGCGCCTTTATTGTTTGTTCGTACAGCTGGATTAGCCTGGTGTCTCTGCTGTTTGAGGGGGAGATGGATGTTGATGGGCCTGACCTTTCATTGGCGTGCTCCACCATGCATGGCACAACAGTAGAGCGAACGCTTGTCAACAGCCGGCGTGTGTGAACAATATGTTTGTGTGCTCGCTGTAATCTCTTACTAAAACATCCGTAGCTTTCTCATTGAGAAGGAGGCAGAAGACAGACGAAAAGGGCATATTTGTGTTCTGCCACTATGTGCGGCAGAACAAAAAACTGTAGGGCAGAGCTTTGAACAGCTGCATTGTATGAGAGAGAGAGGAGCACTGGCTGTAGCAAAATGTCAACATGATAAATCCAACCTTTACAAGCAGTCTCTGGTCTAAGCGAGATCGTGTCCCAGAATTAATAATCAGATATATCAAATTGTTTTGGAATAATTAATTCACCGCGGCCTGTCATATATCCCCACTGTGAGGTCCATAAATCCCACTTTTAAAAAAGTTATGGCTAATATATACGCCGAGTGCTGCCCTGTGAGATGCCTTAGGGGCGCAAAGGTGCTTTTTATTGGCAGAGAGGATGGCTCTTGTTAAACAAGCCTTGCCAGAGCTCGCTGGATGTCAGGCTTGTGTGAAAGAGAGATCAATCTCTCTGACCTGTGTCGAGCCTCTGATAGATGAAGCGGGGGAGGGGCCGTCATTGTTTCAGTTGGTTTTCCCTCAGAGACTCAGAGTCCACTCTGCAGTCCACCACTGAAACGCAGCACGACTGGATGTAGAAAACAAACTCAGCAGAGCTGTCAACTGACCGCCTCAATCCACTCTCTCAACCAGTCCAAGACCGACCACGATGCCTAGAGGATCAAGGAAATATTTTCTGTCAATGAAAGCACACCAGTAATACGCTTGTCTTTTTTCTTCTGTGCAGGTTAAAGCAGCCAGATATAAAATATATTTATAGTAACCTGAAACTAAATCACACAAAGGATTTTGAGCTGGCTCAGCAGAGCCTGAAATGGTCACATGTCTTTTGACTAAATTGTTTGTATTGATTCAGCCCCTGTAAATCCTCCTCATGCAATATATCATTCTTCAGGCATTGCTGTGCCATAGAAGCCACTTACTCTGATCAAACAGTTGCAATAAAATTATAATGTTGAAATCACAGCTTTAAAATGGTATCATTTCTGCTTGTGAAACCATTAAGCTGGAGTCAAACGCCTTTACAAGTACAACAGAATATACTTTGACACTGGTATGCAATGTAATGAAAGTCACTGGAATTTGCAAAAGTGCTTCTTCATTATACAGTATCTCAGACTCAAAAGTCAGTTCAATGTATTTAAGTTTAAAGTTCTAAATTTCCGTTTATGTTGTTATAATGTGGTACACGGTTAATTTTTAATCATTAAAATGCCTTAAATGTCTTCAAATGATATGTAAATAACAGAGATGACAAATGGAAGAATAAACCTGCCTGTAAATATCACTTCACATTTGTTCATTCATTCTCCAAAATGTCTAAGGCTCCAGCACAGTGCTGTGTTGGAGCTACGCATAGCTTTGATTGAACACTACTGATGGTCGTGTCGTAAATTTGTGGAACAACCTGAAAATTTAGATTACCCTTTAGCTACTGTTGGTTCTTTATCAATGCCCCTGCCAAGGAAAAGACTGGTCGTGATGCCATTTCACCGATCAGGCATATCATTATGAATATTGTGTAAGTCTCTTGTGTGCCTCCAACAGTTGTGACTCATCAGAGAATGGACATGGGCCTTTTGAGGGTGTCCTGTAGTGTCTGGCAACAGAAAGTTGTTAGTGGGGGCCTCTGGGTCCTATGGGTTGAGGGGAGGGGCCTCTGTGGATCATCCCACAGATACTTGATCAATTTGGGATCTAACGAATCTGGAGGCCAGGTTTAACACCTTGTGCTGTTTTTCATGTTTTTTGAGTTGTTCCTAAACCGTTTTTGTGTGTGTGTCTGTGTCAGGCTGTGTCCTGCTGGGGATGGCTGCTGCCATCAAGGAGTGTCATTGCTATGGGGTGGGGGTGCCTGGTCTGGTCTGGTCTAGGTGGGTCCTACATGTCTAAGTAACATCCACATGAATGCCAGGTCCAAAAGTTTCCCAGCAGAACGTTGTATTGTCATAAGATGGTCAATGCTATTCACTTCTCATGTCAGTGGTTTTAATGTTTTGGCTGGACAACAAAGGCAGCTGGACTTGTTAAGTTTTCTTGGAGACATTTCTCTAATTATCCACTCTTCGGTTCTAAATGACTGGTGTTGAGTTCAGGTTTTTTAATGGAAAATCTGTGGATGGTGCACGCTATAAATTCACATGTCCAGTCCACCTCCCCTGTTCAGAGATGGGTTTTCCAATTATATGCAGATGAAAGGGGAGTAAAGGAAGCTATCTATGTAAAATTGGAAAGCCCCTCTATAAACAGAGGAGGTGGACTGAGAGGTAATTTATCAGCAACTTACAACACAGTCTTAACATCTCTCCCAAAAAGTTTCGCCCCTGTTCACACACTGAGTCTGGAAGTTTAGACCATAGAGAGGCGAAGTCCCGCCCCTCTACTTCCGGGTTATGGGACCTATCTTTCGAAAAAATATGAACGGCAGTCCTATGGAGAGATAATAATTATTTTTTGGTCCCGATCGAATTGTGGCATGAATTTCACATATGATGTGTGTGAATTTAAAAGATAATTTTTCACGTCAAGAGATAAATTATTTGACGTAAATAAGCTGAACAACATTAGGTTTTGTATGAGATCGCTTAGTGAACTACATCTCTCGTCTGAGAACTATGGCTGTCTCCTTGTTGAGCTTTACCGTCTTCTTCCAGGACGAAGGCAGAAGCATCAAACGAGGTGAAAATCATTATAAATCGGGTCATGTCGAGAGCTGTAGTTACACAAAGGGAGTTTTGGTCGGTTCTGTATGCGCCAGCATGCGGGACTTGTAGTTCGTTTAATTACGTATTTTCCATAGCGTTTTACTTAACTATCTTGCGACAAACTGTGACATTCTTGACATATAAAATCATTTTTTATTCTGAAAAACAACATATGTATAATCCAAGGCACAAGTCGATCGGGACCAGAAAATAATTTATCTTTCGCCATAGACTGCCGTTCATATTTTTTCGAACGATAGGTCCCATAACCCGGAAGTAGAGGGGGCGGGACTTCGGCTCTCTATAAATGAATTGTACCCAGTTACTGGGGGAAAGAAACAGGGTTAAAATGAATTCCTCCTCAATGTTCCTAATAAAAGCCTAAACTCTTCTCCAGTTACCTAGAACTGACGAAGCTACTTGGATTAAACATTTTCAAGAAAACTCACCAAGTCCGCCTTGTACAAGGAACCTTCGTTTTAGTTTCCCTTTTGGATACAAGGACCTGGATGACTGAGTATCTTCACAGATATGAAACCATGTCTCTTGTTTGTGCTTCTTGGTTATATTTCTGCTCTTTTCATGGTGAATGTAGCTGTTTTTCATCCCCATTCCAATTCAAGACGAATCTTTCAGCCATTCAGCATTGGACATATACATAGTGTCATCTTACAGGGGCTCTGAGTTGTTACTACATGGTAGTCTCCAGGTTTCCTGAATTCCCATAATCCTTCACTCTGTGTAGAAAGTGCTAGGTCAGCCCTGGGATTTGTCCAACTGGCCATGCTTGGCAGACTGTTAAAGGGAGGCAGCCCAGGAGGCATCCTTATCAGGTGACTAAACCACCTCAACTGACTCCTCTTGATGCGGGAGGAGCAGTGGAGCTACTGTGGCTCTCTGCAGGATTTCCAGACTTCTCATCTGCTATCAGAGTCAACCCTACTGTCACCATTCTTTACGAACATATTAATTAATGTACATTTTTAAAATCAGATTAAATGAATTAATCATCTACTGGCATAATGAATGCATTTATGCAGTCCATTTTTACCACTCTTCATACCTTTCATTTAGAGATGTCAGTAAATGACATCCTCCGCATTAATCCAGGATGCCGGACTCTGTAGGTCCTCAAAAGTTGGAGAGAACAAGATCTTTTACTGATCTTAATGAGTGGTCACAGACCTGCACAGCAATGGAAGATTGATGGCTTCCATTGAGATAAAGGTAATCTTATTACATAGCCATTAATAAAACATCACTCATTAAGTGGAGTAATAAAGCTCCCGTCAGTATTGTTGACTGCAGCTGACACCTAATCAATGCAGTGAAGGGAATTCCAAATTCAAAGGACATTCACTGTTAATTGTAACATTTTGCTACTGTAGAGAATCATCTATATAGACCCATTTGTGGAAGCCTTCTGCAAATTAGTGAATATCTCCCACTCTCCTCATCAACTTGTGGTTCTGATTGAGACTGCCAGAAAGGAAGAACAAGTCTCTTTAGGTATTGTTTCTCAGTAGACTTGTACCAGACCAGACCCTTTTGTCTTATATTCTAAGATCAGGAGCTTAGTTTTGCGATTTAAGAAGTGTATCTCAGCTCTGTCATCCCAGGAAGACTCTCAGAGGTTATAATTTCCTGCAGCAGATGAAGTGGTAAATGCAGCTTACCTAACTGTTAGAGAGTATGTGGGAGTGATGGGGGTAACTGCGAGTCAAGAGAGAATAGTTTAGAAAAACATTAAGGGTGGATAAGAAGACAGATTAAGAGATTACCCATTTTGCCGCACAACACATTCATCAGGCTTCAAACCGCCGGTTGTTTTTCTTTTTTAAAGAGGAGGATAAAAGGGAAAAATATAGAATTTAGCTCAATCGCTGAAATACGTTTGTGCTCGATAGAATACACTTTCCAACTGGCTGAAGGGAATTTGAATTGAAGGTAATTTTATGGTTGACATAGCAATTTTTGGGCAGTGAGTGCCTGGTCTGAAGGTGACATGGGCTCAGAAACAGAGGGGTAGGCTCACAGGATCCTGCTATGGATTATTTTTTTTTTTTTTTCACATGCATGCACACTATGCACAAAAGAACAAAAGGCAAGATAAGCACATGTATTCACAGTTAAAATGGGGTGCTGGTAACATCAGTAGTGTTGTGTCTGTGTCAAAAGCCCCTCGAATAAGGGAAATTTTAGATTACACTTAATCTTGCCACAATAAGTCTTTTTGTGTCAGGCTCATAGCAGATGCCGGGCTTCCTTTGTCTATGCTGAACAGATGACAAGATAACAGCAAATGAATGAAAGCTGCAAGAAGTGATGTCACGAGCGATAAGCAATAACAAGGGCGCCATCAGACACTCAGAGCTACATAATTTGTGTCTCCATCTTTAGAAATGACTTTCTTCCTTTTTGTCCCTGCTCTTTTCCCATAGCGTCTCTTATCTTTCAGCAATAATTAAACCCATGAGGGAGTATTTTATGATGGACATATAAACCTATTTAAAACGGAATTAAAGATGTTATCACATGGACTGAAATAATGAAATGCTTTGGGGAATTACAATCACTACGCTCCTCTCTCCTGCCTTCTCCCCCTGAATTAAAAGGAAACAAGCCCTCCGTGCTGAAGATTACACAAGCCATTTGACTTGTTGCTCCCTGGAACTTTGGTGTCTATGGCCGGAGCGATGAAAGATGAATCTCTAATCATGGCCGTATTCGTCATCCATTTATGCATAAGAAAGGCATTCTCCCGAGGAAGATTTGCTCTGAATCTCGCGCTCACATTAAGCTGTAAATGATCCTTTTCAGGTTGAGAAGTTTTTTTCTTTCAAAATTTTCCAAAGCTAATGACATGGGGGATGATTCTTTTAATATTTGTAATTGCTCACTGCATCCAATTCATTTTAGGTAAATCAGAGGCCAGTACAGCCTGTGAGGGAGCACCAGGCATGAAAAGTTTTATTCCCAGCCATCATTTCTTTTTTAAATATTAGATCCCACTTTATCAGACCTCTTCATCCAGGTCTATTACTCCTACTGGGTCATGGTAACCCCACTGAAACTCGGTAGGCTCTGTTCCATTACCCTTTTTCACCACTAATGATATTGAGGGTTCCTCTCTGATGCACAATAATGCAATGCTGGCTGAAGGTGGGAGGCAGTGTGCTATAGAGATAACCAGTATCTCATTAACAGGAGCACATTCAGCTCTCCTGCTCATCCAGTTAGGACTAAAAATAAATAAATAAGGGAATCTCTTTTTGTTGCAATGAAGTCTTATAAACATTAAAGGCTAAAACAGGATTAGCTGTAGCTAATGAGCCTATGTGACCTTTGGCTTTCCACAAAAGGTAGAAGCTGCATCTTAAGCAGATCCTGAGTTTGAGACTGCAAAGTTGCAAATTTTACCAGTGCACAAGAATTGCCTTAAATACCAATTATATGAGTTTAGAGGAAATATTGGAGGTAAAAGTGTCTACAAAGACACACTTAATTCTATTGTCTCTTCCAAGATGCAATCTAATATAAAGTAATCTGTCCGCTTTCCTCTCCTGATTTTGTCTTATCCCTTGTGGAGGCAATTTTCACTGTCTCTGGGCTTCACATTTCCCCAACATTAACTGCACGATTAAAAACTCATTTCTGCTGTAATTCCACAGTTAAGCACCTTTTCCTTTCCCGTGTTATGTTCTCATAATCCTCCCTGTGACGTATGCCGCTCCTTTTCATGAGCCACTCCAAGCTGCTGTCACACCGAATGTTTTAATTAAAGGAAGACAAAAACATGCCCGAGTAATGAGACACCTCCAATTAAAGTGGAGGGATGTGCTTTTTTGGAAGCGCTGTTATTTTCTGGATAAAACGAAAAGAGGGACAATGCCTTGATTGAGATTTCTGAGATTTGGGCAGACAAGGAGCCCACAGTCGCATCAGCAGAGGAGGAGCTAACACCATTAGGGACATAAAATGATGTGATGCACTCTTGCACTGAAGGACTGACTCATCAAATATTCATGGGAACTAGCCTGCATTGGTGTTCTTTTAAACGCTTTCTTCAAGCAGACACCTCCTCCTCTTTGCTGGTTCATAATTTATTTTGAGGATGGGTGGTGCTCATCCTTGAGGCCTCGCTGAATGCTGTTGACATTAAAAACTCCAAAGTTTACTTTGGCTTTAAAAGCACGCGTTGTGCTGTTGGGAATGCGAAAACTGGCAGCCCCCCGCCAGCAGCTCCAGCACAGGGCCTCTGCAGACAGAGCTATCAATATCTTCGACTTCTTTCACCATCTGATATGTTGTTTATTGTCAAGTCTGGAACATCGCTGGATCTCTCCCTTGTACGTCTGCACTTGGAAGATTCATTTAACTCTGCGAGACAGTGTGAAGTGTATCGTATCATCACAGGAGCCTGAGAGACTGTGACGGTGACCTTGGGAATGCACTGGATCTTGTTTCTCACTTCATGTCAAAGTGGGACGGTGTGATGGGAGCAGTGATCATGGAACGGAGTTTGTGTGTAAATGTGTGTGTGTGTGTGTGTGTGTGGGAGACAGGGTTGAGGTGGGGAGGGGAGAAACACAGGCGACGAGGAGGAGGAGGAGGAGGCTGTTAGCGCTCCAATAGAGTACTGCTGCGCCATTCTTCAGATGTCTTGGAGATTTATACTTTGGATGCAAACTCTGCTAGCTGCAGTATTGATCCATACTATGGTCTGTAGGTAACACATGCCAACTCTGCACAAGAGTCATACATCACTGAATTGAAAGGAGGAACAACTACCATCTCTCATAACAGAGCAGCCAGATAATTTTTAGCCTGCAGAAAGGAAAACGAGTTGGCCCATGAGTGATGGAAGTCAGGCTGCACAACTGAGGTCTACAGAGGAAGGACTTTGCATATCTGTTGCTGAGATGTTTACAGGGAGCGGTGCAATGGGTCAGTCTGTGTCCACATCACTGCAAAGAACACAGCCTCTGGCCATAATTGCAGGAAAAAAAAAAAAACTCATGAATATAAAATTTACAACTTGTCTCAAATTTCCATTCAAGTTTAATCCGCAGCCCATCACAGCCAGAGGAGAAAGGTTTTTTGGAATTGTTTTATTTTAGCAGGGGATAAATGATAATGGGAAAAAAATGGTCAGAAGTCATGGCGATGAGCGCTTGGTGTACACCAGAGTGAGCACATTCATATTAACTTGCCTGGTCATGTAGACATATTGATCTATGAGAAGAGTTCACCAGCAGTGACCTTCATGATTTTAGGAATATAATTAAATATGCATTATCACAGACCTTTCCTATGATGCTTATGGATGCAGAAACATTTGGAAAATGTCAGCTTCTCTCATTTCTGTATTGCTCATGAACTCCAGTTGTAATGGACCTGAAGGAACAAACACAGTTGAATATAGGTTAGGCCATTTTCATTCTAGTCCAATAAGCATGATTAAACCAGCTGAAACCATTTTCTGTCTTTGTTTCAGAAGATGAAATGTGATTTGTTTATCTTGATGTAAATAGGTTAGTGGTGGCTGTTAGATTGTATGAGCACTTATAATGCCAACAAGCTTAAAGGATTATTTATTCCTTATTCTTTATATGAATTCATAAAGCGATTTTAATCACACCATTAACTTTTATAGATCATCTTTAGAGGGACTATCGTTATTGCATCCAACTGTTATTGCTGAGAAACTATTGAGTCTGAAATAATATAAAAAGGATGAAAACTGATGACAGATTGTGATGAAAAAAATAAGAGTAGTCTCTGCAGTTGAATGGGATGAAGCTTATCAGAGAACAGAGAGTTCCTCGTCCACTCTTAGGATGCTTTGTAAGGGTTTTTTCTCTTTAATCTATCTCACTAGCTCTAAATTGGCTGTCAGAAACATTCAAACGTGTCCCTATCTGTGTAAAACCCAGGAATAGGCCTGTCTGATACAACTTTCTTTTCCATAGTTTTTAAAGTTAATCAGAAGAGAAGTAAACATTTGCTCCTCTCAATACACCGCCTTTAATACCAAAGTATGCCAAAGCCATTCAGCAGACATGCCTCAGGAAAGAAAATGACTCCTCGTTAACCTTCAAACCGCGCAAGTAAAAACACGGGCATGATAGGAATCTCTATCTGGCTCTTGTTTCTCTTAATTTCCTGTGCCTTTAGATTGGCTGATGAAAAATAAAACAGAGATGCCATCACTCATGGCAGAGATACGATCAAACCAGGCACAACTGTTCGCCAGTTCATGAAGTATTGATGAGTCTCAGCTATCCACAGACGGCGGTGTCATGTTTGTCAGATGGGCTATTGATATACTGTTCTGAGAGCAAATTGCTCTATTTATTCATAAATGGCCTGCATGTGTTCAGTGATTAATAATTGATTAGATGTTGGACATACATGACTGTAACAACAGAGACAGTTTTGTTGACGGTACACATTATCTATGCATTAGCCAGGTACAATGTGGAGCAACACACAGCAGAAAAGATGTAAACAGACTGCACAGCTGATAGATCAGTGCGGCACTTGATCTGCTTCAGACAGGAGCAAAATAAACCTTATCAGATGGTTTATACAATATACTGTATAATGATCATTATGCAACCAGTCTTTTGTTTTAAGAAAGCAAAAGAGCTTTGTTAGTAGCAAGAGCTTGTATTTTCCCCTCTGCTTAAAGGTATTATTTTCATTTGCACACAGTTGTATTTTTAATGCCAGAGTTCAACATAGAATTATTATTTTCTATATTTTATCAGCAGTATATTTCATATAATGTCAATAGTCATTGCATAAAATGTGTTAGAAGGTGATTGCAACTTTCAGTATAACCCATTCCAATTTAGCCACATATCAGGCTGAAACACAGACCTACATAACGGCATATGATTTATCATTATTTTTTTTCTTCAACCTCTTATAGAGCAAAGAAAATTGGAAGGGAAATATGAATCAGTACTGATGCCAATGCATTAGTATTGGCTGGAATCGTATATTTTTCATTGCTGGGCCCCTGACAAATGAGTAAAATCTCACCCACATACGAAAATCATAGTCTGATTTATCTTCCCTCCAAGTTGAATCTATACTGCTCCACAGCCACGCCCTTTCCGCTAAGATGAAGCACCGCCCCGCTCCAATCACTCTTCAGGACTCCGCCCGAGATCCCCTTACACCAGATTAACTGGATTTGTGTTTTTCTGTTCCAGGCAATTAAACCCGTGTGTGTGTGCAGGGTTAAATGAGATCACAAGAAGTAATTACGGTATCCATCACTGCAGCCCAGCACGTCCGCAACATGCGTGTCTTTTTTTCTTTTCCTAGGTGAACCTGCAGCGAAAAAGCTACTGAAGCGTCATGATTTTGTAAATGATGCTTAGTTCTGCGTTTTTGGTTATGTTTGTGTTCTTATTGTGAAGGACCATGTTCAGTCATTGCAAATGACACAGGCTTTATTATCAACAGCAGAACGGGGCTTTGTCATCTATTTATCATCTCAATAAAAAGAGTGACTACAGCCAGTGATTTAAATAAAAGCAGCAGAAGACATAATATGCTGACTCTTAATCCTAGAATGGGCCAAGCTCCAAAAGCACTACGTCCTTCCCGCAACTTTTGTAGCCTCTTCTGGTGCACCATCTCTGACTGGTGAAAGCTTCTATCTTTTTTGGTATTAAATGTGGCGTACCCCAAATTTTTTAACACTGGATTTTTCTTTTCTAATCTATATTTGTAATGTGCAAGCCAAGCTGAGATAACATTGATATTACCATTACTACAGAGGGCACTGGAGCTTTTTTTCTGAGTGGCGTTCCTCAAACTGAGTAAATTGATCTTTATGTGTAAAATTGGAAGGCCCTCTGCGTGCCACCTCAAATATATTGGCGTTTTTAGAACAATTAGTTCTTAGAACTTGCAAACTGACGTGAATGCTCTTTGAAAGTTTGACACAGGTAATTACGATAACTCTGTGATGAAGTGAAAGTGGCACCAGATGAGCCCCTCTTGGTCACTTTTAAAAGTTTCTTCCACTTCCAATTAGTCTCCAGCTCTGGCTGACTGTCCCCACACACACGAATGATCTCGTCTCCTGGTAGCTTTTAAAAATATATTTTCACTTTGAAGATTTTTCACAGACTCATTTTTGAATGTGTGTGTTGCTTTGAAAATGTTCTTTACATCCTTTTCTTTTAAAGCAGGTGTGCAGGTTCAAGGACAGCTACACTGAAATGGACACGGAAATATCTAGAGAAAGAATGTTTAGATAGATGAATGGATGCTGTGATTGTTTCCGGTGATCATAAAGAGAGTGCAGTTTTACATCATACAGCTGCAGCGCCAGCTCGCATTCAGATGGCCACCTACTGTATGTGTGCAGGGATATGATGCCCATTAGGAAACACCTCTTTAATGTGCCGTGACAGTTAGTGATGACTTGAGTCTGGGTGAGTTGTTGGTGGAACTTTGACAGGATGAATGTGAGGGGTGGATGAATGTGTAAGCAGAGGCCTGCTGTTTGCAGTGGTAGGCAGGATTTGCTTTGACTTCCTTGTGAAAGGCAGTCTCTTGGCAACACTAACTGGTTAAGTCTAGCATTGTTATACCAAAGCCAATAGTGCCACACATTATGTCTAATTAGCTCTTCCAGTTGCGTTGACTGTGTTTAGTGCACTTTCACATTTCAAACTGGAAGAAGTCCATTGATCCTGAGTAACATTTTACTTTAAATCTTACACCAATCAGCCACAACATTAAAACCACTGACAGGATAAGTAAATAACACTGCCAGCTTGTGACAATTCAATGTTCTGCTGGAAAACATCTGGATCCGGTATTCATGTGGATCTAACTTAGACATGTACCACCCACCTAGACCAGACCAGACACCCCCACCCCATAGCAATGACACTCCTTGATGGCAGCAGCCACCCCCAGCAGGATGCAGCCTGACACAGGCACACACAACTCATTAAACATGAAGAACAGCACAAGGTGTTGACCAGGCCTCCAAATTCACTAGATCCCAAACTGATCAAGTATCTGTGGGATGATCCACAGAGGCCCCTCCCCTCAACTCACAGGACCCAAAGACCCCCACTAGCAATATTCTGTTGCCAGACGCCCTCAGAAGGCCCATGTCTATTCTCTGATGAGTCACAACTGTTTTGGAGGCACAAGGTAGACCTACACAATATTGGTCATAATGTTATGCCTGATTGGTGTAAGTTCAAGCATCAATGGACAGTTCATACTCAGGTCCATATTCATGTTTTCAAAAAAAAAAAAAAGAAAAAAAAAAAAAAGGCATTTCTGATCAATTTGAATTTTGCCCAATATGTCTGATTATGTCTTCATCTTCAGACTTTGAATTAGTTAAATTAATCTCCCTACACTTAGCTGTTGTAATGCTTAACTGACATGTAACTACACAATAGGTGTCTCAGGCAGCAACAGCTTCAGTTGATCCAAAATGCACTGTATGTTTCTAAGTATCCGCACAAGCACAAATAATTCCTCCTCCCTTTGCCGAATAGGTAATTGAACACATTTACTCAGACATCTTCTCTCTTTTCTGCGTTGCATTCTGTAAAAATAGCTGTTGTTCAGTGATTATTAGCTCCAACATGAGTTGCCACTATTTGATGCCAAAGAAATCACACAGCCGGCAAGCGTTTTGGCAACATAATTAAAGACACCAGCACATTTTAAAAAATTCACCGCATCGGTCGTCATCTCTCGTATGCTATGACACTGGCTCTACAAGGATACATCAAAGTATAGGCAAAGCAAGGCCTAACGTTTTGTACTATACTATTATTATTATTATTATTATGTGAATGTTGCTTATGTTAACTGCAAAGTAATGGCCAACTAGGAACATCATCAGGTGTGTGTCATTATATATCATTATATACACAGATGAGGAATGATTTCTTCTCGTTTCTCATTTGATCTCATCCTTCCCTTCCCACCTTTTCTTTTATCCTTTCCACGCATGTGTGTGCGCCATGCCAAGGCTGTCCACACACATGTGCACTTTCTATACAATCAGGCTTGTACTGTACTGTACATATTTTTATACCAAAGGCCATTTGTATTTCTCCACACAGCAGATAACTTAACATTAGCAGTGTTTTGATTCTTTGCTCCAAACTGAGCAGTTAAAACCAAATTCAGTCTGTGACTCTGGAGGAGCTTTGCAAATCTGAGACATGACCCTAATGACATGCAAAAAAAGAAAGAAATAAATGTTTTTCCCGAGACATGGACATGAGTGGCAGGAATATGTTTCTAAACAAAAATGTTGTTCATCTGCATTGTGGGAAAACAAGTCAAGAGCTTTGGGGCTAAAAGTTAAGATGGGTTGGCATTTGAAAGTGAGTTTAAATGTTTGAATCATCCATCCACCCATTAGCTACAAGCAAGCTGGCATTGGGTGAGAGGTGGGTTACATCCCAGACAGGTTGCCAGTTCATCATGAAGAGACGAAAAAAAACACAACAACAATAAAACATTCAAGGCCACTCACACCTACAGTAAACTTAAAATTACCTGATAATCTATACCATGTCCTGGGACAGTGTGAGAAAGTTGGAGCACATGGGGAAAACTCACACAGGCACAAGGAGAACATGGACACAAACAGGCCAGAGCTGAGCAGCTGGTTCAAACTCAGGAAGCCCTTGCTGTGAAGCTATGCAATTCAAAATCACTCCAGCAAATTAGTACCCACTGAAAAGAGCCTTACCTCTGCTTAGAACTACACTAAAGTGTGTTTTAAAGGACATGTTCAGTTTTAATACAGTGCTTACAAATTCTAAGCAGGGAAAAAAATAAAACGTTATTGATTTATCCATTCAATAGCCAACATTAAGCAGATGCTGCTGGAGTGATTCATCAGCGTGGAGTGTGGAGGAGAGAGGCTGCAGTGTAAAGCTGTGTAAGATTGGCACTGTTATTGTAAGCGAGCAGTTGTCGAATGCAGCGGCAACAGAGATGAGGAATGGGAATTGTATAACTGGTACAAAAGCAAATGTGGTAGCTAATCTATACATGGGTGGCACTATAGCTGCGCAGCCAGGAGATAAGGCTCATTCTGACTGTGACCACATGTTTCTGCACAGACACATTTAATGCTGGATGCTCATAGGTGGGTACAGGCAGTAGCATAAACCTTTAGCTCTGCTGACATTACAAGGCATTTTCAAGGGTCTGACAGCATTCATTCACATTGTTTCCTCAGATACACATACCCAATCAGTTACATGGTTTGATTAAACAAAAGATCCGTGGTATAGTTTTGAAATACAGCGTGTCAAAATTATGAGCTGATTTGGCATTAAATGACGGTGCTGAAAAGACGCAGAGGGAAACATTCGTGCCTGTTTGTGTGTGTGTGTTGAGGACAGATAAGGGCAAATTTTACACCTCTGACGACTACTCTTCCCTCGGCTAGGCCTTAAATCATATGGAAATTGTGTTCTAGAGACTCCCAGTAAAATAGATACAGCTTGGAGGAGGAATGAAGGGACTTACTTGTCTATTTCCCTCTCTATCAAACAAAAGCCTTGTAACATGGGACAAGAGGTCCCTTGTGTTGCAAACACTATTTTTAAAAGGGAATGATGCCTGAGAAGCCGATATTATCTCTTCCACGGTTTCTACAGGGAGTAAGGCCTATGTTTTTGGACCTAATGACTAACGACATGGACAGAACAAGAGCCAAAAGACAAGCACAGCAACAGCTTTGCTGACGTTGTTGTTTTCAGAGGCAAGAAATAACACTTTTTGGAGTTTTTTTTTTTTTTTTAATATTTTTTGGGGGCTTTTTGTTGCCTTTATTATAGAGACAGCTGAAGATAGACAGTAAAGGGGGGCAGAGAGAGAGGGGATAGCACGCAGCAAAGAGCCACAGGTCGGACTCGAACCCTGGGCTGCTGCAGCAAGGACTCAGCCTCGGCACATGGGTTGCTAGCTCTACCCACTGAGCTATCCCGGCGACCCCTTTTTGGAGTTTTTAAGTCAATTTTAGCTCATTTTCTTATGCTGGAAAACGAAGAGCTCTTTATGTGATTGAGTCAACTATTCTGTAACACAGGTACTTATATGCGCTATTATAGCACAGTGGGGAGTTAATTGTACACTGCACGCTACCCTATTCACCTGCACTGCACATCAGTCTGGCCACGTAGGATTAAGGATAAAAATTAAAGGTGGAAAAAAAAATGAAGAGAAAGTGTGGTCTGAGTCTCCAGACTCCCTGTGTGGAGCACGCGGCTGCCTGTGGAATAACAAATGGTCTGAGTAAGACGGTATGTGAGAGCAGATCACTGTTTAATATGAGAATAATGTCTGTGCAGAGTGTGACCCACTGACTTTTATAATAGAGCTGTGAAGTCTTCTGCGGAGCTTTGAGAGTTAGCATGTGAAACCGCTCCTGCTGAGGTCAACCCATTGAAATGCAATATTGAGTATGTATATAACCTTACTTGGGGGAGGCTAATGCTGGTTCAGGTTCAATGTGGTAATGAACCCACCCGTCACACAGTCACCACAGATATTATCTGTTAAGTAATTGGCATGCAGAGGTCTAGTTTGTGGTGAGGAATGCTGAACTGGAGGTGTTTGGTCAAGACACAGATTTAGCATTGAGAGGGCTGCATATGTAGATATGATAGACTAGACAATACAATACTGGATTTTTGGTGGTTCTGTTACCTAAATGGAATAGTTATCATAATTAGGAATAAATGATTAATAGGTTTAAGGTTGACATCCTTTGCTGGTGTCCTGAAAGGCTTCTCTGCCATGGTGATCAGCTTTAATCCATCAACACAAATGCTGAGATACGGTGTTTAGTTAAACGCATACTGTAAACAGTGCTCTTGCCAACACACAGAGGGGAAAAAAGCCTCTATCACTGATAATGATCCGCAGCAATTTAGAAGGGCAGGAGGCAGACAGGTTTCTCCGGCAGTAAGTGAATGAATATTCTTTAAGCGTCGGCGAGTAATTCACTACTGGGACAAGCTTTCCTCCCGGAAGACAAATGTGTGTGCATAATGCTGGGGAACATTAGCGGGTGGGGTTTCCGAGGAAGGACCTACTATTTATTTAATACACTTCTTGCAGATGGATTGAAGCTGCGGAGCTTTGCACAGCAGCACAATTAATATTTTGAGGTGAACTCTGGAAAAACAATATACAGCATAGTGATTTATTCCCACTGTCAACCGATGGCTCCATACTCTCCAGACATATTGACTTAGGCTAAACGATCACGCGCCACTGAATTTAGCATTGTTCAATAACAATATTCAAACGGACAGGAAGCAACACAAAGGAAGAAAAAAAAGTCTTGTGAGCCAATGTTACTCCGATTTCCTTCTCATTGTATCAACTGCTGACACAGCCATTTTCCTCATAAAGCCAAATTCCTCCATGAACAACAAGACCCTTAAATTGTGTGCAGTGGACCATCGTTTCCTGCAGGGAGTCCAATGGAGATAACTCTACGCCAGCTAACAATGTCCTCAACCGGCCAGCCATCGGTTGCCGGGCCCTCCCAGAGCAGGTGAGACTGTAGTGGTGGTGAGCAGCTGTCAAAGAGGCTTGTAATTGGAGCCCATTGTGCCATTAGTCCTGCCCATTAGGCCTGTTATGATCGCTGTCTGTCTCAGCTACATTTCTACAGTCACTGTCTCCATTTGACCCAGGGCACTCCCTCTTACACGGGGACAGAACGGAGACTTAATGACCTGTCACGTGTCCACCTGTGACTCTCCGTGCTGACGATCCAGCGTGACACATTCCCCTGTGCGCTGTCTGATCTGTAATGGTCTCAGTCCATACAGGGAATTGGAGTGTTCACCCAAGGCAAAAAGAGGAAAAAAAAATGAATGATTGTGTTTTGCTGTTTCTACACAGGCAAAAGCCTGAGCGCCAGAGAGAGGAAAGGTAATAGAAACTGGTCAGATGGGAGGACAGTGAGTGAGATGTGAGGGTTGGGTGCGCAGTAGACATAAAAACATCAACTGTCAGTGCAAATAATTTGCTTTATACAAGCTCCTCCACATACCCAGAACCAGACGGAGGACCATGGGAGATAGGGCCTTCTGTGCTGCTGCCCCACGTCTGTGGAATGCCCTCCCTGACACCTTGAGGGCACCACAATCCACTGACTGTTTTAAAAAAGGTCTTAAGACATTTTTTTTTAGCAAAGCTTTTGGTCCCCTTTAGATGTTTTTTTTTTTTTTTTTTTAAACCTTTTCTTCTTCTTTTTAGCCTGTAGCACTTTGAGATCTTTGATGTAAAGTGCTTTATAAATAAAATTTATTATTATTATTATTATTACCATTTCTCTCAGCGTGTTTGAGCTCAGACGAAAAGCAAACTTTGCCCCGTTTGAACTTTTTTGCAGAGGAGGAAATCAATCTCAGTAACCTCACATAAAAAAAATAAACAAAAACAGTCCGGTTACGGTGGGAGATGATTCTGGATGTGCTCTGTGTTGTACAGCTACTTCATTTAACATTTCTCCTGATTACCTTCTCCTGCCGTTATGTCAAAACAGAGTAATCTCAACCATGACACCTGGAAATTGAATCTAATTGGAACTAAGTCCTCTTCGTGCAGCCAGCAGCATACGTATCGATCCTTTCCTCATTCGGCTAGAGTACGTCGTGTACTGAATGCATCCTTGCCAGGACAAACAAATGGTGTATTAGTAGGGTGAGCACCAGGGCTCGCGGCTGTCCCAGCCTCTGATGTGAAACCCGACTTATTGTTGCAACTGCAGGGTGCATTAGGGGAAAGAGAAAGCTGAGCTCACTGTTGGCAGCAACTATTATAACAGAACATTTTTATGCAAGGTTTCAATACCCTTGGGAGGGAATGCTGTGTTACTTTATACTTGAGAAAATGGAGTCAGAGTGGCGGTTATGTTGGCAGCATGCACAGTCCCTGGAAACCGCTTTATTCTTTTGTCGGGTTTAGTCTATATTTATATTTTTTGTTCACTTGAGGAAATAATTCATTCATTCATTCATTCATTTTCAATACCCGCTTATTCCTGTTAAGGGTCACAGGGGTCTGCTGGAGCCTATCCCAGCTGTCATCAGGCGAGAGGCAGGGGTACACCCTGGACAGGTCGAGGACATAATTGCATGTGTGAAATCTGTAAAATGTGTAAAGGCTCGAACTTTAAAACGGATTCTCTGATGATGAGACAACATGTTTATTTTCAGCATTTTTGCCTGTCCTTTTTGACATCCTTTTGCCACATCTGTCTGCGTTTTTCTGTGTTTTTCATAAGAATGCGTTTTATACACAAATCTTCCTTACAAAGACTACAAGAATAGTCCACCTGCGTAAATGCTAAATTACATTCAGTCTCAAACTGCTGATTGTTGTTTACTCTGGTTTCCAAAAAAAAAAAAGCCAAATATCATGCAAAACCACACAAAACAAAGATCTTAGATATTTTGGCCACCCACTTGTGTGGTGTGAAGTAGTAGTAGTTGACTATCTATCTATCTATCTATCTATCTATCTATCTATCTATCTATCTATCTATCTATCTATCTATCTATCTATCTGTCTGTCTGTCTGTCTGTCTGAAAGTCATCAATGGAAAGTGTTTTAGAAGAGTCAAGCACTTTCAAAAGACAAAGATTCTTATCGAACTATTTTAGCTTGTCAGTTGTATTAAACATAATATTATCACTCTAATACGACCACCACTACACCAAAAGATGACATATAATAAGTTATATAAGACTAATATAATAAAATATTAGTCGTTCATTTACACACACTGAAGTTTTCGCTTTTCAGATACTGTATAATAAAATTTGGTTGAGGGGTACTGAACTTTTAAACCCGAGTTCAGTGTCAAGCCAAGAGTTTTATAATCCTGACAAATTTTAAAACCAGGAAAAAGTGCTGACCGCCGTCTGTCTCTAGAACAGGAAACAGTGATGGATTCTGCTACAGCGGAGATCAATGCACTTTCTCTCTCTAACAAACACAGACAGGCTGCGTCTCTCGCCCCCTCAGTCTTACCTGTGACTTCTCCACATCACTGTATTTCCGGCTCCTTTTTTGGTCACATTTCCTCTCTACCTGCCCCTGCAGCTGTCCCTCGGCCTCAGACTACTGCTCATTAGGTCCTCATTTATGTTCTTATTCCTGTTGTCACTGTTGATTTTTTTTTTACTAACAGATTCACTCACCTTGTATTAAAAAATTATATTTAGTTCTCACTAAGAAGCTTTTTGTCTATTTTGTTCTCAGTTGTCGGTGACTACACAAATAACTCTAGCTCCAAGCCCTTTAGCCGAGTCTCAGCTGCTGTTGTCTTTGCACTTTAATACTGGCATGGTTAATTTGAACACCTGTCTCATCTGTGTCCTGTTATATTGTTTGGTTGCTAATATTTAATCTGCACCTTCCAATCAATCAAAGCCTAGAATGTTGGGCGACCTGATTTAAGCTCTAACTGAACTCTAACTGAAGCATATTCACAGTTTTACAACATGCACTTTTACAGACATACACTAATTGAAACCCCGGACGTATTATCTAGAGGAGATTTTATTTGACATTTTCTCACTGGATTTCACCGCCTACACATGCTTGCTTTTCTTAAAACTTACTTTTTAATTATCAGAAGTGTTCTTAACAATTTCGAGGTCTCAAACCTCAACAACAGCAAAGTGCTAATTTTTTTATTTTATTTTTTTCAGTCAAAGAAAACATCCAGTCAATCTTGTTCTATTATGTTTTAATAACTGATCCTGTGGAAATACATTCAAACACACTTCACTTGACCCTCTCTTAATCAGATTATTAACTCCATTAAAGCGTCTGACAGGTGCAAAGCTCTTGAGTTCTGACAATGTGTCTGAAGCGCAGGGGTTTTGACAAAGCCTGTGTAGACGGTGGAGTGCCTTGGGGAGTGATGTGCCAAGTCTTAAGCTCCAAAGGAACAACTGTCTTGATGGCAGTTATCGGTATATACCACCACCAGAAAGGAAATGGGGCCCGGTGAGAGCCGGCCCACGCTGGGCCCGAGATGCACAGAGACACGTCTACTCTGTGTCTGAGCAGTCCCAGTGGCATGGACAGTCGTGACATGTCCAGTTTGACGGCTCAGAATAGCTTGCCTGTTCCAGTGAGGATTCACAGCTCACAATATGTCACCAGCGTCACCTGAGGCACTAATTAACCACTCCTCACTCCAAATACACACATGCAGACCACATTCACACCTCCTATGTACTTACATACACACATGAAGCTGCTGTTCCGCACACAATTTACTGTCTACTCCTGCTGTGAAAATGGCTACAGGCAGCTCTCCAGCAACATTCATGAGAGTTGATGGGTCTGGACTGGCACTTGGTGAGACCTCCCCTGGATCATTGTCCTGGCAGGCAGTGCCCGTTGCTTCTTGTCCCAGTTGACCTCTTCATCCCCTTGCTGAGACTGTCATTAAGGAAATCATTGCGCCCAGATCCCAGATGGCATGTTAGGATTGCTGGCAAGTCCTCTGATTATAGAGCAGCTCCATGGTAAGGCCGGAACCATTCTGGATGAGCTGGATCTTTGACTATGACAGTATTCCAGGAAATCCTATAATGATGCTCTGACAGCAGGATGCCTTGGTTACTTCAAGATTTCAAATCTCTCAGTTGTTTGTGGTGGTCGTCCAGGTTATCATTCATTTTTTGAGCCACCAAATAGAAACTGTTTTTCAATACAACACCCCCCAAGTGACATGTGAGTTGTGTGAATCCTGACCGGCCTTCAGCAATGCTGTTGTTGTACAACTACAAAAGAAGCAGCTTGAATAATAGTAGTAAATAGAAGAAAATAATAAAATGAGGGAGCAATTTTATTTCAAGACAACAAGTCTGAGTGAACTCTAAGTAGTTTTCCTTTTTGCTTTTAGAAACGTATCAGTCATATATGACACCTTTATTTGACACAGCAACCTGAAGCGTCACGTTTGATTCCTACTGCTTACAATGAGTCAACTATTACTTTAAGTAGCTCCTTTAAGTAGCTCCTTTTATTGCCCCTCCTTTAATAAAGGAGGGGCAATAATCGTCGGCCTTTTTCCAGCATCCAGTGAGCAACTGTGAAAAGACTCAATGTTGGAGGTGTGCTGCCTGCAGCTCTTCATCTAACAGCTCACTGTGGCTGCTTCTTCTTTTCCCATTGCTCTCTGCAATATTTCAATCTGATCTGCTTTAAAAAGACACATAGAACAATAGCAACAAGCAATATGCTATCTGACAGAACACATTGCCTTTGCTGTTACTACTTCACAATAAAAGTCAAACATTTGATTTGCCAGTTAAATGCTTTTAATGTGAAGTCGCATCCATTGGAAATGTCCAGTTGAATTAGCAGCAATGTCTGAACCCAACAGCGAGCGCCTGATGATGATTTAACATTGTGTCTTCATATCCAGAAATCTGTTTATAGAAATTACATTAGCTGTAACTTGACGCAGCACTTGACACGGCAATGTTACCACAATTTGGATGATGAAACTATGTAACTTATTGTAATACTTTTTACAGTGGGTGAGCGACACCCTTGTGACGCCATCTTTAAAGCTAAACTTATCAATATATCAGTATCAGTCATGAACTGTAGCCTTTTCTATAACATGTGCCATTTTATTTTCTATCCATTAATAGATTTGATGCCTTTCTGAGTTTCCTTGTAGAAGCGCCACAGAGTATGTATCCTTCATCTGCCTCTTATGAAATGGATGGGAAAATATAGTGGGCTAACAGTAATACTGCAGCCATTTCACCCGTAACACAGCTGAACACTCTGCATCATGGCAACAAAAAGAAAGAAGTATCAAAGATGGACCCCAGGATGACAAAGGCAATGCATTTGATTTTCAAAGGGATGCAGATATCAGCACTTTTAAATCGCTTGACCAGGCCTGGCCTTTCCACTCTCTTACCTTTCATCTCAAGAGCTGGCCCCAGGAAAGAAATGATGGAAGGCTGCTCAATATTTAAATGCATCCGGGCCTCACAAGTTCATGCTTTTATTCAGATTTGATATGAATATTGAAAACCCTGCTTCATAAGCACCAAATACTAAGAAGCGCTAATAGACAATCGCCTATTTTCTCATTGTATTCTGCCAGCCATCAGATGGAAGATGAAGTGGCCTCTTCATCCATCACCACATCAATGTAGTGATGGCCATGGATTCATTTTAACATTCATCTCAGCAAGAATCCGTATTGAAACTGAAATGTCTTATCTCAGCTAGAGCATCAGTGGTCGATCAGTGTGTTAAAAGTGGAAAATGAGAATCAATCAATCAATCAATCAATCTTTATTTATAAAGCACTTTAAAAACAACGAGGTTGGCCAAAGTGCTGTACACAGACATGAGAATATAAAAACACAAAGAAAGATTAAAACAGGATTTAAATCATAAAACCAATCACACCACGTAAACAATAAGAACTAACATCTCATGCTGAGTTAAAAGCCAAAGAGAAAAAATGTGTTTTAAGGGAGGATTTAAAATGAGGAAGACAGTCGGCCTGTCTAATGTGCAATGGCAAGTTGTTCCACAGTTTGGGGCCAGCAACTGCAAAGGCTCGGTCACCTCTCATTTTCCTCTTTGTCTTTGGGACAACCAACAGTGACTGATCTGCCGAATTACCCGTAGATACATTTCTTTTCTACATGTGAATACTGAACATGTTGAACATCAATGGTACATAATCTTCTCCAGCTGCATGCCAGTTCTTGATTATCTTTAAACCTGAAACCGATCTCTTGCAAGTCAATCTCTAGTATGAAGTTAAAGTTTTAGTTTCCTCTCATGCTATACTAACAAATAGACACGCTATCTGTCTCGTGTTACATGGGGAACAATCTAGGATGTCACCCATAAGTTTCTGAAGGAAATTTGCCATACTTAGATTAAGCTTTACCACCATACTCAGATATTCCAAGCTGAGCAGTAATCTTGACAGTAGATTTTTGAAAGGGTGCATCAGATGCCACTCCAGCAAGTCTTACTCCAAACATTTCTTCAAGTTTAATATCTCCCTGATGAAAAAATATTGACTTAGAAGTGAAATTAGATAAACACGCGAATAGCTAAATGTAGTAATGTGGGATGTATACAGAGAAGTTGTATGTTATCTGAATTGCTCGAGAGTGTGTGTGCTTTTAATTTAATTTGACATATTTCCCAGTGTGTTGGACTCCAGACTACACTGATGCAGTGAATCCCAAAAGACATGTACATGATTGTAGTTGTGTGCATCTTTTTGCTTCTGCCTAGATCACCATTCAGTTAAATGTTCCTCACTTTCACAACCTTTTTTTTTTTTTTTTTTTTTTTTTAAACTAAATATATCTCCCTACCAACTGAAAAGCTTTTAACTGGAAGCTTGTGCATCAGTGGCATTTCATGGAGAGCTGCAGCGGTAATCTAAAAGCTACACTTGCAAAGCGTGTTTTGTCATCTCGCTGTCACCCATTTACTTTCTAAGTGCTGCAAAAGGATTCATTTTGTCGTTTGTGTTGAACAAAAGATATGCACATGGGAGTTTACGTTTTGCAGAAGTACACTAATTTAATAAGCAACTGACAATGATGTGCATGTTATGGTTGAAACTGCTCGAGGATAATGTGAAATAGTGCCTCAGTTTGTCATCTAAATGCCTTTTGTGCATCTGTATCTGCTACACAGTCAGTGTCACTTTGCATATAACTATATCACTAAAGGTTTAAGCAGGAAGAGATAACAAAGGAAGCCTGGAAACTCCAGGTACTGCACTGTTAAGCTCCCCCAGTCAGCTGAACTTGCACATACTGTACTGTCCATAACTTAGCATTGTGAGATTGTTACTTTAAAAAGGAAGCCAGGCGCACATCAATGAAAGAAACACAGAGGAGGATTTGCTTTTCCATCTGCTAACTCCCACTTCAACAGGTTTTGTGCAACAGGCCTTGATTTCCAAAGCCCAGTTGTGAGGAAGGTAAACAGCACCAGGCTGCAGCAGTTTGGTTTACCTGGAGGAGTGCCACCTGAGAGACAGAGCTGGATGGTAATTTGATTTCAGCATATGTTGTTAATAAAGGCCTTATGCTCCTCACTGCTGCTATGATTTCATTTAGACGCATAATGCTGAACATTAATATCAATACATACACTATTGATTTTTCCTCTCTGCCGGCTTTGAAAGAGAGGGAGTTTTAGAGCACAGAATGGGAGATCCAATTGCACTGAATTTAATTTGGTGGTTTCATGTCAGCATAGATATCCTGAAATTCAGACTTGTCTGAAGCCCAGTTCAATATCCTTGTGTGACCCCATCCTCTGGTTTCTTCTCCTCAGAGAGCGCTGCATTACCCTGAAGGAAAGACACAACCTCTAATCTCCCTCTCTCCTCCCTCTTCTGCAAACTCTTGGCTACCCTTACCCACAGAACCACAGAGGGTCTCTGAAGGGTCAGTGTTGCAGCATTTCCATGGAGAGAAAATGCCAAGCATGTGGGTGTTCGATAGAAATCCAACATCCAGAGTTTCCTTTGAGCTTAACAATAGGAGTCTGTTGTGCAAATGTCAAAGGCGGTTTGTGTGATTGTTTTGGTAATAAAATTTCCTCCTTTGCTGGAAGATCGAAGTTCACTTGCTCGAGAAGATTTATGCTTTATTTCAAAAAGAATAAAGTGCTGCTGGAAGTAGTGCAGTCAGAGATAAAAACAAAAGTAACTGGGACTGATGTTGAAGGGGAAAGCTGACACCTCAAAGTGAATCTTGATATATTCCTCTGAATATGTACTCTGTTAATTGGGCACAATTATAATTAATGGATGCACTCAAGAAAGAATATTAAAGAACAGATGTTTACTCAGCCTAAGTCAATAGTTGCAGAAACCTTCAATTACAGACCCCCTATGGGAAACAGAGATGCAGCATTAATCTGGGCCAATTGACAGTGGATTGAATTGATTACCTTATTATAAGGAAGCTTGGTTATTATTGCCATAACTCACTGCCGATTAGCTATCTCTTGCAATGCAGAAAGAGACAGAGCAAACACGATCAAGATCTAATCACATGACCCAGCCATATTCATCTTGTATACTTGATTAGGTCAGATATACAGAGAGAGGCAGGCAGAGAAGAGAGTGGGTATCAATTTCACAATATGAAAATCATTTCCATAGACACCCCTGGGTGGTGAGAGGCTACTGCGCAACAAACTGATTGGATACCATTAATCTTGACTGAACAGTCTATCGTTGCAGTGCAGCGCGTCTTCAAACATTTATGCCCAAACACACCTCGCAGCCAAGCATTTATCAGGAGATAACTTTACCTATGCTTTCAAAACTATTATTTTTTTTCTCCTCCACAGTGGAAACATTTAAAACATGAAAGATACAACAGCAAATGTCATAATATTCAACTATCAACACTGGTCAGCAGATTTTCCATTTTTACAGATTTAGCCGCAGTCTGAGTTCAGACAACAAACTTATGGAAAATGCGGCGTGATTTTTTTTATTATTTATTTTTTTCTCAGCTTGCTGAAATGCTTGAATTGAGATGTTCCCCTCTTGTGCTCTGCCTGCATGATGAGACCTAGCATCTGAACTTCCACGCTGTCAAGTGTGTACTGGATGCATTCTTCTGACAGCTCTCTCGCTTTACTTTGCGCCACTACCTCCCTCCCAGCCCTCCATTTCACACCACAGAGGTCAGGGATTGAGTGTGTGTGTGTCTGCTCGTGTGTGTATGTGTGTAAAAGTGTGTGGAGTAGTGCGCAAGGAGGAGAGAAAAAGAGCTGAAGCGTGTATGGGGAGAAGCTGTCTACCTTCTCAGCCTGTGGTGTTGTCAGGTCTGTGGTGTTAAGGAAGTCCGACAGTATGTCCCCTACCTCACCTTGCTGCAAACAGGGTCTGATATCAGCTTTCATCCATGGTACAAGTGCGTGCGTGTGAGTGTGTGTGTGTGTGTACTCTCTGAAGTGTAGCAAGATTGTTTTCTCCATGTGTTTCTATATGTGAGTATAGTTGGTGTGTTCGTGGCCTCTCTCCACTCTGTGTTGCTCTGCTGTTCAATATTTATCTTGTGTATGTGGAGAAGGTTGACTCGAGGATGACTTGAGGATTACTGCAATCCTCAAACAGAATGCAGCATGTCAAGTCTTCACACTGTCTCTCCCCCCTGGTGACCAAACGGGATTGTTTTTGTGAAGGGAAGTGAATTTACAGTATCGACTCCCAGTCCAAATGGTGGACTGGACTCACGCTGCTGCAAACACGTGATCTTTTTTCTGCTCGTGTAGTGAAAGCACTTTCAATATTGTCAATTAGTCTTAATGATTTTGGATTATTTATTTATTTTGAAACAAACATGGAAAGGGCAGGGATTCAGTTCAATAACAATCACCGACAGCATTCAAAAATAATCAAAAATGATCTCCAGATGCTTTGCAGAACCCACATCCTGTTTGACAACTACCTATTACTGATATGTACAGCCTATGGTACATGTAGTATTGGCCCCCTTCAGGAATTAAATTAAAATTTGATTAAATAATCAGTAGAAGAATATTTGTCTGCAATGATTTTCAATAGGTTGACATTGTTCTAGAAAATGAATGGTGGCTTCTGGTCTCTCAAACATCACTATTTACAAATGTTGCTTGCATGAAAAAGATTCATTCTTTTGTCTAAAAGGTATTCAGCAGATTAATCAGTAATGAAAATCATTAGTTAGCTGCAGCCCCAGCTCTTTTAGCTAACCCAGCCTTCTTTTATTTGAAAGGTACCATCTGACTTTCACTCACAGAACGTGGCGTGTGCATCAATCCACGTTGTTTCATACTTGCACTTACTTAATTGGATGGATAAGTTTGTTCCCACTGGCGTGTACTGTATGGCAACATGCAGTTGGTTTGAGACGCTGGACATATATCATCCATTCCACTATGCTGTGGCCATCTTGGCTACAAAGCAGAAGGGGAGCACCAACCAGTTGTTACCGGCTGAGCCTTTTCTCCTTCAGTGGTGGCTGTTCTGTGGGTTATTTTTGTGTGGCATAAGTGACTGTGTAGTGTTAGGGGAAGTTGTCCTACTGGGGGGAAAAAAGGCTAGCCACATGAACCTACACTACGCTATCTGCCTACTAGACATTTTTTCATGTGCCAAAAAGAGGAAATTTTGATCTAGTATTATTGTCTAGTGACTTGTAAGCTAAACCATGGCTATATAGTTCTGTATGAGCGTTGAAGATACAAGTAAAGGTTTTGATCTCTCCCCTTTCTTCTCAGATGCTATGGAGCTGATCTGGACAATAAGTCAGTTACCAGCAACTAGCCAGGCAACAGAACAGGCTAGCCTAAAATTATAGGAGTCCCTGACACACCTGAGAGCCATGACTCTGGAAGATAACACAATTTTCGAACTTGTTAAAATCACATCAGAGGAATCTGTAGAATATATGGCACTGTTTAAATTGTTAGTTTCACCATTGAACTGTTGTTGAATAAGCCCATAATCTGTTCACTGGGTTAATTTATTGGTCTGTAATGATTAGATACTTTAAAACATAGCAGCTTGGTTTAGCTTGTTAATCAGCCTGTCAGATGGTGCTATTGTCATATTCAGTGGGTGTACAACTTTCCATGTTTTAGCTCAAACTGCACAACCAAGTCAAACAACTCACACTCACAAGTGTGTACGTTGTGTACACTACATTTCTAAAGTATCCCAAATGAGACACTGATTGTTATTTAAGCTTTCATCTGCTATCTGAGGAGCATGTTTTAGCTTCTTCAAGCTACTTATTTCATTGTTAGTGTGTGATGGTGACCTACTAGAGCTCACCTGTTCTTTTATTTGCTACTTTACTGTAAAGAAGAAGGGAAAAAATGCTATAAGAGCTGTAAACTAATGTATGCAACCATGCATGCATGGTCTTCCACTCCACTATCTCTAACAGTCCCAACACCATCTGCCATGCCTTGTACAAAAATCATGTGTCCTCTGAAGTCCCACCTTCCTCAAAACCTGACACAGACCTGCATAGATCAGTTCATCAGTCTCTCCCATGACCCCCACCCTTGTCTCCACGTCTGAGGCCCCTGCCGGGCTGTCCCAACCCAGGCTGCTGCCTGACAGGCAGCAAACCTGGCCTGACAGGTGGCCAGGCAGTGTCACAGGCTCACCGCAGAGAGCCGAGCCTGTCTCCACTCATTTCCTCCTTTCTGCTGCCCTGACCTGAACCCCACCGCTTCGTACCTCAGCCCACCACCCACCTTCCTGCTGGGGGAACATCATGCCAAACACGGAGGCCTCCTTTTTCTCTTTTTTTCTTTTTTTTTTTTTTACAGGCAAGCCTTTTAAACGGATGCTTTTCTGTCTACTGTCTGGCTTTGTTTGATGTGTTTGTGCTGAAGGTGAAAATTGAATTATGGAATAACAAACAGTGGAAGGAAAACTCTCAGGGTGTGAGTATAAAAGGAACTTTACTTTTGTGTTCAAGAGCTGCTTGAAAATGTCTCACCAGTGCCTCTTTGCTTAGAAACTTTTACAAGGACTGCATTTGTGATGAGTCAGACTGATGGTAGTTAAGGTGATGCTCCTTTTATACTACTGTTTACCGTCTACTTTACTTTCTACACTGAAATAAAAAAGCGTTTTGGAGCAATAAGAGAGCCAAAAAGAGAGAAAGTGCCTTTATAACCACTCCTCGTTACAGCAGAATCATTATGAATGAGATAAATATACGTTACAGACCGAGTTCCGTTTTCAAGCCGTGATCTCTCCCAGCAGGAGAGGGTCTTCATATGCAGAAGCTGTGGTTTATCTGAGAGGAAACTGTTAGTCCTATCAAAGCACACACGCCCTTAGATGATCCACAGCACTGCATCGGAGCACTCATCCATTCAGATCTGCCTTTTCACTGTGATGCGTTCCTCTGCATCTCTTTTGTCTTCCGCCGTGGAATGAGACACTTCCCTCAGCCGTAATTGGTTTCAGTGTAAATTGAGATCGGTCAGGAGATCAGCAGATTACCTCTGGATACTTTTTCTCATTTTCACGAGTACATGTGCGTCCAATTACACACACACGCATGGAAACAGACACAATGCACACACATATATACAGTATACACACACATTTACCCAAGCATGATCTGACTGTTGCCATGGAAGTCTTCCTAATGAGGACCGAGATGACAGTTGAAATTCAGACATTATAATGCATCACAGTAGAGGTCCCAGTAAATTGTTCCATCTCAAGAGAGAAAAAAAACCCTGGCCCCTTTGTGTCTGACAGAGACGCTTAAATGACCTTAAATCAGCCTTAATTTGATGTTTGATCTTCCTCACCCCTAAAGCATAATGGCCTTGAATATGTGATCCTGTCCATTCAGAGCAGGATGAAAGTATCTTGACGGCTCAGTCTGCACAAAGGTGTGCTGTTAGCAGGAACATTCACATGGCAATGAACAAGATGGATGTGGTGCTGCAGTTGGCTCCTTGGAGGAAGAGAGACGTCTTTTCTCTTCCCCCAAAGCACTTCTCAGATATATCAGTTCTGAAAGCACCTTTTCACAGTGTGTCCATATTTCAGAGATATAAAACAACATCCCTTGATGTACAGCTCAGCCCCCTCCCACGCCTTTTCGTTCTCAGTGCTATTATTTCAGTGCATCCTCTAACACAAGAAATGTCCAAGCGAAGACATACAAAATTTGATTTCAGAGTTGTTTCTAATTGCATTCCTACGTTGAGACTCCAGGGATGGGAGTGTGACCCTGTTAATGGAGGAACTCATCAGTATGTACCAGGGTAATTAGCCGTATTAGCCAATCCTCTCATCTCTGAGGTGACCCTGGTGTTGGGGGTGAGCGTTTGACGTGCAGAGAATCTCTGCAGTAATTACTGGCTTCCAGCGGGGCCGTACCTGTTGGCCCTGTTGGCTTTGTTTATTCCACAAAGTCGGCGTGAAATGAGTCTGAACAGCTTTTTAGATCAAGGTAGATGTCATGACATCCTGATGCATTAAACAGAGTTAATGCTTTGACAGATAAATTAATGTCACCTTTTTAATGCATTCCAGTCACTTGGCTGAGGAATAACCTTTATAAATGTAAAGCAAAGTACATCAGTAGCAGTTGTCTTAGCAACAGCCACCCTGCACACATACTCTTTCGTGCCACCACAAAAGCACACAATCATCCTTTTGTACGATTTTAATTATGCACTTTTTCTCGTCCTCTTATTTGTATGTATCTGTCACATTTGTATGAGAAACAAAATCACTCTACACTTGAGTGTTTTCTAACTTCTCTTCCAGAGAGTGGCTACAACAGTAATGCTTTTCCATCTTTGGCAGAACTGCCTATATTATCCAGTCGTCCTCAGTCCATTAAAGGGCGTATGAAATATTACCCTTTTTCCTCCATTACTTCTCTCTAACTCAACCTTTTCCATCCATTGTTGCTTACACATATCTCAGTGCCGCCTTCATCTCCATCTCGCCAAGAGAATATTTAACCTTGGCGGGGCTCAGGGAGCAGATGGTGGGCCCTTATGTGTGTCCGGCGTTATCCACAGCTAATGAAATGATGTCTTTATAAACACCTGACAGTGGGTCAAACCAGCTTGAATATGATGGCAGCCTGTTCAGTGAGCAGGGCAATGCTGCCAGTTCCTTATTGTATCCACCTTATTGTGCCAGTACATGAAACAGTCTTCCCAAATCGGGACAGCTCTGCAGCCTGCAACCCCACGTACTAACAAGCAGTGTAGGCAGTCCAGCAACATATTTAACAAATGAGCAAAGATTGTATGATTACCTTTACAGACACGGGTTAACTTCTGGATGCATACATCATACAGAATTGAAAAAAAAAAAAAAAAACACTACTAGACAGTCGTCGTGTGTACTAAGATTGGAAATGCACACATTTACGACAGCAGATGTTTTATTTCAACGGAGCAAGAAAGTGTTTTTCATGGAGGACATTTTGACAAGTAGCTAGAAAGTCTAAAAGTGTCATTAATAACATTAACGATGGCTGCATTTCATTTAGGCAAGTTGCTGTCAGATCCCCGACACTCTGCATGCTGGGTAACTGAAATTCTTTAGTCATCATTAATAGTCACTCCGGTGCATTTCCTACACTGACAAGTCAAAATGTCTGCAGTGAAAGAAGTCTCTTACCAGGGCTTGCCTTAAAACCAGCACCACATCTGAAATCACTACTATTCTCAATACACTTAATATCTTACTTTAAACCGAGTAACAAATCTCATCTGTCTATTTTAATGCATTGTATTGCTGCAAGCAAAAAAGCTGAGGTTTTGTTATTCCATTGCAGGACTTTTTGAAGGCTAGCTGTACAGTATGGTGCACATATATTACACACAGAACCTAGACACACACATAAAATGGCAGCAGTAAAAATAACGCACAGTACAGACAGTGAATAACAGCCTGTTCCTCTATAGAGACAATATGTAGTATTTTGCGCTGGAACATTAAAAAAGTGTGTATGGTGTTGGAGGGGTATCCACTGAAGCATGGTTACCAAATGGGTTGAAAATTGTCTAATTGAGCCGTGTGTGGACAGTCAATGTAGAGTGTGTCTCACAGTCCGGCATCTTAGGTAAAGTCGGACCAATTATATAATATAAAAACTAATTACATAGAATAGAAAAACGTGTGGTGGGTATCGCCTCTGCCTGTCGAATTCGTAAAGCCGAATGGGCAATAGTCCAGTCTAGCTTCAGTCCAGCATGAGAGGAAGAAGAAGAAGCGCTATCAGATGCACTTAATCATCATGTGTAAACACAAAAAACAGAAGTGGCTGAAGTAGCAACATAATATTAATATTATTAGTAAAGGAATGAAGTGTGAAGCTGAGCACACAACATGTTGTTAAGACTGTTATTCAGTACAGTTAATGACAACACAAACTAAGGACAACACTGGAAATGGTGTTGATTTATTACTGCTACTCAGTTGCTAAAAATGTAGCTAGGCAAGCTGTAATGTAAACTAGAGACTGACGCCACAAGTGTGGATTGTAAGATAACGTCCTTATCTTGACTGGATTTCAGAGCCAAAGACCAATGACATGCCACTGTCCTCTGTTGATAGCTGGAGTTCATTTTTAAACCTCTGCTTGGTGACAGACCACGGAGAGGCATGTTTTCAGGTTGTCTATCATGTTGTCCATCCATTCATCCATCCCTACGACCATCTGTCCCATCAAGTGATTACATTTTATATTTAAGAGGTCAAAGGTCAACTTTGTGGCTTTATAATAACACTTATTCAAGTCCTACTTCAAAATCTTCATGCAGTATAGCAGGGTTACCCAAGGGCCGAATATTATGAAGCATGCCAGGCCAAGGGCCAAAATATAATTTTTTCCCCCCATTGTGCCAATTACAGTTGTTTTATGTGGATATGCTGTTTTTGCTGTTACTTGTTAATATTGATAGACGTAGGCAGTAATTGTTATTTGTAGTAGTAGTAGTAGTAGTAGTAGTAGTTGTAATGTCCAGTAATGTCCAGTAATGATAATAATAACTAAGACCTGGGGTTCACTCAGCCTGTTTTAAGCGTCAAATCAAATAAAATGCACTCTTGAAACAAAGTCAATTCAAACCAGCAAGAACGGAGGAGCCTGGCTCTAAGACAACTATGCTAACTTTTCTACAAAGGCCTGCCATATCACCAATAACATCAATAACAACAAATTTAACTGATTGTTAAATAGTGTATCCATCAGCAAAATGTCCTAAGAGACAGCTAATCCACAGCATCTCTACGACCACATTCACTTCTAGTAGAACCAAGTGACTGCACAGAGACAGGAAGTTTAAAGGATTGTGTTATCTTTTCTTTATATACTTAACAACACCACAACACATTATTATTAGATATTTTTGTAGCACACAGGATAATTTGCTTTTAGTTTTGTATTATTTTAATATCTTTGTTCAGTATTTAGTACTGATTTCGCCACTGTTTCTGTTCTCTGTTTGCATATACACTGCCTGGCCCAAAAAAAAAAAAAAAAAAAAAAAAACGTCACACACTCTAATATTTCGTTGGACCACCTTTAGCTTTGATTATAGTATTTGCTATGGCACTGTTTTAATAAGCTTCTGCAGTGTCACAAGATTTATTTCCATCCAGTGTTGCATTAATGTTTCACCAAGATCTTGTATTGATGATGGGAGAGTCTGACCACTGCACAAAGCCTTCTCCAGCACATCCCAAAGATTCTCAAATGGGGTTAAGGTCTGGACTTTGTGGTGGCCAATCAATGTGTGAAAATGATGTCTCATGCTCCCTGAACCACTCTTTCACAATTTGAGCCCCATGAATCCTGGCATTGTCATCTTGGAATATGCCCATGAACATCAGGAAAGAAAAAATCCATTGATAGAATAACCTGGTCATTCAGTATATTCAGGAAGTCAGCTGACCTCATTCTTTGGACACAACCACGTTTCTTCCTCGTAGACGAAATCCTTTCAGTTTTTAATAATGCGTTGGACAGTTCTTAACCCAATTTTAGTAGTTTCTACAATCTCCTTAGATGTTTTCTCTGCTTGATCCATGCCAATGATTTGACCTTTCTCAAACAGACTAACATCTTTTCCACGACCAAGGGATGTGTCTTTCGACATGGTTGTTTAAGAAAAGTGAAGCTACTCATTGCATCAGTTGGGGTTAAATAACCTGTTGCCAGCTGAAAGATAATCATCCATGCAGTAATTATCCAATAGGAGGCTCGTACCTGTTTGCTTAGTTAAATCCAGGTGGTGACTTTTTTTTGGCCAGGCAGTGTATTTGTTCTTTTAAATCAAGCTGTGTGGCATTTGAAGTATATAGTAAGTATATAGAAAATGTGGTATATACTTTCATTCACTAGTGAATGACAGTGATGGGCTGAGGCAATCTTTCTGAAGTAGCTGTAAAGTAAAACAGACTTGTTTGACATGCATGTCAAACAAGTCGGCTTAGCATAGATGTGGTCCGGTAAAATAAAACTAAACTGATCAATCCAGTCAGATTTAAAACTGGTGGTTTTCCTGGTCAACAAGCCAGCCATGCTGGCAACTTATGAATATTGATTAGTTGACAGGCAGCTAAACTAGTTAAGGCCTTAACTAGTGATTGCAGCAAAGCACTGCACATTTTATTCTACTTGTTGTGGATAATTATTTCATATATTATGACAATATATGGGCCGGACATTTGGCTTTTGCAGGCTGTTATTTGATGTTCAGTGCAGTTTAGTATATAATGTGTATATGATGTCAGTCATTAGCCTCTTAAGACATTGTCTGTAGCCTTGGTGTTGCTTGGCTAGCTGATTACACCTCTTAGAATTAGACAGTCTAAAAAGTTTTCATTTGAAAGAATTTGTTTGTACAGAAAGAGCATGGGAACAGAGGAAGCAAGTGGATGGATTCTTCTGACATTGTCGCTGAAAACATGAACCAGGCAAAGTCATCCATCAAGAGGCCAAGATGACACACTGTGTCACAGAATGTCACATTTGAAGGTGCTAGAGGAGATCAAAAAGACCGAAATACTAATAGTGACTGTTGTTGTTTTCAAGAATTTGACAAGAGAAAATGAGAGAACTTGACTGTAGAAACACAATGAAGCCAGTAATGCTGCTTCAGTCCTTGAACACATACATCAATAAGTAACATAGATGTGATTAATGTTTCAACTTGAAAGCCAAAACACTTGAGGATACCATAGCTATGGTGGATGCTCAATTCTCTGTCCCTCTCCTGAGTTCTACAACAGAAAGCTGGACCTCCAGACACAATATAATTTGCTATCAACTGAAAAAACAGAACGTCTCGGGAGTATGTCTATGAACATGCCACAAAACCAGACGCTTATTAACACATCAAATTAAATGCCGCTCAGCCTCTCACCAAATTCCACAAATAAGGAAAGATGATGATGAACTAACAATTGACCCAGAAGAAATTAAAGAAACATTCACCACATTCTATTCAAGTCTGTATACATCAGAGATGACAAATGATTGCTCGGAAATGGCACTTTTCTTAAATAACCTCCAGGCTCCTTCTATAACAACAGTTCATAGGACTGAAACTGAGCTTCCACTAAATCATATAGAAATAATTACTGCGTTCTTTAAAAAGTTCTCTGATAAACTATTAACAATTTTACTTGATATGTTTAATGACTCTTTGTCCCATGGGTCACTCCCACAGACATTGAATGAAGCATCAATTACCCTCCTGCTGAAGCCAGGTAAATATAGCACAGAATGTGGCTCATGTTGTCCCATCTCCCAAGATGTGAAGATCTTGGACAAAGCCCTTGCCCTACGCCTAGAAACCACAATGCACGATGTGATATCTGCTGACCAAACTGGCCATATTTGGTACCACAGATAGAAGACATACAACATTAAGGAAAAGTTACGTAGAATAATGTTATTGCATTGGAAATCAAATGACCTGACCCACAAAAAAATTAAATATACTCTCAGGGGGTCCAGGGACAAATTCTTTTCTGTCTGGGATCTGGTGTTGAAGCATTTAGGTAAACTTACAACTGTACCCACTTAATGACTAGCAGTCATCTTGCATTGTATTTGTGATTGTGACTGAATCAATGTGAACCATGAAAACAGCAAAACTCTTTAATAACAGAACAGATTATTTCATATACATATACAAACTGCTCTCTGACAGCCAGTACGGACTCAGGTCTAACCAGTCAACCTCTCTTGCTCTGACAGACCTCATTGAGGAAATCTCAAGTGCCACAGATAACAAGAAATATGTAGTAGGAGCATTCATAGACCTCAAAAAAACATTTGACACCATAAACCATGAAATCTTAATCAATAAACGGGAACACTATGGAATCAAGGGAGCAGCAACTAAGTTAGGTAGTAAGTTATTTAAAAAACAGAAAACAGTTTATGAAGTTGGGAGAATCACAGTCATCATTTGTGGACATTGTCTGTGGAGTTCCTCAAGAGTCAGCGCTTGGCCCAAAACTGTTCATCTTAAATATTAATGATATATGCAAGACATCACAAATACTAAAATTCATATTGTTTGCTGATGACACAAATATCCCGGGGTGTGGTGATAATTTACAGCAACTTTTGGACACATCAGAACTTGGTAAAATAAAAACTTGGTTCGACATCAACAAGCTCTCACTCAACTTGAGCAAAACAAAATTCATGGCGTTTTGTAACAACAGACTTAATAATCAAGCATGGGTGCACATAAAGGGTGTTAACATAGAACGGGTTCATGAAATTGAATTTCTAGGGGTAATGACAGACGGAAATCTCACATCAGTGATATTCATACTAAACTGTCAAAAAGTATTTTTGTCATATCCAAAGCAAAGCACTTTCTGAATTACAGGTCACTCCACATCCTACACTATTCACTAATATTACCATATTTAATCTATTGCATAGAGGTTTGGGGTAACACCTACATTAGTTCTTAACAGTCATTGTTTATGCTACAGAAAAGAGCCATCAGAACAATTCACAACGCCGGTTTGCAAGACTTCAATCAGCTTCAATCAGCAATATTCATGTACACAGCAAGAAACAACCTATTACCATACAACATACAGAAAATGTTTCAGGAAAGAGAGGGAAGGTAAATTAAACTTTAAAATTCGTACAACAAAGAAAAGGTTCTCTATATCAGTTGCTGGGGTAAAACTCTGGAACAGTCTGAATACAGAGCTTAAACAATGTCCAAGCATGAATCATTTCAAATACAAGTATAAACAGTTTATTTTCACAAAATACAGGGAGGAAGAGACTTAACATTCACCATCTGTTCTCTGGAATTCCATTACTGTTGCTGTTGTTGTTGTTGTTATTGTTGCTGTTACTATTGTCTTTTTAGATGTCATTAGCTGTATCATTGATTGTCACCATTACTATAAATATGATTATTACAGACGTAATACTATTGATATGAGTCAGTTAGCAAGGGAGTAGGACCATATAAGTAAATACTTCTTCCTACTCCTTTTTGAACATGTAGATCAACTTGCAAGTAACATGTGGAACCATTTGTTTGTTTTTTACCTTTTAATTTTATTTTAGTTTCTTTATTTTTACAAACATGTTCAAAATAAAAGTTATCAAATCAAATCAAAAAATGTTTTGTAGCTTATTGCTCTCACTGCAAGTAATTATTTAGTTTAGTTTAGTTATTCAGTTAATGTCAGAACAAACCTGGCCTGTCAGGTCGAGCCCAGTCTCGTCACTAAAATTATTCCAAAAGATCATAATTTTACACAATTAATAGCAACCCAGCTGCAAATTTAAAATGCTGGAACTGACAACAGGGAACAAGTGATAACACTTCTGTCCAGATAATTAATTCACATTCTTGCTGCTTCATGATTTCATTCTGATAGAAAAATAAAATGTATAACAAACAAAATCATCTGGCTCAGAACTGAAGCTTCATTTCAGGAACGCTAACTTCCCTTTTCGTCCTACACTCTTTGTCTAATGCAAGGCACTTTTCTTTTTCAAGTTCATCTACTTGGACTCCAAATAGATGAGTTACATCCTGTCATCTTCACTGTAAATGCCACAGGAGCCCTACCTTTGTCCCCTTTAATTTTCTATTGGAAACAAAGCTTGGGCATGGATAATTGGCCTTTCTGCTAACAGCTGCCTTTGTCCCTACTGCAAAATTTACTGTACTGGGAAAATCATAATGACAGACCGATCTTTTCTTGTTTTTTGTACCCCCAGAATGGCCGTACAGCCGCAGCCCCACCACTGGTGCTTCCCTCCTGTGCTTCAGAGATGGTAAGATAGACAAATGCACAGCAAGAAGACTATTTGTCACTCAGCAGTAGACCGCAGACTCGGGTGTATAATTACACCTTACTGCACAATCAGCTGTCTTGTCACACCCTCTGCGCCAGAACTCTTGAGATTCACATTCAAATTACTGTTTTTTGTTTTCTCACACAAATCTCTTAACTTTAATTCTTTTTGTCTTTTTTTTTGGCTTTCTATTTGCGCATTTTTCTGCTCTCCCACATATTATGGGTCTCAGTGATTTAGTAGCAAACTGCATAATTTATTTATTTACACATAATTTATTACAGCTCCTCCATCACTGACTTACATTTTTTTTTTTTTCTCCTGCATGCCTCTCGCTTTCTGCTCCCCCTACCTCCTTCCCTCTTTCCACTTCCCACTTTGCTGCGCCAGCACTTTGATAGCAGTGTAGCTGCGGGGGTGGTGTTTTAATGGGGGGTGGGGGCTTTAAGCACAGATGAGAACAGTCAATATTTCATATCTCTACCTGGAAGGAGACACAGAGGGCAGTGCAAATTCAAATAGGGTAAGATGTATGACACCCTTACACAGTTTTAACCATGTTGCCAATAGAAGACGCTACACAAAGCTGTGTGGCTGACGGCTCCTGACATAAGGAATCCATTAATTTCAACATTTGCAAATAGAACGTGTTTTCCAAAAGGATGGAAACGCTTGCACTATGGAAACTGAAAAATTGAATGCAAGGACAACAATAAATGTGAACCCACATTAGCATAAATCAAATTGTCAAACTTTTACATCTTTGGATGCATTGTGCTCATAATGCAGAAGTTTTGAATTACGTTACTTGTGAATAGTAAATTCTCCCCCGTCTGATCAGGCTTCACTTGTGATTATGTGCCGCAAGGTTTCAAAGGTGTGTTGTAATGAAAGTGGATGGCTGTGGATGAAAGGGGTGTTCCCTTCCTCGCTGCCAAGTCCCATTCTTCCACCTGAATTCAATCAGCCATTCAGCCCATGTAGACAGAGCTTACTGTTGGCTCCTCATATTGGCTTCCACTGCCCAGAGAATAACTCTGCAATCAGTTCACACTCCTTCCCATATTCCTCTAAGGTTGGCTACATCTGCTCCCATCCATGTCTCTGGCTCTCACAAATGAACAACGGTCTTATCAGGATCAACATAGCAGCTCTGAATGATGAGTTGTGATCAACTTTAGCCTGAGAGTCATGAGTGCTCATGAAGATGTTAATGTTGTGACCATATTGCCCTGTGCCAACCTATTTCTATGGTAATGCAGTTATTCATATGACATTTCTAATATTTTATTACAGTAAATCAATGATGTGCAAGGACAATGTGCTGACTGCATTTGGCACATAAAGATATAGACTGTGGGAGATGTATGTGACTCGCGTGCAAATGTCTATATCATGTGCAAATTTGGCATTACTAAAGTTATCAGGAAAAACTCACTCCCTTATAAGTTTAACACTGCATTTTCTGTCAAAGTGAAAATAAATTCAACCTGACACACATGAGAACACATGGAGTAAACAGTACGACAATTTTCCCATGAAAATTAGGCTGGATACGCTCCTGCGAGAGGATCACATCCAATTGTGTGTGCAACAATGAAAAGAGGAGTAGAGTCTATTGTACCTGTCGTTCTGTCTGGCCCAAGTTAAATGCTGTTGGGTGTGTTTGATCTCTACAGAAGCCTGCTTCTGGCTCCTTTGCAAGGCCTTGCCACTTGGGTGCTGAACTGCTTCATTCCGGTTGCCTGTGTTTGTTTGTTTAACGGCAGGCTCTGCTTTCACACAGACATAATTAAATCAAGCCTAATCCTCTATTTATGCATTCTGCTTCTGAATTATTCACACAACAGTTTTATGTGTTATTGCATTTTTTTTTTCAGAGACAGTTTGAACTTGTGTGGTTGGTCTTATTGAATATAACTTCCCCCAAGATTGCTTCTTTTAATAATTAAGCCCCCACCTACCCCCCTCTGTGCAATAACACACAATGCAGTCATGTAAAAGCTGTGCTTGCATTTTTTTGCTTAAGCAAGCGTGAATTTGCTTAATGCAACTATACAGTGTGTAATAAGACTAATTAGAGCCTCTAGAGAGTGCATCAGCTTTCCAAGAATATTTTTTCATCCTTGAAATATTAGTGTAGACACACACACACACGTAAAGCACTCAGCAGCCACTTTCACACATGAACATGGGACAATGTGCATTTTCACACAAGTGCCAGACAATAAAGGATTGTCCAACAACACCACTTGCTTTTTGTGAATTCTTGGTACAATTAACCAACCATGCGGGCTCAGTCAAATTTTACACAAAGAGCTATGAATGCTGGCAGGACAATGTCTGCTCTGACTGATTTGGATATTTGCGTTCTTACATACAGCTCCCTCGGGTGATGTAAACCAATCATCCACATCAAAACTTCGCGTGGCTCCACTCTTGGACTGTACAGCCAATGCAAGGAAGTGAGGATGTGTTGTGCATATGTATATATAGTCTATGCACATAATCAACACAGGTAAAAACAGGTAAAAAACAGGAAAAATATTTGAAATAAAAGACGTCTTTGCTTCAATTTTGATCCTGCAACAATACATAACGTAATATAATGAATGATCCTTAAGTGAGATTTTAATAGTAAAGATCTCTGTTATTCTGCTTTTGGATTGTGTGGATGTGGTTTGTCTGGGTTTTGTTTCTACATGACTCACCAACTTTCCCCCTGTTGTGTGTGATATAATGTTTTTGTGGTTGGGACTCATTTCTACCCAGTGATCTGTCTTGATGAAAAAAACAACCTTTGACATAAAAGAGTGCGTTCATTCATACTGTAGTGGGGGATTCACAAAATAGGTTTTCAGAGCCTTTAAAATGGTCACATTGCCAAATAGTGGTCACATTGCCAAATAGTGTATTAGCAAAATGTTGACCTACAACATATTTCATTTGTATATCAGCAACATCCACTGATATATGCAACATGTTTACCACAGTGATTTGGTTTTTTAAACATTATCAGATGTTGAAATCTGGTCTCCAATGCCAAAGCCATGCCCTTTATACTCCCAGCTTCCATTCTGTTCAACTCCCTACAACTTGTGTGCGACACTGCCAGGAAACAGATTGCAGGAAACAACTTAATTTCTTCACAAAATTAGAATTGGAAAAACTAATTCTCTGAGACAGCTGTGCAGGGCATTTAATCTCTGAGTAATGCTCTCAAGCGATCTGAATAAAGGAAAATGCTATGCTGCCTATGTAGAATATAAATTGTGTGTGAAATATGGTGTGAGTGAGTCGGTTCAGGGCTTTTTTTCCTCCACATGGCAGTGGAAGTCTGCCAAGTGGAAACAAACAGAGAGGTTAATTAGGCGGAGTAGATTCTGATGTTCTGGTTCAAATGAAAATCAAATGACATCCACTGCCATCCATCACCATCGAACCACACTCTGCACATCTATCTGCCTGTCGTAGGAAATAATGAAATGCCAGTCAAAAGGTTAGGGATTCAGGCATCTGCAGGAGCTCATCCCTTGTGTTAAATATGGAGACCTGCCTGAACCTTGTATCATTATAGTTGGTCTAGAGCTGTATACTAAAAACTGACCCACTGTCTATTGATTTCTCCCTGCTGTTTAGATTCTGTGGAGGCAGAATGATTTGCTGCGTAGCTCTGGTGAATTATCCGTGAGGCCTATTAGACCACAGGGTATAAATATTATCTAATCTAAGAAAAAAAAAAAAAATCAGATCATGAGTGAAAATGCTTTATATTCATCTTACATCATCTCCCAAGGTGTTGCACAAATGTTTACTTTGGTCTTTCACTTGTGGATCCTTTGCTTCCAGTGATCTTCAGGCATTTTCATGTGTACACATCAATATTTCACCAATTCAAGAAGAGCAGTGTTACGTGCCAGGCAGCAAGATGTGTGTTTTTGTTTCTCTCCTCCCCTTTCCCTGTGTTTTTTTTTTCAGGTGATCACTGCAGGATTGCTCCTCACCTGTGTAGGCAGGCCTTGCTGCTCACTGGTTCCCTCCATCCTTGGCCGGCCTATCATGAGGGAGGCTATTCTTTAAGTAGAGAGCATGTCAGGCCTTCCCTCTCTTGCTTTTTGACTGCTTGCCTTTGTTTGAGATCGGTGTGACTTGTGTTTTTGAAGGTATGTGGTGGGAGGTTTGTGGACTAGGTCAATTTGGGGTACCCTGTACATGACGCATTCACGTAGGTGAAACTTGTTAAAGACACTAGGTTGATTGGTTGTGCCACTGCTGTATTGTTTTGGTGAAGTTCTTTGTTTTAGATAAGCCAGTTAGGCATTTTGTTTGTGCTTTACTTTTTTAGAGGAAGTTTAGCCAGGCCTAGTTTTGTTATATTAATTTCATTTTATTTGGCACAACCACTTTGTCCTGTCCTCCCCCACCTTTGTGACCTTCATTATACTTTGCAGACCTGTGGTTTACAAGCAAATAAACCACTTTTGTTCACTGCTACTGAGTCTCATTTAATTTCTTGATTGTCGTGTTTTCATCTGTTTGCTGGTTTCAGCAAATGGACGTAACACAATTGGGGGCTCGTCCGGGATCCTTTTTCCTGAGCAATGACAATCAAAATTGATGAGTTGATGTGGTTGTGGCATTGTGAGTAAACATGAGCTTTAGTTTGCAGGACTTTATTGATGATCCTAGTTTTGAAAAACTTGACTCATGTCGCAAGGAAGATTTGTTGTGTATTGCAGCACACTTTGACATTACTGTACAGAAGTATGGTGTTAAAAAGGAAATCAAAAATAAAGTACGAGAAAAGCTAATGGAGTTACAGGTCCTTACAGACCCTGGTGACTCTGTTCAGTCAAGGGCTGAGGTTTCTCCAGACTTGGCTGGACCAGGTGCTTTCTCTGTTTTAGATGAAGGACAGCAGGTTGCACAAGCCACACCTCTGAGAGATAAGGCTGTCCATGAGATTCCTCCTGCAACGTTGCCTCGTTTTGAAGCTTTCTCCCCAGAGAGTCATGGGTTTAGTGGCGATGCCAAGTTGAGAGTTCGTTTAGCCCGCCTTCAGCTTGAGGCACAGGAAAAGGAGAGCGTGCGTAAAGCAGATTATGATCTTAGACTACAGGTTCGCAGGTTAGAGATAGAGGCTGAGAAAGAAATCAAGCTACGGCAGCTTGAGGTAGAGGCCATGAGAATCTCCCCTGCACAGATGACGGCACACACATCTGAGAAGTTATCACCTTCACAAACAGTTTTCCAAAAACAAGGTTTTGATGTCAGTAAAAATATTGCCCTAGTGCCCACATTTCGAGAGACAGAGGTTGACTCTTATTTCAGTGCATTTGAAAGGATTGCAACTGCACTAGAATGGCCGAGGGACATGTGGCCTATCCTGCTTCCATGTAAGCTGGTTGGTAAAGCACAGGAAGTTGTGTCAGCTCTTTCCTTAGAGAACAGTTTGGACTATGATGTGCTGAAAGAGACAATTTTGCGTGCCTATGAGCTTGTGCCAGAAGCTTATAGACAAAAATTCAGAAATCATAAAAAGTCAAGTGGTCAAACCTTTGTTGAGTTTGCACGAGAGAAGGGAGTTCTTTTTGACAAGTGGTGTGGTGCTAGTGATGTCAAGAAGAGTTTTGAAGCACTTCGTCAGCTGATGTTGTTGGAAGACTTCAAGAATGCTTTGCCTGAGAAGATGATTTTCTGAAATGAACAAAAAGTGACTACACTGTCTAAAGCAGCTGTCTTGGCTGATGAGTTTGTCCTAACACATAAAAATGTGTTTATATCCTCTCGCCCTGACAGAGTCTCAATGTCTCGACCCATGAGACCTGACTCTGGTCATACTACTTTTGAAAAGGCTAAGGGACCACAGTCACCCCCACGTGACACTCGTGAGTGCTTCTACTGTCATAGGAAGGGTCATGTTATTGCTGATTGTCTTTCTCTGAAGCGTAAACAGCAGTTTTCCTCTAGCTCCTCACAACCGAAAGGCATGGGCCTGATTAAGACAGTTTCCCTTCCAGACACTGAAATGTCAGAAGATGATGCTGAAGATGATGAACCTGATCCCTGTTTTAAACCCTTTATTTCGGAGGGCTTTGTTTCACTAACTGGGGATCCAGAAGATCAACGGTCGGTAAGGGTGCTTAGGGATTCAGGAGGTGCTCAGTCCATTATTCTAGAGGGGATCTTACCTTTAACATCTGAATCATCCTGTCAATCAAGTGCAGTTGTTCGGGGAGTTGAAATGGGTTTCATACTTGCTCCTCTGCACAAAGTTCATCTTCAGTCACCTCTGATCAGTGGATTATTTAAAGTGGCTGTTCTTCCTGCCTTGCCCATTAAAGGTGTTGATTTCATTCTTGGCAATGACATAGCTGGAGACAAAGTTGTGCCAGCCCCTGAGGTACTAGACCGACCTGATCTAAACCTAGAGTCTGACAAAACCACCCAGAACTCTGATATCTTTCCTGCTTGTGTGGTAACCAGAGCCCAATCAAAAAAATACGGTCTTGACTTGTCTGACTCTTTTATGGTTACTGAGCAGGATCCTGATGTGCTGATGGCTCAGTCCAAAAATCAGGTAAAGGTCAAACCTGCTGATGCTGATCCATCCTCTTCTAGTTCAGAGGTTGTGAACCTGCCAGCCACCAGAGAGGAGTTCATTGCAGCACAGCAAGGTGATAGCACACTTTCAAAATGTCATTCTTTTGCTGTTAGCCAAGAGGAAGCCAAACTTAAGAAAGTGGTCTATGTTTATGATGACGGCCTGTTGATGCGTCGCTGGGTTAGTGATGTCTCTGAGGATGCAAACTGGAATGCAACATACCAGGTCGTTGTGCCTACGGCCTATCGTTTGCAGGTGCTGTCCTTAGCTCATGATCACGCATGGTCAGGACATATGGGGGTGACCAAAACCTATAACAGAGTCCTGAAACATTTCTTTTGGCCAGGACTCAAGACTGATGTAGTCCGATACTGTCGTACTTGTCATCTGTGTCAGGTTATTGGGAAACCAAACCAAGCTATCCCCCTTGCTCCTCTTTGTCCCATTCCAGTAACGGGAGTGCCATTTGAGAAGGTCATTGTTGATTGTGTGGGACCATTGCCAAAGACTAAGACTGGAAATCAGTTTCTTTTGACAGTGATGTGTGCTTCCACCAGGTTCCCAGAAGCCATCCCGCTCCGGAAAATAACAGCTCCAGTCGTCACCAAGGCTTTGGTAAAGTTTTTCGCAGTGTTTGGTCTGCCGAGAGTAGTCCAAACAGACCAAGGCACTAATTTCAAGTCCAAGGTGTTTGCCCAGGTTCTTAAGACTCTAGGCATTAACCATGTAACATCTAGTCCTTACCATCCAGAAAGCCAGGGGGCATTAGAGAGGTTTCACCAGACCATGAAGTCCATGTTGCGCAAGCACTGCCATCAGTCTCAGAAGGATTGGGATGATGGTGTCCCATTTGTTTTGTTTGCTGCCCGTGAGGCTGTACAGGAGTCACTAGGTTTCAGTCCTGCTGAGCTAGTGTTTGGACATGAGGTTCGGGGGCCTTTAAAGGTCCTTAAGGAGCATCTGGTTACACCAGAAGAAGGAGTCACCAATATTCCAGAGTATGTTGCCAAGCTCAAGAACCGCCTCCAGCTAGCCTGCTCCTTAGCTAAAGATGCCCTGACCTCTTCCCAGGTGAAGATGAAGAAACATTATGATCAGAGAGCCGCTGCCCACTCATTTCAGCCAGGTGACAAAGTTCTGATTCTCTTGCCTGTTCCTGGTTCTAACCTCTCTACTAAATTTTCTGGCCCTTATGTTGTGGAGAAAAAAGTCAGTGACACAAACTATATCATCAAAACCCCTGACCGCAGGCGGCGGTCCAGGATGTGTCATGTCAACATGATGAAACAGTACTGCTCCAGAGAGAATCAGTGTGGGTCATCCACAGCCCAAGATGTGCAGACTGCTGTCTCACCTATGGCTTCCATCTCAAAGGTGAGCTCTCTTGATGATGATGATGATGACGGTGATGGTGATGATGGGTTGGTGATGCGCAGTGCTACACCACAGGGAGCAAGGCTCAGTAATACTGAGGTATTGTCTGATTTGTCCCACTACTTGTCTCATCTCCCTGATGACCAGCGTTGTGATGTTGAGAAACTTATCTGTGATTTTCCAGGTCTGTTCAATGACATTCCCTCCCAAACTTCTGTCATAGCTCATGACATTGTTCTGACTAACCCAGTACCGATCAAACAGCATGCATACCGGGTTAATCCCACTAAGAGGGAAATTATGAAGAAAGAGGTTGACTATCTCCTACAGAATGGATTTGCGGTACCAAGTTCTAGTCCATGGAGTTCCCCTTGTCTTCTGGATACAAAGTCTGATGGAAGTCCAAGATTCTGTACCGACTTCCGCAAGGTAAATGCTGTAACTGTACCTGACGCACATCCTTTACCTCTTATTGAAGACTGCATTGATGAAATCGGTCCAGCAAACTTCGTCAGTAAACTTGACATGTTAAAGGGATACTGGCAGGTTCCTTTAACCCCGCGAGCTTCTGAGATTTCAGCTTTTGTGACCCCTGACAGCTTCCTCAGTACACAGTTATGCCCTTTGGACTGTGTAATGCACCTGCTACTTTTCAGAGGCTAGTGAGTAAGGTACTGGGGGGCGTTTCGAACTGCAGAGCATATTTAGATGACATTGTTCTGTATTCAGATGACTGGCTTAGTCACATGATGACACTGAGGGAAGTTTTTAACCGTCTGTCCAGTGCATCTCTGACCCTCAACCTTGCCAAATGTGAATTTGGAAAAGGCACTGTTCTTTATCTTGGTCAGCAGGTTGGTCGAGGACAGGTGTGTCCTGTGGATGCCAAGATCTCTGCCATTGCTACGTTTCCCATACCAACCACCAGGAGGGAGTTGCGCCGTTTCCTTGGAATGGCCGGCTACTATCGCCGGTTCTGCAAGAACTTCTCCTCTGTAGCTAATCCGCTGACCGCTTTAACCAGTCCCTCAAAACCATTCACGTGGTCCAGTGAGTGTCGACAGTCTTTTGAGAGTCTAAAAAGTTTACTGTGTTGCGCTCCTGTTTTGTCCGCCCCAGACTTCTCTTTGCCTTTCAAACTTGAAGTTGACGCCAGTGCAGTTGGAACTGGGGCTGTTCTTCTGCAAGAGGACCACCAGGGCATCGCTCATCCTGTGAGTTACTTTTCACGGAAGCTTAACAAACATCAACTTAAGTATTCCACTATTGAAAAGGAAGCTCTGGCACTGCTGTTTGCCCTGCAACATTTCGAGGTTTACCTCGGATCTAGTGTGAAGCCTATTCAGGTATTCACAGATCATAATCCTCTTGTGTTTCTCTCCAGGATGTATAATCACAACCAACGTCTCATGCGTTGGTCCCTGATCATTCAGAACTACAACCTAGAAATCTGTCATAAAAAGGGTTCTGAGAATGTTCTGGCTGATGCCTTGTCACGTGCTTAGTAGTTATATTGAGTGATGTAGTTCTAAACATTATGTTTGGACTTATATGGGTGGGGGTGTTACGTGCCAGGCAGCAAGATGTGTGTTTTTGTTTCTCTCCTCCCCTTTCCCTGTGTTTTTTTTTTTCAGGTGATCACTGCAGGATTGCTCCTCACCTGTGTAGGCAGGCCTTGCTGCTCACTGGTTCCCTCCATCCTTGGCCGGCCTATCATGAGGGAGGCTATTCTTTAAGTAGAGAGCATGTCAGGCCTTCCCTCTCTTGCTTTTTGACTGCTTGCCTTTGTTTGAGATCGGTGTGACTTGTGTTTTTGAAGGTATGTGGTGGGAGGTTTGTGGACTAGGTCAATTTGGGGTACCCTGTACATGACGCATTCACGTAGGTGAAACTTGTTAAAGACACTAGGTTGATTGGTTGTGCCACTGCTGTATTGTTTTGGTGAAGTTCTTTGTTTTAGATAAGCCAGTTAGGCATTTTGTTTGTGCTTTACTTTTTTAGAGGAAGTTTAGCCAGGCCTAGTTTTGTTATATTAATTTCATTTTATTTGGCACAACCACTTTGTCCTGTCCTCCCCCACCTTTGTGACCTTCATTATACTTTGCAGACCTGTGGTTTACAAGCAAATAAACCACTTTTGTTCACTGCTACTGAGTCTCATTTAATTTCTTGATTGTCGTGTTTTCATCTGTTTGCTGGTTTCAGCAAATGGACGTAACAAGCAGTAAGAACAAAACACCAGATCCTGAAAGTCCGAGGGGAGTCTGTGGTGTGGAGTTTGTGTTATGGATCTTGTCTCTGCTGCTTTTCAGCTTTGTGCTGTGCATCAATTACATACACTGAAAACTACGTCAGCCTGAATATTTGGGGAGAAAACATTCATAAATTATTGTTCACGACTTATGTGTTTGCAAAACAACAAACTAAGTAGAAAGTTGACTTTCTTCATGCTCTCCAGGTGATGCCATCATATAGTTTATTCCTGTTGTGAGGATTTTGCACAGAACAACCTGATTCCAACCCAGTTGCACAGAGTGAAGAAATCTGATTTTGTTCTATATGGGCCCTAAATATATTTAAAGGCGTAGTTAGATACTCACTGCCAGCGGCTGAAACATTGCTTTCGTGAAACCATCCACATATTTTAGAAAGGCTTGGTGCCATAACACATTTTAATGTTATTCTCTCCTCTTTTCAAGAGACGGGAGGGATCTGAAGAGGTTTGTCGATTCTTACCAAGGTGATATTAACTGGAAAGTTATCTACTTTGTCAAGGCTGAGGCATGACTGTATAGCACCCAAGCAAAAGGCTTCCTTTTTGCCAGATCATTTAGTGAATAGCAGTCAGTTTCTTTAACATTTTTGGATATACTACGACCTGGATGACTGAGAACCTTTACAGGCAAAATGTCAGTGAAAACAGTTTCAGTTGTCTGTTACTGTTATCGCCATCTATTTCTGTTAGCCATATTGTGATTATACAGTTTTAGGCAGTGGAGCCTTTTCATTACACAAAAGAATAATCTTCCCGCATTTGCTGACAAAATCTAACTTAATTTAGGATTTTAAATATGTCGAATGTTGCCAATAATAATTTGAAGTACAGACACAGCAAACCAAATTCAGATAACTACCAGCTGACTGTGATGTCTCCTTGCACTGCTTATATCTGGACCAAGCAGTTGCACTTGAACACAACATAAAGACTACAGCCAGCGGCCAGTTGGCACATATGTTCTGCACCTTTGTGAAAGGAGATAATCTGCATTCGTCATGCAAAAGAGGAAACCCAGCTAGGAGGCTAGGTAATCAGGCAGAACAGCATATATATGTGTGTGTGTGTGTGTGTGTGTATATGTATGTATAATCAATGTAATGTGACTACAGGAAGCATCTTGCTGTGACACTGTAACAGAAACTAAAACTTTACTGAATGGATCACGACTTCATCTGACAGCTATGGGGATCATTTATATTGATAGATATTTCATGAAATTACTTTGGAGACGTTCATATGGTCCTGCTGCTGTATGAAGCTGCAGGTATTTAAAGAACTCAGAGGAAACACTCCTACAAACAGCTTGAAGCAACAAACTAAACTTCTACTCCTGTTCATGTTTCGTAAAATCCCACATCACAGTAAAGTTCTATTTTATACAATTTAAACCTCCAATAGGTACAGCATCAAATGAATTAGGCTCATCTTGACAATATATGTTTTGTGATTGTGTGAGTCTCGTGTGTTCTGCCAAATTCTGTACCCTGCAGAATCCAATCCCCATTTGTTATCTATCCTTGCATAACACCGCAACTAAAGGCGCATGATATATTGTATGTCTTTAGCAATCTTTCTGACGTTTCTTAACCCATATTGGTGCAGACATGAGGAATGCCTGATGTATAGTTGTTTAACCTGAGCTGTGTGTAAGAATTCTAGGCGCCTGTAATATTATTAACCCTGACCCTGATGATGCACCCTGCTACAGTTGGCCCATATGAGTTAACTCCAGAACCTGTTACGTTGCGATGATCAGCCTTGGATGGACGAGGCCGACCTGATTATCTGTGCCCAGACTGTGATTTCAGCCTACACCTGGGCATTGAAACAACCGTCTGATAGTTGCATCATCAGTTGGACTGAACAGCATGGTGATAAACTCTTTGTGACCTTTACAGCTTGTGAATACATCTGTTCAAAGCAAAGTTCACACACATGGGCTATGTCGTACTGTGCATTTACAAGGATGACATGATGTGTAGAGTAGACCTAATAATTATGTCTTCAAACGTGACATCAAGACTTTGGGTTCCATTTTGATCAGCCACATTCATCTGCTTGACAGACTTAATAATAGTAATGAGTAATGAGCTGGCAGGCTTATAACAAATTATTAGCAGACATGATAACATGATAGCACATATGGCCTTTATAAAAATTGCAAAATTGTCAGTATTTTTACACCTGCTGGTTGTTACATTAATATCACACTACACGACTATTAGGCAGCATGTTATTAAATGAAGACAAAGAACGAAGACGGAACTTTTCCTCTGGGGAAATGTACACCAAATTAGATTCACCACAATCAATAGAAAGTTGTATGAAAACACAAATACTGTAGATATCTCAGTAAGATACGTGGTCAGCCTCCACAAGATGAAACGAGCATTTTTAATCCTTAATCAGCTCAAAATTGTGTTTTTGCTCTTCCGTCCATATACCTCTCAATTATAACTTCAAATATAAATGTAATTAGCGTTTTCAGGGCCCTTTGAAAAGAGCGGATGTGAATAATCTCTTCAATATATATGATTGATTGAAACATGACAGCTGAATTTCTTCATCATAAGAGCTATTAAAATCACCCCTGATGTGAAATATACCCCAAACTTCATTTAAACAGTGTGTTGAGTAACACTAGTGTGTAGCTGTGTGTATGTGTATGGTGGGACTGACAGAGTTAAAGTTTAGCAACGTTACTGAGATCGTAAATCTTGTTAAATTTCTCCCTAGTTATCGGTTTCAGACGTGATCATGTGCTGGTTGGCCCTAATTTATGCAGACAGGTTCATTAAATTCCCAATGAGCCCTTACAAATTTTGTGTCTTAGTGATAAATGCAACACACACAAACGAAAAGCTGTGCAGTTGTAAATGCGCGGTTCTCAAAGCACAATTTATGAGTAGAGGTATCGTCTCCTAATAAATTTACTTTGTGGTATCCAAGCAAACGAGATAAAAGGCAGAGAAGCCAAGAAATGATGCCCAAGGTTTGGGCAAATTACATAATGTGAAGTGAAAAGAAAATAATTGCATCTTTTCGTTTGTGTTTATTTGCTTTTCAGTAAACACACATTTAAGTGAGTCTTTCTTCAAACGTCAGCGCTCTGCCACTCTTTATCTCACACCATGAAAAACTAGAGAATATTGACCACCTGTGCAACAGATATCACAGAGCTCCCATTTTCTTACTGACATTTTGGACGGAGTAGCTTTATTTTCAGATCCTCAGTCAGCGGCTATGATGAGCCCATGTCTGTTAAGTGTCTATAAGATTTAAAAAGTCAGATAATGTTCTTATTCTGGACCTGACAATTCTTGTGCTTTTTAAGTCCTGACCTGCTCATACGCCACTGTTTAATTTTAAAATTAGTGTTTCTTGGCTGCAAGGTTTGTATTTACTCCTTATCACATTAAAAAAAAATAAAAAATTGTTCAGGAGTGGCCAAACTTTTGCATATAAATGTAACACAAAGTGACTTCAGGAGAAATTAGTAATTCATCAAATAACAAATGAAAAGCAGAACTTGTCAGCCTGTGTAGCTACACTAAGGTGCTCCCACTGAGAACTGGGGACTCACATTTTGGGAGATTCGCTTAATAATTCAACACGGCCTTAAACCAATTCCCTTCAAGTGCCCAGATGGTAATTTTATTAGGCAAATGCTCCGTACTTGAAAGAAATAATTTACTTGCCATCCTAAACTGGCAGCGTACCTTGGAGCCAAGCGGGATTCACTGTGCGGAGAATCTGTCGTGCGCTTCTTAGGGCTACTAATTCAGCAAAACAGTAATTTCATGGGTATCACTGTGTTTGTGTCACAGAAGCAGATGGGGAAGCTGTATTTTTTTAGGGCCATACGTATAAGATAATATGATCTTAATGGAGGATGAGCTGATATGTCAGACTGTGTGATTCAGACAGAAGGGGACATCCGTCCTCATTTCATGAAGTATGCTGTGCGTTTTACTAATTAGGTTCAAAGTGAAGGGAGACTGCATGTTCTTCTTTGAATGTGGCGAATTATTGTCACACTGCTGGGGAATGTCTTATTCCCTTGAGGGCGTGCCATTTTCAGCACATTCAGACATTTTCTTCCTGGAAGCTCTTTTTCTTCTCAGCCCTTGTCAACAGCTGGTCCCGTGTGAGGAAATGACAGTGACGGATACAAAGACGAGGCTTTATTTATTGAGTGTTGCTGTTTATTGTACAGGGCGTGAGTTTAAATCCTTGTTGTACAGTTCCCCTGTCAAGCTTGCCTGGGTAGAATGAAAGCATATACGCACAATGGCCTGAAGAGAGATGAGTGGAGAGCATTTTCTCATATCTCTGACCTTAAAAAACCCAGCCCTCTGGACAGAAACACCCACCGAGCTGTAGTCTACTACACAAGGAGTACTTCTTAATTATCAGCCTCGAAGCCGTTTATTTTTAAGATACCATTTAAAGGAGAGACACTGCGGAACAAACTGTTCAGAGAATCAGAGAGAGTTTTGAGTGGTGAAAATAGAGCAGTAAAGTGAATGGCAGTGACAGGGGGCTGACACTGGACTGCGTTGATTGACACTGCAATACTGTCCTATTCCTTTTGATGGGATTAAATTGTCATGACCTCTCAGATATGGAAATTGCGGCACCGATCTGAGGCTTTGCAAATGTCAACATTATTAAACTGTGAGAGCAGTTAAAGCAGTTAAAGGCACAGTTCACGCTTTCCCAGGGATGAATACGGAAGGCTGTACAGAAAGATTAGTCAAGGTGTGTGTTAAATACAACACAGTATCCGTTTTATTAAATAATATGAAGACTGGATTGGTGGACCAATGATATGAAGAAGAAAAAAACAAAACATGTTTCCTGTAGATGATCACTTTTCTTTTTTATATCTGAACCTTTCATTCACAATGAAAGTCTTATCCCGCAGTGCTCTGCCATAGCAGCCTTAATAAAAAGCTAATAACTCGGCGACTCTTGCTTTACTTATAGCCCAGGATCAGGGGCAGAGGGGGGAACTGGGGTGTGAAATAGACTCCAGTTAGCTGATGGACACATGAAGGACTCGGATGGTTGGTTGTCACTCACACAGCCAGAACCGCCTTTTCTCCATCAGAAGTCAAAGTATAAATCTAAATAGCCTGGAAAATGCTACCCCCCCCCCCCCCAATAGATCTCAGAAGTGGCTTCATCACAGGGAGTCACTCGGAGCGCAGACAGTGCGCACCGCCTCGCCTGCTCCTCCGTGCGGTAGGAGGGGTTGTAGTGACGCTGTTATCCAATAGGCACCGGCTTTCTCTGGACCGAGCGCAGCATCTCTGTCTCAGCGGCACTTTTGCGCCAGACAAGTAGGGACCGTCTCTCACTCAGCACCCGAGAAGAAGAAACGGGGAATTACTGACGTGTATTTTTGCGACGAAGAGTAATATCTTCTCCTTTTTTCCCCCCTTGTAACGCGCGGTTTTGCAAAGATGAGCGTTGGCTGCGTCATCTTGGCGTGCACCTCACTCGTGGTCGCGTCCTGGGTAAGATGAGTTAATTTCTGCATTGCTTTTTCGGCTGACAGTACGGTGGAAGTGCTGCACTGCTGTAGAGCTTTCTTGGGCTGTGCAGAGCGCTGCAGGAGATCCCGAAAGTGGTTGCGAACGGCTCACTTTCCCCCTCATAGTGCTGCGCTTTAGGCAACATGATGCCTGTAATGGAACCTAATACGGTGCATTTTAGATGAAGACCAGGTTTGTTTGACTGTGGTGCAAAAAGTCACTGAGAACTCAGTTCCTTCTCCTCCCCATCCTCTCGTCCTAATAAACTGCAGTGCATTGTTGCAGAGGACAGTTTACGCATTGTATCTCCCCTCACCTCGCAGTTGCAGAAGCTTAGGCTATTGGACAATTACAGGAGAAAAGGAGCAATTATCATCTGATTTTTTTTATAGTCAAACTTGGAAAATGATCTTCTACAATCCGCCTTATTGTTGTGGTACTTTGTTGGGCTTCGCTGATACGGAGTCAGGGAAATACTGAGTTGGCTATAATACAGAACAAAGTGCAGTAGCCTACATTAGAGGGATGAATCAGGTGGATCTCTGCATGTGCATCCTTCCTTCCTTCTGGATGCTGTGAGCCTGCAGCTATTCTTATTATCAACAATAGATTTGAATAGAATTAGGCTTTTTTTCTTTATTATTTTACACACTCACAAACTCAGCGTGCAGTGTTCCTGCCATATTCATCATCTTTATAATGCTCATTCTTACTGTCACTTATATGTTGCTTGAGTTACATATGGTTTGTATTGATGAACCTCGTGTTTGAAACTCCCATGAGAATCTGTTTTACTTCCCTGAGTCTGTGCAGTTGTCTTAAGCCTCAGATGTGAATTTCCACAGTGACGGTCCGTGTGCAAAATGCTCTATTCTGAAGTAAATCACTCACTGTGGCAAGGGAGGCTGTGAGGTTCAGTATCGGGCTGAAAAGGCTGTGAGATCAGCTCGTGACCCCGTGGCCGCAAGTCAATTTGCCAATGCTTAACAGGCCGTCTTGTTTTATTCCTCAGGGGAGTAAGGCAGGCCAGCCCCTCAAATCCCCCTGCAGACCGGGCTTCTCCCAGAACTTCTACACGGTGATTGTCTCGAGAGGTGTGCTGCACGGACAGAGCATTCTCAAAGGTAAGTCAGGAGTTCATGTATTGACTGAGGATATTTTCTCTCCTGTGCCCAGATGCGTCCCCAACCTCACTGTGTGACTGACTGAGTGAGTGTGTGTCTAAATTTGTGTGTGTTGGGCATATATTATAGTACTCAGCTTTCCATCACAGAACACACTCTGGCTGTGCAACACAAGGGGCTCATCTTCGGCACAGACATACTGAGGTTGAACGTGGCTAGGGTTTAAAAAATTGATTAAACATGATGTGACAGCAGGTGTGATGCATTCTGTTCAAGAGCTCTCGTTTGATGTGAAGTTTCATTGATGAGTGAGCACCTAAATTGCGCTGATTGTGGTAAAAACAATGCATTGCTTCTGTTTTTTTTTGTTTGTTTTTTTGACTGACGAAGCAGCAACCTCCTTGAACTGACTCATTTCAAATAGCTTGTTCCCTTCTCTGCATATTGCAGCTGGAAGCCCGAAACTTTCTTTTATTTCCAGTATTCACTGTAGTAAGTTTTCTGGTCCTTTTATTCCTTCTACTATTATTCCTTTTTTTTTTTTTTAGAGAAATTCTATTCTGTTTTCGTTTGCTCCATTTCTTTTCAGTGCAGGCAGTGTACTGAAGCCACTGTGAGGTTCATCACCTGCCATGTGAAATTATTCTGCAGGTTTTTTTCAGTGTGCCTCTTCTGTTTGCTGGAGAAAACCCTCCTCGTAATGGAAATAAATCCCCACAGCCACATTCCAGTGTTCCAGTTTGCATAATTGACAGAGAAACAACACCTTTGACATTCACTGGATGAGCTTCTATAACAAAAAACACATTATATCTCGAACTTTAAACTTCTAGGTGATGAAATTGCTCCCAAGTTAAGGATAGAGGAAGGATTTGAGTCATATTACTTCAGCATTTGTAACATTTGAGATATTTGCTTTCTGCAATAAGAGTGGAGAGACTCGGTTTTGCTTAAATAAATATAGGTGGTTTCACTTTTCCTTCCTTTTCTTCCCTCCGTCCTTGTAGACTGCTCCTCACACTTGTGCGTAACAGCTCAACAGCAGCGTACAATGAGCTTAGCTCTCCCCTGACACCTTGCTTTTATAGCCAAATATTTGTCTATTGTTACGTGAAATGCTATTTGCCAGGAGGAATTGGCACTTTCGTTGTAACAGCTGTTTGAGCATTTTCCGACTGCAGGCGAAACAATTGAATTATTCTGGAGGTTATTTTGTTATTTGGGAAGCTGACAAGGACGGTGCAGCCGGTCAGTGGGGAGCCACTTTGCCTGAAGGGGCTCAGGGGCTCAAGGTTTCTGCCTGCTTGGAAATTGGCTGAGATGGCCTTTCTGACCCAAACACAGTCAACAGAGCGCGGTGTATCTCAGCAGATAGTGTATGTCGGTCCCTTCTCTGTTATTTTGTGTTAAATGCACATGTGTCTTTCAGGGGAATGTTGCACACACGTGACATGTCTTCGAGTGCAAACTGTTTTGTTGCCAACACTTTAATTCAGAAAATGTCACAGCAAAGCTCAACTGCATCATTTTGATTTACCTTTCGTGCAACAGCAGCAGCTCGGGCTTATTACCTTTGCTTCCAGTCTCTCTCTTTCATTTTGTCTGTCTCTGTGTTTGTTCTTTGTGAAAATCAATCTGAGGGCTGTGCCGTCCTCCCAACTGGCCATTCAAAGGGATATGGGCTGCAGCAGCTTAAAGCCCTCGTGCAGTGATTAATGTGCAGTGGCTGGCCTTACTGAAGGTTTGTTTTCTATACAGTGGGACACAAAGTGGGAGGAAGGCTTTAATACTAACGCCACAATATGTATAACCTGAAACTGTCACTTTCCAAGAAAATTAATGGGGTAGGGATGAAATGTGGGAGGGTCTGGAATGCTCCAGAGCTGGATAGGGGGTAGCTGGGCCGCTGTGGGCCATGGCTGTTGTCTCCCTGGAGAGATGGACAGTGAGCAATGGGGAGAGGACCAAAAAGCTTTGGCCCAGCAGGTGCAGTGTGAACCAGGCTTCTGTTTCTAGTGGCTGAACAAAATGTGGATCTCACCCCTTTTCATGTGAGGTGGAAGGGGGAGTTTTTTTTTCTTCTGTTTATTGTTTAGATGGTGTGTGGGTAATTTGGGAACGGCTATGCAACATTTTTCATGTCAAATTCATTAACACTAATCTCAGTTAATTGAAGGTGTTGCAAATATCATGCTTCATGCTCACCTGGTTGTCACACAGCGTGCCTTATGTGCCACTGCGTGTGCGTACTGACAGGACCATACTGGTGTTTTATCACACTTTCTATTACTGCTGACAATTTTACAATGCACACTGTAATGATTAAAATGTTTTGCCTCCAAGGAACCCATTGATTTATTTTTTTTAAATTAATTTCAGTATGGACTGAAAATATAATTGTTGAGACTTTGAACTTGCTTGAGATCGGTTACCTTTCTAAGTAATGCATTTGTTGTTGTTTGAGTTGTGCCTGCATTAACTAGCACACTTTAAAATGAGCCAGAACTTCTGGGCTCATATATTAAAGAGTTTTTTAGCCTAAAAAGATTAGATGAATCTCTGACTGACAAAGATGGGGAATGGCATGCAACAAAGGACCCCGACCAGCTCATGCTTAATGCCTGGAAGCAATAGGCTATCAGGGCACCTAAATCTGCAATTTTATCTACAATACACAGTTTGACTTTTGACCTTCACAGGACAAGCAGTTTCAGAAGATGAATAAATGACACAGTTTGACATGAGGGGATTTTTTCAACCTCTCTTTGCTTTGGTTCCCCACCTATTTGACTTGTCACCCTGTGTCCAATAAGTGCCCCATTAGAGGTCGGACCAAAGAGCAATTTTCCCTTCCCTTCTCTTACATCTCCGGTACTTTCATTTTAATATCTGTTAAGTCCAGGAGGTAAAATAAAAAAAGAGCAAAAATTACAATATTTTATACAATTAGAATTCTCCTCCTTTCCCGTCTTGAGATTGTCCCAATCCCTGAGATTTCTTTTTCTCCGTCCTGACAACTATGTTGGGAACAACAATTGCTTGAAAAATGTGAAAATGGAGATACTTGCTTTCCACTGGATTGTGATAAAATTGAAATTAACGGAAACCACGATGACATCTAGAGCCCACCAAATACGATGAGATATAAAACCCTTAATTTAAATAATATACAATTCGTAGTACACATACAGTACTACAGTAATGTTTAACAATGGTATGGTCCTTTTATATTTGCTTCTTTCATGTACTTCTCCCCGTTTAACGCTCAGGAATTGAAAGGTCATTTTTGAATTGTAATGCATCATTCAGTGTCCCCTTTGGTCATTCTTTACTGGCTTCATAGGTTAAAAGGGTTGTTATGGCTTTGTGGTTGACCATAGGAGACCTTTGTTTAACTAACTCGCAAATCTCTGCCCTGCCGCAAAGTTGAGCGGAATAAATCGTCCCGTGCTCACATGGAAATGTTTGTCTGGGAGCTGGGTCGGGATTGGAGGGAAAGGCTGTGGCACACAGGCAAGCAGACAGCCAGGCCTCGAGCTGTGATTCGTGCAGATTCCCACTGTGGCCAGATAAGCCATGAAAAGAAATATTCCAGTGATTGCACATCGCTGTGTAAACCATCACCCCGCTCCAAGAGCCGGAACAGACACCTAGGAACACGGGCGACGGGATGTGGCCCCGGCACAAAAGAAATTGATTTGAAATACAGTTCAGTCAGGATAGTGCCTCTTTAAGTCGCTGTCAACGCATATTTGAAAAGACAGCAGTGATGAGTTTCACCCTTTGCACCTCACCAGTCCTGGAAAATAGCACAGCAACACTGTGTGATTTAGACGCTGGTCTGACTGCTTGCTTTGCCTTATGTCGCCAAGATTTTGTGACAAAGCGAGTGGCTTTGATGGATTTACTGGATTGAAGAAACCTTTTTTCACTGGAAAGAGGTTTAGAAAGAGGCGGTTTATTGTGGCCAAATGAGTTAAAAAAAAACATTGATGAGAGCTTACTATTTCCTGGCAGCAAGAGAAATAATGGACAGATTTGAACATTAGTTAACCAGACAGACTGGATCTTTTGTTAAAATCTGCACTTTTCCACCTCGTGTCCACACTGCTCCTTCCAAGAGAATGGGCTTGTTTTCATTTCCAGTCCCACTGTTGTCTCTTGAATCACAGGAGATGAACTTACTCTTTGAAAAAATAATCCACAACTTTAGTGTGTTTCCTTGCTTCTTTCAACCCTGGGCTTTTAATTTAAAATTGGATCTTGCGGTGCATACAGGGGAAAAATTAAACTTACTGTACTTTAATCTCAAAGATTAATTTAAGGAGGATCCTGCCTTCATCAGCTGTAAGCTTTCAGCATGGATTTCCAATTGATTAATTCCGTCTCTAAAAGTTACACATGCAAAAAGACTTGTAACATGACCCCAATTAGACTATAGTAGGGAAATCTGGCAAAGAGCCATATCTGCTTTGAAACAGCCAGCTCTGCGTTTGCTGTTCTGGGGAGAACTTCTGACTCCTAACCTACTATCCGAAGTGACAGAGCTTTCATAAGTACGTCCAGACCCAAGAACTGGAGGGTGGGGGAAGGATTATGTTTCCAGGCATTTGATAAGCGGGATGCTGTTTTCCTTCTGACTCACGATCGTCTCTCTTGTCCTCCAGAGAGTCTTTCATCTCTGCAGCCAGGACCTGCAGTCTGTGGCGAGCTGATAGAATACAGGTACAGAAGATGAGCCACATCATTTCTCTTTATCTCGCCTTCCTTCTCACCAAACCAAGCTACGCTCCTATATCCCTCAAACTCCCTATAACATGACATACATGCTGAGCCAATTCCATCAAGCAAGCCACCCAAGATATAGTACATGCCACAGCACAATGCTTTTCATCCTGTTTTGTAGTCATTCCATCTGTGGAGGTAGTAAGTAAAAAATGGGGGTTTGATAAATGGGAAACTGGCTGTCAGCAGAAATATTATTGTCAGGGCTTCCATGTGAATTTTATTAGTTCTGCTGCACTGATCTCCAGTGCGCTCCACAGTGTACTGGTATTAGCTTTAGTCATGGTCGATCGCTGGGTCTTGGTATGTACTCTCCTGGAGTTTCATTACAACGCAGATAGTTTCATTGCTTTTCCATATGGCGATCACTGAGAGGCGAGCATCATTCATCTGGAGCCCATTGTATTTATGGCGATAAAGTGTCAGAGACAAACTACGAGTCTCACACTGCATTTTAAAAAAACGCTGTCGGCATGAGCTCCGCCTGGTGAGATTATGCTGCAGATCTACGTTTTCTGACAAACTAGAGGTGAGCTAATTGTTCCCTGGATTCTGACCTTCAAAAGGAGCCAACTATGATATTATCTGACCTCAGATTGCATCTGCAAGAGCTGGCGGCTGTGGGTTAAATCATAGAGTGATTAGAAGGAAAAAAAGAGGCACCTCTGATGGTGTTAGCCAAAGAGAAGTCCTTGGAAAGGGATTAACGGATAAGAGAGAGGACTGTTTTGGACGAGGAATTTACTGTGTTTCAGGAGTTGAAACAAGGACATATTTAGTGCAAAATATTCATGGGCAAAGTTTGAAGCCGTGTTTTCTATTTCCAGAAACCATCTCCAAATTACAGTTTAACCCTCCTCAGTGTTCTGTACATACATTATCAAAGAGAGGAGGAGAAAGGAGTCTTTTGAAGGAAATGCATGGCGCCTATGCCGCTGATGACCTTGTATTCTGTGAAAACTATTTGCATTTGTTATTGAAAACCTTTTTTTAATTGACCACCCTCTCTCACAATCGATGTGTATTAGCACTTTGCATCTCAGTGCACTTTAACGATCCTTGGCCTTGATTAAGACTCTATTGGCTTTTTTTTTTTTTTTTAGCCGTGCAGGAATGAACCATTTTCCCACTCGGAGACCTCTGTTTCACCTCTTCGCTGCGAGTGTGTAACCCAGAATCCACCAGTTCATTACAAAGGTTTCCACCCCTCCTCTAGGCTCGCAAGATTTACATGCATCTGAATACAAATCAGGCCTTCAGTATTGAAGTGATGTTTCTTCACCTCAAATTATTCACTTGCCTGTTATTAGGCTTGTTTGGATTGTCACAACAAGGCACACTGCAGGGTCATTTCCGTGGATTATTGGATAGATAATGAGTATTACAATGAATAGAAAAAGTGGTTTAGCTACAACGAGCCAACAAAAGAAACTGAAAACACAGAGCGAGCCCTTGGTGGTAGCGCCATCTGTACATATTAGGAAAAAGCTCAGTTTTTGCCAATTTTCTATTTGCGTTATCACCTTTTGGAAATTGTGGCTTTTCAAAGTTGTAAGTGGCTTAGAGTCATGTCATGCTTTTTTTTCGTCCAAGCAATGAGATAGAATAACGTGCCGTATAGACTACAAATATACTCTAGTTGACCTCGGTCACACACTGCATGAATGTTTGGAGTCTTTTGAGCCACTTGCGATTGTGTATGTCTGTAATTACTCTGGAGTGGATCTCTGTCAGAGAAGAGGCCCCAAAAATCCTCAGATCCATTCAGTCATTTTTGTGAATACCAAGACGGCTAGTGGGTGATAAAAACAGAGAATGTAGGAAAAGAAAAGATGGAGGCAGAACTGGTTCTTGTTGGCATACATCCGAGGGCATCCTGGATCATCGTCCATTCCAAGCCACTTTTCGTGTATATGTGAAGGATGCCATGAAACTTCCACAAACTACGCCCATCGTGAACATATTTACAGTATGTGTTTACTGAGCTCTGGGAACCTCTACCTACCCTAACTGCCCATTTGCTCAGCTGTGCCTCCTTATTTTTCTCCCCCACCCCCATTTTCATTCCTGAGTCAGGGGCTGAAAGTGACATACAGCTTCTCACTTTATTGATGAATTATGACCAAGCGGTTTGACCTTGTGCTTCCACTTGACCTCACATGTTCTCCAACACTCATATCCTCAGTCCGCGGCACCGGAGGAGATGAAAAACACGGCCCAATCAAAATGATTTACGTTTGGCTCGACTCTACACATAGATCCTTCTAAGCTGCTGCTAAATGCATCTCCAGAGGACCACTGTGTTGTGCCGTAGTGCAGTTTCTAAAGCCACGGGGCTTTTGCTATTCTATCGCCTTAATTAAAAGACTACACTGTCAAGATGCCTTTGTTCTACAAACTCTAATATCACAAAAGTCCCTCGCCAGAGTGGGGCTGGTGCTCCACTTTGTCCTCTGGATTAATTTAGCTCGGAATCTATATTTGATCTGGGCATCCGCACGCATGCACTGGTTTTTATTTTTGTTGAATGGGTAAACACACAGTTATATATTATATATATATATATATATATATATATATATATATATATATATACAGTATATACAGTATATTTTATATACAGTATATTTTGTGCACTGTGTGTATTTGTGTTTGCATGTGTTCGTAGGCAGTGCTCTATCCAGAGGGTGATTATCTTAAATGGAGAAATTAAAGGATTACAAAGCAGCCCAGTAATCCAGCTGTCAATCTCACAGCTCATTAAGCAAAGGAGAGGGATGACGGAGGGAGAGAAGGAGAGAGATGCGGCACACTTAGAGAGGATGAGAGAGGTGGAGGGTGAGAAAGAGGAGGATGTTTATAGTGGTAAAGATGTAAACGTGTCAGTCAAACAGAGAGGAAGCTTTTCTTTGATTTCCCTAATATTAATTAAAAACTTTCATTACTAGAACAGACAAACTGATTTCACCTCCGCATCTTAGATGAAATACCTCATAGAGAACAAATGCAGTGAGATCTGACTGTAAAATTCAATTAGCAGCACGCTGTTTGAATATAAAAAGTATGACATTAATCAAATTGCACTTTTTGGTGTTAATTGAGTGAAACTGAATGAAAGATGTGAAGGTGTGACATTTCTCAAAATATTATTTGCACTCCTGATTGCAATTCTGTGCTTACAAGCTAGAAGTGGAGACGCTGTAACACTGCTCAGTTGTTGGAGTTTATCATTTGTTCAGTGGTAGGATCGTCATGACACCTTTCAGTAGAACCCATCTTAAGGATTCACAGTTGCGTCTTTAAGTTCATGTGCTCAGTTGTGACCGGCTTGCTTCGTGGTTGCTGCTATTCACCGTTTTAAACAGCAAATGACTGAATGCAGCTGCAGTGACAACGCAGCTACATATAAACTGTGTGTGCGCGCTGCAGATTAGCCTTGGTGTTGAGAGATATACAGCATGGCAACCATTTTTCGCCTGGCTCCGAGGCACATAAAAGAAACTGTTGGGGAAGCGATGCCGCCGTAAAAGAAAATAGAAACACAAATCCTGGCTCCATCATGGGGAGAAGGGGTCGAAATTGCATCTCCTATGGCGGTGACTCTTTTTGGATTTGATTGTATCAATTTGCTGTCTATTTTGGATCAAAAAAGTGGGCTGGGTGCAGGTTGATTTGCTCCGACACAGCGACTTGTGAATGCCCGCTGCTGTTTTTTTTGTGCAGCTCCTCTCGTTAAAATTTGAAACTCATTGTCTGTGTTTTCGTAGCATAAGATCAGAAAAAAACAAAAAAACAAAAACAGTACAGTCATTAAATAAAGTCTTGTTAGAAGGTTTTTGTTAGGGCTGGAAGCTGAACCTGAAAACAGGCAAGTATTGAAAACATGTATCCAAAGTATTGAATGATTGCAATGTGTGCTTATTATTAATAATACTTACATACATCTGGTATTTTAACGCTTACAAAATATTGTATCTCACCCTCTTAGATGTGTCAGTGTAAACAGTTAACACCTGCTTTTAGTCTTGTAATTTTATAGACGGGAAGCAATGAGACTGGTTGATTTGTCGAATTAATTAAGCACAGCCAACTGGGCCGTACTTTCTGCAGGCAGGCTATTAGAAAGAGCTCATCCTGGCTGGGATTCAGATGGCTGATTTGGAAATCAAAATATGGAACCATGCTCCTTCCTGTTGTGATGCAGATCTGTTTGTGGGAGGCCGACAAATCTGCAAATATGCTTTGCTGACCAGAATCAGCAGAGGATATTCTATTCTGAGAACTGTGATATAGTTTCGTCTATTCTATTTTTTTTTTCTCAAGATTTGAGGTCAGTAAAGAGTTTTTTTTTCTTTCATTCCTAACAATGCTTTCTTTCCATGAACATATTATCACAAGATGTTTCTTAGAATCTAATGCAGCTAATCATGGTATTACTGCCTCTGGTTTGAATCAAAAACTAGCTGATTTATATTTAGAGCTGCATTTATTAAGGGGGAGCAGGTCACACAGACACACACTAACATACACTTTAACACAGAGGTTAATTTGTTGTAGCAGAGGCCCCTGTAGGTATCTGCACAAATGTTAAATGTGCTATTATACTATTAGCTTTGACCTCCAGATGGTTTCCCTACATTACAATATTCCACCTCCAGGTAGATTCATTCCCAGTCTCCTCCGGAGAACAAGCACACACTTAAACTGGCAGGTAAAAATATTTTACATTTCTAAATCTGATTTTGCCTTTTGTACTGCTTCTCGCGGTACAAAGTGACACATTTGTGCGCTATGTGTGATAGAGACATGCTGCAGATACACGTGAGAGCGTTCTAGCCATCGGCTAGCAACATTCAGAAATTCACATGAAACATCATTACCATGCCAAAGACGTCCCAGGCTGCACACACACACTTATCTTTTGTTGTCTGCGCATGAAAAGATGGAAATTTAGTCTAAGCTTGATGTGTGGCATTTTATTCTTTATTTAGCAAGACGCTGGGAATTTGTAGCAGTACAGAGGAAAATCTGAGGTTGAGAACCCACGTTTTTTTTTGATTGAAATATGGGAGCAAATCAATGGAGCCCTCCTTTTCGCTGGCAACGTGCAATGCAGACACATGCTGGTAGCATCGATCACAGCTTCAGAAGAATCACAGTTTTCCTCTCCCGCTTCGCTCTGTCTCTCTGTGTGCCTCTCTTCCCCTCTCGTTCTCTTTCTCTTGTCTCTTTTCTCTCTGTAGCCTCGTTTAGGTTTTCAGATAAAAATAATAGCTCTGAGAACCAGCAGAGAAGAGAGGGCTAGAGAAGGAGGGGCTGGTGGTGTTGGTGACAGTGTTTGTGCTCTGCACCACAACCCAGCAGTAAGACAATAAGAGGCAGTCTGACTAACTGTGGCCTCTGGGAATAGACGCTTTCTTATTGCCATAAACTGCAATTTAGCCCGCCTAAAAGAAAAACGGAAACAACCGTATTACTGTGTCATCATGATTACAGCCACCACAGGGCTGTGGCAAAATGAATGATGGCTGTTCGATCCAGGCATCTATTTAAATGCGGTGTCAAATTTATAGCTGTGTAAAGCAGTCTAACATCAAGGCTAATCCAAATGATGACACGTCAAAGCCGCCACAGAAAAGTGAAAGATGCTTCTACGCCAGTTCTGCTGTACAGAGTGTGTTTCTCCTCTGTACTTTTGTGCCTTTTTGTTCAAACAAAGATTATTATGCTGGTGGTATTTGCATACAACAGCACATGTCTATGCTTTAACGTGTAGCCTTGCAGCCTGCAGGTTCCTGGCTGAACATGCTGTAGACCCTTCTAATCTACCCGTCTGAATTCTGACCGGAGGGTATAGTAAGCTTTGAACAGCGCTCTGAAAGTATCATTATGAAGCCGAGAGTTAAACGTCCTGGTTGAATAAACTCCGTTGCCCCGCAGGCCCATGGACCTATTGCGCATAACTCACCTGTCATGAATAAACATCCTCCGTCCATAGATATCTGGTGGGGTTTCTGAATTCACACAATGATTCACGGCCTAATTTGCATTTGTGTAATGCTTTTCCAAGATTATATTAAACTATTGAAGTACCATGCGTTGCTTTGACCACGGCGATGGTCTTGCCTGTTATTTATAAAGCTTTTCATGCTCGGGTCAGGTTCAGGGCCTGTAGAGCTCATTATTGTAGAGCTAGGGTGGATGTTGGCAGCAAAACAAGACCATCTTCCAACCTCAAGCCCTGCAGCATGCTGGATGAAATATGAAGAGGAGTTGAAAGAAGGACTGAGCATCACTGCATTCATCAACATAGCCAGCTGCGTAACAGTTTACACTAACAGGAAAGAATGGGTTTATTGTCAACCTTCGTTTTTCACTGTATGAGGATATTTTCAAAAGAAACAAAACAGTTGCTGATGACATATGGTTGTCTTCTCTCAGTGCCAATCTCACGTAATTAAAGTTTCATGCAACAAGAAGTTTTGTTGTAACGTGGTGGAACTGTCTGGCTCACTCAGTGTTCTACCTGTTGAATACCTCGCGGCGCTCTGGCTTTGGGGCCTGAGATTTGCATGTTTGATGAGTCCACTTGTTGAACCACCAGCATATTTTATTCGTTGTAAAAAGGTTTCGTACTCCGCCTCATTCACTTCTATCCCTCCAACATTTTTATCGCACAGGCAACGCGGCCGCTTCCATCACACAAAGAAACCACTGCAGGCAGAAAAGTTGAGCCAATTTTATTTATGTAATAACTTCAACATACGGCCCTGCTTTGGCTTTTATCATCAGTGGTGCCATTGTTAATTTAGGTTGGACAAGGCATCTTGGATCTCCTCGGCACACGTAAACATACACCACTTCCTTTGCTCTGTGAAATCTCTGGAAATATTTCAGCACTAGCACTTCCTTCCCAATTCACTGTGTTAGTAAGATCTTAGCAACCACTTCTAAGCTGCCAGCAGAGGAGACAATGCAAGAGTAGCTCACTTTGTATCCTTAATAGGCATTAACAGAGACTAGCAGCAGTGCCAGGTTTAAAATGTGCTCTGAAAGTATTCTTAAAAATGCTGTTTCTACAATAGTCTCTGAATCATTAACCCCTCGAGTCAATCCCAGTTTTCTGAAGGCCTCATCCACTTGCCACCACATTTAACAACATCAAAATAAATTAAATAAAATAAAAAATCAGGGATGCCACAGATGTAGTTAATGGAATAATGCAGATTGTGATGATTTGTAAAGATGCAACTAAGCTGGATAGAGTGACCACACTGGAGCCATACTACTACACACACGCACGCACACACACAGACACACAGACACACAGACAGACAGGTCATTATATTTGCGGGTGTAATTCTATCAAGCAAAGACATCATCATGAATGGGTCATACATGGATCAGTAGCCTTAAGCCTCTCCTCTCCTCTCCTCTCCTCTCCTCTCCTCTCCTCCATTCACCTCTCTCCTCCGTCTCCTTGGTCTTTGTTTTTATTTCTTCCCTTTCTTCCCCATGGAAGACTTTTAGATCCAATTTGCAGTCCTTTCTCTCAGCTTCAGTGTATTCACCAGCCTGAAGCTCTGCGTGAACTTCTCTTCACACTCTGGAGATTGTATCTGTCGTTCCAGGGAGAAATGGAGCAAAAACGTGATAAGAAGTTGACAGGGGCCATCAATTTTTTACTTTTTATTGAACATATGATACATACACTGTATAGTTAGTTCTGTGCGTGTGTCCGTCATATATGCACACTTGATCTTCCCCCCATTTTCAATAATCTTACCACACACCACCACAAGTCAGAAGCGGGGCCCTTGCAGGCTGCATTCTAAATACTCTCAAGGCTGGAGGCAAAGCAACATGAATTTCAATGAATTATTAAACAGGATTATTTATTTACTTCCTCCGCACCCTGAACCACCTAACTGGCAAATCTACATAGCATTTTTTTTCAAACCTGCGGCACATTTGTATGCATAATTTACTCTCATGGCTGAATATTTTCTTTAGAATGTCAAGTTTAGTCTATTCTCTGCGTACCTTTGGGAATAAGCCCTATGGACTTGAATTGTTCAGAAGTAAAATCCTGATGGACTTTGATTGTACGTTGAGCTGCACTTATCTTCATGAAGAGATTGATTTTGAATTGTCAGTTAGCATAATTTGTTTTGTGGCCATCATATGGTTCATCGGAATTTTGCTTTGTTTCAGATTAATGACATCCTGCGAATCAAGTTGTATTGTGTGGTGGGTGAGTTTGTGCCAAACGCATGTGTGTGTGTGTGTGTGTGTGTGTGTGTAAGGCGATGTTGTCTGCGGGAGAAAGAGATGAATAAGCGAGCAGAGGACTGGAGCCCTGCCAGCCCGAGAGACTCCGACGCACTGCAGATGAGCCAAACCTCCATCCATTCACATGGGGCTCTTCGTGGTGGGGTGACGACATGCCCCCACCATCAGTGTGTTCGGCGTAATTTCGTTGATGTGTGCTGTAAATTAGCTGTTAAACTTCCCTCAACAGAAATTTAGCTTTTTTTTAAAGACATGATTAAATATCAAACTAAATCTCATGATCCAACAACCTTGGTTTCTTTATGAAAGTTTAATGAGAAAATCTTGCCGATCCCTTGGTAAGCAAACATATGTATTTATAAAACCATGCCTTGGGTCATTGACGGCACAGCACACATCAACTGTGGAGCCTTAATAAAATGCTAACAGCCCACGGATAAGTGAATAGAAAGAATATTTGACCTACACAAATAACACAGATGAATATCAAGGTAAATGAGAAGGCTCGGCTGCTCCAGCTGTCTCAACCAATCAGTATAGATGTCTTTACATTTTCACTCACCCTGGGTGATGGTGTGTGTGTGTGTGTTTATGTGTGGTCCGAGACAACAACAAGAGTGCAGTGATGGAAAAGATCCAGGAGGGTAGGATCCCGCTAGTTACTGTGCAGCATGTGTCTGATAACACTGATGGAAAGATGAATATTTTGTGTCTGTGCGGAATGTGTTAATGAGTAGAGCCCTCAGGGATAATAAATGCACATGAATTGAGGTGTGTTAAAAAGGCTTCTTTCTCTGTGAAGCCTTTCTCTTACAAAGATTTATCATTACTGAGGAATCGTCAGTTTTACTGTAAGAGTGTACTTATATACACACTAACACACACACATACACTGTACATTCCAGAGAATAATCATGGCTCTGTAAATATTTCTTGTCAGCTGTATTTACGCATACATTGAACGGCACATGGATTAAATGAAGACTTTAGAACTTAGAATCCGAATAGCCTTTCACCTGCCTGTTTTTGTTTTTAATCTAGATGTCACATTTTAAATGCAAGGTCATGAGTCAATTTTGCTTTAAAAAGATGTGTGAAGAAAAAGACAAAAGTCAAGCACAAATCGCTTCCTCTTGGACTGGAAACCCAGGAACGGGGTTTCCAAGGGAGTAAAAAGGCAAGAAAGTCAAAGATGCCCTCCCACGCAAAGCAAAAAAACTGAACTTGAGATCAGCTGCACGGTAGCACGTGGCTGCCACCAGGACAAAAAGAAAAACCTCATTGGCTTTCCATACCTCATTGCATACACCCGTGTCAAAGTGATATATGTTTCTTGCATCATTATGACACACCAACATACCACAAACTAAAATAACATCTTTTATTGCAAGATGATAAGGCAGTACTTTATTACAAGAAAACATATAAATAAAAGATCAAGTCCTGGCCTATTGTGAGGATGTAAATGAGTTGTTACATTATATTATAATAAAAAGACACCGTTAAAGTCATTGAAGGTTTCTTGTTCTAACGAAATAATTGCTTAATAACAAAACCACATGATACGCTGCTGTCATAGCTTGCTCGAAGTTTCTTGAGCTGTTCTCTGCGTACTGTGTTCAAGAAAAGAAATAAGAGAAGTTATTCTCATAGTTTCCCACAGCTGGTGCAGAGCACACCTCCGACCTCTACCTCTCTCTGACTAGTCGAGCTAACAGGGTTCGTGCCACCATCTTTTCCACATGTGCTGAATGAACTGAAGTCGAGTGGAACCGCAGGAAGCAGTCTGATGTGTGATCGTGGTGCTATATGTGATGCTGTTGAGTGTGGGGGCCGGGGTCTGGCGGGGTCCTCCCGGGGGGGCCTCACCTCTGAGCTACTTGCTCCTGAATGTCTCTCAGAAGTGCTGGGGGAAGGTTAAGTGCTGACAGGGGGTGCATAATGGCTTCCTCAGGTTATGTTATGTTGGGTGAGAGAGCTGTGCTGCGTTGTCATATGTAGTCTTGTAAATGCTGTTGTGTCAAATCCAGCTGAGCTGAGCTGCTGCGCTCGGGTTACGCGGCCAGCATAATCGTCAGAGAAAGGGTAGTATTCAGGCCGGCACTGCGCTGATACGCTCTGACATGAAGATGTGCGGGGGATAGTTGCATTAAAAATCTCACAGGGCCCCTCCCTTTCATCACATGGCCACGCACTGCGCCATCCACAGCGGGGTATAAACAGAGGAGGGATGCACTGATGACATGCTGTCGAGAAGAAACAGGGTGAAGAGCTGAGCTGGGCTAACGCAGGGAGACAACAACACTGTGCCTGCTGCTCTCTGTCTGTCTGCTCCCGTTCCAGTCTCTCTCTCTCATATACATTTGCCTTTCTCTTCAACATCATCATTTTTCTTCCTGCGGTACGATTTGACATTTATGCTTTTGGTGTGGTCTCTTGTCTAGCTTGTGTTGAACCTTCCTGTAATGCCTCTGCCTATTTTATTTGTTTTACTGAATCAAGGCCACAACAGTGAGCTCTGACAGGCCTCTCCATCATGCTCGGCCTAGTGATTGATCTCAGAGGGGCTTCGGGAGACTAAGGACTTACAAAACAAACAAGCTAACAAACAAACACGAGATGAGTGTGAAACATCTCTCCCACACACCAATGTACTTTTCTCGGTGACAGCTGAGGTAAAAGCCGAACGGTTTAAGTTAAATAATCACATTTCTGTCTTGCCTGTTGTTTGATTAAGATGAAGCAGTTTCCAGCACGTTTTTGTGTTTTTAGATGTGAGCACTCACAGTAAAAGCCCTTTTATTCACACTTATTTAGATTAGGCTCCATCAGCCCATTAGCATGGAGGCTGTGGCCCCTTGGCAAGCGCTCTGCTTCTGACATCCAACTCAATCATTTATGCTGGCCAGTGCTACAGTCCATGTCCAGCACGGAAAGATGGCACATAGGCAGGGGGGCGGCAGCCTGCTCCTCAGATGTCCTCACTGCATTTGTATAAATCAGCACAGTTCAACTGAGCCCCATGTGCTGTGAAGGACAGTATTTCAGCAGATATGTTATGTATACAGTTTTGCAGCTCTCTAAGTCAGATAATATTGATCCACAGAACCCTTTCAGTGCCACCACCAAAGAGGAGACTGTCTGAGCTACACCTGCTTGATTGCTACATGTGTGAAATGGGATCCAAACTGCACTGCAGTCGGCTTCCATTTACACAGAGGGCTCCATTGATAACAAATGGTAACAGTGAGATCTCAGAAGGATGTCTGGGTAAAATGGTCGGCTCATTCAGCGGGGCTGCACCGACAAAGCCTTCAGAGCCGGCGCTGGTTTAATGAGTATGTAGATACAGTACAGAGGGTTGTGTCTCATGTGATACAGCAGAGGGGAATGAGAGGAAACACAGGAGGCACAGAAACGAGGACATGGAGAGTCAGAGGTGCAGGAAAGGCCCTGAGACACTGCACTTGGAGAGAATATCATTAGTGCTCACAACCAGTTACTGTGTTCACGTGGACACTAGTATGCCACAGATAATAAGCTTAGAAGACAGGCAAACTTCTGCTTCTTCATCTGTGCTTCGTCTTCTAATAAGAATTGAGTCTGGCTACAAACAAATAACCTCTATAATATCCCAATCAGAAAAAAAGACCCCACCTCAGTTAGAACAGACTGACCACATTAAAAGGAATTATCAATTGACGGAGAGGTGGTGTAAACCTTTTGCATATGGTTGGAAAATGTTAGCACCTAATAACCATGTGAACGCTTTCCCCCCCTTATTAGAGTAAATGAATTCTTTGCGTGCATGTGTGATCCACCTGATGTTTACGTGGGGTAAACATCAACTGAGTATGAGTTTCCAGGAGGGATAGGAACATAGAGGTAGCAAAACAAACACGTATTTGAACTAGTGTTTGATAAAATGAACAAAGCTGGAATCAATGTCTCGGCCATCCTCTTAAACTGGTTAAATTCATCGTTGTCAGTAACATCTTCTGTTAAATTTCTACCAGATGCAGATAAAAAAAAAAAAAGTTGTATTCTGAGTGATATATCAGGACATGTAAATGCATAAATCTTGTCGGATCATTTTATTTTGCGTCCACAAAACAGATAAGTTAGAATCTCTAATATGAACGATTCATTAAGCTGCACGTGCACGTAAACGTACTCCGTGTGAACACTCAGGATCACATCTCTTGTCTCCTCTCGCTCTCCTCTTTCCTGATCCGTCTCCCTCTTTGTCTTTATTTTTCCAGCTCTCATTCTGCTCTATTTTCTATTGTTCACTGATGCCCTTTGACCTTTGTCCTCTTTCCTGCATGAACACATTCCATTAGCATTAAGTTCCTTCGTGCAGATAATTCACAGGCTGCCCATTAAGGTCAGCTGTGTTGAACTTGAATTATGCATCTTCCAAAATCTTTCATAATTACATTCAAATGTGCTATGGAGGGGCTCTGGTCGCCATGTGATATGAATTCCCTCTGGTTTCTCATTATGGCTGCTCACTGAAATGCCACCAAATGTGACATGTAGCCCTTCCCAAGTACTGTTTCATTTCTGTAACAAGGGTTTCAATTTTGCATGATTCAACTGGGGTAGTCATTCTCTGTTCTCATGATGTCTCTTTGTGTCTGGGAAGCGTTGAATTAGGGATATCGAGGAGTGGAATGCCAATTTCTTTCAGGGCGAAGCATCAGTAACTGAAACACTAAATCATTACTCTTTAATTGAATTGGAGTTGTACTATTTTTCCTGGTTATTTTCTGGAACAACAGAATCACTTCTCATCAACGTGGGCATGTCAGCGAGAGTGAGTTAGTGAGGGAAAGGGGGGAGGCCCGGGAGAGATGGGGAGAGAGGCAGACAGGACGAGTGAGTAAGATAATGAAATTCCCACGTGGCTTGTCCATCCCCGAGCTTGGCACATTAATGAATGAGCAGAACTCGCCCGTCACTCTGGAACTGAAGCACACACACCACAGCAACAACAACAATAGCCCTTTCCCTTACGAGTAGCATGATGCAGGAGGGCTTCAATTTGGTTCCCCGCTCCCACAGAGCTTGGCATTCAGTAGAGCGTTCCTTATTCAGAGAAAGCATCCACGGCAAAATAAAACCAGGGCCATCTGCTCCATCTCCCCTTGCTTCCCGCCACAAAGCAGATGATTATCAACTGGAGCCTGCTCTGCTTCAGCGGAGCACTGGAGCATCGCAGCCAGCAACCAGAATATCGACTGTCTGAATTTGGAAACTTTTGACAAGTCACGCGCTTCCTGTTTGGCACATAGTTCTCTAAAATATGAATGTCCTCTAAACAGTGGACTGTCTGTCTGACATGTTGTGCAGTACAGTACATTAATAAAAACCCTCCACAATTACATTCTACATCATGCCCTGAATGCCGCCTTTCAGAAATACAGTGTGATAACGGGCTCCATTGAGTCTGTGTGCTTTGAAAGCTGATTTTCTGTTTTCTGTCTCTGTCAGCACAGACGCACATTCACAGACAAAGTATAGCCAGAGACAATAGATTACACAAGAAATGTGGACCACAGGGGTCCATCCAAACCCTCCCGTGCTTGTCTTTTTAGACAGTGTGTATCTCAGCAGGCTGCTGTGTAGCATGTGGTGTACATCCAAGAGAAGTACACATTAATACACCCCTAACTGTGGTTGCATGTGCAGCCTTCAAGGACTCACGTTGGTTCGCGAGAGATCGTGAGGTCTTAAAGATAATTGTGTTTTTAGTGTGTTTTTTTCATATTATCCACAGATGCAATTAAAAGATTAAAAACTAACAATAAAATACTAAGTGTAGTCTGAGTTGAGTCCCGGTATAGCTGCATCCTCAGTGCCACACGGCTGTGCTACTGCAAAAAACAAAACTATGAAACTAAAAGATAAAAGAGGTTGCACTTGGTCACATGGTGCTTGGTACCATCAACGTGAGCACTGTCGTTTATTTTCAGTCGATGAATATCCGCCACACTGCTGTTGTAAATACTTGTCAGCTCACTTAATCTGCAGGTGAAAACAGTCCCCACACTCGGTACCATTATGAAAATGAAAGTGTATTCAGTATAGATTGCTGTCAAAGCCCTTTTAAAAGTCATATCTTCATTCTGTCTTCCTTCAAAGTAAATGGGCTTTTTCTTGCGACTGGGGAAGTTAAGAGCTCTTATGATGGTTAGAGTGTTGCTTCTGAGGTTTTCATTGGATTTGTTGACGATAACGCAGATCATCAGTGTTGTGGTAGTCACTGGAAATTGGAGTGTTGATGCATATAAATGTAGTCATTGTCTGGAACAAATTCCCCCTCTCCTCTCTTTTCTTCTGAATAATAGTGGCAAAGAATCTGAGAGGTTCCTCGACGCAAATATGAAACGCAAAAACATCTACTGTGGCATTCAATATGAAAGCTCTCTCATTTATGGATATTGAAGCATTCTCTTTGATTGTCACCCTCACACTGATTGAGCCTAGTGTATGACCTGCCTGTCATTGTACATACAATGTCCATCCTATCACAAAATGGATTTTGAATAGGAAAAGGCTCCCTCCCCTCTGCCCTAATCCGATTTACAGCCTATTTGTATGCCTCATAAAAGCCTTTAAGTCTGCCGCTTGGCTTGGCTAGTCTTTTTTTTTTTTGTATCGTAGATGGTGGGAGACAGAGATGACATGAGGACAGGGACAGAAAGTGGAACAGAGAGATCTGGGATGAAGAGAATGTAATGCAGTGAGGCATCCTCTCCGAGCGAGAGAGACGAACCAGCATGCAGACAGGAGGACACGCAGCCCCTGCAAAGTCTTCAGTCTCTCTCCACTGCTGCTGTTTTTCTCTCAGACTGAGGAGCTTAAGCTGAATAGCTTAAGCAATGATTTATCTACCGTTCATATGAAAAATGGAACACATGCCAACAGACAGTAACAGATAGGGTAAATGCAGATGTGTACACAAACACAGGAAATCAGAGACAGGGAAGATTACCGACAAATCACATGAGGGGATTTCACAGTGAATCAATTATCTGTGCCTCCATCCATGTCAGGCAGGATCAGGCTACTAGGTGAGCTGAAAAGATGGTAGGTTACAAGGATTAGAGCCCACAGAGAGGGGTAGGAAAGAGGATGACCAAACCCTCAAAGGGAGAGTTTGAGACAGGTCAAGCTTCTTGTGGATAGAAAGCTTTGGACCATAAACATCATGAAGGTTTATTTTGTACAGGCTGTTCCAAAAAGTTAGCAACACCTTAAAACCTGTTTACACCCTGTTATGTTGCTCCACGGTGCTGCTTTTGTTAACGCCATGTGACAGAGCCCAGGCTGAGCCCAGCAAGTTTCCAGCTGTCACTGTGTCATTTCTAGAACTGAGTGGGGATTGAGGAGAGAGTCAGGTTCGCTCAGAGCTTCCAGTCCCCCTCCTTAACACCTACTGCGTGTGTGTTTGCGCATGTGTGTGTGTGCAGACACAGTGGGAACACACTGCTATTTTGCATGGGGTTCACATTCATTAACAGTTCATACAAGAGAGCATAATTAAAAGCTTGCTGTGTTTGTAATTACCCTCTAGCACCTGTTCCCCTACTGCAGGTCTCCTCTGCCCACAATGTAACACTGACTAGTGCATTCTCTCATAGGTGATGTGAAAGCTCACGGGCACAATTTATTCTTTAAAGTTAGATGAGATTCATAAACTTGAGATTTGACTCATTAAATCAGAAGAGTCATTAAATGAGATTAGAGCAAGAGTAAATGGAAGTGTTGGGGCCAACCCAAAGGCAATTGAAATGCAAATAGCAAAGGACACAAATATTTAAATGCGGCTAGTATAATATTTATCCCTCTGTTGCATGGTCAAAAGGGCAGCTCCGTGGAAATGGTTGTGTGATAGATACACCATTCCACATATATGACTGAGTCCTTAAACCTGCATACGTCTGCTCACAGTCGTGACACACACATGCGCGAGTGTAATTCTTTGAAGACAAGAGATAAGAGAAGCGCGAGCTGCCCTTTAAAGGGCTCTGCGTCTTTGATAGGATGTGAGGCAGTGTGTGAGTGTGTGTGCATGGCATTTATACAAATATATGTTAGGGCATGTGGAAGCCTTTCGCTTAGGAGCACCTCTGATGCGTAGTGAGACCTTCATTAGCATTTTTGGAAAAGAAACGTAGCAGCAAAGGGTCAGGACAGCCCTAAAGATTCATTTTGGGACTTTAGTGAGCTGGTCTGTTGAGTCAGGAGCCTTGTAGGGAAAGGAAGAGAAGAAAAAGAAGGAGAATAATAATGGAATGGAGAATTAAGGGACAGGAGATGAGCTGCAAGATGATGTTACTCACGAGGGACCCTGTAACTCTCTGCTGTACCTTCTGTCTTCCCTGTTCCGGTGTGGGAGGACAATCAGAGAATGATAGAAAAGGCAAAAGGAGAGGGTGAAGGTGAGAGCACTGAATCAGCACATTCATAAAAGAAGTACTCCATTGATTTATTATGACACTCTTATAAAGTTTGCAGAAGAAAAAAAAGACACGTGTACTGACCTTTAGTGCCTAGTGTTGGTTAAAATCAAGAAATACTGGATCCTGTTTCCCAACTTGATAGCATCTTTCATTGGCACATCAGTTCCTGGTAAACATCCACATCTTCTGGGTAGGTTTTTCGGATCTTGCATTAACATCCGGCCTGGCCAGTCCGATCGCAAGTTGCCAGCTTTTAGTGCCTCTTTAGTGCTCTGTATGCAAATAAACACGGACATCTTTTGGGGCTCAGCAGAATATTTTAACAGCAGCTGTCTCTAATGGTCCTCCACCGCCTCTGCCTTTTCAGAACCTTGACCGGTGCTGTTTTTGTTGTGTGCGTCATGACTTGGTCACATACGTTAAGTTGTTTTATTTATTAATCTCCGCCCTGGCGTTAGTTGGGTTTCGTCATCAAAACGCCTGAATTCATTCACCTCTAAACTAACCCGTTATGTCCTCAGGCAGGTACCAGCAGCAGCTTCTCATTTATTTACTTTCTATTGTTAAAAGGACCATTGTCAGCAGCTGTACTTCAGCTGTAGCTAATTGATGTTGATTCTGTAACAGCTACACTTAAACCTTAGTCTCATGGTTAATGTGCTCTCACCAAGCAGCTGACTGTACTCCAGCAAGGATTGCTACTACAAAAAGACTCGTCACACCTCGCTCCCACTTTCCAACTGCCTGTGAATTGCGTATTTGTTCGTCCAAAGATGGACACGTTCATCTTGAAAATATGATCATCTGACTGCAGTCAGTAAAATACTGGAGAGATATTTTTTGCATCCAGTCAATATTTTGAGTTTATTAATCCTGCTACTGTGAATCAGGACCTTCATTATTCACATCCAGTGTCATAAATATGTCCCAGCTGTTGTTTCAGTGAGTCAGATCAGCTGAAATCATTCTCAGGTTGTAGGCAGAGGTTGTGAAAATATGTGAGACTGGCATAATTAAGGCTAAAAAAAATGTTGAATCAAGTCCTACAAGCATTTGCTTTTGGTTATAAATCAGTCTGTAATTCATCTGTCGTCTGTAAACACGCCTCAGAAAATCTAGAGGGTTATACAGTACTACTCAAGTTGAGTATTCTGCAGAGTTGGAGCGTCCATTTAAAGGAAAACATTAAGATGATTGAACCTGGCCTCTGTACATAACAAGTACATTCATAGTTGTCCTTGCTCAATAGCGGACCGATTACAAAGACATTTATCAATACAGTAGAATAGATAAATAAAACTTAAAAAAAAAATCCAGTTAACCCTTAAGAATTGAAAACAAGAAGTCCTTTAAGTCCTTTAAACTTAAAGAGCGTGTAAAAGAGGAGGAAAGGATGGGAATAAAGATGGTGGTTATAAAGGAAGCATAAAAATGGGAGGAAGCAGATGTCATGAATGGGTATATTGACTCCTTTCCTTCTCAGTTCAAACTAATTCAGCCCTATCACTGACTGACAGAGAATTCCTTTAGAAAACTAGAAGGTCAGAGGTGGATGAGTAATGACTAGCCTGCACAATTACAAACGGATAATGGCTCCCACCTCCCACCTTCCTCCTGATCTGATGGCTTTGCAAAGCAAAGCCCGGTAATGACACTCGTTTCATTCAGGCCACAGTGGGAATTTCTTTCAGCTGTCTAGCATGATAATGACCATTTGGCCAATTTTCTCTCTTTTATCAGACCTAAGCTTCCTTTTTTGCCTGAGACTCGAAATGTCTCTTCAAGGTAAAATGGCATCATCTTTTGAGGCAGGATGTTTGCACCAAGCTGACAACATTTTAAAACACATATTTTCCTCTTCCTTCAACTTGAAAATTTAGTGTTTTCTTTCACGCGGCAAGACAGATTATGTTTTAACGCCTTTAACACAGAGTGGATGGTGTTGAGAATGTCATGTAGCAGCGATGAGGACATCAATAAAAAAAAAATATCTTAGAATAATGACATAGTACGGCTTTGCAGTCACAGTCGGGAGCCATGTAGCAGAAATGTTGAGAAGTGAACCTCTGACACCTCCAGTATGCTCATTTTGAATGCCGATATTACAAAGTGAGCTACTCTGAAACAAAATGTAAGACCATGGAAGATCTAACATGCTGAGGCTAGGCTGTCTGTCACACTTCCTGCCACGTGATGTAATGTCTGCCTCTGTAGAAGAGGAGGAAACTTTCTATTTTCTAATAGTTTTCTTCCTTTTAAGCATAACCTCTCTAAAATGACACTGGAATGAATATAAGCTGTATTAGCATGTAACCAGTGCCTTCAGATGTTGCTGTATTACCGTGGACAGAACAAAAAAAACTAAAAAACACTTGTATTTCAGGTCATCGTTTTGTAGTTTTTCTCGTTTTCCTCTCTGAGAGAAAATCAGATAAACCAGGGACAAAACACCAGGGGCGTGGCGTGTGAACAGGATTGGCAATTAAATGTGTCTGAAGAGACTAAATGCATTCCCTCCATATTACCAAGCAGCTCTGGGAGACAGCCGCTCTCATTGTTTAAGCTTGCGGCAGCCTTTGGGGGTGCTGGTCGGGGTGAGGAGTATCAAGTTTATACAGGGGATGAATGGAAAATTTGATAAAAGCAACAAGTCTGACCCCACTTTCAACCAGGGCGCGTTTATCTTTCAGACTGATGGAGGAAGGTGTGGAGAGGTGCCCCGCGAGGCCACAGTAGAGAGAGATGGTGAATAGGCAAGGAGGGGGATGAAGCAGAATCTCCTCACAAAGCCTGGCATTATTTTAGTGGCCCCCCTCTCCTGTGGGAGATGTGGCTGAATGCGCCTCTCCAGGAGCACAACTCTGTCAAGGCAACAGTGCTTAGCTATTCATTTATCTGAATAACAAGTGGAACGAAGCAGGGAGCGAAGGAGAATCAGCGCAGGTGACGAAGGGGTGTCTGTGCACAGGCTCAGATTAAAATTGAACAGATTACACTATACTTCATGGTGAACATGTGCCACCAGTTGGGCCATCAGTGTAATGGATAGTCTTACCCCTAAGACTCTGACCAGTTGGAGGGTTATAAAGATGCATATAGCTGTAATCCTGTTGGGGCTCCTTTGGATTTGATGTTAGAGCTTTGTTCTGTGCTCAGTCGCCACTGCCGATCCTGTTGATGTTGCAAATTGTTTTAGCCCCTTGGCTCGGCCACTGGTCTCCCTGGCCTTCCTCACTTCCTACACTAAGCTGGCAGCAGTGCAGGAGGAGCTGTCCTACTTGTAGCCGTCTGTTCCTCTTTACACTACATTTTGCTGTGGTGCGTTTTAGCTTAGGATTTTAACACGTATCCACTGGTGCTGAGAAATATTAAACACACACTGGATTCACATACCATGCATTGTTTTCCCCTTGTGGTCTCATCTTCACTGGAAGATCCCAGTATGCTGATTTGTAGCATTTCTTTGAAAATCTCTCACAAGGAATCCTTAAAGCAGCAGTAATTCCCAGGCTGGTGTGTAGTTAAAAACCCAGGTGAAGGCTGCTGAATTATTCTCCTCTGGTTTTCTCACATCAAAGACAGATTTTTATCAGTTACTTTCCATTTGCCTCTGGCCATGTGTTTAAGAAATGCCATAGCCAGTAGAAAGTTCTGTCAGGTGTCTGAGAACTCCATAATATCTGCTGCAGCGGCTGCATTGCTCAGCTGGGCTGCAGTGCACTGGCACAGTGTCCCATTGTAGCCCCCTGCCCGCTCCCCGCCTGGTTGTACACTGGCAGGGAACAAGCGCTTTAGCCCACCTAAGAACAGGTGATCCTTCACAGATGGAGGAGGCTGCACCCAGGGGAGTTCACGCTCTATCGTTTGCATCTTTGGCTCATAAATCTTTTATAAAGCATGTCAGTTTTGCTTACACAGAGGGGAGGCAAATGCCCCTCAGGACCAGGATGAAATACAGGTACAAAAGGCTTCTGCGAGCTTTAGTTGGTTTGTGTGTCTGCGTGCATGTGTGGGAAAGAGCAACTTTCTTTGTGTTACACTTTGCGCGACCATACTTGATCCTAATTTCGTGCGTGTTCCCTCTTAAATGTGCTTATCATGTGTTACAACATATTTACCATACTAATAGGAGCCACCATTCAGATGCAAATGAGTAAAGACTATTTGGAATGTATCCAAATCCCCCCGTCGCATTACGCTGGATTCCTGAATCACTTAGTTTGAATATGTATTACGACCTCAGTATTATACTTTGTCGGAGTAATATTCTGCTGCACAAAGAGACCAGTGTGTGCACATTATTCATTCTCAGCAGCATATTTAGAAACGCATGCATTTAGTTAAAGACAAACAGACTGACAAAAATGCATTTTGTTTAGCAGTGTGCAAACACAAAATTCAGCCTTGCTTCTGTGTCCCTTCTTCACTTCTCTGTCTCCAGCTTTTTTTCTGTCTTTCTTTGAGGGAAGCAATGGCTCATGGACTGTCTGCAGTATTGTGGCTCTGACTGCTTGTGACACCGGCGCTGTTTGCTTTGATCTAACCATCTCTGGCAAATCTGTTTTTTTTTTGTTTTTTTTTCCCTCCTGAACCACAGCAGTGAAATTTAACACATTTAATATGAAACCAGACCTGTCAGGTAGTCACACAGATGCACGAACACATACGCCCAGCTTGTTCGCGTATTTATTATTCTGTCAAAACACCATCGCTGACAAGCAGTTGGCCTTTCTAACCTTTGCAGTTGTGTTGATTTGTCATTTGTGTACATGAATATTTTAGCTTTGCCCGGTAGCTGCAAATGAGCCCTGTGGAGAGGCTATGTAGACAGCTGTATCCTTGTCCCACATCATATAAATAACATAGGAAAAACGAATGCAAACTTGTATGAGTGGGACTGCTCTGAAACTTCCTCTAAATGCCACTGTGCATTTATGCATTAAGAGAGCCTGGTGGGTTCCCTTGATAATTTCCGCCACCCTGAAGTCATTGTTGCCATGTAATTGTATTTGTGCAACTCACCTCTTTGCTGGGGGAGTAATGCTGGCACTGCAAATCAAATTATGTCGTTTATTCTGCCTCTAATGAGTGATTTAATGATATAAGTGTGCTGGGTTAATGCCAACCTGCAGCCATAAGGAAATGATATCCTGCTCAAGCTGACTTGCCAGCTAAATTAATGTGTGTTATTGCTTGTGTGCTGCATGAGTGGCCATGATGAACAGGAATGAATCACCATCTTTTCCCCCAGACCTCTCTGTTTGTTTCTTTGGATGCCTCCTTTGTTGTTGTTGCTCTGGTTGGGATATCTCTGGATCTTTCTGGCTAGATAACCAGTCTGTCTTCCTCCATAATTTCTTATTGTTTGCAGCCCCTCTCTCTGGCATCACCAATCTGTCCATATATCTTTCCACCGATCATAATTATTCACTAAATCCATGTATTAGTGCCTCATAGTCCGGGATAAAGTGAGGAGGTGAAAGATGGATGTTACTTCACCAGGATATTACAACATTAAGCTTGTATGGTACACAAACTGCATTGTTTTATCTTCACATTTCCCTGAAGCCTTTTAATGCAATTTTACCCTCATCACGGTCCCATTAGATTGTATTTGCACTCCATGCTATGGGATAATTAGCAAACATGCTATTTTCAGATCAACATTCAAGCCTGAGAAATGCTGCTGAGGGACAATAGTTGAGCAACTTGATCCAGGAGGAGGGGGAGACCAAAAAGAGTTTTCTCTCCATCTAGCCTTAAAGCAACAGAAAGGGGGTTCAGTAATACATCTTTTTTCTCTGTTCAGCTGAAAGGAAAGTGAGAGTAAATGACTATCGATTGGCCAGCCACAGGGTTGGGGTTCGCGGCTGGCTAACTGCTAGTCTGGCTGAGTGGCTATTATTAGCATTGCTCAACATGTCGTGCACGACCCAGGTAAGTGGCTGTCCCTGACAAATGCTGTTTGCCAGCCCAGTCCATTATCTGTGGGAGCAGGATGACCGCTGGGCCTCACTGCTAATATGCAAGGAGATGCTTATCAGTTCAAATTAAGAGGGGGCCCTCCCGGAGACCAAGGGATGTAATTGTTTTTGACAAGCCACAGCCCCACAGTCATGAACCCTCTGGAGAGGAAATGGATGCAACTGTTCACATAGATGGAGGCAGAGAGGGAAGAGGGCTGAGATGGGCACTCATGTAAGATGGCTGCTTCCTCACATTTCAGAAGGCTGATATTAAGGTTAATCTATTCTATCTCAGGGTCCATCACAAAGATGCAGATGAGATTATTTTGTGTGATCTAATGTGGCATCAGATCAGTTACCGTGACATGGCAGTGATTCAGCTGACATTTCAGATTTCAGAGAGCCTGTATGGATGTTCAGCTTGTTTGCAAAGACTTTGTACTTTGACACTTAGTTTATGAGGAAAAAAAAATTGAAATAAAAAAAGAAAGATGATGCGTCATGGCTCAGAAATAAGATCAAAGTGCCTGTGAATGTGTCAGCAGGCCAACCTGCATTAGCCGGGTTTAAAAATGTGCTCTTAGGTATCAACTTGATAATGGTGTTTGCTCTGCTTGCTACTTCACTGAAGAGGCATTAAAAATAAAGCTCTATTTTTGTGGCGTGGAAATGTCTGACTGAACAATTCATGAGGAACAAAATGGAAAATTACCTATAATTTCCCTGACATGTTTATGCATTAGACAGATGCAGTAGAGCAACACTGTTTCGTGTGAAGACTGTTTCTGTGCATGCGTCTCCACCTGAGAGAACATATTTAATTCTCCTGACTACTACGCCACACTGTGTGAACAGCTGTGCAAAACAGTATGTATTTTATAGGTGGCTCTTACTCTTATGAATACTGTGCTGTTAGTTTTGGAGAGCACATACACTGCCTGGCCACCTGGATTTAACTAAGCAAATAGTTACGAGAGTCCTATTGGATAATTACTACGTAGGTGATTATCTTTCATCTGGCAACAAGTTATTTAACCCCAAATGATGCAATGAGTAGCTTCTCATTTTTTAAACAACCATGTCTAAAGACACATCCCGTGGTCGTGGAAAATATGTTAGTCTGTTTGAGAAGGGTCAAATCATTGGCAGCCAGAGAAAACATCTAAGGAGATTGAAGAAACTACTAAAATTGGGTTAAGAACTGTCCAACGCATTATTAAAAACTGGAAGGATAGTGGGGAGCCATCGTCTTTGAGGAAGAAATGTGGTGGGAAAAAAGTCCTGATTGATCATGACTGGCGATCGCAACGTTTGGTGAAATCAAATCGAAGAAAAACAACAGTAGAACTCAGGGCTATGTTTAATAGTGAAAGTAAGAACATTTCTACATGTACAATGCGAAGGGAACTCAAGGGATTGGGACTGAACAGCTGTGTAGTCTTAAGAAAACCACTAATCAGTGAGGCTAACTGGAAAAAAAAGGCTTCAGTTTGCCAGGGAGCGTAAAGATTGGACTCTGGAGCAATGGAAGAAGGTCATGTGGTCTGATGAGTCCAGATTTATCCTGTTCCAGAATGATGGGTTTGGGTTGCTGCAGTTGGTCAGGTCTAGGTTCAGCAACATTATGTGCCCAAAGAATGGGGTCAGCTGACTACCTGAATATACTGAATGACCAGGTTATTCCAACAATGGATTTTTTCTTTCCTGATGTTCACGGGCACTTTCCAAGATGACAATGCCAGGATTCATGGGGCTCAAACTGTGAAAGAGTGGTTCAGAGCATGAGACATCATTTTCACACATGGATTGGCCACCACAGAGTCCAGACCTTAACCCCATTGAGAATCTTTGGGATGTGTTGGAGAAGGTTTTGTGCAGTGGTCAGACTCTCCCATCATCAATACAAGATCTTGGTGAAAAATGAATGCAACACTGGATGGAAATAAATCTTGTGACATTGCAGAAGCTGATCGAAACAATGCCGCAGTGAATGCGTGTTGTGATCAAATCTAAAGGCGGTCCAACGAAATATTAGAGTGTGTGAACTTTTTATTTGGTGGCGACTTTTTTTTTTGGCCAGGCAGTGTATATTTCAGTCAGTGTTTAATCAGAATTTGACTGAATCAGACTTAATTAATAGGAAGAATGGGTTTTGTACGAACAGTTTCAGTTGTTTAATCTTTTTTTTTTCCTATTTTATTTGACCTGTCCTGGATGGCAGCCTCACAGGTTGCAGGCGGTGTGACAAAACATCGGGCATAAAACATTCATTCATTCATCTTCTGTAACCGCTTGTTCCTGCGAAGGGTCGCAGGGTCTGCTGGAGCCTATCCCAGCTGTCATCGGGCGAGAGGTGGGGTACACCCTGGACAGGCCTAACACAGAGAGACAGACAACCATTCACACTCACACCTACGGCCAATTTAGAATCACCAATTAACCTAATGAGCATGTCTTTGGATGGTGGGAGGAAGCTGGAGTACTCGGAGAGAACTCACGCAGACATAGGGAGAACATGCAAACTCCACACAGAAAGGACCCGGGACCTTCTTGCTGTGAGGCATCAGTGCTAACCACCTCGCCACTGTGCCGCCGGGCATAAAACAATACTGTGAAATGAATTGAAGTAGCTAAAATGACCTAAAAGCCATTGCATGACCCTTGAAAACCCAGTCTGGGATACATGAATTATATGAAATTGATTTTTCCAGATTTCCAGTTTACATGACAAAACAAACCCGTGTTCTTGTTATTTGAGATAGGGGAATAGCTGAGGAGGACATGCATTCGGCTCAGTCACTGCTAATGGAAGTTGAAAAACAATATGATATTTAATCACATAATTATTTAAAAAAAATAAAAGTAATAGTTCAAACTGCTTGCTTATAGATATATATTAGCATAAACACTGTTCCTAATATAGAATACATCCCCTCTCCTAGGTTGATTAGCATGGACTACTACGTTTCACATAGAACTATAATGTCTGTATTGGGTAACTGTTCAGATACACATAAGATCTTATTTTGGCACTAATAAATGTGGCACGTTCCAATCTAAAATAAATCAATAAATAAATACATAAGAGAGAAGTACTGTATGTAATCTTCTGGTTTACGTCAGAAGAAGAAGAAGAAACAAGAAAATGAAGTAAGAGAAAGTCTCACCACGGCCCCAAACCGCACTGCTTCTCAGAGCTTAACAGTGTCTCCTTATATAACAATGACATGTGACAACCGCATCAGTATTCCCACTTGTCTCTATTTGCACAATCAAAGTGCTAAGAAAGATCTGGTTGATAGGCATGAATACCTCTAACAGTCGGTCCCCCGGGCAAAATGGATTTACCAATTGTTTGTTTTTACTGGCTATTGTACTCTCCGTTTGCCTGTATTTATGGCACAGAAAGACGGAGCGGTAGCTGCAGCTGGTGCTCACAGAGACGGGACGAGTAGCGTTTGCGTCTTGGAAGGTTGCACATAACTGCTGTTTCATGTGTAGCTGCAGAATCACAATGGCGAGGAACCGCGGGGGCTCACGTGAGAATGGAGACAAAGAACTGATAGACAGATTGGATGATCCAGTAATGAAGCATGACAACACAGACATGCTCAACATTATACACGCCTGCTGAATCATTGAAACCTCTGGACCAGGCATTCAGGGAAGAGTCGCAATATGGAGTGTCTTTGGAATTTCATGCTGATACGTACAGTATTAAAGTTTAGAGTCAGCGCTCATTAGAATTTGTTTTCCTCTCTTCAGTGCCAAGTAAACAGACCCAGTTTTTCGCATTTCCTTGGAAAATTTTGTTGAAGTTGCTTTTCTATTTGAGCCATATGGTTGGGCCCTGTTGCAAGCTGTTCAGCTCAACATGAATACAAAAGTTAGGTACCTAGAGACATCATTAAGGCTGAAGAGGGGTGTCTTAAAGTTTGAACAGCTTTGAAGAGAACATACTTGTTGATTTTTCTAAAGCGTTGTAAGTCTTATAAATCAACTACCTGTATCTGTGTGTAGCACTGCATTGGTGATTTAATAACAAAACAATGCCTTTGTGATTTGTTTTCAAAGTTACCATCAGTTCTTTTAATAGTTTTTAGAACCACGAGGCACTTGCCAGCCATTTTAGTTGTTTTGTAAATAAGATCCAAATTATGACACTTTATTATTATCTGATGTGTGTGTGGTGCAATAATGTTCCACATCCCTAGCAGACAGTCCCCGACACTGAGATCTGAAACCAATTTAATATCTGTCATGTCCCCATTAAAATCAGAGCGTTAATTACACCTTATAAAAAGCCTGTCATGTTTCATAATCCCACAAGCAGCAACAATTCAAACTCAATCAGCCACTCAGATCTAGCATTGAATTAGCACACCGTCATTCTGTAATTGAGTGGTTGTCCTGGCCAGACACAAGGCTGCCAATTTAAACATGTTTATTATTCCCCGTCTAGATCTTATATCTGACCTTGAAGCTTTAGAGGCTCATTTTTTTTCCTCCTGGCAGCTTGGTCTGAAGGAGGTAGCGAGCTGCCAGCGTGCCAGAGGACAAGTGCTGTGCCACGCCCGGTTAAGATGCAGATCACGTTAGTGTGCCGTTGGCTGGCTGGCTGCTGAGAAGCGGACTAGAGCTCACACATCTGACCTGGTTGTTTCTCCCTCACTTCATCTGTTTGTTCAGCTTCCCACTCTGCTTCGTTGTCTCCTCCTACATGCGGCAGCTTATTTCCTGTGTGTATCTCCTGTGTGTCTTTGTCATTAATAGTCACATGTTCCCCTTGGACCTCTTGTACAAAAGAGAAGAAGAAGAGGAAATGTTCTTTCTAAAAGACCAATTTGTATTTGTACTGGATTGAAGTCAAACCGGGTACAAAGTATTAGAGAGGCTTAACAATAGAGCCATCCTCACAATCAAATTGATTCAGAATAGCTTTTCTATCTTACTTAAAAGACACAGGGACACGGTTTCCCAAAACAAAACCTATAAATTCTACTAATAGCTAGGTGGGCATACCATTGACTGCATATAAAGATGGACGAACCCCTCAATAACCTGTGCTCTCACCTCTCATTCAAAATGGCCACTCCCTTAATTATGCATTACTTTAAGCCTTGATATGATACAGGGCTCATTCTAATTTTGCATTAACAGCCGACCTGGGCTATGCGATCACAACTGGCTGGCTTTAAGTACCTGTGAGCAGACCTGGCATTAAAATGCGCCTCCACATGCGCCCCCAGCCACCACTTGAGATCAGATCTCAGTTTAGCGGTTGGTATGTAAATAAACACTGCAGCAGTAGAATATTTTAACAGCTGCTGTCTCTAATGGATCTCTACTGCTGTATCAGAACAACAAACAGCTCTGTTTGCTGTGTGTGAGTGCATCATGACCTGGGGAAATGATACATATTTTGAAACAAGCTGTGAGGCCTCTCTCAATGACTGAAAGCACACCCATTAAGTTATTATTTATTGATTGATCTCTACCCTGGCAATAGTTATTTTAGAAACCTCAGGATATAATTCAGACCCTGGAAGCTTCCATACAAATAGTAATATCTTTGCAGCAGTGTTGGAAAAATCAGTAATAAAGGTAAAGAAGGACACAGGCCACGTGTACATCAACATGGCCACTAATATACCACACCCTGATTTATTTATTTTTTTAAATGAGGGAATCACACAGCCTACAGTAAATTAATTTGTTAATTGTTTGGATTGATTTATTATTTATTTAATGAACAGCTACAAGAATAGGATATTTTAAAGGCTCTCATTACCAATCACTTATGGTGCTTTGGTCTTTTTCAGGTGATCATTTATAATAACGGTTGTGTATTTTTTTTTTCTAAATGAATGACACAAAACACAGCACACACGAGAGCAGCCCTCTAGAGTAGGAGGTCCTTAAACTTGAAATCATATCCATCCTGAGCAGGTACAAGTGCCACATTCAATGGAATGTTACCACAGAAATGCAGCCGTGTTGGTTGTCACATTATACATGTTGTGTAAACATCTGCTATAAGGTGAAATGTAAAAATGTTTTATTCCACACATGTCACAAGCAAGAAAAGTTGTTTCCTATGATAGTACACACAAAAAAACACATTCAGGCACTACATAAACACTTGCAGGTTCCACAGTTTAACTGAAATAAATGCACTCAGTTAAAGTAACAATACGCTATGAATAAACTCACAAATTCCAGAGAAAGCCTGGACAAATGTAATCAAAAATGTACTCATCCATTTTGATTAGTTTGCTTTTAATATCCTAAAATTCAAGCTTAGGACCAAAAACTTGAATCTTCTAGAAACAGTATATTCGAAAAACCAATCATTGCCTCAAACAATCCAATAGCTATTTGTGGAGACGCTCAGAACCACACATGTGAATCTCGGTGGGTGGTGCATGAGGATGTCAGTGCAAAAGTTTTTGTCTATCATTCTACCAGAAGTTGAGATAATAAATAATATTTTTGACCTGCATGTGGCAGCTTTGCGGCAATCTTTCCACTCCCGATCAGTGATTAGGAAAGCCCGACGATTACTGTGAGGTTCTGGGTGGCAGCATTTGCTGACCTTGGTCAGACACCATGGTTCCCCCTCAGTGCATTTGTAAAGCAGACACCGAGGCTAGAAGGGACAGACTGGGAAGGTCAGTAAATGTGAAGTGCACGCAGGCAGAAAAATGAAAAGAGAATCAGGTGGTCGACTAAGACTTATCACCTGGGTGTGACCTACCTGCCTGTAGAATCACTGGAGGAGGCAGAATAGGTTACAGTTTAAGTGGCTGTCATGTTGATGTCTGTGGTGGATCAGAAGGAGGTGGAGGGGGATTCAAAATCTGACATATAGCTGTTGTGATTTTCTTTTTTAGTTTTGGTGGAGATTTACTATTAAAAATACTCTTGTAATCTGTGATTAAATGATTTTACTGCGGTAAGATAATTTTACTTTTGAAATCAACTTGGATTTCATTGTGATTTGTTTGTTCGTCTTGCTATCCTGGCCAGTTGTCTGCTCATTAGTGTTGGTAACTTTGGCTTTGTACAAAAGTGAATGGCTTGCATATTAATCACATGATTACACAATTAACCTAAATAGATGTTATTATTTATGGATCTAATTTACGCATCAAGCAGTGCTGTTTGAGGGTTGATGTGAGGTGTTGCGTTCAGTGTTACCTTTGCATTTCAAAGAAAAACCTGATCTAAGATGACTTCAGATAACCCCAGGTAAGAATCCTTCAGCTTGGCAAAGGTTATGAAGTTATATTGAAGTTTGGGCCTCCAACAGTCCACTGAGACACATCGTAAACAAGCAGAAATAGAATATCACAGAGAGCCAACAGCAAAACATGAAAATTAGAGAAAGAATAAAAAAAAAAAAAATAAGATTTCACGATCCTTCAGCCTTAACTGCTGCATCTGGTGTCATTGTGCATCCATCAGTAATAAACAGAACACTGACTAGAAATGGCATTCACTTAAAGGCAGCCAGAGAGAACTTTTACTGATGGAGAACGAGGCCTTATGCCTTAGAGCACCTGGATGTGCTGAAGGATTTAAGGATGTGGACTGTGCACGGGAGATCAGACTAAAATTAAATGGTTATAGGAGGGACACTGTGTTATTTATTTTTACTATGTGGATCTGAACAGTGTCTAAGGGCCATGTCTTAGTCTCTTAAGATCAAGACTTAAGGCTAATGCTGAGGATGTGCTTATGATGTCAATAATAAAATGTGGTTAGATTCCTTCATGGAAAATGGATTGAATGGAGGGCTGTCAGGGACATGGGTAGTTTTGCTTTGGATTGTAAACGTGAAACATGCCACAAACAACTGGAAAATAAATGAAGGAGCAGCGGTAGAAGAATAATTAGAATGCTGTCTCCTCTCTCATCCCCACACAGCTTGGGCAATCACTGCACGAGGAGGATGTGAATGTCGAATCACTGGTTTAGGAAAGTTCTAGATAATTAGTGACACACTCACACCATGCTCCAACATCGGAAAGGTGTTGGGGAAGGACTGTTTTTTATTTTACTTTTTTATTTATTTTTTATATTTTTTACTCAATAACAGTTGGAACAGCCCAAGACTAGAGATGTACTGTATGAGAACTCTTGAATAAAATGATTGCCCACTCTAAAGTGGAAGACAACATTTTACAATTTGGATCAGCTAAGTCGGAGATGCTGCTCAGTGAGATTCCTGGTCATGCAAGAGACCCCATGGGTTGAGTGAAAAGAGGTACTTGAAGGGAGATCCAAAAGAATGATCAGCAGCTTTTAATTTGATAAAAATTGAGATGTTGTTGGTGTAGGCAGGAGGGCAGACTGCATCAGAAGCAGCTGTGCGCTCACATTATCATGGTTATTGGCATGGCAAGTTCTGCCTGGATGACAGCAGATGTATTGGAGAATTGAAACTTTCTGGAGCCATTTCCAGCTGCCATCGAGCGAGAGGCAGGCTACACCCTGGACAGGTCGCCAGTCTATCTCAGGGCTAAGACAGAGAGAAAGACAACCATTCACACTCACACCTACTGCCAATTTAGAATCACCAATTAACCTAATGAGCATGTCTTTGGACAGTGGTAGGAAGCTGGAGTACCCAGAGAGAACCCACGCAGACACAGGGAGAACATGCAAACTCCACACAGAAAGTTCCCATTTGGCCTGGATTTGAACCCAGAACTTCCTTGCTGCCAGGCATCAGTGCTCACCACCACTCCACTGTTCCACCCTGTCCGCACATTTATTAGAATTAAAGTTTTATAGAATATAATTAAACAACACATTTTTGCCATAACCCTATATTTTAATCACTTAATCTCTATCCATTAAACAGAAATACTGCCTGATCATGTGATTATTTCCTCCCTGAAGAGCAATTTTCCAATCAGTTCTTAGCAACTGTAACTAGGCACTGCATGCCTGTCAGGCTTTGAATCTTTCCACATGCAGAAGTGCCAAAAGTGTAAGGAATGGCTTAAACCGTTTTCTATGTACCCTAACACAGCAACAGTAGTAACAGTTAATTCTAAGGCCAAGGAGCATATTATTAACTTATTCTACATTATTGTGTGTACTTACATTTGGACAAGGCCCTGATCGGGACTGGAAAAACCACTGCATAGCATTTCTGGATGTTACTGGGGTTTAGTTTAATGTTAGAAGCTCTGTTGTTTGATAGAATTAGAGAACTTGACACTCCAGCTACCACAGATAAGAGACACAACTAGCCTATGGTTGCCAAACGTATTTATTAGTCCTCATGAAGCTGTTTCTCTGGTAAAAATTGAAAAATAATACTGAAACATGAATCCTGTACAGAACACGAACAAGATGTCGGCATAATCCCACTAACAACATAATTAGGACACATTTACAAGGTTCACATGTCGGATAGGGGTGACGTTTTCAACCAGCTGACGGATGTGATGTTAGCTTAATTAGCTGCCAACATGGGTATTTTGGGTTGTATATCTGTCACTCTTATCACTGGAGACTTTGCTGTGCAAGAATGCAAAAAAGTCTGCGATATTTTGCATGCAACTAAAATATCCTTAAAAATAAAATATTCCTTCTGGCACATTCAGCAGAACAAAAATGAATTATTTACCTTCAGCAGTGTTCGACACGTAGGCTCACAAATGTGACCGTGTAGTCTCTAATAGCGACGACGGACATTTAAGACAAGAAGAAGAAGCCTTAATTATCTGTAAGTCAAAGTGGCTGCATGCAGCACATGGGGAAATGACTAGCAAGCAGCATATGTGTTTGTTTTCTTCTCGCTGGTTACATAAAATGGGAAACTTTAAACATAGAAGTGAGAGCAGCTTCAAGGCTTTTCACCGTATAGCAGCTCACTTTAAGTGTGTATGCACCTTTTAACGGTTCTGACAGCTATAAAAGAAGTTTTTCTTTAGATAAGATTTAATGTATGGAGTGACACACCCCATTTGTTCATTGGCAGTGTGCATGACTGTGAAAATAAATTATAGGATTGGGACAAGGTGATGGAGAAGCAATGATATAGATAACACTTATAATGAGAGGCTGCTATTTCCGTAATGCTTTAGACACTATCAAGGTAAACCTGCGAAGTCCCCGAGGGAATGTTTTAACACATTTAATTGCAGTTAAATTTACAGACAACTTAATAACTGTATTTTTCAGTTTTAGAATTACAACACTGTTGCATTTACACATAGTTGAAGAAGGTTAATTCACATTTTAGAGAAACATTTGTTGATATGGTTTCCTCTCACTGAGCTATAAACAAACAATGAAATGAAAATTTGAAAAGGATATTAAAATGTTAGCTAACCGTGATCAAGCCATTTAGAAGTTGTGGAATACATGCTTTTCTCAGTCTGCATTTATTTATTTCATCCTGATTATTTCAACATCAAATTATATTAGTCTGTATTTATTTATATATATATGACTGCACAACCAGACGATGCAAACACCGTAGCAGTGACATTACTGTTCCAGGGTTCCAGTTATAATCTGAGATTTGTGTGGGTAAGATAACACACGTTAGAGATAGAGATGGTTAAATAAATAATCACTCAAGGTGTGCTTTCGGTGAGCAGGAAAGGCTTCACCGCTCTGTGCGATTTTGTTTTTATGCTGCCAAACACAGACGAAAGAGACTGTGCTGTCCGTGGTTCTGAAACTTAAAGTAGAGATCCATTGTGTTGAGACGGCAGCTGTTTGCACAATATCCCACAGAGCCCCAAAGAGATCCGATCAGATGTGGTCACTCAGAATATCTGGTGGGTGCATTTCAATGCTAAGTGTGAACACATGTATGTGATCGCGTCACCAACGACGACCGTGAATACCACTTTGTAAACAGGGCCCAGAACTGAGGGCCTTGCAACGAGGCAGCTTTTCCACTTAGTGACAAGAGTTTTTCTTCAAGTGGTCGAATGGCTCCTTGTATAAATCTTGAGTGTAGTGACAAGCCTTATACTGTGTGATTTAACAGTATGCATACATGCAATTATTTCTGCAGGCTTGCCTGAGGCTTTACATGGTCAGTTAGGGCTCCAGTCAATGAGCGAATTTAAATCAATGACCAGATGCCAACCTCCAACCATAACCTGGAGGCTTAACTAGATAAACTGTCTCCGTACACCTCCACACTTTTAGCACCCCCCTCCTGCCTGTAGTCTTCTCTGCTGCTGCCCATTCACTCATGGATGAAATAAAGTATCCTGTGCTACGTGGATGGATACCTGCTCAGGTTAAACTCAGTCTGACAGGTGTTAATGCCCTGGTCAGTGTACTAAATGAGGTACTGGGAGATAGTGAAAGCTTCCTCAACTACCTTTTCCCCCTGGCTATGCCCTCTCTTTCCAGTTATGTGATGAGTTCAGGCTCTACCTCATGTAGGAATTACCTCTTTGGTGGTAATATACAGCATATTGGTATGGTATGGTGTTATAGAAGTATAAATCTTTCCTGTCATAAAAGTTCCTGCGAAAATTATGGCACCACCCCACCATATTATACATGCAGTACAGTGGCAGCTTATTGGCTTTGGTGTGAAGTCAGATGGCTATTTGTGACTTGATTGATCGAGATGGATTTCTTGAGGGCTGGCCTGTGGAAATGTAAGTGTTCAGAGGGGAGCTGAGAACACGGGCAACAGAGCAGATCATTGAGGCAATCGACCGAAAGCTCTGTGGTCAATTTAAATGTGAGAAACTTAATATGGAGACAAAAGATTTTTTGGGGGGTTATCCAACCCTGTTCCCAACACTGTTACCAAGCTGTTCTCTATCAGCTTCCATGCACTCACTTCCTCCGCTCCCTTTCTCCTCTCACCTCCCCTCTAGTACAGCCCTGTAGTAGTACGTTTAGTGCTACTGACGTGAACAATGGTACCATTGCTAGAAGGAGCACCTTGACAATTCACACTGATTGTTCTCAAATTGCCCGGCTGGGAGAATCACCTCTTCTGCTTGATGCTTTAAAGTGCCTCTGATTCCGCTGGGACAAGCATCTCCAGCTTTTGCAGATTTTTATTTTTTTATTTTTTATTTTTTACCCACCACCCTCACCTCCCATGGTTTGTTGGGTTAGAGAGTATAGTGTGGTGTTAAAATATTGGCTGTGCAACTCAAGAAAAACAACACAGTGCAGAGAAGAGCAGTGCACAAGACTCTTCTCCTCCTGAGTCATTTTGCTGAGGAATGTATTTTTTGCTGTCTCTTGCAATATTGTGCTATAGTGGAGGGTATATTATTCTGCTTTGTTTCATCACCTATATAACTAGTGTCTAAATAACTCCATAAAAGCTATGACCACTCAAACAGTAGATACTAGATACCACTTTTTCACCCACCCATGATTTTGTGTTGTGGCAGAAATGTCCTCTCTTCCAGTGAAGTCACTCATGGAAAATACTGAGGATAAATATTGTGTTCTGCAAATAATATTGGGGAATTTTAATTTGATAGGGAGAATAAAAAGAGACAAGAACAGAAGTGCATAGTCCCGTCAACCAGGAATTGTACCAGGGATCCTTACATGTCCATGCACATACAGGGTGCAGACACAGTTACCCGGCTATCGGTAAACGCCTCAGCACCTAACACACTATAATAAGCTCACCTATTACACGGAACGGCGAAAGCTGTTGAAACGTCTGTGTTCCGTGATTTTCTGACACTTTATTTGTTGGGTGTTAATGGCCTTTATGGTTTATTTTTAACACGTAGATAAACTGTAGCACATCTGTCTAAAACACGTTTGGAGGGATAAATGACAGTGAAACAGACATCTGTCTCGAACTGAAAACCTTCACGCGTTAATTGGACCACTCAAGTGGGTTTGTTACATTCTCATGGAGGCGCTTAGCGAGTCTCAGACAGATCCAAACTCCTTCTTCCCGTCTTCACTTTATAGTGCAGCCACATTGAGATATGAGCAAAGTTGAGTGCGTCCTGTGCAGTTGAGAGAGTGTCCAGACAGTTGTAGTGATGAATGTATGTATCATCAGAGCTGTGAGTGTGACAGGTCCGCCATTACCTGAGAGTGATTGCTCAAATGGAGCTCCTATAATTACTGGCCTGTCAAGCTGGCAGCCCCACTGCCTATCCCATCTCCACGCACTTTAATTGAAAAACACCAGCCGATTGGCATGCTGCATTAAACCCCTGCATTGATGTCTGTAAAGCTCTTTATTGGAAATACAGTAGACTTTATTTACCTCTTTCCGCAATAGCCCGCAGTGACAGTAACAGGATTAGTTGGCAAATGCATTAAATTCCCCCAAAAAACCAGAACAAAGGTTTGAAGCTCGGGGACAAAATACACATGGGTGTGACCAACTCATTTTTGCAACTCGGTGCTGTGCAGAACAATTTAGAGAAGAGGCTGGAGCAGGATGAATACATCAAGACCAGGAAGGATACAGTATCAGCAGTGTTATTTAAGGCCACCCTGTCGAGTGGCTTTTTATGATGGCCAGTTACATCAGCTCCTCTCATCCCTTTTAAAAGAAGCAGACAGTTTAATGGGCCGGATGTCCACTGCAGCTTCTCCAGCTTTGTATCCAGTTTTGGGGTTTGTAGAGCATCCGAATTAGAGTCCTTCTGTGTGTGACAAGACTGGCTCTATACACACATAAAAACCCTGAAAATAATAGGAAACAGCTCTTTGTGACAGCAGTTCTTTTTTTTTTTTTTTTGTTTTGGAGGGGGGCATGTCATCGTCTTTTCCAACTTGAGGATGACACAGGAGTGGATTTTTTGTCCCGTCCTATCCTACAGAAGACATCCCTGTCCCTTTCTAATTTCTTGAGAAATCACTTCCAAACTTGTTCAAAAATAGAGTTTCTTCACATTAGAGCTGCATATTTATCTATTATGATAGACCTATTGTTATTATAATTCCAAGTCCTGCCCACTCCTATTGACTTTATTCCTGTTCTGTCCCAGTGATGTGATAGCAAGCTGATGTCCATCCTGCAGATTCGTGTTACGTTGTCAGCCTCCAACTATGACTACTATAATTGTGAATAATCATACTACTTTTAGCAATTCTGGACAAATTGTTCGAAAAAAATCCACATAACCATGTGAATGTGGTGAAGATAATGATATCAATTGCATTCATTCATTCATTCATTCATTCATCTTCTGTAACCGCTTGTTCCTGTTAAGGGTCGTGGGGTCTGCTGGAGCCCATCCCAGCTGTCATCGGGCGAGAGGCGGGGTACACCCTGGACAGGAATGAATGGACGAACATACTGGGAACTTCTTGCCAGAATTTCTTCTTGAATCTGGTGAATAGTTAACCTGCAAAGCACAATTCAGAGTGTGGGCTGTTTCTCTCTGCACTGATTTCAGTCTTTCACATCTTTGGTGGCTGCTGCTTGATATTCATAAATCATATTTGAGAACTATACCAAAAACTGCGTGTGCGGCTGTGCTCCCAAATACCACCAAATAGCATATGTTATCCCCAGCTGTTCATTTAGAGGCTGCAAATGCAGGCGTCCTTCATCTGACACTGTTGGACTCTTCTGTCTTCAACCTGTCTTTATAGCTTACTGCTTATGAAAGATCTCAAAGTGATTTATCACGTTCAAATGTAGAAGAGAAGCCTACAGGCTTAGATTTTTTGTATGAATAAAGACCACAGATGTCAGAGGGTGAAGGGAAGGCAAATTTATTCCAACAGCAGAAATATTTGGTCCACAAAAGTCTCGGCTGATCATTTAGTATTCATAATAATAATGTTGTTCTGGTCATGGCTGAATATTAAGTGTGCCACAAACATACCACACATTTTTAAAAGCTAATGATGGTAGTCAGTTCAAAAATATTGACATATTGTCCAACCCTAAAATGCGTACAGATTTACTTTGTAACTCAAAAGGTTGCATTTAGCATGTTTACGTTGGTGACTGGTCTGCATCCAGTCCATGTAACTCATGTTACTCTCATTAGCACTGCATCCATGCACATGCATGTCTTCTGTTTGACCTTTGGCTTACCTCTGAACCCATTATCTCCGACAATGCCGCAACATTGGTGCCCTTCCGCCTGGTGGACTTATCACCTGCCACTCCTCAGCTGTCATCTTGTCTCAGATACAGGGCGAGGTCGGCCGTCCCCGGTGCTCCCGCCGACCCTTCCACTGTGAACGAGACAGAGCTTTTGAAGGATGCCCCGGCCTAATCCTGCCACCTCACTCTGCATCGACAGCCTGTGTTTATCTGTCGGTGCAGGTTAGATTCGGGGAGACGCTGCATGAGGGAGAAATAAATAGACAGGAAAAATCAATATGAGCTGCATCAATGGGCCCTCACGCTTTAAGAAACAGGTTTATTCAGCACAGTAGCTCTCCAGATTGTGTGTGGTTGTTAAAATTATGTCACAATGAGTCATCAGTGGATTTGATCAGAAGGGTTTCTGATAAGCACTCTAAAGTGCTTCTACTGTGAGTAGAACAATAAACAATAAGTCCACTGTATTTGCAAAATTCAGCAAGTTCATTAAGGTGATAAAACTTTAAATAACAGAGTCAGCAGGAGACACTTTTGTGTAGTCATTTTGCTTTTTCTTCTTTGAGCGTTGCTGAATCTCTGCAGAAGACCATAATGTAGTCGTCTGGGATTTGCTGACAGGGCAGAATGAGGGTGAAACCACTGTCAGTGATGTAAAGCTGCCAGTGTTTATAAATGGCTGTCAAGGCCACCGTGGCAAGATAATCCAAGTTGCTGCATCTACATGGTGAGCTATCAGATATGTAGGGCTATTGCATTTCTTTGCTGATAAAAGGTCCACAGTTTTCAGTCAGTCCCTCTCGAGCTTCACAGTCGGACGTATTGGCCAATATCCCATCACCGTGCAGTCTGAAATTATACTACATTACAAAGAAGAAGCAGATTGGTCAGAGTAATGCAAAACAGCTCTGTGACACAACGGATGTGTATGAGTGATCTCAGAGCAGCCGCACACGGAGAAGAGAGGAGCTTTCATGAGCAGCCTGGACAGGGTAACATTCCTCCTAAATAATATTTTCAAGAAATGCCCAGAGCTGAGAATCTCTCACACCCCCACCCCACACACCCTGACCTGGGACTGTGTCTTTCTGTGGACATTGGATTTATTCAAAGCGCCATATGTATTGATTAGATAAAAGAGCAGCTATTCAAACAGGATTGAGTTTGAATACCATCTTTTTGTGAAGTGTTTGTGTGGCTTGTGGACGTTTAGCGTCCGTTGTAGTCACAGTGCAGATAGTTACAGCTCTTTTCCTCGCGGGTCCTGTGTTCGCCTCAATCTCTTTGTTGTTACCAAATGGCAAATATGTGTAGCATTGGCATTTTCTTGCTAGAGTCTGGTGTATTGTTCTCTCTTAACAAAATGTTACTAGCTTCATATTGTTTGCCATAATTGTCCCTTTGTGTTATGACTGAGTAACTCCTTTTGGAGATCAAAAGTACATAACCAAGTCTTAATAACTAAAGCTGTATTGTTTTGCACTGAGTTTGTGTAAAGCTACCTCCGCTTCACTACGTGTGAAACACATTGAAGAAGGTCGCAATCCACCAAATGTCTTCTCAGCATCAAACCAGTGTGCCCCGCTGCAAATGTGTGCTGTTTTGCTCTTGTTTTGTGTAAAGGGATATGTAAGGGGATCTAAATGGATGATCCAAATGAATGGGTCTGGCCGGGCTTTCTTTTTTAAGGCCTTTCTGATGAATAGCACGCTTGGTTATTCTCTCAGCATGAGGCTCTAATAAGCCCAGGGACCCAGTCAAGGCCCAAAAGAGAAGCTCGATTTAAACCAATCTAAAGGAGCAGGGAGCATGATTTACGACGTTGGACTGACTGCAGTGCTGCTTCTCTCATGCAGACCCCCCTCTGTAGCCAATCACAGCCAAAACACTCAACACTTCCTTCCAGGGCTGACTACCGACCCTATGTAGTACTGCTGCTTGCACTGTTGTCACTGGTTCTAATCTATTTGATTGATTATGAGCTTAATCCCTGTATTATTCCTTACATTTTGTGTCAGGGTTTTGCTATAAGGAGGCACAAAAAGGCATCTGTTAACCGTTTCCTGTGTTTGTAGATTTTTCATTTCCTTTATGTCTTTTGTTTTATAATATATTGGGAAATGATGATTACCTGTATAGGTCAGGTTTGGGTAAGCCATGCGTGTCATTTGTAGCCGTCACACTGTGATGAATGTTGCATGGTAATGCATCGCTCTCTGTGTAATTCAAGCCCATGTTATATGTATTGAAGTAATGGAGCTGTCCTCATATGAAACATGCTCTGCTCCTTCCCTCAGGGGACATTGATTTCTATCAATGAAGCCAGCAACTACCCTAGCCTGGAGGGAGAGGCAGACTGGAGTGCAGGAAGCAGGGAGACAAATATCAGTCAAATCTTATTTCTACATTGATACACTATTCTCATCTTTTCTCAGTAGTTCTGTCACAGTGGCTGTCCACAGTGGTCATGCCCTTGAGGTGATGCCAGCATAAGTCTAGAACACATGAACGCTGCAGAAAAGATGCACAGTAGAAAGAGTTATGACCTCTCACCGTGCAGCACGGACAGCGCCTGAGTTTTGTTCACTCTGGAGCCGAGCTGTGTTGACACAAAATGACTTCGCTATTCTGGCAGACTGCGAGAAAAGAAGAAAAGAGGCAGTGTGTTATCAGGCCAACATAGGAGCCCAGCCACTCACAGTGATAACACAGAAAACACATTCACATCAGACAAACTGCCTCATCCCTGGCCTCCCACTATCTCCTCTCTCCTCTCCCCACCACTTCTTTTGAAACAGAAAAAAAATAAAACAGTCAATGAGTTTGGATTTGCTAGCCTCTGAGGCTGTGTTGGAATGAGGTTGGAAGAAATTCAAGTTCAGGAAAGGAAACTAAAGTCCTTTTGTCTGCACAGATAAGCTTTGAGAGGTGAAGAGGAGCCCTTTGTGAATTTGTGAACACTCCTACAAACTGCTTGAGGAGATTTTTTTTCCCATTAACTTTTGAACATAGTTAACACACACAAAATGTGCACTGGGTCAATACAAACCCCAGTCAAATATAACATATAACATATAACACAGATATTAAATTTCCCAACGCAGCGGACTGTACTTTGATGTGGTTGTGGGTCATCTGCATTCATGTTGGAGTGAAAACTCATCTTTAAATTAGACCTAAGATCTTATAACATTAATTCATATTAGATGTATGTCTTCTGTTCACATAATATAAAGAGAAATCCATTACCAGATGTCAGCAACGTTAACACTAAAGCAGGTAGGCCAAATTTAGAAGCACTTCATCGCTCTTATTCGACAATGTCTTGACTACCTGTCATGCAGCAGTCTACTGACTCAATATCTGTAACAGTGGGGAGGCACTCAGACATGAAAGCAGTAGTATTAAAATGCTTCTTTAAAAAAATGGAACAAAGTCACTCTGCCTCTGATGTCTTAAGCGGATTGAGAGAAAATCCATCTGCCTTAATGTCAGCTCAACTGTCTATGGAGTATCAGGGGTAGTAGGCTTTGTGGATGGCGATGTTAGTGAGGAGTGGACTCAAGCTGACAGCGAGAAGTGAGAGGAAGGGGGAGGGCACAGTTAAGTTTCTGCGCGTCAGAAAGTCAGGTGTTGCTGAGCGATTGGGGATGCGGGGCCTAAATTAATCTCTCTCAAGGAATGAGGAGTTTAACTGGTTTTGACAGAGAGACATGACAGCATTTTTGCTCGCTTGTCACCGCTATTGTGCATTATAAGAAGTTTCTGAAGGCCTGACACATTACTCCATCACTAACATGTGAGTCACAAATGTGCTTCTGAGTGCTCTCTTAATTATTTGTGAGTCTGCCTGAAGTGTGCGTCCAAGGCTCGACTTAATCTTACAGTCACACCATGCATCAGATAAGACTTCCTAATATAAGTCCTGAATATTGGACATGTTGCCTTTCAAAAACAAAATCACTCTTTCTTAACCCTGCCCTCCAAGAAATGACTGTAAAGTGTAAGTGTTTCGATAATGTATTCTCAAGAAAAAAAAGGAACATAACCACAGAGGAGTGAGAAATAGTTTTCTCAGCTGTCTTTAGCAGTTGGAACCAGGAATGCACATTCTTTGCCAAGGAGCTGAATACATTGCCAGTGCCAATATAATATGCAAATTTTGTTAAAGGAAATGTAATTTTCCATTCCCCTTGTTGATTGCACTTAATGCAACATGCAAAGCAATGGCGATTTAATTGAATCTCTGAATGCGACTCATTTAAATCAAGGAGGAGATTAATGAACGACCATTGTAATAAGGTATGCAAATATTTGAAGTGTGTGCCATTAAAAGCTTTTTTTAATGAGATCAGGAAGCCACTGTCACATGAAGATAAAGTAAAAAAAAAGAAAATGTGGCCGTCGTCGGCAGGAACACTGCCTGTCGTAGTCATTTACATGTATTCATGTACATCAGACACATCTGCATACAGGTGTATTAGAAACTGTTCACTACATATGGATGAGTTGTGCTAGTATGCATAGACCAGGTAACCAGCTCGAGCTAGTTCTAAACCGTACAGTTCGACTGATTATAAATTCAAATCAACAGAGTTAAAGGAGCAGGGAGACTAACAGCATGTGATGGGTGTCCTGCTGTAAATCTGGCCTTGCGTATAATGCGTGTTAATGTTAGCTGGACCTCCTGGGCTACTCTTGCATGGGCCTGAATTTTCCCTCGGGGATCACCGACTTATTTCTGCCATCCTTTGCACAATCCACCGTATGCTGATGCATTATGTTTTCCATTATCTGTTATCACTTTTTTTCTCTCTCCCTTTCTCGCTCGCTCACACTTCCCACAGTTCTGGACAGCATCTAACAGAGCATGGTGATTAAAAGAAATGTCAGTGCATTCATTAATAATTCCGCCGAGTGCTGCAGTCCTCACTGTGCTTATTCAGTCATATCGGGCATCTTAGAATTGTTCAGTTGTTGTACCAGATGACATTCTGTTTTGAGGTATGTTAAGTGCGTGCGCACGCAGTGTGTGTTCAACCTTTTCTCTCCTCTTTCTTTATGGGTTCACTCTGAATAGATTGTGCTGCATTACAAAAAATGGAAATGGCACTTTACAGCTGGTCAGTCTCTCTTGCTTACACTCCCTTCCTCCCTTTGTTTTTTCCTCCCCTCCGCTGCGGTTTCTTTTTTGCTTAGGAGGATGGCCACAGCTGGCCAGACATTCAGATAGGGCTATGCCTGAGGGAGCCCCGTGCAGCTGGCACATAGGGAGGTGCAGTAGTGGAAGTTGGGGTGAGGTGATGGGGTTGGAGGCCATGTTTGAGGATCTGAACAAACAATGTGATGTTTATCTAGCATGTGTGTACATTTTTTGTTTTTGACATTACAGTAGCCTATGAATAAAAGCCTTGCTACACCACAACCTGACAAAGAGATTCATCCTTGGAAATACTGTATGTGGTGGTTGGAGCGTGGTGATGTGGCAAACGAGCATAAACCTCCAGGGCTGAAAAGTGAAGTCAACGTGGCCAAAAATGGCAGTTCTTTAAAAAACTTGAAGCTGAATGCAAAAGTGAGTCACCACCAACCTCTATGTTAAAGTGGTCAACGTACAGCAGAAATTAGGGCGCCGTAGCTGCTTTTTGTGTTGGATGGGGTCCGTCATCCAGCTGTCTACCAAGGCTTCACCTGTTCGCCTTCGCTCCAGTCGTTTGACATTTTATTCATTTTGTTTTTGAATTAGCCAGAACTTAGGTGGAGTCAGGCACTGCTAAAATGGTGGCAGCCGGAGCCACCACATTGACTTTAAAACCATTCCTCAGGAATCCTTTGAGTGACATCCTGATGGATCTTACCTTTACAATCCATGGCAGTAGTCAACTAATCTTAGAACTACTTAGTAAACTGCTGTAGCTGGTAAGCTAACAGCTAGCATGCTTTTCAGTCAAACACATGCTAATGCTAGTCAGTCAGTCAGTCACACTAGCTCCCGAAACCTCTTTCTGTATTTTTTGTAACACCTCCTATAGCATTTGGTTCTAAGAATTACACATAATTTCATTTAAGAATGAGTTATACCTAAAGAAAAGCTCTTGCTAATTGAGAGTTAACTAGCCCATTAGCTCAGTTATTAATAGCAGTGAGTGGACAATATAGAAAAGACACTCCTTTCCCAAACATCAGCACAGTTATTATTATTACAGGTCACCAAAATTGAACTCTTATGAAGATTTTGCATTGATTTACTTTCTATGAACTAATTTACTAAAATTGAATTCACAGAATGATGTTTTAGCTGAATGCTGGTGTGACAGGTTCTGAATCGTCTTTTACATCTGAAAACGTATCGCTTTGGTTGATCAAATTATTAAAGCAGCCGGTGTTCCTGGGTTCTTGCTTTTTGATTTATAACTGTTTTTGGATCTGTGTTTTGGGATTTTACCTGCTTCATGACTGCAGCACTTTTAGTTACTGATTTATGTAAGATTTTAGTAAAATTATTTTGTTCCCTGCTGCTGCCTGCCTTTGTGTCCTGCGTTTGGGTCCTACGTCACAACTCAGAGCGTAACATTAGCCAAGCCATTGTTTTTGTCTTTAGCACTTACACATGATACCAGGGCAGAAAACACACTTTAAGTTTATTTTGTTAAGACCTTCTCTGATTTTTCTGTATTACCGTAATGAAGCCAATATGGTAATAATATTTCTTGTGAACAAACTGACAGTGCTATTTCTGACAGACATGTTCTTTCCCCTCTTGCTTCGATTTAGTGCTAGTTCTGTTTGGCACATCTTGGTTTGGTATTAATGAATCTTTGAGCTGTGAGTCAGGAAGGTGGCAATTAATGTTTTTTTTTTTTTTATCCTACCTGACCCTCCATTGTCAGGCAGATGCAGGCCAGTCAATTGTACTGACTGGCAAAACAACACTGACAGCAGCAGCCACAGGTGGACGTAAGCAGCAAGGCATCAGTATATACAGTATAAAAAACAATCTTGCACTGTCGAAATTACATTTTTATCATGTTGAACTGTTAATTTAGCCAAAACTATATTTTGAGTTACCGTCAATTTTGCTCCTGAGGATTCTGCAGATGCACATTAAGGTTTCAGTAGTTAGCTTTAGTGAAAACAGTGACTCTGCACTAAAAGCTAAATGCTATCAGAATGTCACTGAAGGTGGTAATTTGCAACTTCCAGTTCGACATCTTTTGATCTCTACAGTTGTGTTTCTGCATTTAGTGTCAATCAGGGAGTGCATGAGTTCAGAGGCGAGGATGATTTATTGAATGGGAATATTTTAAACACAAGGCGGAAGCTTTACAAATCAACGGTAACTACTGCACATTCTGAAATTTCCTCAGACATCTGAAGGCTTGGCTAGACTGCATGGAGATGCAAAAACTCGTTTTGATCTTGAATTTATGAAGTTTTTGTAAGAGGAAACAACAGAAGCAAAAGACACGTTTTTCAAGTCTTTAAAAATGTGATTTATTTCCATCAAATTTGACCCCATTTTTGTTGCCATGTACGGCCTGTGCAAGTATCTGTATTCAGTCCACATTTACTAAAAATGTAATTTTATTGGGACTGCAATTCCAGCATGAGATTCTAATTGCCTTCTTAAGGATCTGACGAATATCTTTTAAAGTTTTAAAGCACACATTTTATTGTAAAGCAGCAGTAGAAAGGTGATGTCATTTTCACTAAGTTAGCACTGATCACCATCTGAAAAAGTGTCTTTTTAGCAATATATGAAATCACTGTGAATAATTGATTACAGCCAAATGTCTACAACAAGATATTTAGAATAGCCTTATCATCAACTGTAGACAAAGCAAAAGCTGTGACTAATTATAATGAAATTACAGGTTAAAGAAGGCACTATTGGCAGTGAACTCGGTTCTTTGTCCATCTATGTATCTACCAAGTCTTCAAGGTAACTACCACCGATAGCTCCATGCTCTGTAAATAGCAGAAGGGTCATAGTGTCTCTTCAAGCATGACCTGCCCTGCATATACATACGGTATATGTGAGTAGGTGACAGGGACCCGATGCTGCCTGGGGTCTCTGCAGCAGCGCAATGGGAGAGCAGGGGGAGTAGGTGTCACAAAAAGCCTTTGTTCACTGCTGCTGCCACGCTCTCAGCTGGAATTCCATTTGTTCCCTCACTGGAATGAAATGGCATTGATTGTTGGCTCAGATGTCTAGTGGGGGGAGGGACTGGGAAACAAGGTAGAAGAGGAGTAAGAGAGAAGCGTAGACGGACGGAGAGGGAAAGAGACGGTCAGAAACATATTAGGAAAAAATATATAGGCGGCAGCGAATAGAGGGAAAGGTGCAAGGCTTTTGCAAATCTATGATAAGACTTAAAAGGAAGGAGAACAGAGAGAGAAGAGAAAGTGTAGGGTAGAAGAGGGGAAGCCAGGCATCAGTGCCATGTGGTGTCTGTGGCGGGCTCATCCCTCAGATCCCTCTCGGTAGGACACCTCATCAGCATTCTTACCTCAAATTTAACCATTATCAGAGTGGTGGAAGGGAGGGACTTGGTTGCTTCTAGCGATTAACGGTCTTGTCATGACATGACATTGTAGCATCGAATATAGTAATCTTCGTTCAGTCAATTTTCCTTGAACACTGTCTCAAAACTCAGAGAAGACATGACTGTTCTGGTCTGTATCTTTCTATGAAGTAGATCTATGATAGCAATCATTTGTTCCAATAGAAACAATCAGTTTCTTACTAGTAGATGAAATTATTAATGCTGTGACGATATCTCCTACACATACCTAAAGTATCCTAATGTAAACAGTATAAGCCTGGGTTAAGCCTCTCAGGTAGCTAAACTTAACCACTGAGACGATTATCCAAACCTGAAAGTTAAATTGGTAGAGCCTGAGGGCTGCCAGACTTTACTCCTGGATTGCTCTTCCAACCCTAGGTCTCTCCCCAGCCTAGCATACAAAGGATTCTTAAGGCAGCAGAATATTGAGCCATCCGAAATCACATTTCTGCTATTGCTCCTTAGTTCAGGATCCTTCCTGCCGTAGCTTATAGTGTAATACAAGCTCACAGACTTTCTCATGGAGGAACGTATTTTGTTCGATTTTTGTGAATGTGAAAAGCAAATTCAGCTGAGCTTTGAAGACATGTAGGGTTTACGTGCAGGCAGCACACCTGTGGGTGTTTCAGCTTAAAGAAAACATGCAGGAGGGAATTCTGTAGAAAGAAAAAGCCTCTCTAGAGGACATCAAAGCAAAGTGGTCAAATGTCTGCACTGGGAAGCACAGCTCTGCCTTCCTCTCTCTCTCCCTCTCTCTCTCTCTCTCTCTCTCTCTCTCTCTCTCTCTCTCTCTCTCTCTCTCTCTCTGCTTGTTCCTTTGTTTCTTCCCTGTGTCTGCCAGTCCAGACTGTGGCGTTGCTTCTCCTCCTTTCTCCAGGGAGTTACGGTTGACATGCCGCGGGCTAAAGGGAATTTGTTCAGCACATCAAGTATGCATCATGTTGCAGTTTCCGTGGACAGCACCAGAAAATGTGAAATAGACAGAAAAGCATATTGAAGCGAGGCCATTCTCCCCGTTAGAGCCGTGGGAAGTGAGGAAACACATGTTCAGTAATGAGAGCATCTCACATGCCTGGGTACTGGACTGAGCAGGATGGGTCACCATCTAATCAATTTGTTGTGGCTCGGATATTGTTGAACACATAACTGTCCAGTGATGGCGCTAACGGAGCGATAAGATACCGGCGTGTTTAGTGAACGCACCATAACATGTGAACGTGCACACACCCAGGCACAGCCACAGATATCATGTTTACTATTGATTTACTACATGCCAGGGATTGAATTTGACGAGTTGTGCCACGTTTGCATCTTCACGTAGATGAACAGCAGCGGGTGTGTGTCCATAGATGTGAGTATATATGTTTCGCATAAGAGATATGAAACCCGTTGTAATTACTCTGAGAGAAAAAGAGTGTGTGATAGCCTGATGGCTCTGCTATGTGTAGGGAAGAAACATTTCTCTCAGCTGGAACAGCGCCTGGATAGATTAATAATGAACTGTGCAGTTACACTTCTGCTGACTCATTGATATACAATAAGGCTGCAGCAGGGGGCAACATCTGTGGTTTTGGTAATTTATTTATTTATTTCCCTCTTCTGAAAAGACTCGGGGATAAGAGAAGGTGGGGACAGAAGCAGAAGTAATAAAAGAAAAAAATAGAGGAGAAGGGGTGGGCTTATTACAAGGTCAATTCCATTAAATCTGCCTCAGGATGAATGTATGGTGCGGAGCTCCTGGGCATGCTGGGCCTTGCCCTCCATCAATCACCTACTTTTATGCGGCGACCATGACACTGGAAGCTTGAGGGACCTGATTTGATTATCGCCATATATCTGAAAGATTTCAGCGACTGACAGCTGAGGAGAAAATAACCCACATAGATGTTTAGCATATTATTATTATTATTGTTAACAGAAATTATTCAGTAAAAACTCATTTTTATTCTATACACGCAAATGTGGTGGATGAAAAATCAGTGAGTCACAAAGTTGCGGTGTTGAGTGTTGTTGCAGGGTGTTGAGATCTTTCATTATCACAACAAATGGGCATTGTAGTTTATTTTGATTAAATCTTTCACTCACCATCAAGCATCTATTTAATGCACCAGATGCTTAGTATTACACAGCTGAATTCACCAAATTCACAATTTATTTGAATAGCTAAAATTAATCTGAATTTCAAATGTTTAAATTGGCCACGGACAAGGCAGAAATGCAGAAATACATTTCTTTCATTTCATTTTTCATTCTTTGCTTCATTCTTCATTCAAATTTCATTCTTCTAATGACATTATTTTTTATATATATTAATAAGCAGTGGGTGGCACAGTGGTATGGTGGTTAGCACTGATGCCTCACAGCAAGAAGGTTCAGGGTTCAAATCCAGGGCGACTGGGTCTTTCTGTGTGGAGTTTGCATGTTCTCCCTGTGTCTGTGTGGGTTCTCTCCAGCTTCCTCCCACTGTCCAAAGACATGCTAATTAGGTTAATTGATGATTCTAAATTGGCCGTAGGTGAATGTGAATGGTTGTCTGTCTCTCTGTGATAGACTGGCAACCTGTCCAGGGTGTACCGATGACAGCTGGGATAAGTCCCCCGCAACCCTTCACAGGACAAGTGGTTACAGGAGATGAATGAATGAATAACAAGCTGTCAATTATTTCTTTTAACAGAGCTACTTCATTCATCTGTGATGAAGGTGCTGTACTATATGTGATGTGACTCTCAACTGGGAAGAGGCTTATCATTCATTCATTCATCTTCTGTAACTGTTTGTCCTGTGAAGGGTCGCGGGGGTGGCTGGAGCCTATCATTGGGCAAGAGGTACCCCCCGGACAGATTGCCAGTCTATCGCAGGGCTAACGTAGAGAAGAGTCTTATTAATAGCGTGCAAATTTACATTTCCAAATTCCATATTATACTTACTTGTTATGATGCAGCCTGCAGGAATTCTAACATAGAGAAAATTTGTACAACCAGCAACCTCAGAGTTTGAAAATTGCAGTTCCTCAACTAGCCACTTGAGGATCCCTCCAAAAGTGAGTCAATCCCCATGTCTTGAAAGAGACAACTTTATGGCAGAAATTGGCACTGTGCAATTTTGTACTTCCAAGCCTGATTTGCTCACTCTGTATAGAGGTATAACTAGATCTTCAAACAGATTGTTATTGCATTTGAAGAATAACATAAGATAGAATAACACGGTAGAGGAGATTTGTTCCTTGTTATTTGCAGTTTAAATTACTGGTTAGTTCAGCTTCCCAGTACTGGAATTTAATACTACTACCACAGTTCTGTTATTATCCTTCTCTACTTGCTAACAAGTAGCAAATTTCTTTTTTTTCTACTGACCCAGCACTATCAGTAACACATCATTCCCTCTCCACTTGACCACCCAGTGGAACCAGCAAGACTCCAGGGAGAAGACAACCTCTCCAACGGCCAATTACACCATTAATTGCTTATCAGATCCAATTTGGGATTGCAGTAAATGAAGCAAAGTATTTTCAACTGGGTGTGCAGCGAGTGTGTTTGTGTGTGTGTGTGTGTGTCTAACTGTGTGAGGCTCAACGCAGTGTGTTTCCTCTGTCATCCCCAATCAGTGGAATTGAAACATCTAATTGCCGAGCTCCCACTCGTTTGCCTTCCAAAACATTCCTTTGTTTGTCTAATCAGGCTCTCTCTCACACACACACAGTCTTGGATACTGTTGTGCATCAGGGCTTACTTGTAGATTCGCTTGCACATACCACACACGTCTCCACATACTACCCGCCACTGAGATATAAGGTGAGACATATTAAAAATAGAGCAAAAGTGTGCATCTGCAGTAGTGGAGTGATTGATGAAGACCATTGTGTTTTATGGCTGCTGTCAGTGGTGAATATGCTGACACATACTTTAATTAATAAGGGGCATTAGAGCCTCTCTTCACTCTTTGCCTGCATAGTGCAGGTGTTCCTGACTCTCCTTGACAAGTTTAGAGACACCTCTTGGTTAGCCTGGGTGTTTAATCTGTGAGATCTAGTTTGTATTTTTTCTCCTCCATTAGTTTTCCCCATGAACTTCCTTTAGTCTCACTTGTGATAAATGCTTCAATAAATAAACAAAATTGACTTGAACTTAGACTCCTATCGATCCTCTTCATCCTACATCTGTAACCCACCTAACAGTACACCCAACTATAATGAACCCTTGAAGATTAAGCTAATTGGATCATGGCAGGTGAGTTCAGCCTTCCGCCCGCATCCCTAGCGAACATCTTCTCCTGGCAGAGCACACGTGGAGACACGATCCAAACAAACATACATGCACAATCACACAGCTCACCGTTCATTTATAGGAAGCCTTGTTAAACTTGCAGTTGACTTGTCAGAGACATAACCGTTGATGCATTCAGTCAATTTTTGATAGAGTTCTCGATTGATTTATTTTCTCAGGGAAAGCGAATCGATGGAAAGCTCATTAAGGTAGAAGGTAAAGGTCACACCAGATGTATAAATGAGTGCCCCAGTGGTTCTTAACATAGTCTCTGTATAGTTTCAGGGACACAATGGTGACTTATTCACTGCAGACTGTACAGTGAATCAATCCAAACTTTTACTTTAGCTGTGGGTAGAGTTTACTGAGTATGATGTAATGCTGTCATCTCCGGTTATGTCCCGGCAATGATTGCTCAACACAATCATTCATTCACATAAAGTATGTAATTCACTTTATGTACTGAGCAGATAAAATTGTGAGCCATTTTTACCAGCATCGATTTTATTTTAATGGCTCAAACATAAGTGCTTCATGGCTTAGGTTAATATAGGCGTAGATGAAGTTTTAACGCTGCATTAGTCAATAGATTGATATCAACAATATAAAAAAATGTGCACATGATTGTGAAAGGTGTCCCTTGAGAAATATCAGCTGACGCTGCTTTACTACACAGCCTTTTAGTGTTCTTCAGCTCATTGTTTTGGTTTTGCTGGCCTCGTCTACTTGTGTCTTGTATCTTTCATAACCTAACCCTGAAACAGGCAACAGAAATGCTCTGACGAGGCCACACCACAGTCAGCGGGCCACACCCGTCTAGCTGCACATAGTGGAGAGACTTAGCAGAGAAAGAGACAGGCAGTGGTGGGGGGAGACGTGACAGAGCTTCAATAGCAGCCCTGCTTTCATCAAACACACCTCTAGATTAATGTTGCTCATCGTCACCGTTTGACAGTACGTAAAGATGGACTAACCCTCTGTGACAAGGTTTCCTGAAGAGCATTATTGGGGGGTTGCCAACTCAGCAGTGTGTGACCTTCCCTAACTCTGTAATTTAAAAAAAAAAAAAGAAAAAGAAAATGGGCGAAGAGGTGGCGCGATAAACCAGCTAAGGCAGGCAGGTAGCACCTAAACTGGACAACTAGCGACTAACTGTCCCTGAAAGCTACCACGCCCTTCATTATTTAAGCCTTGATATAATTTCAACAGGTAATTTATATAAAAATTCATCCCAGTACAGTTGTCATTAATAAATTAGATATAAAGACCAAAACATTTTTATTGTACCAGGCTGTGAAAATGTTTAACATGGATGTCTATGGTTATTGCCTTGCTTTTGGAAGTGGCTAAGTTGGTAGTAACACGTCACGTCTGGTAGTTTTCGGGCATTTCGTATTTCTTTCATATTTCATATGACGTATTGGCTTGGTGTCACCTGAATGATTAACTGTATAACGTTCAACCTATTAACCTTATTAGGACTGCTTCAAGATTGTGCTCACAGCTGTATAAAAATGTATGAATGCATTGTTTACATGGCATTTGTCCTGTTTGTATAGAGTTTAAATGTTCTGCACGTTATCCCTAATGTGCTTCAGCTTCCTCTCAAACTCACTGTGAATGTAAATGTTTACTGTACGTCTTCCAGTATTACACCGGTGGCCTGCTCTGATTGCTTTCATGTCTTCAGTGCAGCGCATGCTCGGATGGATTCCTGATGGATAGGCCGTTAGAAGAAATAAGTGTGTATAGAAAATGTACAGATAAAAGTGAGTCAAACAGATTGCCACAAAAGCTATATCTGTCAAATATTTCTTTCCCCGGTGACAACTTTTCTTAACTGTTTCATCAGTTGTTCAGCTTGTGCAGGGACTCAGCACACGTGAGGAACTGGCACGAGCCTGCACTTAAACGCAGCTGCTGCGCTTCAAGGCAAGACTGCTTTTCACTTTTTCCGAAGTGTGCGGCTATCCGTACGGTATTGATATTATGTCTTAGTTTTTCATTTCTGGTGGAAAATGTGGTGGAGACTCCAGGGGAGTTCAGGGTGTTCTCGAGTGTTTAAAGACCCCGGACCTCGATAGGTCCCAACGAACTGTGTGAATGGAAGCCTGGGGGAGTGAATATTTCCCGAACTCAATCCTTCTAAAAGAGGAGTGTTTGGTCAAGAGCTGTTACTCATTCTATTCCCCTTCCTCCTTGCCTACGCTCATTCCCTCTCTTCTTTGGTGTCTCTCTCAGTCTCTTGCTCCACTGGCAATGTGACAAGTGAACAATGATTCATATGCAGTGAGTGCAGACTGGCGCCTTTTTCACTCGTCTTGAGAGCCCCATTGTAGTCACCCACTGCCCCCCTTGACTGTCTCACATCGTATCGCACGACACCTTCCCTCTCACACACCTTGCTTTGGGATAGTTGTGAATTTTATTTTGGTGGTGTGAAGCCGGCAGCATATGAGGATTTGGAGAGGGAAGGAAGGCTGTGATGTTAACACATTTCGGATAAATGACCACGCTGTTTGCTTTAATAACTGCACTGAATGCAGAGACACATGTAATTGCTTTGATGTTGCTCTGACGGCTGCGAATAATAGCACTCTGCATGATTACAGAGTCAGTTAGGTGCTGGAGGTGTACACACAGGCCTTTGTGCACAGAACTATATGAGAGAATTCCCCAATTCCTTCCCTCCTTTAGTTTTTGTCTGGGCTCCCACCCCAAGGGCATGATTTAGATGAAATGTCACTTTTAATGGAAAATTTGATGGAAGCAAAACAACGACTTGGAATATTGCTTGTGTAAGTAGCAGGAAGGGAAGCAAGTGCCAGGCTGATGTCAGCGGCAGGGGTTGTTTCTCCCTTGATTGTGCTCTTTAGGAATTCATTGGTTGCCTCTATGATATTAGTGCTGTAGCAAATGTAGCCCCCAGGCAGGCAGGGCGGCCGGCACACTGCTTCTCTTTATAGATGAGAGTGCCAGGAGGAAATATGCTTGCTGCCCAGCACCGCTTTGGACTGTGGAACGAACTGAAGGAGAGCGGATGGTGGTGATAAGTGCTGTAGTGGCTCATCGTATCTGCCCTTTCTTCTTCTGTTTTCATCACTTACTTCTTTTCTTAATTGCTTTCGTATCATGAATTTATATGAGTGGCACTCACATTAATGAGACACAAACCTCCCTGGCAAACTGGCGTCATTTTTTGCTTGATTGGCTGCAGCGTCCAAGCTGCTGAAACACTTCACTTATGTCTCTCGTGGAACCAGCTGCTCCTCTGCGTCAACCCAGTGGGTAATTCTTAATGTCAGTGGCGCAGCAAACGATCATGGCATGCCACGGGCAACTCCAGGACCTCCCTTGGAAACTGTTTGTAGCAGTGCAGATATTAGCCTCAGTATCATTTATGTGACCTGCCATGCAGTTTTGTGTTTCTATAGTAACTCTGGCCACACAGAATTCCCATTTGGCAGCGTAGTAATTAATTTATCTCTATTGATCTCTTGTATCCCTCAAGCCTTTCAGCAGGGTGGCCTGAAAGCTGAAAGCTGCATTGTTGATTGAATGCAGAGTCTATCTTCAGATGCGATCACAAATCAGTCCCCATAGGGGAATAGCTGGAAGCAGGCCAGATTATGTTCTTTCATGCTGCAGTGGTAATGATTAATTTCATTGTACAAGACACAAGTGACTTTAATTGCAGGTTTGGTACTGGGCAGCAGTCTCTGCCCTGCTCATGGTCACATGGACTCAACTGCAGCCCGGGCACTTATGACACAGGCTACATATCAGACACCAGCTTATTCCCTATATTTTGCTTCTGGTGCATTTTGTCATGGAAGGGTCTAGATGCTTCAGGTTCAGATTTTAATAATAAGCTGTTCCCAGCAGCTCCCGGAACAGCATGACATTTACTCAGAGCAGGGCAAATAAGGATAGAGTAAAAAATAACAGAATATTTGCCTAAGGATGTTCAGCTTCCTTTTTGCCCCACCCCTCCAATCCCCCTCCTTACTCTTCACGTCTTTTCACATTCACACTTGCATTACAGGTATTATGCTTCTTCAACTGATCTGTAATGTGCAGGCACCCCTGGCAAAGAGATAAAAAGAAATGATCTTATAAACCACTCCATAACATCTCAAGGATGCAGACTCCAGAGCATATCTAGTGCATTGCAGAAATAACCATTGTGTTCATTAACCACTATGAAGTGCAGAGGCACAAGCTCAAGTTGTGAGCCAAAGAAACTTTGTAGACAGCTGGAACTCAGTATACCTCTGCCTCTTCACTCGTGTTTCCAATCTTAACTCAAGGAAATAAATAAAAACTTTGGGAAATAAATTGATATAAAGAAGTAAAATGAGAGAGATGAGGAGACAAAGCTCGATAAGAATGATAGGGGCAGCAATAGCACAAGACAACTCAACAGGAGACAAATAAGTCGAACTAAAAGCAGCGGAAGCATGATGGAGAATGGGGGAAAAAAGTAATGATAGCTCACCTTATGTCAGCCTCTGTGACAGAAAGGACTTGGAAGTTTGGAGACAGGCGTTGTCATGGGAACAGATTTTTGCGCTGCTGACAGGCGGGTGGTCTCTCTTTTTTTTTTTTTTTTTTTACACTGGATGACAATATCCGCCAATAAAGATGTCATCTTGAGAAAAATAGGTGTTGGCCGTCAATGGACCTGAGCGCTGACATTGCCTTTGCTGAAGCCCCGTTGTCCTGGTTAGTCCACTGAGGATTCTGAAAGCTGCTCTGTCGGCTTTATTTGAATTTGAAGAGTGCTTCCCATGGGCCTTGTTTAAGGTAACATTCTGAAAGAGTCCAGACGTGACGTGTTACAAACTGTGTAGGCAAGTAACAGTTCTGGCTTTCGTGTTTGAAGATGGGTGTATGAAAGTAAAAAAAACTAGATCACGCTCTTTCTATGAATTCAGTCTTTAAACAGATAATATACTGAAGAAGTAGGATAATGAAAGTCATTACTATAAGATCAGAATTAGAAGAAAGATTACTTTGTAAGCCATCTACCAACACTCTCCCAGAATATTCCAGCTTCTGTGTCAGTGATCATCAACACCAGTAATGCGCTGTGTCTTAGATCACACTCTGTCCTACGATCCTCGCACGAGCTTCTGTGCTGCAGGCAAAAGTCCTGTTTATCATGGTGAGGCTGCTGTGCACAGGGGCTGCATTTTTAATTAAAAGTTGTTGTATCTCTGTCTCCAACATTAGGAGGTGTGATGACTGCCTGTCACTTCAGCTCAGCACAAACATGTTTATTTTAGGACCCAGATTCATTTAATGGGCTTGTCAAAACTGATGAAAATTAGAGGAGGCAGAGGCGGCTGATAAGCCCCTCTGTTATTAGAGGGGCTGGAACTGTGTGTTTGTCTGCCTTAGTTTGTCCAATGTTGACGCATAAATGCCCGTGTAGAACTATCCAACAATCCAAAGAAAATACATGACCCTGCAACGACTCCTAATTCCTTCCCAGACACAGAGAATCATATGATTAAAGTTTGCTTGACTCAAACTTTTAAGAATAAATAAAGGATTCGAAACTCGTAGCTACAGAAGAGGCTCAGCGGTGCGTCTACACTGCAGACTGCTCAGTGTTTTCTGAAATGTAGAACAGCAGAAGTAAATAGACATGGGAGCAGACAAGCTTCTGTTCTTATTCGCTTGGGTGTTTTCTTTCTTTGTTGTCCCTCCTGAACACACAAAAGACAGCAAAAGTTGGATTTTCCCAACAAATCCTCTGAGGGCCAGAACAGTGATGCGCCGATTCTACGTGTTGTGCATCAGAAAAGTAAAAAAAAAAAAGAAAAAAGATATGTATCAAATGAAAAGTAGGATTTTTAGATTTGAGTATCTGAGTGTGAGTGTGCTGGATGATGACGACTGTATTTGTCCTAATGGAAAAATATTGTGTTGGGTTTTTGCTGTTGTGTTGGAATAGATCAGATTGTAGTTTATTGGTACTATACAAGACTGAATGGGGGAGATGATGGAATTTTAGTGCTTTCCTGCTACCCATAATGCATCACAGTTGTATTCACTCCACAGAGGGTGGTTTTATTGAAAAGCTCCTCTCACTGAGGTTATGCAGACGAATAACAGCATGATATACAAATGCAGCCATCTGCTCCCTATGTGGGCTTTGGTGGAGGACATAATTGCATTTTATTTTGTTAGTTGTTATTGTCAATTGTCATTTCATAAAAATGCAAATACTGCACATATGGAACATGACTGTGTCACTGAGAGCAAATGGAGAACAGAGAAAATGAAAGCTGGAGGAGAATGAAGAGTGTGAGAATGTTGTCTGCAGGACATTATGTGTTGTGTCTCAGCTTGTTCTGTGACTTTCTACTGGCTTTTCAATATGCCCTACACCTAATGTGATTATAAACACAGGGGGTAGAAATGAAAGAAAGCGTTCACGGTCAGGATAGCAGATCATGTGATCGATGTAATGTACAATAAGTACAGTATCAAATGTACATGCAGTGATTATCATTAAATGCTGGGAGAGTTCGCAGAGTGTGTGTGGCCAGCTGTTTGATAGTGATCAAAAATGTTAAGTGACTGGTGAGTTAAAAACCAGGTCATGTTGTACCAAATTAGCAAAGGCCTATTTGGGGAAAGAAGCAGCACAAATGCAACATGACTTGTGAAGCTCAGCCAGTAGCACAGGGTTTTGGCAACATTTAGAGAACATAAATAGCATTAAGGTAAAAAAAAAAAAGAAAAAAAGAGCTGCTTGGATAAGAAGAAGTAAAAGCCACTCCAGGCTTATAACTGCTGTCTCACACATTGAGAAGCTGTAAATGCTTCTTGACTCAGGGTTATATGAAGTTGAATCAAATGATCACTTCACACATCTATAGACAACAATATTGTATTATCTCAGGTTTTGTTGGTTTATATATATCATACTATGTTGGAGTGGTAGGTGTTGAGGTTTTGAGTGCTGTGCCCTTTAAAGCCTAAAACCAAGTCTTAGCCCTCCTTTACTGTGTTCACTTTGTGGGGTCAAGCATTTTGGTCAAACCCCACAAATACAGCGAGGGGTCCACTGGCGTTTGGACCCCATAGTTATAGAAAAAACAGGGGCACACACGCACTACAAGCATGTGTGTGGGCCACAAAAAGTGTGGAAAAGCAAATGCTCCTAAGTGCTACCTTTTTCTTTACAAGAGGGGATGGAAATGCACTCTATGTACCTTCACATATCTAAGTGCTCTGTTTGACCTTCTCACTGTCTCAGTTTCCAAAACCAAGCTCCTCACCTCTTAAGTGACACGCTCTCAGTCTTGCTTCCTGCCATTTTCCTTGAACTATAACCAAAAACAGCACAGTAGTGAACATAAACACAGAAATCAATGTGGAGCCTCTTCAAACATAGAAGCACGGTAATCAAATTAAAGCTGTGGCATTTCACATACTGGCCCACAATGGCCTTGTTTCATGAACTGCTGTGGCACTCAGCTCTAAATTCTGTCATGATTTACCAATTCTGGATTTCAGACAGAGCAGGAGGCGTCTATTACAATAAAACAACATGTTTGGTTTGATAAATACATAATCAATGACATTAAAACCATGACATTTAGAGGCCATTGACATTTTAGAGAGGTCGATGGGAAGGAGTGTGGTCGATGATGATGCATTTCAAATGCGACTTCACTTCCTCTCTCTGTTTTTGCGCCTCCTGTCAAAATGCTCTCCAGTTTAGCAGCCAGTTGTGGTGAGTCTCCCAGTCTGTCATGTCCGTTGATGTCTCCAGGAAGCAAATCAGCACTCAGGGTCAGTTAAAGGGTTCTGTGGTTCTGCTAACCAACAGCAGCCTCTAAATCAGCAAAGGCGCTGGATTCTAGTATAAAGGCTTTGAACGTCTCCATACAGAAATGCCACGTACGCTTAAAGGAGCCTGTCTACAGTAGGCAACTCGCAGAGTTGTTCTCCGGTGTCAAGATCAAAGTCGCTCAACAGTCATGAAGCATGTTTGAGTCCGGCTGGACTCAAAATCACACCCGGTCTGTATGTTTTAGTAAACAGCAGTTTTACACATTTTATTGGGAGTCAGAGCGAAGCCACTTGTTTCAGAACCACCACTACAGAGACTCTGACGAAGTAGCGTCGACATGCATCTCGTAATGTATCGTGCCGCTCCTGCAGCAGACACATAATAGAGCTCTAACAGACCCAGGGGAGATTGTTAAAATAGCGCGTTAGGTTAGCTCAGACTAGCAGTGAAGTATTCCCCTGTGAGGATCATCAAATAGACACCTAAGGGATTGATGGCAGCCTTTAGCCGCCTCCTAATAGTCACACATTGGACAGATATGACTGCAAGGATGAGTCCCAGGTGGATGTGAAATACTTCACAGTACCCGTTAGCTACTGGTTGTCAATAGAAGCCGGCGCACATGAGGAGTGGGTTGGTTGCCTGGCGAGCAGACAGCGGTGCTCTTTGCTGGCTTAATGGTTAAACAGGGTTGCAGGGAGATGAGTTAGGGGTTCGTTGGGGGTGTAATAAGCTGGCACAGAGCAAAAAGAACACCACTGCCTGCCAGCTGAAGAGGTGTAGTTTTTCCAGTTTAGCTACTATTTTTGCTCATTTTCTTTCTTGATTTTCTTTCTATAATTCGCAGCATGTGATAAAAGCCATGGAGGGAGAAGTGAGGGAAAAAGGCAGAGAGGAGCTGTAGAGGCCTTCTTTGGCGTCCATGTCTGCCTTTCACAATCATCATCTCCCTCCCAGACTCTGTGGATGTGCAGGGTGTAACTAAGCACCTCCTTTCCTCCCCAGCCAGCCCGACTCTTGATCTCCCCAGGCCCTCCGCCATCCTTCACTGGTCTTAATGACAGACATTTATTTAATTCAGGCTACACGGAAATGAGATTAGTTTTCGATAGAGGAGGACAGAGGGACAGAAAGTGGAGCTGGAGAAAATGAGAGGGAGAAGGAAAGTGAGTGTGTCTTAGCCCATCAATCGCCACCCACCTGCTTCGTTAGCCTCAAGTTATTTTAGAACATGTTTGCAGCCGTTACAGTCAGCGCTCTGTCACTGGCTCTATCATGGCTTACTACAGCAGGCCCATACGAGCCAGCAGGAAAACGATGACAGAGATGGTGTTGATGAAGATGATGATAGTAATGATGATGATGATGATGACGGCAGGCTGTTGATGCCGTCGGTTGGTAATGCGATCACATCCACCAAATGTGGCTGATTGCTACTTCAGCGCCGCCTCTTACTTTGTTGTATATGTGGACGGATATTGCTCTCCACCAAAGACCAGCGTCAGACTGCATGCTAGTGGAAGCATTGAGTCAGCAGGGTGTCCCCGTGTGTGTGTGTGTGCGAGAGAGAGAGTGAGACCTCTGCTCAACAATGTGGAAGCTTGAGCAGCCTTTCACCCTGCAGCTCTGACACAGTGCACAGAGTGGAAAGTGCGACAGGAGACCTTGATTCAGACATATGTTCAATGTACCACATTTTTTAGGCACACATGGAGACATGCTTACACACATGAACTTACATTTACTCTCAATTGCCAGGTGAGCACACACACACAAAGGTGCACAGTCAGCTGAATGCAAATCATATGAGATAAAGGATAGACGCGCTCTGCCTGCAGAGATACAAGGCGGCTACAGAACAGCACTTGGCTGCCTAAAGCCCCCGAAGCGCATGTCAACTCCTCCCTCCGTCCCACATTGGGGCTTTGCATTTTAACTAAACATCTGGCTATGTCAGCACCAGTTCATCACAGCAGGGACCCTCCCACCCTCAACCCCCACCCCACTTGTCTCTGTGTCTTCCTCTGCATGTTGGGCTGCGTTCAGCGAAAACTGTGCATGCGCATTTCATGATTCATGATGGTTCATGTGTGATCGCTGCGGATGCACATTCATTTAGATTTAATCACTGGCAGGCAGAAGCTGACATTGCCAACTTCGGCTGGACAAACGTGCAAATTTGGGTGTTGATAATAAATACGTGCCCGTGTGCACCCACAAATGTCCTAATGCATGAGATGTTTACATGCTGAAATGAAACCACCCACTGGGTTACAGCAATTAATCGGCCACTACCTACAGTGCATTAACATTAAGGTTGAGTCACCCCATTATATGCATTTATCCTCCAGGGAAAGTGGTTTATAGTTAGCTGGGAGAAAGTACAAATAGCTTGTTATAGGCCAGACACATTCAATGATTGGTGTCTAACAGTATGCGGCATACATTAATGTAAGCACTTTGCACAAGAGGACTGATCTGATTGGTAGAGTTGTTACAAAATGACCTGACCTTGTGAAGAGAAATGAGAGGACAGATGCCACGCCTTTGAAACTGTGTGGAACTTTTCATTCAACACTGGCCATTTGGGAAATTACGTTGTTATTAAAGAAAGGTTTAACAAAAGAAAAGTGAAACAAACGAAAAAAAGAGCAAACTGTGCTTTTTAAACAACAAGCCCACAACTTGAAGTTAAGCAAACCCCAGGGCTCAGGCTTTCATAAGAACTAAGTTGCCACCGCCTGTGTGAAAAGATTGTATTTGCTTGTAACAAGGTTATTGGCAGAATTGACACCTTTGCTGAAAGCAGGGCTCAGACTACAGGGGTTTCAAGATGTTGTATCCCCGAATTCACCCATCCTGACAAGAGGAGCAGAAATCCTGTCTGGATTACACTTGGTACCGAGGTTCAGCTCAGACTATCTGGTAATGTATATGTAAAGTTTTAGTATTTAGTATTTTTAGTATTTTTTTAGGATTTAAAATCTGGATGATTATGTCAGTCATGTTTTTTCTAGGTAGAAATCTCACATACTTCTTTGTAGCTAAACACAGTGATGTTTAGCTACAAAGAAGCACACACACAGTTGTGTTCACCAAGCTGTTGTCGATTCATTCCTAGTGCAGCCTTGTAGTTTTGAGTGCGGTGCACGTAAGCAATGCTTATCTCTGAAGAAAAGGGGCCTTTAGTGATTACAGTGTATTGGCAGTTGGGTGTGTGAAACAGCAGTGTCCTGAAGTGCCCCATTACCTCTGATTTAAAGTGTGTACAGAGCAATAGGCCAAGCAATCCAGTCACTCCTTTGACAATATCACTAGCATTCTGGTCACATACAGGAGGGCTTCAGAGAGAGGATGGGGGGTGATTATGGGAGAGAAAATAGAACTTATTCACAAACCGAATCAAATGTTCTCCCATTAATAACATTTTAGCATTCATCCCTTTTTCTACCTGCATTTGGTCAATGATTCCGTAAAAGTTTAGAGTCATGCACTGGGGAACACGCATTGAAAGGCTTTCTTTTTCAACTAAACTAAAAGCCTGTTTCTTTTCTTTTTTTTTTCATTTTGTTCACATTAGATCCCATTAGAATTTTTTTTCATATTTTCAAAATATGAGACAGGAAGCGTACAGATAAACTCAACATGGATGTGAAAACAATGATTATGAAACAACACAGAAAATCTCTAAACTAGATCATATACAGTTCATATAAAGAATGGTATGAGTGCACAGGATTTACATGCAGTGTGTGTGTTGTGTGTATGTATATGTGAGACTGATAATAGTGTAATATGGTAATAGTACAATAAAAGTATAATATTACGTTGATGGGTCCTAAGGATACAAGAGTATCAGTTGGTGTGGTATATACCAATCAGGCATGTTTTTCTATGTGACAACAAGACGTTACCTTACACCAGGATGGTCAAGGCGAGTGTGCCGGTTTCTACTAATCAACCCATATTCATGTATTGCCAGCCAAATATCAGAACTGTGAAATACACATAGTCACAAAGCTAAAAAAAAAAAAAAAAACATTTCCGTGTTTAAACCACAAACAATATCACTCCACAAACATTCAGTTTTTCTGTACTCCCAGCCTAAACTCTCAACATGCGGTTTCTTGCTGGCCAAGAGGGAGTAATGACTCACTGTGGAACAAGAGTGTTTGTGAGCTGTGGAGCGGCAAATACACAACGTTTCTTTTCTCACCACTTCAGTTTTCAGCACTTATCACAACTACCGTTGCTACAGTTGATTACAGAAGCAATCTAAAAAAGTAAATACAGTACTTGAGTGCTAGCATGTAATGCAGTTTTAGAATTATAACCAAGTAAATTTCAAAGAGAAAATCACTACACTTTTGTTTTATTTAACAACAGAGTAACAGATTTACTAGTTACATTGGAGATTAACTGTTCCCAGACAAAATATAGGACCAGCTAATGAATATGTTTGATTGCTTTAATAATATATAAAACAGCTGAAATTAGCTCCACCCGGGACCAGCTACATAAAAATGCTGAGAGACCGTAAACATTTTATTTAAGACAACGATTAAGAGAAGTGTGAGAGTCTCTGACAATTAAAGCTTGTCACATCTGAGAGAGAGAAGGTGAAGCTGGGCTTTGTATAGGGATGAATGAACAGAAAATTTGTGTGACGATTATGATTACTGGCTTCGTAGAGCAGAATGAAACTGCAGAGTCAGGTGAGGATTCTCTGTGGCTTGATCACTACAAGGGATTTCTTTAACATTACACGTACTGATTTGATTCCTAGTTAAAAATGCTGATTTGTGCGGCTCAAAGTGTCAGGAATAACCCTACGTGGTCTGCAGTAAAACCTCTCTAGTACCTCTCAGTGGCCGTGCTTTATGTGTTGTAGTGAGGGTTGAATATACGATTGCACTCTCCACAAGGGCCCTATTACCACAAAACGTTAATGCTCCATGTTGTGGTGCTTCCATTCAGTCACTTCAGTACCATAATTAATCAAAATAAACATACAGCGCTTGACAATAAGGCTTTTATATTCAGCACTAATCAGACAACTCATTAGGCAGTAATGAGGCGACTCTGCCTGCTCTTGTCGTGTTTGGGGGAACTTCGGCGCATGGGGAGAAGTGTTTTTTGTGTGTCTGTGAGTGTTAGCGCACAGATTACACATATGCAGGCATGCACCCACTTATACACACATTAACACACACAACATACCGCACTCCTGTAGTCCCACTCCAATTATGGCAGCATCTCACCCGGGAAGAAGCCCACTTACCCGGCATTCACTTTATGAATAATTGATTGTTTGTGCCAGTGTTATATTTGTAAATACACGTTTGCTCTCTGATTAATAGTTTTCTAGACATACTCATTTGTTCAATTTGATTAGACTCTTAAATGTATTATTTATTAGCTGAAAATGCTCTCCGGTTATTAGTCATCACAAGGGCAACAAGAAGATTTGGCATAAGGACACATCTGCATGCAAAGAGACGTGTTCACATCAATCCACACTTGCTCACATGGCAGGTGGTGGTGCGTGTGTGTGTGATATAGCACGTTCGGATGCCGTGAACATTTTGACTGCCTTTCAGCATGTGTTCGTGTATGTCTTAAAGATTTACAGCTCCATTTTTAAATCTCAGTCACTATAAAATGTAACACACATTTTCTCAGTGTATGAATTAGATCCATATGTTAAAGATAATTAATATAGAAAAACTGTGTTAGCCTTAAAACTTCTCAGGATAAGTTGCGGAGAGAAAGGTTGTCAAGCTGGAAGCGCGGATGGAATTACATTTTGTTGCGAGTTTTCTTCTCATCGTTGATCCAGGAAATTACTAACTGTGACCTTTTGTGTGAGTTCGTAATATGTGGGAGTCTGCATCATCCCTTGGTTTAAACAATTCTTTCGACAGCAGCAGCCAGCTTCGTAAAGAACCAGGTCAAATGTGTTGGACGACTCAAAAAGAAAACAAATGACTAGAGAGGAATGCACAATGTTGGTCAGAAAAGACCGATCAGCACAAGATTTGATGCTGCTGATTGCCTGTTTTTCAAAGGTCTTTTGAAGTCTCAATCAGTATTTCCCACAAAATTTCATGAGATCCTGGCGTTTTTTTTGTGTGTGTGTGTGGGTGTGTGTGTGTGTGTGTGTGTGTGTGTGTGTGTTACTTAATATTAAACAAAATGCTTTTGAGACTTCTCTGGGCAAATGTACCCACACGGAAAGAACCTATATAAACATATAGGTTTTAATATAGGTTCTAATATAGGTTTTGAATATATGTGACATACATAAAATTGTGCAGCCTAAAAGCTGCCAGCAAATATCATTAGCCTACAGAAGAATATAAACAGACGAAGAAGAAAAGTAATGGAGAGTGTGGAGCATAGATGTACTAAGAGAAGTGTGGAGTTGGAGGAGCCGCCGGCTTCAATTAAATCACCAGTGTGAGAACACTTTGGTTTCCCGGTGCAACACAACAGCGATGGCACGTGGTGTTCCAGGCTGTCTGCCGACGATATTTCGCGGAATTGCGGTACATCGCTGGAAACACATCAAACATGCTAACGCACATAGACGGCATCACCCCGATATGTCTATTTTTTAGTTTTATAACAGGAGGTGGTTTTTAGTTTTTTCAGTCAATTGGTGACTGTTCAAAATAGATGAAAAAGCTAGTGTTACATGTGTGTGAGGTTCTTGTTCTTTTGTTGTACCGAACCATACCGAACTGTGACCCCCACACCGAGGTACTGTACATACTGAACCGTGACTTGTGTGTACCGTTACACCCCTACTGGCAACGCTGACTGAGTTGTAGCTTTTGTCGCTTGTATTGCCTTGTATTTATCTCTGGATGCTGTTTTTGACATTCTGTATCCTGAATTTGACACAGGGAAAATCAAAATGATCTACCTCCCAAATTATTCACACAAATGTTTTGCTCATCAGTTTGGCAAGCTACACCAGAGCACTTTTTTCTTCTTTTCGCTTTCAGGGGGTGGACTATCGCAGATGATTAAAAACACAGAGGTTGTGATTGTGACTCCAGTTGGCTGCAGTCAATAACAATACTTTGCATCATATGGTGAGAGCCGTGTCTTTGTGTGTGATAAAAGGGTGCTCTAAAACCACTTTAAAGACAAAGACCTCAAAACAAAATGCGGGAAGAGGGGAGATAGGCAGTGATGGTTGACTTCTTTAATCTTGATGTACAGTCTGACAACTTGGACCTGTTACATACACAACCTAATTATTGCAAGTGAGCAATCAGCTGGAGAAGCGTTAATTCGCTGCTGACACCTTTACCTGCTCCTGGTGATAGAACTTCAGATGAAAAGCACAGGTGAAACTATATTTAAATGTCACACACGTATTCACTTCAGTTGTAATACAGTAGTTGTAGTACAGTAGTCAATGAGCCTTCTTTTAACAGCTCTGGATGCATATGATTGCCTTCATAAGGTTGTTCTGATGCTCTGTTTTTTTCTTGGTTCTCTTCAAACAATGGCAGAGCAGACAGCATCTTTTCCAGAAAAGCCCACTGATGAGCTGAGCACTGAGACGCTCATTTTCAGACCCAAACATTCCCAGAGCTCTACTCTGCTCTGCTCTGACTGTCTTCATACTATGTGCTACTAACACGTGGTAGGTGCTGTTTCATAGGGTTGACATAGCTCGCTGTAGTCTTTTTATAGGCTGGTAGAGCTGCACTTGAATGTTATCCAGGCCGGAGGAGCATCGCCAACATTTATCTGAGCCAAAAGGCCTTGTTACCATCTAGCAAACCTGCCCCTACCACCGACATTCTTCTTCTTCTGTTGGGTGATTTGACTGTCCATTACAACCACCCGCTACTGCTGCCTCGCTGCACAGCCAACGAGAGAGTAACATTACGTGGCCAAACTGGGCTATTGGGTGTAGTTATAAGTACACGAGTGCAGTATCAAACTCCATGCTGATCGGGACATCCCTGCATATAGTACACTAACATACTGATCTATTGATGGATTTTTGTAACTATGCTGAAGATGGTGTTGCTGCTAACACTACTGAGTATTGAGTAAAATGTTGATGCACAGGCTCAGCTAAGTCATGGAGAACTATTGAGATTTTACAAACTATTCATTTATATTCTATTTTCCACAGCTGACATTATGGCATACTGTAAGTGTAAGTAGTAACAATGGCTCTGTTGTATTTCAGCATCGTGATATACCCAGAAACTGAAGCAGCTAAATGGATTTCAGCCATTATTTTGGGGGAAAAGGCCACATAAATGAGACATGATAGCATTTGATTCTCTTTTGGGTAATCTGTCTGGTTAGAACTCACTCACTAACACAGTACTGTATTGTTAACTTTGTTCTATCATTACGATGCACCGATTGGTGACCTCAACAACCTACCATCTAACTCCAACCTGAATAGGGATCTAATGTGAACATCTTTTTAGGTGTGCAGGGCTACTAATGGAATACATACTGAAGTCACCAGTATTCAGCATTGTGTCATTCTGTGTAGCTCACTGTGGCTGTTACAGTGCTAGTGGAACCTCTGAAATACCTGTTGCAAAGAGGTCATGGGCAAACGCCCAGCGACTCAATAGGGGTGTGTATGTGAGTGTGTGTTTGGCGGTGCCTCACGACACTGTCAGACATTGTGCATCATTGGTGTGTATACATGTATTCCTTGTCTGTGCATGTGTGTGTGTGTGTGTGTGTGCATGCCTGTATGTGTTACTGTGCTCCTTGGGAGTGCTAGCAGGCCAACTGAAGAGGGAAGGAAAAGCAGGCCTGCTCTGCACCATATGCCAAATATGAGCCTGCCTGCCAATTTGTGGGGTATACTGGCAAGTGCTAGCAAGGCTGAATTCTTGACAGAGGGAGATGAATAATTGAACATGTGTGGAGCGAAGTTCTGTTGGGATGGAGTGGGGTGCCTTTATACATGGAGAAGGGGAATGGAGACAGACTGTCTACAAGCAAAACTCTCATTTAAATCCTGATGTGTTTTTTTTTTGTAAACAAGTCAAGAAGTTGCAGAGTTTTTATGCTTCCCTTAAATGGATTGATAGTGAGATGTGATTTGGGGGAGGGGGTAAATATACCACTCAATGGCATCAACACATTTAGATCAGAGCAACTATAACAAGAGGGCAGTAGCTGTCACTGATCTTGCAAGTTAGTACTGCAGCCGCAGAGAAAAATGAGAAAATGCAAATATGTAAAGAATGATTTGAAGAAAAATCTGTGTAACCTCATCAGTTTGGTGAAAACTTTTAGTCAACCAGGGTATGTATTTTATATTCAAATCTCAATAATTTAACAGACATTCCAGCCAAGCCTCCAGTAAATGCAACAGCAGAAAAAACTTACAGGCTCTTACAAATTTGAGAGTTTGCACCAGAATCCATAACTGACCAGTACAACCCAGGCGCCTTACATCAGAAAATACATCTGATAATTATTCATAATTTGGCAAATGTTCAATTTAAAGTACCAAAACATTTACATTATTTAAGAATTTCAATGAAAAACTGTGCCAAACCGTGACACATTTAACTGGGGCCGGATTAAGCAGCTACGTTGAACATCTGGTTTGTGAGAAACTCATCATGGCAGGTTTCTAGAGGTGATTAAATGTACAATATGAGGCACTTTCCCCAACCGTCCCATATGTTGCACATTCCTGTTTCACCGTTTGGAGGAAGTGTGTCATCTGTCAGCATGCTGTCCTCTTCACCACACCACAAATTAAACACAAACTGGAGTCATTAAAAGTTACCACGAACCATCCTCAGGGGAACTTCAGTATATTATGTGTATCAAATTTCAATCCAGCAGTTGTCGAGACATTTAAATCAAAGCCACAAATGTCAACCCGCTGGAGGTGGATGACAGAATTATTCTTAGCATTCCTTGTTTAAATGGCTATTATACAAAATAAGCATTAGGTTCTTAAACAAAACTACTGCAGAGAGAAGAGAGGCCTTGAGACATTGCAGATTTTTTTTTTTTATTATTTCTTTTAAATCGTAGTGATTCATTATAACAAAGGATGAAACATAGACTGCTGAAACGATAGTGTATCTCCTCAGAGTTGGTATTTTTCTGTGTTTAAGTCACTCTTCAAAGCTTTCCAGATTAAATAAAAAAAGGAAATGTAAGTAATGAATTCAAAATCAAGCCATGGAGATTGCTTCTGATCAAATCTCACTAAGCAGCTCCGCTAGAGGACACCAGAAGGGCAGGCAAGCAGGAGAAAGATGTCAAGAGCCTTCACGGCTGCTGCTCCTCTTTCCGTCACCTAGCTGCGGTGCCAAGGTCTGAATAAATAGCGCCCACTACAATGTACATAAGTGTGTGCGATATGCATAGGCAGTGTGTCCCGCAAGTCTCATGTGTTTCACTGAGTGATCACAAGAGCAATGTAGACATCACAACAAGCATTTGAAGATAATGATTAATCCTGCTGCTTGAGGCAATGACAAGAAGAGAGAGCAAACTGTATTCTGTTTAAGTGTGCTGCTTAGATAATAGACAGATACTAATGTGGGCGACTACACCGCTGTGACAGCGAATTTTCTCCAATAGTAGCCTTACTTTTCATATGTGTCACTGTCCTGCTATTGCCTGTGACTTTCCATTAATCCCCAGAAATTGATCTGTTTTGTTCTCTTGTTTAACGGTGACTTTAATATAGCAGTGCCACTTTTACTGAAACCTATTATGTTCTAATCATCCTCCTTTCTCTCTCTCTTCCCCCCTTGCCCTTTTTCTCCCTCTTCCCTTTCCTCTCTGACAGATACCACCCTGTCCAGGGAACGAGGTAAGCACCGCAGCCACACACTCCCTTGATTTAGAGCCGCCTGTGCGTGGCCTCGGCCAGAAACAGCGTAGCGGTTGTTTGCGCTGATGTGGAAGGAACCATTCTCAGATGTTAGTCTCAGTGGGGGAGCGTCGCGCCACAAACATCATTTGCATCACCGGGAAGCTATTTTCCTCTCCATCACATTTCATGTCACAGCAAATGTTGAAACGAGGAGAGAAACATCGAGCAAAGGCAATTATGAAAGCAGCATCCACAGACCCATGTGGCCAATCAGAATTTGAATTCAGCATATTTTCTCTGCATGCATTTTGCCTCGACCTACTTAGTCAATTTACCCCCTTTTGACTCCAATCGCATTCAATAAGGAGCCAATAAGAAGTATCTTTTTTACTTTGTCTCTTTGCTGCTTTAGCGGAGAACATCTCTGCGTCCTCTAAATAGATTGTAGATGGTTTCCTCCACTGAGGCTCTTTCTCATTTTGTTTTGAATTTGACTCTCTTTTGTTGTGCTGTTATTAACGGTTCCCTGTGCTTGGAGGAGCACTTTAATCCCTTCATCAAACAGGTTGAAAGCGGGAGTCCATCTGCAGTACTGGCTTTCTTTATATCATTATTCTGCATGTGTGTGTGTGTGTGTACTTTGTCCAGACATCTGTTTTTTGGCAGTGTGAGAGCACTTGTGTCAGCTGCTTCTTCTTCTAGTGCTTCACCTTCTGTGCTTTCCCACTGTACAAGTCATCGTCAGTGTCAGTATGGCACTGACTTAAAAAGTTGCTGAACTTGCTCTTCATCCTGCGAAGGATGATGCTTTGGGGTGAAACTGTCGAGACAAATTGGTGTGGTGGCATCTCACGGTGTAGACAAAACACCACATGGTGTGTGTCTGGTCTTTGAAACCTCAAAGTGACAGGAGGGAAGAGAAGTGCAAAGTTGTGGTTCAGATCAAGCACCTGAGGTTTATTTTTGTGTGTCTGGTTAACCTCCATTTGCTGGTTGAGGAGACGATGACACGGCGCACGGAGAAGCTTGTGTGATCAATTTTTCATTGCCAAGCTAGCAACAGTTTTGCGCTGTTTTTTCCATCCAGTTAGGCTTGAACAAAGAGCGGGGAATAAGAAATCACAATAGGGAAAGATTTGTATTCATTCTGAGTGTTATCCTTGATTTTGACCTCATCTCTGCTTTTTGCAACCGCCCTGGCGCTCTCACATTATAACATACGCATGAGTTCTCTCCCGCACCTACTTTCCTTTTCTGTGCTGCTGAGTAGTCGCATAATGCGAATATATTCCACAAAGAAAGGCATAAAAAGAAAAGGGTAGCAGGGATTAAAAAGCAGATGAGAGTGTAAGCGGAGGCAGTGTTAGGGCAAGGTCTCTGTGCCCTTGGTCCTTTTATAAAACGCAGTCAGCAGGAAGCACTCCAGTAGGGACTGCTTATCACTCACCAGAGCATTCACCATTCACATCATTCACTTTTGGCTTTCAAACCGGCATGTTCTTGGAAGAACATAAACATACAATATATACCCGCAGTGCAAAACCATAAATACTCGAGCTCTTTCCTTGTGTCTTCCTGTCCTTAACAAGCTCCCTCTGCTACCTCAGCAGTGGTGGGGAGTGTTAGGAGTCCTCTGATAGGCCATCTCAATGTGAAGTGGCTGCTCGTGCATCCTTTCCTAGCTTAATTGGCTATACCTGAGGCAGGAGGGCAAGGTGTGATTGCGATAAGAGAAAACGCTGCGCTTGGCTAGTTTTAGTGCCCTTATCTATAATCTCCAGATTGATTATGGTTTTTGTGCCAGCCGTGCAAATTGCTCCACCCCATCAACTGCACTGGAAACCACCTTAATTCTGGCCAAGTCACAGTACACTTGCTGTACACTAGAAGATATGCTGATTACATCAGAGACTGTAGAGTACAGTTTAGCATCTCATATACCACACTTTCAGGTTAGTATCCAGTTTCAGAAACCAATGCTCAACAAAGAGAGTTGAACTAAAGACTTCTGTCAATCTCAGTTAGACTGAATGCCATCTGTGAAGGTAGAGACGGCAGCAGTTAGTTTAGTTTGCAAACAGCTACTGTCAAACACTGCTACTTGTAAAACAGCAGCTTAGTAGTTTAACATTTTTAGTTTGTGTACAGATTAAACAAGACATAACATGTTAATCAGAGTACTGATTCAACAAATAACATTAAGGTCCAGATCAGACATTGCACACCTGTCCTGGGGAATCTGATTGTAAGTGGCCAGCTTAAAATACAGGTGTGAACACACCCAGGACGATAGGACATTTAGGTTGCATTTGAGTGATCCGATCTGTGACCACATTTGGAGGTGGTCCGGGTCGCATTTGTCCACATTCCTCTGCTAGTGTGAACACACAATGCCACAGCCACTGCTTCTTACAGCACAAATTTTCAAATCATGGTTTGTATGGAAGTTCCTGAACTTTGTGCAGGCTTATAAAATAACTAATGTGAGGGGGGATATAAATAATAAATAATAACACTTTACGTACGTGCTTTTGGTGAGAGAGAGAGAGACTACAAAATATGGGAGTCGTGACGCAAACACACAACAGACACCTGTTTGTGGAACTGAAACAGTGATAAAGGACCATTAGAGACAGAAACTGTCATAATATTCTATTGCGCGCCAAATGATGTTGGTGTTTATTAACATACAGAGCGTGAAACTGAGATCAGATGAATTAGTTTTAAGGCAGGTGAACTTGAAAACAGCTACAGTCATCATTCTGACCAGAAAACCGAAAAAACATTCACTCATTCATTCATTCATCTTCTGTACCCGCTTATTCCTGTTAAGGGTCGCGGGGGTCTGCTGAAGCCTATCCCAGCTGTCATCAGACGAGAGGCGGGGTACACCCTGGACAATGTGAAGTAAAATACAAACAAAACCATTATTGTGAGGAGGGGACTTTAATAGAGTGGCATCAGGTCTCGGCCACAAAGCTTCTTTTCCATTTTTGTCTGTACATATATTTTCAAATTTTCTGTACCAGATGTATCGGAATTCTTTGTGTACAGCCTGTTTTGCTCTTACCCCTCCATCCCACCAAACACTTCTCTTGTTGCTAGTTTTGAGTAGCGGTCTGGGCTGAACGAGCAGCTAATGGGCTGCGAAATGTCTCCAAAGCTAGAGCAACAACAGAAGCTAATGTCTGAAAGCCCCTTGTGAAACAATACAAACAGTGAAGAACCCTGACAGTGCAAAGAGAAGAAAAGAGGGAGGGGGCATCTCTGCTTCCCTCTAATGTGTCAGAGAGGCCATTTTTGTCAGCCTAATTGTACTGAAGCTTTTCTAGTGGCCTTGGTGAAATGGCGTAATTGCCTGCTGGAACGGATCGAACTGCACCACTGGCTGCACTCTGTGGGGTTTCCTTTTTTCCATGTAACGTAAGATCCTGGACGTAGCTCATCGGTGTTCTGACATTTGTGGTTTCAATCTTCTCGCAGCAGAGCACTGTGCTTAGTAGGGCAAATTCAAGGCTCAGGGGTATCGACAGTCTAGTGTGAAATATTACTGTTAGCAATTTTTGTGGGACAAGCTGATTTGCAACACGAGAGGCGTCGCTTCAAGTGAAGGGGTTTAGTTTCGAAGCTTTCCTCTTTGTAGCTAATTGGAACATGTGTTTATTTCAAGAGTGGTGTTCTTGATCATTGAAGCATTTATGTGTTTTATTGTACAAAAAGGGCGACGTTACAGAAGACCTGTGTGTTTATATTCTTAGGACTAATTGCGTTTGCCAATGAGTGACTGGGTTTTAATGCCATTCTTGATCATTCACAAGTATTTTCTCTAAAACGTGGTGAAGCATGCAGCCCCTTCTGCTTCTCTTCCCCCTCAGTACCAATTAAAGCTGTTTTTCTGCAGCAGATCTTGAGCTGATGAAGACAGCCACTAAGAGCTCTTGAAGTAAAGTCACACAGGGCCTGTATGGCAGATGGTTTGCGCAAGAGTATGTGCAAAGAGAGAAAGCAGCAAAGGAAGGAAACAAACAAGCATAAAAATGGCAGCCTGTCTCCAGCGAGAAGCTCCTATTTTCTACCCAATTTAAGACATACCATTTCCAAATTTTCAAACTTTTTCTCAAAAACGCTGTCAACCTGCGGGAGACCAGGGAAAGCATAAGATCTGGTGGTGTGGAGAATTCTTGCGCGGCATCTTCCAAAAACTATAGAGACAACTCAAGTATTTCTCAGTATAAAAAATAAAATAAAATGCTGCTGGGAGCTGCTTGATCTCGAGGCTTTGACCAGCTCTCCCAGCTGAATGGCAACAAGCTTTGCTGCGGCCTTTTGCTACAAAGGCTGAGACGGCAGAGAGTCAAGGCACAGAGGACAGGGCCTAATGGTTACCAGCTTCCCCCGGTGGATTACGTGTTTCAAAAAGATAAGGCTTGATCAGTATTTTTCCAGAGAGAAAGCCTCTTTTTGTGATGCAGATGAGAGCAGACAGGAAACTTGCTGGAACTAAGGGGTCTAAGGCCAGAAACCCCAGCGGTCCAGAGCATACAAATAAGGAAATAGAGATCATACACAGTGTTTGTATTCAGGGTCAGACCACTTTACTGTGCACCGTGTTTCATTTTGATTTTCTTCCCCTTGTTTTTCTGTTCATAAGATCCGTCAAATTTTGTATCTTCTTCTAGTTATGAATACGTAAATTCTCAAAGAAAAATGTGCCAAGGCTTTGGAGTCATTTCTATCTCTGCAGATGCTTGCATCTCCATACTGCGCCCTTATTAATGTCTGCCATCGTGTATACTTGACCAATTAGTTCACACTTCATTTTAACACCCAGACTGAGACTAATGAAGCCACATTTCCTGGGGTTAATTACACCAACATTATGTGACATTATGAGGAACAGGAAATGGCAAAGCACACTTTAGAATCTCTCCCTTTCATCATCACCTCCCGCTGTGGGAGACTTTCCCCTCTCCTGCGCTCCCTTTGTACCTCTCTCCCCCGCTCTGCATTTTCAGGCACATCCTCCCCTTCTCTTAGCGACAAGGCTGGGTGGCACAGTAGCATTAAGAGCCTGTGAGACGAGACTGGTCTGGGCAAATCCCTACACAAATTAGAGAGTAGAGACCATTATTAAAGCCAATTGCCACTGCCTGCAACCAACAGTTAAATTACAATGTCTCTGGAACAAAAAGGTGAGAGGTGTTTATTACCCCCTTTTTCCCTCCCTGGCAGACTTGTGAGGTGGAGCGAGTGCAGCTTTGGAACTGTGTCATACTTGAAGATCTGGGGTGGAATTATAATGTACTGTGCAGCTGACATTCACATGAGGCCTGGACCTCAAAGACACTTGCTGATGATTGACAACAGGGTTTGCGCAAGGAGTATAAAGTTTCTTCGTTTGTGAAAAAATTAAAAGGCCTGATATTTTGCTTCACATTTCACCTCAGACACTCAGCTTCTCAAAGGCGCGCAAAATTCTCAAGTTTGCTTTCATGTGAAGTTTACTGAGGCGATTTTCTGTGGCTGGCTTTTAACTCCTTTCTCTGTCAAATGGGTAGTTCAGCAGGAACGATTTACCTGTCAATCACAACTATCTCTCAGTATTCCTTACATGCGCAGATTATTTTGAGGACATACTGAGTCTCTGTGTGCAAATGAGTGCTCATGCTGAATTCATGTTTGCATATGTGTGTGTGTGTGTGTGTGTGGGTGGGTGTGTGGGTGTGCATGTCTGTATGCGTGTCACACATGTCATGTTATAAGTACTAATCTGTCACTTTTATGAGATTACCACTGGAACTGACTTTATGCAGCGCATGTCAACATCCCAACTGACAGAACCTGCTGAGTTCCTGTTTCCTTGACGTTTATTCTAAATGCACTTCCTCTATGCTACCGAATTACTTTAATCGACCCTAACTTGACATTAACATCATTTAAACTCTTTCTGACTCACTTCTGCGCTGCTGTGCTGTGTGCTTTTTTCCCATTTAGCGGCAAATTTGTTATGTAGAGCACATCCAGTCTCACTGGGGCTTTTTCCATTAACGACATAACACTGTTGTGTAATTATTGCTCATCTGCACTTGAAAGTAGATAACATTAAAAGCTGAAGAATTCATCAGTGATATTGCTACAGTTAACCAGTAATTCTGTTAATGCATAAATGTGTTTATATACTAAACTTAACAAAATATTCATAATGTACTGTACGTAAATTCCATTTTGTCTTAATAGTAAGGCCACCACACTCAAGATGTTCCTCTTTTAATCTTGAGAGTGTAGACACTGAAATAGCTCCAGGACTACAATGTAATGCAATGCAAAGTATTACCTCTTTTTTTGCAAAAGACAGAGAGAGAGAGCTGTGAAACACTCTGTAAAGTATTCTCCCTGGAAAAGAAAAATGAAACTTGTGTTTCCTGTGAAGTATGAAGAGGCGTATTTTTCTCACCTATGTCAAACTCTAATTTCCTTTGCTCCCTTGTCACTTAATTGTCAACATCACTTTGCTGTTACAGCTCTCTCGCTCATCATTCAAAAAGTGAGCCAGACAACAAGAGAACCTTATGACCATGCACATTATATACACAAATCAAAAATAAAGTTCACTCACTGTGGATTATTAGATATACACTTCATCAAGTTTTTAAACATAGAAGCCACATAGTTACATAGTTACATACTTTCCGTTTTTCCCACGTTGGTGTGTATCCATAATAAGCTCAGCTCAGTTGCACAGCTCTGAAGAAAACCAACTAATGATAAGGCTCTATGGCTCACAGTGCAACTTTTGTAATACCAATATTTTACATGTTGCACCACATGGTGGGCATTGGTGTGGTCTTGTACCTGAACCTAGGTCTGTCACGTTATGGACATTTATACCTTCCTCAGGATGAACAGCAACAACTTCTGTGATCCTGCAACTTGATTAACATAAACATTTTTAGATATGTATAACTTCAATTATACTTTCATTAAGATCCTTAAACTACTCCAGATATGTACCAAAAAACTGTAACACTAAATATAAATCACATAAAATGAACATTGAGTTATCATCAAAAACCTGTGGATGATGTTAGCGTTTTATAGGCTGGATCTCTTCCATAAATATCAACTGATTATTCTTCACTGACCCAAAATGACCCTGTTTTGACCTTTCCTTGTCTTCCATTATTGTTTCCATGCCTTATCGTGTCAATGCCGGGATGCACTTCTGAATTGATTGAACTGTTCCGCCCTCCTGATATTTTTCATTTTATAGCCAGAGGAAAGACAGCATATTGCAGGCTCAACCTTTCCAAACAGCACCTGTACAAACTGTTTTTCTTCACCCCAACCCCGCAGCTCCATCACTCTCACTCTCACCCACTCTGTAGATTAGGTCTGCACTGTGCTTGTGGAAGAATGAGGCCAGCTAGAATCAAACATTAATCAGCTGCTGTTTTATAAGACAGAGGGAGCGCCTGCAGTCCCTGGGTTCCCCTCCTTCTTGCCCTTAGCCTGCCCTACCACCAAATGTTAATGTGACTGCCATTACTCATTTATGAGCTGCTCGCTGCCCGGTGGTTGTTGTCCGGGCCCTGTCTGGAATGGGCTGGTTGAGGGGGGGCACATTGCAGGTGGACAGCTGCGCCAGGACATTCAGCTATGGCAAGGCCTGGTCTAGAAGGAAAAGCTTTTGTGTGGGTCGTACTGTTCAACTGTTTGAAATGGGACTGGTGAGGTAGGCAGTTATGAATGTGGTGTTGTATTTATAATAGATAATGTATAAAGTAAGAACACACAATTAGAAACAACGGTGTCATCAAAAGTGAACGGATCACTTGTTCACATAAGACCAAATGCAAGCTGACCAATTTTTATTCAGTAAATGGGCACTATGATATGATGTATTCACATTTTGACTGCCGTAATTGGACATAAATCTTGCTAAATTGCCTCCATGGTGAGACTAAGTACCTCGATATGTGCAGACAGGCAGCTTTGAACAGTTAGGGCTGAGTGGTTGTTCTTGGTATCCAGGACACAGAGCGCAGCAGGAGTCATTCTTATTCTTAGTATAGTGACATGAATAAAGAAACGAGCCTGCACAAACTGAGACACACACTCTCTCCTGACTCAGGTTGTGTGGCAGAAATTAATGATGGAGGAAAGTATGAGGCGTACACATGTGTCAGAACCTGGTACAGTGTATGTGTTAAGATAAAATATGCCGTCAGACTGGTATTTCCTTGCTGTGCAAACAGACTGTACCAGTTCAGTGCTAATTGCTTTGTGTGTCCAGCAGAAAAGGTAGCATACCTGTTTTAAAAATGAGTGATCTATGAATGACACACAGAATTCAGATTTTCAAATTACAATCTTTACATGAATCATATCAAACCTTGGTACCTAACTGGTGAACATGTTGCTTATTTTTGAAGCATTAGCTAACTGAACAGTTTTCTTTTACTCCACTCTCTGCTCCACGTTTCTTTCTGATTGTCCATTTTGACAGGTGTCTTGTTTTATGTTTTTGGCAGAGAAGCAGTTGGTATGTATGTTGGTAAGAGACACAAGAATATAATTTTTAGTGCGAGCACCCTCGCTTCAGGACACTGCAGCAAGAGTAGCCAGCCCAATGAGTGGAGTCTGTAAGGTCGTCAGGTTAGTCCAGAGGTCATGTTGGCTGTTGCTGACAGGGACAGTTAGTCCTAACAAGAATGCATGTTTTTCAGTCAGCCTCAAGTGAATCATACCGTCCATGTTACTGATGTCACTCAGACAGAAAAAAGACTGGGTTATTCTTACCAGCCAGATATTCCACTTCACATAGGTAGTGTGCGCTAAAGGCATTTCCTTCCCTCTGTTTAATTCGTTAGCTGGTATCTCTTCCATGTGCATCCCTAGACAGTATAAAGATGGACAGCAGAAAAGCTCCTCAAAAGTGAAGCCAAAGCAAGTAGAGCTCCCCCTGGTGGCTGGCTGCAGTATAAGTCATAAGCTCCACCCCCTCCATGTTAGTGGATGGGACTTGGGCCGAACTAAAACACTAAAATACACGTCAAATAATTTTTTTCGAAGGATGGTTTCTGTCATTTTAGATAGATAATATAACGTTGATGCATGTTCAAGTGTCAATTCCTCTGATAAGTTTTGTTTTAGTTAGTTATTTGACACTATAGAAACACTGTGACATCGGGAAAACTACAAATTGACTGTGATAGTTGGAAAAAAAAAATAAGTTAAATGTATAATCCTACATGTCTTTGTAACTGGTGGAGCTAGGGCAGAGCACACTATTAATTAAAGGAAGACAGTGAATCTGGTGGAAGTGCGGGCGGGTCATTGATAACGCGGCTCCACCGCCCGTATCCCCGGGAAAATAGCATCAGTTTGGCCAGTGCAAGGAAGTGGGCACACTTTGTCCACATTTATACAGTTTATGGTGCATCCTAACAGGACTGATGTTGCAAAACTGTCACACCACATGTGGGAAAGCTGCTGGTCAAGTTTTGTGTATTGCAATTTCCTGAACCTTGTGCTTGCCACCACTGATTGTGTGGTTTACTCTTCTCTTTCTCACGAGTGACTCCAGTGGTGTTGCTTAGTGTGAAGTGCTTGATGATCTGGGATCCCAGAGATTGTCACGCTATCCTGTTTCCCAGATGACTTTGCTCTTTGCCTCACCTTTTCCCCCTGCGCCACAACTGCATCAATAGAACGGAGTGGATACGGTCCAGTAGCCCTTCACTGTTTCCATACATGTTTAATGCCTCTACCGGAATTACTACTTTCCACCACATGTCAGCTTTTCTGTCTTACCGTCACAACATACAGTGCACAAATCGCTTTCCTCTTAAACATGACAGAAAGCTTTGAACAGTGTTTTTGAATATTTTAAATGTAATCAAGCAACCGCGGTGTAACACAGCCTATAACGTCACTGTGGCGCATGAGGAAAGAGCTCACAAACAGGTTTTCATATTTATTTTGGGAAAACTTGCCCAAGGAGGATGTCTTCTCCTTCATCCCTCTCCTGCCTAAGGAAGCTCATAAATTTGTCGCCTCTGGGGATTTCTCAACATGTAGCAGAAAAAGGAAGTGTGCAGCCTTTGGCTAAAAGGTAGATACTTCTCCTGAGTGTTACACAGCGCACATACAGACATGTATACTTCTCTCCTATGGGAGTGCTAATCCCCAAGAGATGAAAGGAGACTCCCACTGCTCTCTGATCCCTGTGTCCTGCTGTGGCGGTTCATTTGGTGCCTGGTGGAGAGAGACAGGTCCAGTTGACACTCCCACACACGGTGTCCTTGACCGAAGCACAGACGTGACTTAGGCCGAGCCCTCATGCTGATCCAGAGAGTTTCCTATTAGAAATCGATGTGCGTTTGACGCCCCTTTCATTTAAGTTATCTCTGTGGTGTGTTGGTATCACTGTGAAGAGAGAAAGAAAAAGGAGAAGTGGGAGAGAGACAGGCAGAGAAAGAAAGGGAGGGTGTATGTATACTGAAGACCTCCTCACATTTCCTGAATCATGATGTTTCCTCATGGGAAGCCAGGCATTAATGTAAGATTAACTATCTCCTCGTCATTATAGGAAACAGAGTCCTCTGCTCAACCTTGTTACTTTGAAGTGGTTTAAAAGTTCACTCAGAGTCCATTGACCATGTCTGCCTTTATTCTCCTCCACCTGAGCAGGGATACGGGCACTATAGGCGAATGTTTCTGGACCACAAGTACAAGAGAATGGTTAAATTATCATACTTTGTCGTCCTTAAACAGAGTGGAAATGGGAATATTTCTGATCATAAGACTGCTTCAACTTCCACAAGAATACATTCACTAATACCTCTATCCAGGGACATCCTTGGCCATACTTAGAGCTGCTGCTGCTGCTGCTGCTGCTGCTGCTGCTGCTACTGACTGATGTCGGACTCTGTGGTAGTCCTCCTCAATGTCATGAATTTTAAAGGATAGATAATACACTCAAGGGCCCCTATTCAGCACAACAGCACTTAATAAGGAAATTGCCAACCTATGTCCTCTACATTTAATCAGAAATACAGTTCCGATGACTATCTTCAGTTCTGATTACGACCTTAATTCTCTGCTTGACTGCTAGCCTAAATTGTAATCTTTGTTCAGAGAAAGAAAAGAATGAGCAGTGAGGGATTTCTCAAGGTGTCTTTGCAAAGGTCTTTTTTGCACCTGAGCTCTTTCTCAGACCCAGCTGTTTATTTTTTTTTTTTTTAAGCCAGCGGTGCATAAAATCTTTTGCCACAGTATTTTACATGTGAGCACTTCAAGATAAAAAAACAGATGATTATTGTGGAGGGAGTGAAAAGACGTTGCTTCCATTTTGTAAAAACTGTAAATGCATGATAGGAATTTAACCTCAGTTTATTGTGGCGTTTGAATACATTCACACACTCTGCACTAATGTCTGAAATTTAATTTGGCAGACCTTTGAAATGTGAAGGTTATACTTTAGTCAATATTACAGTCAGTGAACAAGACCGTGCTTTGCAGCCAAGTTTTGTCAACTCATTTTCAGTCACTAAGCCTGTTGTGAGACTGTATTGTTATATGGCAAATTTCTATTTTGGGCTGTTTCTCCATGTCCTTACAACACAACACAACATATTCCTTAGATTAGTTTAGCATGTCATGTAACTGTGAAAAGGAAAGTAACACAACATCCAAGATATAAGAGGCTTGGCTCACCTGGCGCTCCATAACTTGATCTAGTCCTCACTAGGGGTTGTATCGACTAGTCGACTATTTGACCTTACTGCTGTGCCATGACGCTTTAAGCAGGAACTCGACTAGTCGCCGATCACATGACAATAACTACACGGACGCCTCAGAGAAGACATGTGAGGAGCCCAGTGGATCATTGCAGCAAACTAGCAGTGGTTCATCAAGTGGAAATACTTCCTTAAAGATGAAGCCCATTCTACCGTGACATGCAGAATATGTAATATAAGGCAGTCCTGAAACACAACAAAAATACTACTGCAATGCACAATGCACATCCGCTAATCCAGCAGAGGAACAGTCCAAATCTTCTCAGCAGCAGTTGGTTATCGAGGATTTTAATTCGTAGCTTTTTTTTGTGTGAAACGCTGCAATATTTATTCAGGTCATGAATATAGACTTCATTGTTGCAAAGCATTACTTTCTACTGTGTTTTTAGGTGTGACATTATGGAATATTAGTCGACTTTAAAAAGTCGTTCAACCCCTAGTCCTCACTGGAGGTTAGGTTAGAATCCACCTTGGAGTCTTTTCTGCATGTCATACCCTTTCTCACCCCATCACTTTCTTACACGTGGCTTTGGTTTTCTCTCAGAAATGTCGAACAATTTCTTTAAACCAAATGCATGGAAAACATCGTCTTGAGTACAATGAATCTTACGACAGTTTGTTTTAGTATTGGAAAGTGCTACCCTTAGAATCTTAAAAAGTAAATCTGCTGTTGGCAGTCTTACCTATTAATCTGAAAGCTTGCAGCCTTATCCCATTTTGCTGAATAGGTCGGCACCAGTCAGGCACCTCCAGTTTCACCTTTGAAGAGCACAGTGCGCTTTAACCTACTACTAAAACAGGTGGCTCACGGTCTCCCTGCAAAAGGACACCTTTGCCAGCTCATAAATAACAATGGCGAATGCTAGGGCTGTGTAGAACATGTGGGGGTCACCTCCGCACAAGTAGGGCAATGTTGTCCGTGGAGGATTGGGGCGCATCCTTCCTCCATCTACCCAGAAGTGGCTACCATCAGCAGGTTTGGAACAGGAAGCGCCTGGTTAATATTTAGGACAAAGCACACACGAACATTAGTTTCCCCCAGGCTCTGCTTTCCTCTCTCTCTCTGGTGCCAGCTATGCGACAGGTGTCTTTTCAGCACGGGATGTGATAAATGAAAGGCTGTTTGTCTGAACCTGAAAATAAAACGCACCCTGTAGGGCAACAAATAAGAACGGGGCCCCCAGACATCTTGACCTGGATTAATCAGACAGTACAAGGTGCTCTCCTGAGGTAGTGACTGCACGGCCATTCATGAAAAGCACTCTGCTATTAGTCACTCATTAACATTATGATTAAGTACCACAATATCTCCTTCCAGGATGTGTTTTGCATTTGCCTTTCCTTTAGTTGCACTTTGTTTTCATTACAAATCCCGCTGAAGATTCGTTTAAATTCTTTATTTTAATGAACTTCCGCTGTGGGTAGCCTCAGCTAATACACTTTAATATGACGACTTTTGTGTTGACACATTTTGTAGCGTTGCAAGTCTCAACACATAAAAATGTTACTTAACCTCATTACTCGACTGTGTGTTTTTGTCATCATTACTGGAGGAGTTAATGATGCCGAGAGAGAAGGGCACTGCTCTGGGGTGGCTGGAGGGATGGAAGACACATACCTGCTTCCTCCTGAGACACTCATTAAGCAGCACAGTGTTCACATCACATCACATCACTGCTTGGGTCCGCAAAGAGCCACATTACAGTAGCTGCTTATTTATATTTCATTGCATGTACATGCAAGTATTTGCCTTATGGGGCTTAAACGCATGTCTAAATAGTCTTGTCAAAGAGATGAAATAAGGACCTTCCTGCTGGGGCTCTGGTGGCGCTAAGCTGGTATAGGATTAAATTCTAAAAACATACAGGACCCAGCAGACGCTGTCACGCCATCACACTGTGATGAAAGTAATTACTCATTTGACAGTTTGACTGATACAAATTGGTCCCACAATATACAATATTTATTTCCTGCAGTGAAAGTGCTCGCTATGATCATGTGCATAACATAACTGACATGATACTTTTGCATTTCGGTTACTAATATTTTTATGAAAAGTAATGCAAAAGTATTCTCAAATGATCAACTTCAGCAATATTGTTAGTCTTACAATCATGGAAACACATTTTGGCAGCAGTGCATTTTTACTTTGAGTCAACGCGCACTACGGTGCAGTCATACGCACACATGCACATTCTTACAAACATACCTCCTTATCCTGTCCGCCCCCGCACAAAATCACCTGGTAGAACAGAGTGACCTCGTTCTGCCAGAACCCTTCAGTCATCCTCGATGCACACACGCACACATACACTCACTAGCCTCTCACTCAGCCGTGTTGAGCACAGGATCCCAGTGAGCATGCTCCCTCAGCGGACCTGTTAAGTGATTAGCCCAACACTGCACACTGCCATGCTTTCACTCCACACACTTCAAAGACTTGCTAAGATCAAACAACCTATACCGTCCTATATATGTGGTCTGATGAGCAACTGATTAGGCAAAGACTGCACCACCCAATCGTCCCGTCATTGAGAAGTTAAAATGAGGTATTTTCAGGACACCCAGTGTTTCCCGAGAAGCCTGACAGCCTGTAGATACCCGGAAGGCAGGGAAACATTTGGCTGACTGTGCATGTCAGGAGATTATGGGATGAATTTATGACCATAACGTGTCCACAGAAATTGCATGATTGTGCATGAGCGGATGTCCATCACTCCACTTATTATAAACATTCAGACGCAAACATGATTGTGCACTTAAACCAAGTTGTTCCTGGATGAATAAAACAATAAGATGTACTGTATTTTCAAAATAAAACATGTTTATTATACATATAAAAACTGCATATTGCTCTTACAATAGAACCCAGATTTCACCCACCAACCATGAAAGCATTACCCATTACCATATACCTTATTATAGATAGTAATGTCAGAACCATTCAACTTTGACTCTTTTCTCTTTCAAGGGCATCGTCATTAGAAACAATGTGCGTCATAGGAATGAAGCTTCCTTATGAAGCTGCATTACTTTACATTTGCTATCCACAACAGTTAGATAAGTTGGAGCTCAAAGTTACTCAACACTGAAGTAGACTAACACAATGTGATATGGTTGTGATAAACATAGTTTCTTTAGTACATAATAGGTAAGATCAAAGTGCATTAAAGAGCATAATAAGCTAACAGCATTAGTTCCTGCAATCTCATCTGAGCCATGGCTTTTATAAAGGATACGGATGGTTTTGCTGTGAGACTGAAGGAATAGACACCCATTTTAAGGTAAGGCAGTGATCACCTAGCCTGGAAGCCTTCCCACAAAATATTATTATTGGGCGGGTGTATACACTGATGACAGATGAGTGACAGCGACGCAGTCATTCATGTGGCTTTGATTGGTTGTAGGGTTGTCCAGTTATTTACAGATTTGCAGAGGTATTTAATTCTTTGCTGGTTGAAACATGCCCCATAAGGAGTGTTACCAGATTTATATTTTGACAGGAATTGCTCATTTGTCAGTTTAGTATTCTGTATACCAATACCAACTGAACTTTGTAAAGTACAGTACATTTTGACCGACAAAATCAGAGCTTGTGGAAAAGTTAAGGAAAACTAAAAGACGGTGACCGTTGAATGAAAGTTGCTCACTTGGGTCATAAGACAAAGAAAATTTCCTTGCCTCCGGGTTTGCTTCTATGTTGTGTGGTACCACCGCTAATGAACATGTGTTCATTAGTGTTTCCCCTCACTGGCCCCACCCCCAATATAATGCATAGATTAATAATAATAAAAACCAAACTTACCTGCATTTGGAAATATCCAGATCGTTTTTTTTTTGTTTTGTTGTTTTTTTTTACAAACAGTGTGCGAACAATATTTGTTGTTGTTGTTGTTGTTGCAATACCACATTTGACCACTGGGGAATGCTAGCATGAAAGCTAAGTAACAGGTGCTATTCAGCTCTCTCAAGCGTATAACATTATGATGGACACAGTCGTAGCAATTGGCAAATAGTGACAGATTTAAAATGAAAATATTAAAGTTAAAATATAGTTAACCGCTGAAACTCAGTCACCATTTTTACACAGGCTTTTGGTGGTCTTTAAATGTGCATCCCTGATTGCGCAACTCAAACGCAAGCTCTTTATGTGTGTATGTTTTGATCTTTAACATTCATACGGTATAGTGGATTAAAGCATTGATATGGGTTCGTATGTGTGCGTGTGTGAGTGTAAAACAAACACAAATTCGCCATTTGTTTGTTTATCTCTATGTGAATAGAAAGTCATCTTGCTGTGTGTGCATCCTTGGTTGTCTGTGAAAGGCAAACCCATCAGTCTGACAGATTGAAACATGATGCGACCAACACATAAGCTTGTTTGAGAACAGGCACAACAACAGAAGAAAACGAGACGTTTTGATGAGACAATGCCTCAAAGTGTATTTTGACGTTTTATAATATTTCTTTACATTTTGTCAGATTTCCACCAGCAAGTAATCTCTGTTTGCTGTCACTAAATGACTATGATACTGAAGATGCTCAGCTAAATTATCAGCTAAACTCTGGAGCATCTTTTATTCTGAAGCATATTTTTACCATGGATGTGAGAGATAATGATATATGTTGCAAATGCGATGTGGTTAAGATATGGCTCTTCAAAGCGGTACAATTTGTGACGGAAATTCAACCCAGCACTATGTTTTTTTCTCACCTTCAGCTCTCCCATGTGCCCCTGGGGAAGCTTTTGGCTTTCTCTCTTGGCTTTGTCCTGCGGAATGTTCATATCTCTTGCACACCACATTGTGTAATTTCCCAGTGGTTAAATGCCAACCAGAAGGATGAGTTCAATTAGAGAGGAGAATAGTGACTGTTTCATTCCCCACCTCTCCTTGTAACCTTAATCCTGTCCAAATGAGGCTAAACCTACGGCTCTCAATCTGGGAGGGGGGCCCCCACTTCTCGACATTACTTGTTTGCTCAGAATAATAATCAAGAAGAGCAACAGTGGCAGCAAAGGCACAAAATACTAGCAATAATTATTAATTAATTATTCAGTTTGGAATTAAAATGTGGCCAAAGAGGTCATAGAGACAGTAATTTGATCCACTTTAGGTATTCTGCTGTAAATTAATACAGATCTTTGTATTTTCATGTGGTACTTTGTGTCCCTGTGTGTGTGGACCAGTGTCTAATGATCTATCCATGTGCCCATGCATTTACCAATAATGCAGCATGTGTATCAGTTTGACTGTGTTTGCGTGGATGTGCATCATGTGAGGCTTTTCTACCGGATTGTCCATGTTTCTGTCGCTCTGCCGCCAACATTCACAGCCCCTTACAGTGTAGTTCTGTCAGTGCAAATCAACAAAGCATCACAGCCTGAAATGCTCAAGAATACCCAACAAGATTCCTTTGCTAAGCACTCTCTCAAGTGCTCCGCTGTCTATATTGCGCAGCGACGATCTTCCATAGAGTTTCATTCCATTAAAGTGTCACAGAATTTAAAGCCCTATTCAGCTTGCATCGCTCACAGGAGAGGCTATGAGGTTGTTCATTTGAAGCCAATGAAGAACAGACTGAGAGCTTGCAAACTGTTTTTACTTGGCATTGTTTGTCCACTTTTCCCATTTATAAAGCTCACACACTAACATACTGATTAGTAAAGTTCTGGGAGGGGGATCTAAATTAAGATTTTTCAAGGAATTGTAGTCATGGTTTCTTTCATAATGCATATCACTTTGCTCACTGGTAAACTGGTGCATTAGCAGCCACTCAGAGTGCACATCTCTCCGTGAACACGACTCGCCTCTTCATGCCTCTTTCTGTCTATTTTTAACTGATCACAAGCTCCCCAGTGTCCTCGCTAATTTCCATGCATTCCCCTTTCCTCTCTTCCCCTCCCCGTTCTTTTAATGTTCTCCTCACATCTCTCTTACTTAATCCATCCCGTCTTTCTGCGTCCTCTTTGCTTTTCGCTCGCCGCTTTATTGTTGCCTCCAAAGCAGTGTGATGTACGTACGCGCAGGCAGTAACGGGTTCTTGCGTTAATAACCGTGACCTATTAACTGAATGTGGTGTCTCTGGGGAGAACCACTTGTCCTTAAATTATACATGATCACTCTCTCAATGTGCTGCTCTCTCTCTCTGTCTCTCTATTTCATGGTGTTTTCTTCTTAATTTCTCTCACTCATCCTCCTGTATAAGGTCACCAATATCATTTTCTCAAAAGGTTAAACCAAAGATAAAACAATGGTGCGAAGGAAAAGGATGATCTAACATGTTTAGATCATTATATTTGGCGAGTGTATTCCTTCTCATGTGAAACATCGATTTATGTAGGTTTAGTTGTCAACAACAAAAGCTCCCAAAGTAATCAATTCCGTCATTTTCTGATGTCAGGTTTTGAAATAATTCATTTTTAATAAAAATGCTAAAACACACAACTGGTGATGTAAAGAAAAAAGGCACACAATTATTTATTTTTTCTTTATATAACCTGCTAATGAGCCATGTGGAGTTGTTAATACTCCCACCACAGTCTTCTGGCTTTTTTTTTTTTTACTCTTCTCTTATTTTAGTTTCATGTGACAGTGACAGCAATGTTGTCGGTATGAAATTGTCTCATATATTTACGCACCCACACATATTTTTGCTGCCATTAACTGCTGTCTATAAGCCAAATTACCCCTCGCGGACATTATGCTTTCTGTTCACGCTGCTTTTTTATTCTATTAACAGCAGCAACGACTGATTAATGAGGTGGCAGTGAAATGGTCACTTAAGTACAACTAATTTGGTTCTATTTTAAAATGACAATATAATTGGTATTTGGTCCTGTTTGTTATTTGTTTTCTGAAATTGTCCATGATAAAATGAACTTTGATTACTAGTGGCACTGAGGAGCAGTGGTTTTACAAGTGGCTCCTGATTTTGTTTACATTGTCCATGCGTGTGATCACAACGGCAACACAAATCCCCACCACCGTGTCAATTTTCTTCTGCTCATTCAGAGTTGGTGGCGGTAGAGCACAAATAAGCATCACAATGTGCCGACAAAGGCCTGGGAAGAGAAGCTGCAAGCTAATAAAGGACGTAATCTATGCTGGAATTTAATTTGTTTAAAAACAAATCTACTTTGTAAATATTTTATGTGGAAGAAAATGCACACGGTATCAGATACACACAGCGTAAACATATTTACCATTCCACAAAGCAGCAACGTCTCCATCCACTGCATCCTACACACTGGTCCTTTTAAAGGAGCAATGCGTAGGATCTACTAACTGTAATATATTATTCATAATTATGTTTTAATTAGTGTGTAATCACCTGTAACTATGGATTGTTGCAGTTTTGTTAGCTTAGAATAAACCCTTCATATCTCTAAATTACAGCACCCTGTTTCTACAGTAGCCTGGAACAGACAAACCAAACACTGGCTAGAGAGGACACTTTTTACGTTATGGCGGGTTGTCTTTGGTGGAACTGTAGAGATGATGGCATCATTTTTGAATTTCTTTGAAACGCCCACTGTAGGTTCTCCTACTCACTTGGAAAGGAAGAAGCGTTCAACTGGTTGCAATGTCCAACCTTACCACTAGATGCCACTATATCTGACACAGTGGTCCTTAAAGTGCCACTCTAACAGGAAAGACAGGCTTTTCTGATCGTGACGTATTAAATATCAGTTCCCAATCTTGATCACAGGCATATTCAAACTGTTGCCCTACCAGCAGTTTATTACACCTTAATGATACATTTACACGCATATCCAAACATTTCCCTGCAAATGAACATGATTTTAACGATTTTATGTAAATCCACTGCCTCCAAGCATTTGCGAAGGTCTTTATAGCTCTCATAATGTGACAGCTTTAGGCACATATAAGAACCCCTGTTCAAGGGAATCAGTACCATAGTTTCAGTATATACATGCCATTAGCGTGGATGCATGATCTTTGATGTTTTGTGTGGGCATGTCAGGAGGAGTAGAGCAGAGCAATAGCAGCGCAGAACATTGCCTCAGATGTTTTCTGTATGGAATGTTCACGTTTATTTTACACAGACGTAAATAAGACATAGAACATCGATCGAACTCAACTGCTGGGAGCATTTTATAAAAAAGCGGACGAAATGCAATCCATGCTGAGGTAATTTTACAAGTTTTCACCAAAATCAATTTTTGGGCCTGAGCTTCTATATATAAGCAGCTTGTCACACACACACTGGTGATCCTATTCTTTTGTATTTTATTCGATTTCCCCTGCAGTATGGACAGTGATGTCCATAGAGATAAGACTACATTTGGATGTAAACTAACAATGTCATTCTCTTTTTAACAATGAGTTTACATGGTCTTTAGTATCCTGGTTTTGATTGGGTTTTTGAAGTATCCCGTTTTTGTGTTTGTGCATGTAAACACCATTTCCCGAATTCAGAAACCGGGTTATACCCATTTCCCGGTTTCAAGAAACCCGGAGTATCTAGTAATCTGGAGTACTCCGATAGAAGCCGTGATACTGGAGCATGTATACACCTTATCCCGGTCTCTGACGGCTGCCCACTGTCTGCGCAGGCGCGAGTGACGCCAGTGACGCACCATGTGTACAATCAACATGGCGGCAACGAGAACTTCTCACTTTTGGAGCGACGAACAGATTGAATTTTGCCTTAAAATAATGAAAGAACTCAACATAACTACGTGTTTAGATGGCAGAAAACACAGAAATGCCGACATATTCAAACTATGTCACACTGGTTTTCCACCTCGCACTATTGAACAAGTTAGGTCGCATTGGAAAACATTGAAGAAGCGCATGCGCAGACAGGATGCAGTGATCAGAAAATAACCGGGTTTCTCTGTGTTCCATGTAAACACCATATCCCGGATATGCTCAAAGCCGGGATAAGCCTCAAAACCAGGATACTAAAGACCATGTAAACTCAGTCAATAACTTCTACGCCTTGCTGGGAATGAACGTAGGAAGACTCATAAATCACTCTTCTACTCTATCTTAAAGAACTACACCTCACTTTCAGTTTAGCAGTCAATTTATATATCAGCCCTCTCAGTCAGGAAAGTACTCTAAAAGATCTATATCTCTATAACGTTTGCATCCTTCATGATATCCAGAGTCGACTTAATAAAGAATCGGGAGACCTTCTATATGCCTCTCTGTAGAGATATTCTGGGCATCTGCCCCCTGGGAGGAGACCCGGGCAGATCCCAAACACACTGTTGGGATTATATGTCCCATCTGGCAAGGGAATTCCTCGGGATCCAACAGGAGGTCATGGCTGTGGAGAAGGATGTTAGCACTACTTTACTCAGTCTGATCCCACTGAAAGCCAGAGTAAGGTACAAAAAGAGCATGCATTGATGAATGGTTGAACTAATTGGACTAAATGGATTGTTACCTAATCACAACAGTTCCTTGAAAACTGCATGTGGATGTCCTAAAATGAAAATACAGCTACCAAGATTTAGCAGTTTTGACGAAAAATGGCCATCTCCAACGTTTTTATCGTGTCCAGCCTCATTTTTTAGACAGCTGTCTAGACGACACATATACAAGGATACAAATAAAAGTTTGCCTCCAAGTGGTTTCTTTTTTCAAAAAAAAAAAAAAAAAAAAGTAGTCGCCTGAATTACAGCATTCACTTTTCCTGCTTATAGTTACACCTTCGTAGGTTAGGTTTCAAACTGCATATTTGGTACACTGTCTTTATCTTGTCATTGCTCAACTTGAAGTGTTTCTGCACAGTTGAGGTCCTCAGCATGAATAAACCCTGTTGTTCATGATGTAGAAACAACTCCTTAGCTATCCTGTCCTTGATGGGGTTCCACTCAAATTTGTCCCAATGGCTTTGCTGAAACACATTGTCCAGATTTATGCCAAGAAAAGGCAGTAGTTGAGGCAAAACAACAGAATTAAGGTTTTATTTTATATATAAGCTCTTTAACGAAAAGAATATATTCTGATGTGACCGCTTTGTGGCCAGCAATTATTTTGAATATTGTTTCTCTGTTGCTGGGTACAGTTGCATTTATTTTACAATGCTGAAACTCACCAAATGTCTGATGACATAATAAAACAATAATCAGCTGTCAGCAGTTAAATCACCTGTGCTGAGTGAGACTTACAAAGATAAATATCAAAATGTCACATATTTACTGTATATTTCTATAGTAGGAACATCTGCACACATCGGTTACTGGCTAAAATTGTAGATATTACTTTGAAAATATTTAGTGAATGGATTCAGTCAAATGTGGACATGAATGGTGTGTTTTATGTAAGAGCCTGCCAGTTGTATAGCATAGCAATCATTCCCACAGCACGCCGCCTGAACGACATGAAGTGAACACAATGTTGATAACCACTGAAATGTTGAATGTTAAGTGGAAACAAACTATCATTTGAGTGTATTTTTCTGTGGGTTTACAATGATTGTCCTTGTGTATTCATACTGGCGCTGATCCATTCTTTGCTTTTCATCACTCGAAGTGGTGAAAAAGTAACCCAAGAAAGAGGAACGGCTGCATTTCTCAGTTTCAGCGTTTTTAAAGCTGCAAATGTGTGGGAACTGTTTTTTTCTGAGCTTTGTCTCTACCTGGTAAACATGTACGCCGCTGCAGGCAGGTCAAGCCCTGCACTCACATATATTTATCTGAATAGATTATTTTTGAAGCCACTTGTTATACAGCACAGGAATACATTAATTGCTATTATTACTGATACTTGTTGTAGGAACTGTATTAAGACATGATCTGTAATAATGCTGAATAACTATTCTTTGAATATAGTTTCTCTTACATGGAGGTTCACAATGAGTTTGCACAGTATGCAAATGGTGAACGATAGTGAAATGGAATGAATATGAATGTCTTTGCCCCGAGTGCATTAAGAGCTTGGCCTCTTATGTTCATCAATTCAGTTCATAATTGTAAATGCTAATGAAGTATGCAAGAAACTTACTGCTGTAAGAATGTACCTCCTGACACACACAATACAGTCCATGTCTGCCTTTCTATATACCCATGCTTTTTTTTTTTTTTTGCCACGCTAGTTGCATGGCAGGGTTTGCCTACTGCTTTGATTAAAGCTTAGTATCCCTACAACAACTGGACGAATGCTATGGAATTTTGTACACACACATCATGGTTCTCGGATTAACCCCTCGACTTGGTGATTCCCTGACTTTTCACGTAGAGATACACATCGTCACAAGAGGATCAGGCATCAGGCTAAGTGTTTATTTGCCCATGATTTGGATGGATTGATTCTGACTTTTTGTCATGCTTCCCTGAACCTAATAGAATTCTAATGACTTTCCCTGAGTTGCCTCTATTGGGTTCATATTTGGTTCCTGTAGTTTTGAGAGTCTCAGCTGCTGAGTGAATTGACATGGAGTTTGGTTCAGACTAGAGCCCGACCGATATATCGGCCGGCCGATATTATCGGCCGATATTAGGCATTTTCAAAACTATCGGTATCGGCATTTATAATCGCCGATAAATGAATATTTCAAAAATAAAATAAAAAACGAAACACCCTTCAACCATGTCATGAGTGTTGGCGTTGTATAGTTTAGTTTGTCCACCAGAGGGCACTCTACACCGTCCCTGTTGGCAACACTCGTGTATAACTCGTGCTGATCCAGCCAGAGTCGGGCAGAGAGAACCAGTTATCCGCGAATAAGATCATCGGTGAAGTGTGTTCATGGTGAGTTGGTCACGAGACATACATTGCTTGAATAACAATTAAAAGAACATCCCCATCAGTTCTCTTAACTCAAATAAGCATGACAAAATTCGTGACTATCATGTCCAGTTTTGCTGCTGTTAAATAAGCCGAGAGTGAAGCGGAATTAGCTAGTAGCTAATTATGTTACGTTGTTACAGTGTAGTTGACTGACTGTCCTTTTAACTTTTGACAGTGTGACTGAAGTATTTCTTTAATAGCGTGACAGTTATAGCAATGAGACGTATCATCTCTCCTTGGCCTGTTATATTGAAAATGTATGTTTTACAATTTGCAGTATGACGTTATCCATTGCTAAATTATGGCTCATCATAGACTAGCTAACCACAAAGCTAGCTAATGCCACTATCGGTGGAAGACCGCTAACGTTAACATTAATGAGCTTGGAAACCACAACGAACTTATTCTGCCTAAATAAAGTACTGTAATGATTACTGTATTTATAACTAGCATATCTCTAGTTACAGTCCCTGCATTGTAAAATGTAAGTTAGACTTGCGAGGAGTGAACATTTAGACATAGAGAAAAAGTAAAAAAAAAGCTTGTGCATAAAAGTTAGCTTTTCTTTTACACGTGTGTGAAATCCAATGACGCCAAGTGTGCGTTGCAGACTGTCGTTCAGCCGCAGCATTAACGAGTCACATAATGGATTTAGATCGCTAAATAGTAGGTTTTAGAAGGCAGGCAGCAACTGATGATTGAAAATGCTTTGATGTAGCTTGATGGAAAGAATTTAAAAAGTGCAGGTAAAGGGATGCATTATCATATTATTTTAGTTAAAACTCATAAATAACTACAAATAACTAATGTTAGGGAAATCAGTTAATGTTTTGTTGCGCGTTTCTGAAAAAAAAAAATATCGGCCGATATATCGTTTTTTAAAACCAACAAATATTTGTATCGGTATCGGCCTTCAAAATCCTTTATCGGTCGGGCTCTAGTTCAGACATTCAACTGTAATAGCTTTACTAACATGCCTTCGTTTAGTGCAAATTAGCAACACACAACTTTTCCACCTTTGTGGCTGTCATTCACATACACGCTCTCGTACATCAATGGCGGAACAGCTGCTGTGCAAGGCACTCGCCTGACACTGGCAGCATGTGGAAGGGTCAGCGATGGAACGGCCAACCCTGTGATTAGCGGACAAGCTCTCTCCTGAGCTCAGTGTTAAACAATACAACTAGCAAATGAGCATGTCAGTAGTGCAGATGTGAGGATATTAACATGCCAACAATACCATTCATCTCAAAAGGTCTCTGTGCTTTAGTACAGCTTTACAGACTTAGCATGCTAGCATGACTGTAGATATGTTTTGTGTACCGTATTTTTGGTTTACAGTGCCCTGCAGAAATCCTTTATGTAGAGTGTTGAGTTTTATATCCCAAAAGTCAGTCTTTACAGAGCCAGACATGATCCTATACACCGAAGCCATCAGACAGCCCAGAGATTGCTGACTGTCTCTCCGTCCAACCAAAATGCGGACGTCCGCTCTTTTGATAGTAGAGCGATGAATTTTTAATGAGTCTTGATCATCATTCAGCATGCCGGGGCGGAGAAAACCGTGGAGCCTTTCAAGTCAATTTCAATGTTCCTAGATCACTCTCTCTGCCCTGTCCTCATCATATCTTCATTATCTCCACCTTCTTCCACTTATTTTTATCTGCAAATAACCATCATGAGGACAACAGGGAGAGAGAATTCCTTCTCCTTGTGAAAAGTTTGATGTGGCACGCAAACAGGAGGGAGAGAAAATTCACACACCACAAGGAGTGTTCTTTTTTGTTTACAGCAGCCAGAGATGGACTTATTCTTCCCTTTGCTCTCTGTGTCTAGCTTAAGGCAGGAGAGAATGGAGAGAGTTTGAAGAGCTGACAAAATGAGTCAGAGCGAGGCGAGAGTGAGTGTGAGCGAGAGGGAAGGGCGGTAAAGGCTTAGGCGTCTACACTGACAGCTTTCTCCTGCAGTCTGACAGAGCTTTGTTGAGGATCCCAGGTTTCACCACTGTTGCCGCTGCAGGGTTTCACTGATGTTGCTGCCGCAGTAAGCGCCCAGCCCTGACCTTTTCATACACACCGTACAAATATCCATCCTTCACAAGGCAAATGCTTTCCTGCGACCTACCCCCCCCCCCCCCCCCCCCCACACACACACACACACACACACGTTTCTGGAGAGAGAAAAGGAAGTTGAAAATAGGCTGTCATGTGTTGACAGATGGCCGGCGATGTCAGTGAAACGTCATCACAGACCACATCTCCCACCAGGCAGGAGCTTGGCGGCACGGTGGCGAGGATGGCCATCACCATCTGTGCCCCTGCAACAGATGCTACAGACAATACAGAGGCCACATGTGTCACACTGTGTTTCATACACAAGGCTGACTGTAATGCCCCGTGCAGAGTTTTAGTTCGGGTGTGTCAGCGCGAAGGAAATTATTTTATTTTATTTATTTTTTTGCTGCTTCATGCTGCAAACTAACTCTGACACATTGAAGCTCTAAACCTCATTCTGTCTCTCTCATTTGTCTTCCCTCTGCCTGACTTTCCCCTTGTCTGTCACTCCATCATGTCTATCTCTCCATCTATTGCCATCTCTCCTCTTCATCTTCGCGTGTGCGCTCTCTCTCACTCTGCAGCTCGCCAACTGTAGTTAAGCAAGAGCATGAAAAAAGATGAGCAAACATGCCGGCTGCTTCAGAATCCATTTTCATGAGCTCCCGCCTTCTCCTTAACCCCTCCTTCCCTCCACCTGCAATATTCCTCCTCTGCTGCTCTCACACAGGATTAAGCTTAAATGAGAAATGTATTATTTCCTTCATTCACTCAAGTCAAAGAGTAATTGAGTTAATCTGTCTGATGTCTGTCTGTTGGGGAGCAGCAGATTACTACCTCTGTTGGCAGCGATGGAATCACAGCTTTAAAAGATGGAATAAAAATGTCACCGCGTCTTTTAATGACAGCCAGCTTGACATTTCCCAGCAAGCTTTTCATAGGAAATACTCGTTCAGAATGTTTTTTCCCCCCCAGCACAATGGAGGAAAATGTCATGTCATTCCATTATTTCATCATGGGATGTCTGCAAACTTTTATGAACACTTTATCAACTAGCATATATCAAATATCAAATAATATAGTAAAGATTTGTCTATCTTTCTTGTCAGTGATGCCAAAAACTACAAAAGATAACAAAAGTCATCTTCTGGTACTGACAGCAATTCAAACATTTGAAGTAGCAGTTTGAGACAGAAACAGTATACAGTAGGTAAAGGCTTCTTTACATCTTCATGTAGGTCCCCCACCAGGAAAACCAAATTTCCATTCAGTCTAAATCAAGCTTGCTTGATTATGTAGACGCGGAACCGAAGAGATGAATATTTGTCGTCTCTTAACATCTGACAACCCTGCAAATTTCCCTGTGTGTGCACGAATTTGCTTATCCCACCTAAACAGTAACCATGCCAACATAGCAATTGTGCCTAATGGATTTCACTGCATCGTTATTGCTGAGCACACAAATAGTTATGGGGTGAATGAAAGCTTTTCTCCTGTGCGCAGCAGAAAGGCTAAGTTCAGTTTTACAAGTCCTGGCAGAATTATTTGATTTCAGTTTTGCAGATAAATGGTTTTTATAGAGACTTATTGCTGCAGTGTTTAAGTGAGAAGGGAAAAGCCGATGGGCCTCGCCGAGTGCGACTGAGCTTTAATTTGCTGCTGGCAAAACCGTCAGGCCGCCTAAAGATCTCCTCGTCTTAGTCACATACTTCCTGCATGGCCTACATACTGTACAGTATGTAGACCATCTCAGAGGTAAAGTAATGCGCCTGTGATGTACTGTAAAGCTGCTTTTGATTTGGCTGATTTAAAGGAATACCTTACACCCTTACAGGGGAGTTTATGAGTTTATTGTCATTTCTCAGTGGTATACATGAAGCTGCAGAAAGTAGCCAGTTAACTTTAAGATGTGAAAAAGTGCCCATTAACGCCTGTTTAAGCCCTACGATAAGAGCACTCGAAAAAAGCAAATCTTAAATGTGTTTGCATGTGCATTTTATTCGCTTTGTGAATTTGTTCTCAGGCCTTATTCTAACCACTTTCTGACTGAGCTGAGTTACATACCATATATTCCAGTGTTATAAACCGTTCTATTCGACTTGAATTCAAATAAATAAAATTCCCAAAACCATTGCTTTAACAGTTCCCTAATATAATTTAAATGCCTCTGTGTTGTGGCCCAGTGCTGTGGAGCATTGAAATTCTTTTAAATGCCATAGTCAGGGACACAGTACTTAACTAAGTCTATGCCCAACCTTGGCTGCTGCATTCAAAATGCCCCAGACTAACCTCGCAACGTGAGATTCTAACTAAATTTTATCTTTCTCTATGTCTCTATTGAATCTTTCTGCCAGTGCACTTCAAGGCCTCTTCAGAGCCAAGGCCCACACTTTTAGAATCTGCAGCCTTTCTTTGTGTCTGTACCATGTCTCAGACCGAGAGGAAATGTTTTAAAAAAGTAACAACCAAAGAGGAATCTGAAAGTACAGGGCCTTGCCTGTATTGATTCTATTCAGGTAGCACAGGAGAAAAGGGAGAATATAAAGTCTTGGAGCACGTCTAAGGAGACTTGAGAGATTAATGACACAAGATATAAACTGGTGTACGCAGTGAATCAGAAATCAAGACAAACACTGACCGCCTGAAGACAACAGCGTGCATACCTTCAGTGGTGCTGGCACACCTCCACATGAGTAAATATATGAGCGGATTAGTAGAATTAAGTTTCCTGGAGGAGCAGTTGGCAGGCTGAATAGGACAAACAGGTGCTTCTGTTTAGAGGTAGATGAAGGAGGAACCGCTCCAAAACCTCCCTCTGTCTTTCTGCTTTACCCTGCCTGACAGCAAACATTAATTTGCTTGAATCACAAAGCAGGTAGGCAATTATAAAGAAGTGCTTGGTGAATAGTTTGCAGTTATTTAGCCCATCCTGTGCCACCTGCCTGCCTCCACACGCATCAGCATTTTCTCTTCCTATTCCCTGAGCTTTTCCTCCTGGGTTTCTGACAGTGATCAGGGGAGTTGGAGCATTGCTGAGCTGAACAGTGCTGACAAAGCCAAAAGGCTCTGCACTTCAGGCTCCGGAGTGGCTGGATCGATGTAGTGCCATCACTGTGGCCTGGGGGAATGGCTGCCACCATCCTTCATACTGCACTGGATGTCCTCATCTGCCTCTCTGTCACCTCTCTGCCCGCGGCACAACAGAGAGATTTACGCATAGTAGAGGGCTCAAGTGCAAGCATACGTTCTGGGTTAGCAAATTACAGCGCACAACACTAGCAACGCTGTTGGCTAGCTTAAATAGGTTCAGTGACTGAAATGTTCATCGTTTGGAAAGTTTAACACCTACGCTGACAAATTAATGCTGGCATGGAAGTCAGACTCAGCTTGGAGTTGGCATAAAAATAAAGCTCAGCAATTAATTTCATATTTTAAAGCCCGGAGCTGTTCCTGCTGTACGGCTGACTCTGTTGAACACATTCCTCCACCACAGACATAGAGATTTACAAGTATAAATGTAACACTCACATTTGTCGCCTGGTATTTTTGTATGGTCACAACGGGTATTTTCACCTTGAAAGTATCTGGAAAGCAATGTGGAATGTTTGCAAACATTATGAATAGGAAAAATTCAGAAAACCAAAGCAGGCGGGTTTATGCAGTTATCCAGGTGATGATTATCAAGCTGCAATATACAATATTTGCATACCCAAGAATGATGCTTTCAAAACTGTTTAATTTTGTTTATTTTCATTCATTCATGTTTCCACAAGTTGGATAATCATTTTACCTGAATAAACCAAACCCAGGAAACTGCCCATTGACTGAAATAAAAATACTTTTCCACTTACCTTTCAGTGCTGTTAAACTGCTAATTTAATAATCCTGCTTTAAGAGAAAGGTCCTTGGTGTCCTTTTTATTTGTTCACTCAGCGCTGTTTAACCTGGTTGGGTCTTAGATTCTCAACTTTATTTAAAGTGAAAACAAAATGTATCCATCCTCTCCAGGCCCCCAGAATACATTTTTGAAGTGGTTTGCCAGACTGGCAACCAGCCACTACCTTCCATTTGCCAGATCAAGAGAATAGTGGAATTTATTTTAATTATATGTAATGGGAATGATAATGTTTTGGTGTAATTATGGCCCATATTTGTTTAATTTAATGGGAAATGATAACAAGATGATTAAACATATTTTGCTTAATACAGATGACTTTTTGCATCTCTAATCCTGCATCTCTGTGTCTTTTGTGCATTACGCACACATGCACACACACACCCACACACCCACACACAGTGTTTTCAGAATTTCTGAGCCAAAATAAATTGCATTTATTTGAGACTAGGGATTTTCAAAACAAATTGAAATTGGTGGAAGAGTTACCTTCTGCAGAAACAGATTATATCAGATGACAAAATTCTTTCACTGTATTGTTTTGGTCTAGGCCGGTAGGCAATGAAGATATTGTAGACGTTGCAGGTACTGGTGATACTCGACTGCGACAATAACACATTGAATAACAATGACACTGGAGGGAGACAAAATTAAGAAATTTAAAAAGAATAAGTAGCAATTTATCAATAACCATAGCCACCCACACTGCATCCCTTACTGGACCTGGATGTATCTTCAATCATGTGAGGAATTTGTTGCCCATAAATGAGATAAATTCTTTGAAACAGCTTTCAGGTAATCAAGAAAAAAGACACACATCTACTATACACCATATAATAAGTACTGAAGAGTAGTTTTAAAAGAAAGTGTATTGCACATTATTGAAAATAATAATATCCGGGTTAAATAACGCTGCACAGGATGAATAACAAATCGTTAGTGATAATGAACTTTAGGCCAAGTGTGTCTGTAAGGTGTTACGTTCAGTGTTCACCAGTCTTGTGGTCCGTGCTCTGATAGATACAGGCCCATCATTACACTGTAGGTGTATCTGTTGACACTGCTTCTCAAACTAAGTAAATCCAGCCCTACATACGCACGCAATATAATGACCAGTTCTCTCAATGAAGTTATAGAAGTACATCCACTTACACTTGTGATTGATCCAAATGCAATGGAGTCAACTTTGTCAGCAAAGACCTAAACCACTTCTTCTATATATATAATGACTCGCTCAAGAAGGACAATTAAACCCATTCCCCTTACTCCTGCGATAACAAGTATACCCATTCTCACCTGATAACCTAAACAGCCTGATTCTTTATAGATTAATGACTTGTCTCCAGCTAATGTATTTTTATCACAAGGTCATGAGTGATGTAGTATCAGTTAATGAGAAATACAGAAATGTCTGGTGTGAGAGAGGCGGGGAGGAGGTAAACACACACACTGAGACACTCTCATTTGACCTTTCAGAAGGTTTTTTTTTTTTTTTTTTTGGCCTGCGGTGAGTTGTCCTGCAGTGATAAGAATAATGGTTTTGGTGCCATGGCCCGGGGAGACTGACCTCCCATTCCCTTCTGGTAGTTGAGCAGAGATTCAGCCTCTCCTATTGTGCCTCCTACATCTATAGCAGACAATGAAGTTCAGCACTGCCCACTTAAGGGACAGCCGTATACCCATATTAAGGACCACTGCGGATCTCTTTGATAACTGTCACTAGGGGGAAATGTAGGAAATGTAAGGAGGGGTAAAAGACACCCGCATTACATTATTTATAAATCATACAGAGAAAGGTCTTCACAGGCCCTGAAGACAAGGACATTTATTGTAATATTCGTATGATGGTTTTTTGAGGCATGCTGCATCCCTCTGTTGAGCATTGTGGAAAAAGAGCGCAGTAGGAGTCCACTGATACCCTTCATTATTTAATTTCACTTTAGGTCTGAGCTTCACTCGAAGCGCTGAATGAGCGTGAAAGAGCCCTTGTTGAAATCCTCCTGTCACTATCTCTGTGATCTCAGCATTTACACAGTGTTAGGAAGTAAGGGACATCAAACGCTATAAATAGGAAAAGTGGAAAATGCTAGGTGCAAATGTATTAGTCATGTTTTTAATTGATTTTCTGGAACAGGCCAGGGTGACTTCAAAGCAAGGAGCGGTTGAAAGAAACTCAGATTTGTTGCTTTTAAAGGAGGGGTGCACTCTGAAAGACTCAGGCAGTCTTTTTCTTTTTTCTTTTATTTAAGTACCTATGCAAATCCAGGCTTAAACTGTGACTGTGTAAATGTTGATTATACGGGATAAATTACTTTAGCTGCAGCAAGGAAGCTTTTATCATTAACTCTGTGCTATTTATAATGCAACATTTGCCTCTGACTTTTATCTGAAGTTTCTATTAACAATGGATTAAATTACTGTGTTTCTCATGGCAACACACCCACAGAGAAAAAGTCAACTCTACACCTTCCCTCACCTCTGTGGTGTGTTTTAGGGCCTTTCAGTGTTATGTTTTGGTTTTACTGCCCAGAGCTTCAGTGTTTTTGTTCTTCCTCTTCTTACTCACCGATTTCTTGTTGTTCTTGTCGGCCTTGTTTCCAGGTCACACTCAGCTGAACACTGTTTGCTAGTGTGGTCCCCATATCAACATAAGATTAGCCAGATTCACAACAAGAGTCGATTCTTAACTAATGTAAAATTTACCAGTTACAAATGGGTTTTTATTCCTTCCTATCTTTCATGTTTTTGTTGCTTTAACACAAAATGTAAAATAGTTTCTCTTTGGGCCTGAAGCCATAGGCATTGTTTGAGTTTTACACAGTGGCTTATGGCTCAGTGTTACTCGCTGTAAAAGCAATTATCTTCATAATGACAACATTAGCACCCTGCTCACAACAATTTGTCCCTGCCGTCCGTGCGCCTGCACTCTGCAGATCAGTGTCATTTGCTTTGCAGTCTCGGCAGTCTCAGGAGGATACAACCTGAGCCCATCCTTGTGTGCTGGTTGACCAAAAGGAGACCACATGTTATTTTTCTTTCTTCCACGAATCAGTAGAATGACAATGATGGTTGTAGATGTTTGGGAACCTGAATGAACAATTAACCATCCATGTCATTGGAGATGCCTTTCCATTTCAGCATTCCCGTCATTAGATAAGATGAATGGATTAAGACGTGCTTGTGGAATGGAAAGACTTTGTTTTCAACGGAGGATGCATAATCAAACAAAGTAGTGTGGCTATTCCAGGTAGCAGTCATTGTAACTAAGCTCTGAGATGGCCTTGATCTCCTCTTGGGGAAATATGGAGGAGTTTTCTCTCTTGTCTCTGGACCTGGAGACTAATGGCTGGTCATGGCCTATCGCTTGCCCCCAGGGGCTTTGGAGTAGAGACAGGATTAGAGAGAAATGGATGAGAGCCACGGATAATGAAGGAGATCTGTCTTAAGTCTAATCATTGGCTTTAGAGGACATGATCTGGGCTGGAGAGAAGGAGTCGGAGAGAAGATAAGAAGGACATCTCTTGTTGTGATTACACCTTTTATCACGATTGAACATCCAATATGTTCCCTTTGTCAGATGCTGTTTTATTCAGCCAAAGCAAACACCCCGCTCATTGATTTACATAATGGTAGTCAGTGTAGGTTCAGCTGACGGACAAGACAGCTCATTATTGAGATGCAGCGATACACCTTTTTATCACACACATTTTCTGTTGCCTTTCCCTCTGGCCTCCATTTCCTTAAATTAGTCTGTCAGGCCTAACAGATATTTCTGTTACTCTCTAAGTGTATATTTGTAATGCTAATTAGGGCAATTGTAGGGAATCAAATCAAGATGCTGAATACAGCAACTAAACAATCACCAGGGAAGGATGCGAACGCTTTCATGCTAATAACACAAGGAGGGGGAGAAAAGATGGAGCGAAAAACAGAAGGAACCAGAGAGAAGAAATAGCTGCCGATCGACGCTGTTAGTGGAAGGAGAACTGAGAGGGATAGAGTGAGAGGACATGAAAAAGGAGGGGAGAATTAAAAGCTGATTACTTTGTGAGTCTTTGGTTTCTCTGTGGACTGGAGGAGGGTGGTGTCTGGAGAGAGGCAGGGGTAGGAAGCCTGATTTTAGTCTTACGGTATTTATTAAAGCCACTCTCCAAGGTAATCAAGACCAGCTAAAAATAACCAGCTAAAAGGTGCTACAGTGATAAACTCTGGACACAGACTGAGCACTTATGTATTAAGCGAGCTCAGCTGGCCATTACATCTCATCTCTCATTAAATCAACATTTTTACATGGCGTTTCTACTCTCCATTGGAAAAAATATATATAAAAATATGACAATAATAGGTTTTCATTATTTGGTGGAGTGAGATTCACAAATGCTCCCCAGAAGCCCCTTCCATCCCCTGATCCTAACCCCTAGTTTGCTCACATTTCCCTCTTTGTCACTTGGGCCAGCTGAGGTCTCACTGCTTCTTCGGGCTATGTGAAATTATTATATTGTACCAGGAGATAACAGACACTGCGGAGCCTTGAGGCACTTTCTTCGCTTCACCTCCTTAAAAGCGATATTGCTGTGATAAAGCGTGGCTCTTTCTCTGCTCGCGCTAAATCACAGGGGAAGCCTTGATGGCAAGGTCTGGTGAGTGGGAGCCAGATGAAAGAAATAAAAGAAAGAATCGGTTGATATGTTTATGCAGCTTTTCTGTGGTTCAAAAGGGAACATTTCTCATTACCATAAGACTCCGGGAAGATCCAATAGCTCAGTCGGGGGAATTTTGCGAGGCGTTGTTTTGCTGCCTTGATGCAAGTCTTCTGCGGAGGGTGGATTGACTGGGAGCCAGATTTCCCTGACTCGGTCTGATCTGAAATTAGTTAGTCGCCGCTGATGAGATGGTCAGCCAAAAGGCATGCAAATAACCCCAAAAAGCTCAAGGATAGTGGGTGCTCATTAAAGTTCACAGTGGTGTAAAGTTTAGTAACAATTTGTTTGCTGTGTTTCAAGAGGCTCTCATTAAAAATTATTCTCTAAAAACTTTTATGCCAGCATTTGGTCTTTTGCAAACATTTGCCCACCACGTGTCTGTTATTCTACTTTTTCTTAATGTTAGATTCCGCTTCCTGTCAGAGAGCAACAGATCGTTTCTTGTAGCATGTTCTTTAAGGGGACCACAGTCCTGACGTAACCTTAAAAGGGGTTAATCCCAGTACACTTGAGGATAGCGCTGGTGCCCCCTAGCTGTGATATGCTCAGCAAATTCACCAACAAAACAAAACCACACACGCACACACACACGCATCTCGACGGTGAAGAAAAGCTCCTGGACTGAATGGTGGTGTATTAATCACACTGACGCCTGGCACTGCGATCTGTGACCCAGTCTTTTAATTGCATCCGCTCTGCTTTGCTCTCGCTCTCCCTCTTTATCTTGCCTTTTTCCCCTTTCTCATTCCTCAAGCCCCCTCATGCCCATGCCCATGAGAGGAGACTAATGCTGAGATAAGAGGGATGACTGTGGATGTGCAAAATTCCGAGTGCGCCATCTGAAGAGGCCCTGCCAAAACTCACAGGGCCGACGAACGCAGTTGGGCTTTAATGTGCTAAGACTGAAGCTGCCATGTGCTGTGTAATGCGATGATGTACAAGTGAGGTGGTGCGTAGAGAAAAACAAATATCTGTGAGAGAATCTACATAATCTATAGAAATGCCGTGATAACCTGACTGTGTGTGGTTGTGTGAGCATAAAGACTTTATTGTGACAGGCAGGTCTTAGCTCCAACGCAGGAAGGTCCTCTTTTACCACTGTTCCTCCTCACCTGCAGAGTGAGGGAGGTGACAGAGGAAAAACAAAAGTGTGATTAAGGTGAAGTGGTGGGTGGATGTGGGCCACACAGATGTGACTCTGCACTTAGGCTGTGACAAAGTTTCGTTGAGCCCCGTAAGAGCAGCAGCACCAAGTAACAAGCATGTGATGTTTAAAAAGTGAAACATGAGCACAGAAACAAATGCCGGCTGACAGTACCTTGTCTTCCCACGCACACACACACACCTATGGGAACATGGTCGATGACACCCGTACCCATTTATGCATCAGCTGTAATAATCGTATATGCAAAGCGCTCATGTCACACACCCCCACTCCGATGTCCCTCTTCTGTCTCACTCTGTCTCTTTATCGCTCTCACTCCGGCTCCCTCGCACGCATAAGCACACACAGCAGCGCACACACTTGAGTCGCAGTGGTTTCCTTTTGTGAGAGCGAGCTGTCAGAGGGAACTGTGTGGGCTTTTGTTAAGACAGAGAACTGCAGAGGCAGAGAAATTCATTTCCAACTGCGGCTGGGAAAGAAAAAAAAAACGAGCCTTTTCAGGAAAGTCACATTGTACCTGCAGTGTTTTAAAAACAGCAGCATGTAAATTGAATTAGTTATAAGCATTCCTGTGGGTGCCCAGTGGGCTGGGTTTCAAAAGAGTTCCAAGGGTTTGTGGATGTACTGCATAAGGTTTTGACTACAGATTTGCAAGATGCTGCATTTTATTTAGGGATAAATCACAACATCAGAAAATCGATTTTACATTTTTTACTTGCCAATCACGACTGTTCCACTGCAGTTACTCCACCACCCACTGAAAGATGTAAACTTTTCTCGTGTCTTAAGTTTTGTAGGTGGAATGAATATTGCGACTCAAATGTGTCTGGTAGCTGTACTTGCCTGGGAATCACTGTCAGGTGAACAACTTATTCATTCAGTCTTTCACACATGCAAGGATTACATGCAACTTTGTGGATTGCTTTGATTCATCAAAACAGTTTAGTTCCCCTATGAGAACATTAAAAAAAAAAAAAGCCATAGCAGTGATGCTGAAAACTAGGCAGTTTCTCTTAGGTCCTGAAGAGCAAACCTTTCAGGGATAAAATATCATTTTTCACAGGTTTTTTTAAGCTAATAGCCGGATTTCTGCTTTCAGGGGTTTAAAGGAATAATCTCTTAGCTTGCAAATTAAGCTTTTTTATTTTGTTGGAGTTAATCATTAAAAAGTAATTCAGCTTATTGTAAGTGAAACTGCTTATCCATGTACTTGAAAAACAAAGCACCCTGGCTTTTCACTCATACCCCAGCTAACCTTCAATACTGGAGAGGATTAAAATCCTAGCTGACTTCAAATTCATAAAATGAAAATATTCAGATAATAAGAACCTATCGAATTACTTGCAATGAGCAGGCAAAACAGAGGCCTCACAGTCGTCTTTCTCCTTGGAGCTGAACTTTTCTGGCGTTCCTTGCCGTTCCATACATACACCATGTTCTGTGTTATAGCAGTGTTCATTTACTCATCAGTGGGCTCCGTGCTCCTGTCTATCACAGCCTCAGCCTGGCAAAAATACTGTTATTTGCAAATTGAGTGGGTGGCGTTGATTTTCCTGTTGGCTTGAGGAAAGCAGTCGGGTACCAGAGGGAATGTTTACTTAGCACTGTGCCACGACTGCGATGAACAGCACCTTAACAAAAGGAGCTCCATATGCCTAGTCTGGACCTGTTTAACAGCTTCACTCATAGCATACCTGTCTCTGAAGTATTATATCACATTCACACTTTTAACTTTTCTTTCCAACTCTGTCATCTGTGTGTATTGTGGTACTTTATGTGGTATACCAACACATTTATATGCAGTATACTGCCAGAAGTCCATATTTAGCCAATATAACTTATCTTTAGTTATACACCTTTCAAAAAACAAAACACTTTAAAACTCATTACAGAAACACATCACATCAAGAGCAGAAGCAATAAATTCAAGGTGAGGCAGATTAAAAGCAAGAATCATAAAAGAGAGGCTGAGAACAATATAAAGATCTTTATATAAAAGCAGGTCTATGAAATGATTCATCAAAGTCTCAAAGTGATGTATAAAATCATATAATCACTTCTAAAACAGGCTTACAAGTGTGTAAATGCTACATTCAGACTGACACGACCTCTTGTGTGACATGTTTTTTCAACTCCTTTGGCTCTTTTATGCTGTTCTCGCTTTGACAGAGGTAATAACTGCCCCACCGGGGTGCACATTTTTATGTCTGCCTGGGCCGTTGGCTCAGACTGGCTGTCCTGGTTTGCGCCGGTGGGAGAAAGTACCGTAGCCCGAAGGGAACAAAGGGAGAGAAGGTTCAGATAAGGATGAGAAGATGTTAAACGAAGAGGAAATGAGGACAGTTACAAAAGGTGGACGGGAAGCTGTGACAACGGAGGACACGGAAGCAGGGGACAGTGACAGGAAGAGAGGGGAGTCGTTCGCGGTCAACAGGTGAACACGGTGTTGGTGGTTGCAGCGAGATGAGGTTGTTATGCCCCATGTGGGTGCACAAAGCAGGCTGAGCAGAGTGACCTGCCATCTGCATCATGCACATGTAATGTTTCCATGCAAGAACTGCTCTGGTCCCCTCTTGGGTATTGTCTGGGAATTACAAGCAGGAAGAGGTGAAGAGCATGGGCGTTTTTGAGTGTGTGTTTGTGTGGGTGGGTGTGTATGTGTGTGTTTGTAGGGAGTGGTCTGCGGTCACAGCTGCTTGCCTGCACTGTTTTAGCCGCGTCTGTGCTGCACCAGCCGCTCTGTTGGACAGCATGTTCGAGTCCAGAGAAGAGCAGCCAAGCAGAATGACACCAGCTCAGCAGCCTGCCAAACATCTCTGTGGATGGCAGGATGCACTAAAATATACAGGGCTCACTCTGACGCACGCTCGCACGCACCTCAGAGAAGTTTACAAAGGCACCGAGAGAGGCGGATATGTGCACACGCTCTTTCACATAGCCAGGCGATAAACGAGGAAAAGAACAAAATGTATTTGCAAACATCCACATTTAATACCTCATCAACTAGAGGGAACCAAGGCAAAGTACAGAGACACACAGACATTCATACACCCACACCCAGGCAGTTGACACAATAGATCTGAGAGTCAGAACTCTGTTACCATAACGAGGAAGGAACGAAATGGTTCCTTTTGCATCGTTTCCATTGATGATTTGCAGCAGAGTTGAGGCTGTTTTAAGAATCATTACCAGCTGTCCAAGAGAGTATACATGGAATGTGTCCAGAAACAAGCAAAGCGTCAAAGCAACACTGAACACAGTGAGTCTTCTTGACAGGCATCACCCCATCAGAGACATGCATGATGGGTAAACAAGGCCATCGGGTGGCCAGAAATCTTTTTACTTTTGAACATTTTGCAGACCTTATGTCCATACCCCGAAGGTGACATGAGCGTCCTTAAGCGTTGTTGGAATTAACAGAGCTTCACTTTTGATGTTTTTAACGTCTGTGAAAACCACACACTTAACCTTCTAACATCGGTAATGGCTGCTGAGCGGAGCTGCCTGTGCAGTAGATGTCTGGCAGCAAACCCCCATGACCTTGTACGATTTTATCATTTGATTTGAGCATTTATATATAATGACAGCGAAACCAAAAAAAAAAAAAAAAAACTGCTGTCAGTCAGTTCCCTGTCTCTTCCGTTCACTCTTGATGCTCCGGATTCATTGACCAGATAATAAAGTCCATTGATTGAACTTGTTGTAAATATGCAAGCATATATTTACTATAAATAGATGAAGGACTGTGGGTTTACTGACCTTCAGGGCTGTCAGCTGAGAAAAACACCCTGAAGCGTTTTCTTCATTTATTCACTTCAAGCTTGATTTTTCATACCATGGGATGCTGCGGTTTACCAAGCGTAAGATGACAAAACAAATTTCACACACTAAAGAACAATTACAGTAAATAGGCACGGTTAAGTTATCAACAGTGTTGGTCTTCTTCCTCTGTTTTTCCATTGTGATGTGACAACGGTGACTAAACTGCTCAACTATGTTTGAACATCAACTCTTCTTGTCTTAAGAGAGAGCTGTGAGAATAAGTTCCAGCTGGAGCTTATTTCATGTATTTTCTTAAAAATATCCTCTTTTTGTTTCGGGTGTGCTACAATATCTGCTGTTCCGCCTTCTGCTTTTATCCTACAATCTCCCTCTGTCTTTCTCAGATATACACATATTTTCCCTATCAGTATCTAGTCTCAGCGTTGTCTCTTTTCTGACGCTTTCATCTCTATTCAACAGCGTGGCCGATCAGATCCTGCCACCAGATTTGTGAACAGGATTTTTAATGAAACACATTTATGAATGTCTGCACACTAAGTGGAGGAGTCGGGGTCATGGTCCCGGCCCCAAGCGGGTGCACACCAGCACGCGCTGAATGGTAGCTGGCCCGACGCCCTTATGAAGAATCAAAGATACTGCACTAATAGGTTTTACAGTGGCAATGCCTTTCTTGTGGAGCACATATGTGTTTCCATGCCAACTGGCACCACAGCCGCGGCGCACGAGGCAGCAGATTCAGGCGGACCCTCAGAGACCTCAGTGGTTTTGTTGTAATATTAACATCGACATTAAAATCTGCAGCAGCTGAGGACGTACGTTCTCACACTGGCTGCGCTTTTAACTGACTCCTACACGTACCCACACACAGGAGCACACACTCCCGCACGCGCTTTCGTAAGCAGCGCTCCGCCGTGCTCGTGTCCTTAAGCCTCACTTCTCCAGCTGCACCACAAGAGACCTGCCTAAGTGACAACAATTAGCCTGCTCAGTTCAAGCTAATTGAAAGTCATTTACATAATACATGTCTGCCATCACAATTCATCTGTGGACAATTCAAACAGCCCTGTGACATATTTTCACAACTTGAAATTTAACCCCCACCCCACCAGCACCACACTGATAGATGATCCCAAAAGCAAAATAATCATTTCAAACATAGCTTATCACTCACATAAGGACGTTCTCCACTTAGCTCTCTCTGTCTGTGTCTCTGTGTGTGTGTGTGTTTTAAATGGAAATATGGATAGCATTTGCCAACATGGACAGATGCACACATTGTCAAAACTGTGTTTACCATCCATCCCATTACGCGTGCAATTACTCAGAGGTTGAAAACAAGCAGCCTCATTTGTGTGACGCTAAGCTGCACTGGCTGAGGAGATCTCATGCTTTATTAGCCTGTTGTTCGGGAGCTGCTTTTGACAGGAAGCTGGGCGATAAATTAAATAGATGGCTTGATAAAAAGCTTGCTGCGCAGAATTCTGCACATCGGATTTTTGAGAAATCATACTGCCATAGCTCATAACAGATGATCTGTTCCCCGGGTGATTTATGAAATCAATTTGTCTTGTTATCAGCAGCTGGAGTTTATGAGATAACATCGCAGCGTACGCATGTCATCTTGGGGGTTTGAGACAACGGTTGGTGTGTGTGTGTGTTTGTTAACATAAAAAGCACACTGAAAATACCAATTAGTCATTCTTTGTATTCGTGTCATTGCGTTATTCTGGGAATCACATGAACATGAAGCACTGAGTGTTAAACTGGACTAGCAATGTAATGAAAGGATTTCAGGACCACTGGGGATCAGCACTAGCATTCAGCAACCTAACTCCATCTCTGTCAGTGTCTCTGTGTGATCAGTACATCTAAACCGACTTCCCATCTGCACATCCAGACATACTGTATACTCTAGAAACAGTGCTAGCAGTTTGTGTGTGTGTGCATGCAAACATGAGATCCCTCACAGCTCCCTTTCCTTTGAGTCAGCGAAGCAGAACCCTCCAAATGTCATTCAAGACTGTTGCTCCGTACGAGCGCTGTGCTCAATCAGCCCAGTCAGCTTAATGTGTTTTAGCCCTTCTCCTTATGCATTCCCTGGAGAAGCTGATGGAAATGCTATTTTGACATTGCTATCCGTCTAGTTTGGGAAGAGAAGGATATGAAAAAGAATTAGGTTCCCCCCTGTGTATTCCGGTTCAGGAACAGATAAGCAGTTTGTTTTGCCAAAGACGTCAAAGCGGGGAATCAGAAGTGACAGCAGAAGGGATGAGATATTTCAAGATACGTCTTGATAGATGCGGGTTAATCTTAAGCCTGCCAGATGTGTCGGGGATTTGCGAACACCTTATGGAGTAAATCTCACTGTGCTGCCCTCTAATTCTGTACCATCCTTTCCCTTTCTCTGTGTGTCTCTGCAGTGAGGTTTGAGGATTGCCAGCGCAGCAGAGAGGTGGGCTTTGTCAGCAGCGACCCCAACTTCAGCGTGAGGCCTGACGGGACGGTGTATGCTGAGCAGGAGGTGGCCAACCTATCAGATCCCGTCCAGTTCATGGTAACGGCCCGGGGCCTCCATGACGCCCACATCTGGGAGACCACTGTTAAACTCGCCCTTGCCGGACATCCTCATCCTCTACCACTCACAAAGGTAATAAGGATCATAGAGTCTAAAACTGTCAACCGTCTGTTGCTGCAAGCGATAAAAATGTTTCCTTGCTGTTAAACTGCCAGTTTAATCAAGTTGCATTTGTAAGTACTGGGTGTTTATCACAAAAGTGCTTCAAGACGCCACTTTCTCATCTGACCCTTACTTATCCTTTGTCCAAAAAAACTTGGCAGAGTTAGCTTCTGGCCATGTGATCATATAATTTTATGCTGCAGCATGTGCTCTCTGGCTGCTTTAGTGTCAGCTGTCAATGTTATATCCCATATATGGTAAGCCGAGATGCTACCAAGTCTCACTAATCTCTTTATGAACATTTGTATTTCTCTTTCGTATTGTCAAAATCAATATATATGTAAATATATATATATTATTAGTAAGAAATAAAAAATGAAGGAAACATTCCAGTAGAAGGCCACTCATTTTTAGCCAGCGCTGACCTTTACTTTCACTGATAAAATGATGATCATCACCAGTGGACAACATCCACTATATTCATTCATTCATTCATTCATCTTCTATGCCCGTTTAGTCCTGTTAAGGGTCACGGGGGTCTGCTGGAGCCTATCCCAGCTGTCATCGGGCGAGAGGCAGGGGTACACCTTGGACAGGTCGCCAGTCCATCGCAGGGCCACACACAGAGACAGACAACCATTCACACTCACACTCACACCTACGGACAATTTAGAATCACCAATTAACCTAATGAGCATGTCTTTGGATGGTGGGAGGAAGCCGGAGTACCCGGAGAGAACCCACGCACCGGTGACCTTCTTGCTGTGAGGCATCAGTGCTAACCACCTCGCCACTGTGCCGCTCCCACTATATTCAGTTAATATCTATTTCATAAGGGAGAGCTGTGTTGGTGTAGTTCAACACTGGCAACAGAGCGTCTCTTCAGGAGAATTTAATGCATATCATATCAATATTTTAACCTTATCGACTCAACAGCTCCGCATCGGGACCGCTCTGAAAAGTAAGGCGTAAAGGTCCGCAGATAACACCTGTTACTTGAATCAGATACATTTGATTGACATGTCACGCATTCTCCTCTGCTGCTCATCTCGTTTTCAGACTGTAGCTACACAATTAACACGGCCGCCACTCAAAGCCCCTTCTGTCTAATCAGCTGACAAATGATGATTACAGATCTTTTAGTTTTCTTTTAATTTCAAGTGTTGAAAGCTAAGCGAATTGTATTTGATTTAAAAGAGAAAAAAAATAAATTGGCTTCGACAAGCAGATTTGAATCTGAAAATGAAAAGATGTGAAACTTGTTTTCTGATTAGATGCACTTTTTGGTGCAGAATCTTTAAATGCATCTTCCTGACGGTGAATCAGTCAGATAAGTTACAGGAAACTGAGAAAAACACTAAAAAGGAGAACAGTTCCAGTGATCAGAACTATTGCCGGCATAAACTTTGTTCTTGTAAGATTAAAACTAGTTTCACTTGTGTCTTTCTGACAATGCATGTACACAAATGTACACACACGTATACTCAGTCTTTGTGCTGTCTCCACGGAACAGTTCATGCACACCAGTAAATGAGTAGTGCTTCTTTCTATGTGTCAAGTAGAGACATGACCCTATTTGCTACCAAGAGTCTATTAGCTAACATAAGACTGTAAAACTACACAAGGGGAATGTAAAGCCACTGTTACTGACTTCCTCTAGCAGGCAGCACTTTGTTGAGCGACAAAGGCATTATCATTTTTCCTGCACTACTTGTTGAACGCCACTGGGCTTAATGTTCAGTCATGTTTCTAATCATGACAAAAAGCCCGAGCCTCATGTAGCTAAAGCAATTGCAGAGTGGGGATTAAAATTCTGCCCACTCCTGGCAGTGCAATAATGGAGACCGGGAAATAATTGACATTGATTGAGCTAATGTTCCACTCTGGCGGAGTCTGGCGAAGACCAGGTGATGTAGTTTTCAGTGTATAATTATGTTCCTCACATTGTGTAGCTAGGGAATGATTCAATAATTGAACAAAACAATAAATGTGTTTTCTCCAATCACATGGAAATTAGCTTTTCTACATAATGTAAAGTGTTTTCTTTTTTTTTTCTTTTTGCCACAGCCATGTTTACATGTGTTATTGTCATTTTCTTCTTAGTCACTATAAATAGGTGTAACTGCTACTGTGATATTTATCTCTCTAGTTTACCAAGTGAGAAATTGCTGGTATGCCTCGAGGAGAAATGAATCAGAGTGCTTAATTCAACAGGAGTATAGAAACTACATTTATCAAAATATGGTATCTGCTATAGGATAACTTGAACAACGACGAAGACATACATATTTCAGTAAACAAATATGGGTAAAACATTTTGGTTTGAGATTTTTATTTATTTGATGCTTGTTACATCCTAAATTCTCAGCAAGGCTGAAAAATCACCCTGTTTCACATCAATTGACATCAACTAAAGTGCTTTATGATTAATGATGCATGATCACAGTGTTAGTACTGACTTATTCAGTCCAGCTGAGTCTCATCATTTTGAATGCTCCAGAAGCGAACATTTATCTCTTCATTGGATATGGAAGGCAGACTGTCTGGATAACCAGCAGCAGTAGTGATCTGATAAACGGCCCCGCACAGGTCTGACTCTGTGGGTGAGGCCATCTCACTCCCTCTGCAAGAAAGTTTGCTTCAGGGATCAAGTGAATGAAATGCTGGGTGTTTAGCAAGAGGACATAATGACAACATTATTTTACCCCGAGTAACCACAAAAAGAATCTGTGTAAGAAGAGTCCACAGACAGGCTAGCAGCTTTGTGAGGTTTGTACCTCGATACTGTGGTACATTGAGCTGAATGGTAAAATTAGCATCCTAACATCCTCTGAGCTTTGTGAGGTAGGACCCAATAGGAATAGGACCCAAACGTGGGAACAATCATGAGGTTGTATACAAAGGGTCCTACTGTAGAAACTAGCATCACGGAGGAAAAAAAATTGGAAAAAGAAACGCGAAATGAGAAAAAGCAAGGGTATGCTGGCTGCCTTCAAATGGAGCTCACAAGCTCATGATTAAGACATGCTAAGCCATGTGCACAGCTCATGAACCTGGAACATATGGACTTTTCTCATGAACACATTAGTGGTTCTTGCTGTAATATAAATTACAATAGCAGCCGAACAGGGCTATTCACTGAGGCGAACTGCGGACCAACCCTACGTCTGCACGACGTAACTGTGTCAAACACAAGAAGGCCAGAAATTCCACAAATTCAGTCTTGACAAGGCACACCTGTTATTTGAAAACCCTTCCAGGTAACTACCTCATGAAGCTGACCGAGAAAATGCCATGAGTGTGTAAAGCTGTGTTGTGGAAATTCTTTGCTGTTTGCTACTGGTGAATAATGAAATAGAGACTACTGCCGGCAGACAAGTTTTATTTCCTTGCAAGAGTCAGTCCCCACCTGAGCGGTAATGTTGAAGGAAAAGACCCTGAGCATGGGGAACCATAGACATTTATACCTGAGGACCCCCCCCCCCCCAAAAGAAAATTGAAAATTATTAAAGACAAGTCTTGACAACATCAGTTTGCAAGTCATTAAAGACAGGGGTCTTGGAGAGAGAATGGGAGGTGGGGCATCTCAAATGATTAAATTTTCCATTACTGTCTTTAAAGTAAAGGTTGCTACTCTGATAAATGTAAGATCTAAAACACATCAAATGTAAAATACATCTGAAATATAAAACATATTCTGGTTTTGTTTACAAGATAATTCCACACGTGTTCCTTCATAGTTTCAATGTCTTCAATATTAATCATCGATGTAGAAAATAATAAAAATTAAGAAAAAACACTAATAGCGAAGTTACGTCGAATACTGTATATATACAACGCTAATATTTAGCTCGATAATTCAAATTATGTGAATTATTTTTTGTTTGCTGTATTAGCAGTGTAGTTAACCCTGTAGTCACAGTGTGGCACCAGTAGAGGCGAGCTCGAGATGCCTCAAATCATCCTCTTCTATCAAAATGGACATGTGGTTTTGGGTTTTCATACTTCTGCACTCAAATGCCCCCAATTAAACTCAACGGTAGAGTTAAACTTATTCCTACTGTGAGAAACTGCTCTCTCTTTGCTACTCTCGTCCCTTGTATTCTCCCTTTGACAGAATTATAAACTAGTGCAGTCAGTCAACCGGAGCATGCTGTGTACCTTTTAGTACCTTGACTTCACATGATTTCTGGCTTTCATACTTAAAAGTTATCAGTGTTGTCATTTTTGAACCGCGTGGCCCAGTTTAATTTTCTAGCACGGTAAACACACTCAGAGGCGAGCAGTTGTTATCTGAGCCCATCTCTCTTTGTTGTGAAAGTCAATAGTTATTTGAAAAAAAGGGGTTATTATAATCGCACCACCTAACCGCAACCTATCACTGCGTAATAAACATGGCAAGAGCAGCAAAGAATATAAACAGCTCAGGATTTCCTCTTTTTTCCCCAGTGGCGTTTAAAAGACAGACTCCTCAGATACCGTCTCATTTTGATCGCTCTCGCTCTGTGAACAGACAGATAATGTGAAGAGAGGGGTGCTTTGCTGTAACAAATTGTACTCTTGGTTCGTCTCTGCTCAGGTGAACTGGCTTCAGCTCCAAATATACTGTGGCTTTCTTCTCTTGCTATGCTTATTTAGTTGTATTGCCCCAGCGAGGGTGCACTGATTTGCTTCTCATAAACTGGCTTAGTATTTCACCGTTTTGTTTTGGAGGCAGGAATTAGCATACTTGGGGAGTGCTCCGCTAGCTAATTTAAGGATTAAAATTTCTAGCGTACAATGCCATGGCAATTGAAGTGTAGAGCATCTTTGGCCTGAAAGCCCTTTCTGCTGTGTTTATATACTCAGGCTATCACACCTCACACAGGTAGAGCGTCCCGTTGAGTGGTCTCCAACTCGTACTGATTTCATGGCACGTTGGCGTGCCTTCTCCACCAGCTTAGAGCCCATCAGTTATGCACCACTGGATCTGAAGTCGACTGGTTGCCGGAACGGGTTTTAGTGCTTATTTGATTTGCATTTTTGCCGCGCTCTCCCCGGACAGCTTCACCTGTTCAAGGTAGATTAGAGCAAAGGCCGGCAGCAGGCTGGAACGTGGACCCAGGGGTCTGCTGGTCATTGAAAAAACAGCAGTGGTAGGGTTTTGCTCTGCTTTAATTTTGTGATTATAGCCTGATTGTGTTGACAGTTCACACCAGTAAGCTGCAAATCTCAACAGGCAAATAACAGCAACAATAATTTCCACACTTCTTTTAAGAGATCATTTGATTTAAATGTATTTTTCTTCACTTTAGTTTTTAGAGTTCTCACGGGAAACCAATCTTCTCTGATCTCTTTTTTTCATTTTTTATTTTTTTACTACAGTGAGTCAGCAAAGGGAACAGCAGCAGTGAAGACATAAAAAATAAAATCAAAAGACCTGAATCAAATGTTTTTACAACTGCACTGAACAGAGAATAGGCAATGAGCACACGCGTGTATTGTATTTCTCTGCCTGTTTGTCCGACTGATAACCTCCAGATGTCAGCTCCTGGGCTCACAGGCCGCAAGCCTGAAGAATGCCCCAGCAATGTGCAGCATTCCTGGAACCCGAGAACTGCCAGCTGGCCCTGTCTGCCTCTGGGTATCAGGAGCCCCGAGCACATCAGGGGCGCACTAGCTGACTCCTTGTTACACATTGGGACACACAGTCAAGTGCACCCGCACATATGTTCATGCATTATTTTTACACTGCTGTACATTTGCTTGCATCAAGGCCAGCACACATGATTTCTCATATGTGCACACAGGCATGACTGCACCCACCGCACATGCGTATACTGCATTCACACACACAATCCCCCAACCCTAATAAGCACCTACTTTCCTCCCCGCTGAGAGTGTTCCAGTTTTTCTTTCTTTTCTTTGTAATTCTGTCACTGTCACAATGCCAACAGTCTGTCATCTGCCATGCTGTTTGAAAAAAAAAATGACAGTCACATGGAGACACTCTGCTGATATCCACAAGCAGACTTACAATGAAGGATATCTTCCTTCGGTTGTCTCTCTGCCTGACCTTCTCTATTAATTTCTTCCAAAGGAATGTTGGGCTTTGACCAGTCGAATGCTTCAACCTTGTTATTAACAGGCCTTCATCAGCAGGCAGATTGGAGTGTGGAGCATCTATTCATTCACTGTGCCTTTCTGCTGAAAGCTGACAAGGCAGATAGAGACTTTATCATAAGAGCAGCATACTGGACTGGGAATAGATGAGGGTGAGCAGCGCTGTGGCCTCATATATGCCATAATTGTCTCTTTGCATTGATGCAGGCTGTCCTAATTATTCATCATTATTGGCACGTATTTGTTTGTTTTCCCTTGTTTTTGTTTGATTCAAATGAACTCTTGCAAATGCGCACACAAGCCACGGAAACGCGAATTCACTGAGAGAGACTAATTCCCTCTACTGCCCGTGGAGGGGCCTGGCACTCCCTGCTTCCCCCACGCCAGTTGGTACCTGTGAGTGTTTTGGATGAGGGGAGCTGGAACGAGAGCTATCATATCTGGGATACACATCCGCTCTCCTGGTTTCTCTTTCACCCCGCTCCCTCAAGGGTTATAGCGACGCATCCTGCCCGGCTATAACCCTCGTGCCCTGGCTGTCCAGAGACCTGCACTGAGCTTGCGGCCCAGTTCTCTGAGCTGTGACTGTGCAAAGAGTTGAAACAAAAGATGAAAAAATACTCATAGCTTACAGTCAGCCACTCTCTCTCTCTCCCAGGCAAAGCAGGTGTATTTTGAAAAGATTGGCTTCCGGCCTGAGTTTAGCATAGCAGCTTTTTTTTTTTTTTTTTCTGGTTGCTTGTGTGCAGATGTGACCGTATGACTGCGTTGTGTGTGTTCCAGGTGGGATGAGCAGGAGGATTTCCACTGTGCTTCAGGTGACAGCGGCACACTGCCAGTAAATATGTGTGTGTACGCAGGGTGCAGAGACAACAATAGGATTAGGTGGATTACAGCAATACAACCATCTTACACAGGAGGACAACATAGAGGATCGGGGGGGAAACACTCAGTCTTTTACACAACCTTCCAATCCTTATTTCACCAGGCGAGATGAGTAAGAATGCAATCTTCCTTCTGCAGCCATAGCTGCAGGGAGTCTGTGCAGGGGGATTGTATATACACTCCTATATTCCCATATGGGAGTTGCCTGTAACACTGTGGTCCGGTGAGGTAGCACAACATCAAAAATAATGACAAACTGATCACTTTGTGAGGCATAGAATACGTGACAAAAAAAAATTAAAATTGTAGAAACATCTTAGTGTGGACAAAACTGCAGGCCACTCCTCTCATTATTACACAGATACTTTATCAGTATCACTTTCATTTGGTGGCCTCTGACGGGGGAAAGTTCTTTTCTGTCTTCAGTGAGACAGAGAGCACAGGGATGGGATGAAAAAATGTTTGCAGACAAAGCACAGCGTGTCTAGAAATCGCAGCCTCATAGCCTGGGGTAAGTCTCAGCTTCTTAGGCAGAAGCTGAGGGCATGGGCAGGCTCAGGTGTCCTGCTAAGGGGCTCATGAAATGTGATGCAGCTTTCATAAACATCTTTATATATATATATACATATATATATATATATATATATATATGCATATATATATATTTCCTTTCCTGTCTCTGTGCCTCTGTCGCTCAAAAAAAATAGTTTATTGAGTTTATTGTTTGTTAGCATGTCTGGTATTTTACTTTCTATTCTATCAAGGGAAAAACTTTGTAGATTCATCTTTCAACCTGTCACGGGACAATAACATTATATAACACAAAGTTATTTAATGTAAGATGTGGCATGATATGACGTGATTTATATGTTGTTGTTTTTTTCTTTTTTCTTTTCAGATTGGCATTGAAGAAATGCTGTCAAGAGTCTGGGACTCCCAACCCAGAGTTATCAGATTTTCTCGAAGACATCAGAGAATCTCCTCTGCCAATGGGCTGAGGCGACAGAAGAGAGACTGGGTCATCCCGCCCATCAATGTGCCTGAAAACTCCAGAGGACCCTTCCCTCACATGCTTGTCAGAGTGAGTGACAGTTTGTACAATTTTGGCAAATAGCCCACGTATCTTCCTGACGTGGAATGTCTTTGGTGCACCACAAAACTTTTAATGTAAGTTGTCTTTGCAGAGAGAAAAAGCTAAGGTTCAAAGAACAACGAGGTAGAAGCCATACATTCTTCTAAAGTTCCTTTTTAGGCCAAGAGAGAGGAGTGGGGAATATACTGTAATATCTCTTACAATCACTATGAGGCCAAGAGACTCAACATTCTGGTATTTTATATCAAACACACCCAGCAGGCGAAAAAGCACTGCTCCTGTCTCTGATTTAAGTCATGATGCCAGATGATTTGTCGGCTGTGCCTCTGGGCACCACCAGACAGCTAGACGAGAAATATTTCTTGCTTGGAAAGCACATAAATATACACTATAATGCTTGGTCTCAGAAGAATAGATCTGAAGATTACTCAGAGGTATTTTCTCTCAGTGGGATTTCTGCACCTGATAACATTGCCGGTGTACAATTTTTCACCTCACAGAGTATCTCTTTGTAGATTGCAGCTTAATCAAATTGATGATTGTGACATTCGTATATTTCTTAGGCGAGCAAGCGGAAAGACATAATTGAAGATTAGTGTTCATTAAAGGAAACGCTTTTGAAAGCCCAGGTTTTAATTAACTTAGCACATTGCAACAAACAAAGCAGTTGTATTTGTCATAATGGATCCTCGTGTGCCCATTTCAGTTCTTTCAGTGGAGGCACAAGCGTACATGTCCTGAGAGCTATTGAGTTACATCTAAAATCCTGCAAATGCGAAACAATGGAACCAGCACCAATCACCAGCTTGTTTACATGGTTCAGGTTGTGTTTCTATGGACATTTTATCCTTGTTTTTTGGAAATAATTACTTTGGTAATAAAAATTAAAAAAAACAGAAGGAGAAAGAGAGGGGTGCAACAAATGTACCCAAGCAGAGACGAACCAGTAATGCCACATTTACATGATACTAGATGTGCCTAAATCTCTATAACTGAGCCTCCAGGGAAAAGACTCATCAGCTCAGTGGGTACATGACTCTCTCGTCAGATTGCATAAGTATGTTTCATTATGAATTTTATTCATTATGGAATTTGAATGTAACAAAAAAAAGTCTAGTTCCATAACAACATAAATAACAGCTTGTATGGGAATATCTCCATCCAAAAGAGAGGCTAAGAAAAGGCAGTTTCACCAAATAACAAGAGTTCCTCTAATACTTCTTGAGCTGCCATCCTTATGCTTGGCTGAGCTTTTTACAAAACATGTACTCAATGTCATCAACATTTTGGGAGGATGGTCTGATTTTATTTTTAGCCTGCCTTCCCCTCTGAAATTTTCAATAGAAGATGAACCTGAACGTGAAAACGACAGAGAAATTATAATAGAAAAAACAAGAAGAAGTGTTTTAGAACTCAAAACAAAGGTTTTCCATTTCCACCTGTTACACTCTGAGCTCAATTCACAAAAGAAGAGCGTATGACAGGTCTGAAGTACGCAGGCGACATTCTGGTCATATGTTTTTCCTTTCTTTTCATACTAGTTTTGATTTAATACATACTCTGCTCTGACCCTAACGTGTTCAGTTTCACACTGCAGCTAAGCAGAGTGAAAACTCAACAGTTCTCTATCAAAGACAGTTTAAATAAACACGTGTGACCACTTCCTAATTACAGCCAGTGGACAACAGAGGACATATTACATAAAGAAAATCTAAAACAACTTTCTCATGGAGGTGTCTCACTCTCGTAGCTCTTCACTGCGACTCTAATCTTTCCTTACTCATTGCCTCTTATCAGTCACCCACACAGACGTGCAGCTTTTTCCCGCCATTTCTCTCACACACCCAAACAGACACACACACTGACATACACACTAGCGTACGCACACAAAGCCCCTCACGCCCATTTGTACAGCAAGGCTTACACTCCCGGATTACGGAAATCGCCTTTCACCAGTGTGTCGGCAAGGGGGCACATTTTCCACCAAAGCATGGAAACACTCACTCTCACAAACACACACACAAAGCGGGGACATGGAGTGTCATGGGAGATACCAAATTGTGCTGCCCTGCTGAAGAAATGCACCCTGTTTTATCCCCTTTTCATGCCGGGTGTTAGATGCTTGGATTAAACCTAAAGGGCTTCCTTCGTGTGTGTGTGGCCTTGTGATTGTTGAGGCTGGGTTAGTTTGGGTGTGTGTATATGGATGAGGGCATATCTTTCAGATTGCTTTTCCTGTATATGAACACTGTATAGGTGTGCCTCAGCCCTCAGCATAGCTGAAAGCAGTGCACCATGGGGGATATGACTCTGTTGCTCTGTGAGTTTGTCTCTTCCCTGCTCTCTCCGCACCAGACCTCTCCATTCTGACAGGCAGCTGAGGAAAGAGCAGTGGGGATTCCGTGCTTTATCTTGCCAGTCTCAGAAGTGGCCAAGAACAACCTTTAAAGCTTACACACAGGATTTCAGGGCACACCAGGTCTCCTGTGCTGGAAACTCTTTGAGTTTTCATCCCTGTGTTTCTGCACTCAACCCTTCACTTAAGCAGGTTCATCAAGTTTAAAAAGACCAATTAACCCTCAGAGTGTAATTACCACTTTGCAGCCATCGAATGATGCAAATAACATGCCCAAAGAGGTGTGTGGTGGTTTTCACCTTGATCCAGTGAGAGTGGTGAAAGAACTGGCAGCACGACACAGAGCACAGTGACAGGCTAATGTACCTGTGCTGCAGTGTAGTGTTTGATTAGTCCCAGCTTTGCTGATGGATCCAGTCACACATATAAAGCAAAGTCCTTGCTGATTTAACTGCAAATAGTATTCCATACACTTGCGGCATGTCTCAAATGATATGCACTTGCACTCGCTGTCAAAAAGTTTAGTGTGGAAGGATGGACACTTGTCACCCTCACCGTGTTGGCCACAAGCGTCAAGCTTTTCAATTTACTAACTGAAAACGACAGCCCCGGGAGTTGCAGTTGCTGTGGTTGGAACTGTGAACACAGCACCGTGCTGCTCAAATGTGAAGTTATACATCTCTACAAAGTGTACATTTTTTACTACACTATACTGTTGTGTAGGTATCATTAGTATAGAGTTAATGTGGCAGACTACCAGTGAAGAGTAACAAGTCATTTCCAATGCAAGACAGCGTGCTCAAGCTACGAACTGAAGCCAGACCCCCGCCCAGCATCTTGCACGACGGATGTGATGAACAACAATTCAAATCTAAGCTGGCCTCAACTGTTGGTAGTGCCCTATCGATGCAGTGAAGCATTAACATATCAAGTGTGTTTCTTTCATTAGCAACAATGACAACTTCAACAGCAACTCTGAGACAATATAGCTGGCCTCGTCTGGCCATTTTGTACCTTTGTGTCTCATACTGTAGACATGGCACAATGATTTGGTTCCACACAGTGCAGCAGCTAACATTAAATAGGCAGATCTGCTGATCAGACATTTCTAGAAATGTGCCACATTGGCTTTTAAGCAGCACTACCCTGTTGGAACTCTACACTACACAAGTTAGTACACAGAGTACATACATAACTATGAAGTACCCTTAAGAGAGATACAGTGTTACAATATTGTTCTTTTAATTTGATGGTGTTCAGCTTTTGTTCCATATCGCTCTCATACTATGGCCATCATCATCACAAACTCTCTCTTTCTCTCTCACACACACAAATAGGGTGCAAGAGCCCCTCTCCACTGCAGGCCATATTTACCTTGACATGTGCAGTTTAGTCATGAAGAACCACAAGCGGTGCAGCTTTGATGGCATTGATTTACCGTTGTGCTCAAATGGAATATGCTTCCGAGCTTTGGCTGTCAAATTATTTGACATGACAAATGCACGTGCAGTGGAAATGGGGAGTTTGAAAGTACAGCCAGAGTTGAATGGATACTACGGTAGGTGGCAAGGACTACTCCCTCTTCTTTTTTTTGAGAAACTAAATAGCAGTCAGGAAAAGGGAGAAAGGGGGACAGGCTGAGATTGAAAAAAAAAGAAGAAAGAAAAGAAAAGAAAAAAAATTGTGGAGACTGCTGTAAATCTATGGGGTGAGGGAGGCCATCATTAGTTTCAGGCCATTTGTGGCATTCTCATCTCAACCGTCTCCTGCAGCACCTACACTGCGGCCAATGAGGCAAAACTGATGGAAAGCGTCTGAATATAGGAGAGAAAAGATCCTCCTTTCATTTAAACAGGCCTCAAACACTGACTCCCCCCCCCCCCGACCCTCAGTTAGGACAAGGAAATGAACAATGAGCTGGAAATAATTGAGCACATTGTGGACAGTTAATAATATGTGACTCTACAAACCAAGACAAAGACAAAAAAGACATGTCTTTTACTCTGCAGAGCTAAATGAAACTGTGGTGATATAACACATGGCCTTTATCATACATCCCTACTCTTGCAGGGAAATTAAGGACATTTCTGAACCGCCATATTAAAGCTCTTCTCAGAATGATTTGGTTTGCCACATTATTTTGAATAGCCCATTTTGTTAGTGCCAGTGGCTAATATAATGTGATACAGCGTGGTGTTTTATGTGTCACAGTCAGAACAACCGCAGCCTCCTCATTTAGTGGGATCTTATCACAAGCAAACAGAAGCACAGAAACAAAAACAAATGGTCAAGTGTGCCCACCATTAAAGTTAACTTTCTACACTTTGACAGAAGGAAACTTTTACTTTAGAAACAAGAAGGAATTTGTGGCTTTTTTGACGTATTCTAATTACAGAGCCAGTAAAATATATGTGATGTATGTGTGTGTGTATGTGTGGGGGAGAAAGTTAGCTCAGTTGCAGTGACACCGTAATGCGTGCTCTTGTTTGCGCAGTATCCAAAATGAAAACACAGTGGTTTATTTACAACCCCATATTGCACAGTGTATTTCATTACAGCTCATAATGAGTTTGTAATATGAGTTTTGGATCTGCTTGCTTTGTCTGCAGTTTTATTACATCCCTTGTGCACTGAAATGCTTTGAAACCATTTTGTGTCTGGCAGGGATGTGTGCTAGTGTGTGTGTGTGTGGGGGAGGGGGGGGGGGGGTACGTGTGCGTGTGTGTGTGCGTGCATACGTGTGCACATGTGGACATGTACAGTATGCATATATGGGTTGGCCTCCACCAACATTTGGATACATGAGTAAGTTGGACAAACCACACATCTTTATATTATATTATTCAAGATCAAAATTTAGATTTAACAAAATTCCTCCCCACACCAAATACTTATTTGCTTACTTACTTGCAACCCAGTTTCCAAATGGAAAGCGCTTTTAACCACATCTCTTCACTGAAAAAGGCAGTGAAGCAAAATAAACTTTTCAAAGCTCTCATTTAGTATCCTGAGCAAATATGGATTTATGCATAAATAAACTACGGCCTTACAATAATCTTATGTCTGGCACCACTTAATTGACTGGCAGGGAGTCGTAACTCATTCTCTGGCTGCTCTGAAGTTCAGCTGTTGAATAGCCAATGGCTGTAATTTCATTTTTTCTCTTTGTTATCGCTGTTAGCACAATGTATAAGGACAGCACTAACAGGTGTTGTCAGCTTACCTCAGGTTACACTGATTAGGTGGAAAAGAAATTAGTGTCAGGAGAGAATTTACTTTCTCCTCACTGTGTTGGGAGAAAGAAATTGTCAGAAAGTCTGAATACCTATTTCGCTCAGTTTGCTCAAATGTTGGGCCTAATTGGGTTTAAGCACTTTAAGTTTGAAACTGTGGTTGTGGAGTTTCCTACAGAGGACTTCCTGAGTCTCAGGGCTAACATTATTCGATAACAAACATCACACCGATGAAAGGTGAAGGTGAGGTTGAAGTTTATTTTAATTTCTCCAATCTCACTCGGCCCATCTTTTCAGCATCACTTCTAAAGTCTATGTGCACAGCATGTGTCTGTGATTGAAATTCAGTTTAGTTACTAGCTTCAAAGAGCAAACAGAGTTTGTTGACATGTCTGGTTTAAATCAGGACACCACTCACTCTCTTCTTTTTTCCCCCAGACACAATCCTCCGAATGCGTCCCAGAATCCGGGAGCCTCTTGGTGCTGAATCACCCACAATAACAACACAGTCTCCAGGAATAACATGCCTTTAATCTCGTTCCACATATTTTACTTTTTCATGACGGGGAAGTACTGTGTAACCCACCTGCTCTGAAAGATCTGCCAAAACAGTTTCCTTGTTTCCATCTTCTTCTGGAGCACAGGTTGTCCCATTGGAGCAGTCCTGAAAGTATGATGCCATTTTTTAGCTCTTGCGGATTTGTTTTTAGCTTGTGTCACTTCTTGCTGTTCCATCTTCTCATTATTGCCCCTACTTGTTCTTAGAACCTGCGAACCTACACAGAGAACCTACACATGCATTTTACAACTTTTTTTTTTTTAGTATAGTCAGTCTGAACTTCCACCGCCCACACCATTTTTGTGGAGGAATGTTTGTGTTGAGTTGCCCCATTGGGAACCGATTACAAGATCTGCCAGGCCAATCCAATCATTTGGGCGTGATGCTGTTATGGACAGAAGATTAACAGCACCATAGTCATACACGCCGTGGAGTTGACTTTGTTAACAACAGAATGGCTCTGATCGGTTGGAGAACTATCCAATGTTGTGCAGAGGATTTTTATTCTCTATCACTTGAAACACCCCCCATAATGAAATCCAAACGGCATGTTACAAAACTCATATTCTGAGAATAATTGAGTTTTGCGGCTATAGGCTATACGGTCACATACACATGAAGAAACACCCTTGGAAAAAACCTCAACTAATCAATATGTATGTGAATAATGGAATACATTGTAGTTTAATTAAACGACTGTCACCAACTCAGTGCTCTACGGTGCTTTATCATTCTTAAACTCCTGTTTTACAGCCTTTCTGTTTTCAGTCAATCACACCAGTCTCATGTTTCCAGACGGAATCAGACGGTAGATGGACAAAGTTAGCAACTGGATTCACCTTTTGTTATAGTTGCAGTTGTTTTTCAAGAGAAGATGGATGCCGGAGGGAGCATATAAGTTAGCTGTTTCACGTAGAATCATATTAATGCTAATATTGCTTTTTGTCTGCTGTTAGTGTGTTGGTGTTGTGTTTACTGCTTGTTGCTCTTCTCTCAAGTGAACAAAAACTCAAATAATGCAAGATGGGATATGATCACATTCCTTTTTAATGCACTCTTCAATAGACTGTACCAAGTGTAACACTCTATATAAATTGGGTATTTGCTGTGAGGACACCTCAGTCAAGTTGTGCTCTGTGAGAATTTTACAAAGACAAATCTCCTGCAGCATAAAAGGACTGTTTGTGAGCAAAAGATTGCGTTTTGTTTGGTCCATGCCTGTGCCTGTGAAGGCATGTGTTTTCGTGTGTGTCTCAGTGTATTGTCTATTTGAGCCTGTTTGTCATTCTCAGCATCCCCGGTCGGACAATTAGAAGGTGACAGTCCCATTAGGGCCAGCCCAGTAGTACAAAGGCTGAGTGCTGTCGTGAGTGACACAGAGCTCAGCCTCTCACTAAATAACTGTCAGTCTGCCCTCCTTCCACTCTGACCCCTCTGGCAGCCTCCCTCTGAGCCTCTCGAACTCCCCTCTGGACGCTCATTGGCAGCCTTGGCAGCTCCCAGAGCCAAGCATGGCCCTCCTTTCAAGCCTGGCCTCTAACTGATTGGTTGGACGCCGTTAGCCTTAGGCATGCCAGAAGGGCTTTCAACTGGCCTCAGGGTGCCACTGATTGGCCAGGCTGCCATGGCCGCATGTCTCCTTTGGGAGCTTGTGGCAGCAGCATGGGTTGAGGGATGCAATTTGACAATGGAGGAAGGTGGAGAGGAAAAGTGCAAGAGCAGCAGAAAGCTGCTCCGTCCCCCTGTAGTTTAACTTGGTCTACTATCCATATCTAGTAGACAGAGTCAGCTTTCCAGGAGCCAATCATGTCTTCTCTTGTTTGTTGAATATTTCTCTGTGCACGGTTTACCTATCGTCCTTGTTTTTGGGAGGCTTTGTGTAAAATAGGAGAATGGAGCTATTTAACGAGTTGAATCTCTCCAGGGGTCTGCGGTTCTGTTTGGGCGTGTGAGACAAGAACGTCTGCCTTCCCCTTTCCCATAGCAGAATTAGGGAATGGGACTTTCTTTACAGGAGAGACAGAACGGCTGTATTTGCTCTATTCTTCTCACTCACTGTGAATCGGGGAATTAATGCCTTTGTTAATGCAGAGAGACCGCTGGTACATTTCAACAGGATTCTCGCCTCTTGCAGAGCTCATCTAAATTGCCTGGCTAATGCTGTAATTGGGCTTGTGAGTCACTTCTTAACTTCCATTAATATTTGTTCTCCCTCTAATTGCCCCCTTTTCCATTTCATTCCTCCGCCTGGCTAATGGTCTGAGGTGGAGGCAGGGACGTGCACGGGCATACGTGCGTGGGCATGTGCTCTTCAGAAAGCATCTAGTCTATTTTTGAGCAGGTACAAACTGATCGAGCTGTGGGACTTCTTCTCCCTCTTTTCTGGCTAATGATGAATGACATGCAGGATGGAGACAGAGGGCATTTGAGTTCAAGAGAGCTACATCATAAAAGTTCAAAATATCTCTCCACCAAAGACGACCTGTCTGCTCGTAAAAGAGCACCAAACTGTTTCATTTGAAGGTTATTTATTGGATATGCTGCCGGCATTCAGAATGCTTTCTGCTGTTCATTAAATGACACATTACTTGACAATGCCTCTGCTTTCTCAGTGCTTTTCTTCCTCCTACCTCCTTCTACAGCTCTAACTGGATTGTCTTTTTATATATCACATTAAAAGAATTCCTCCGGAGGGAGAAAAACATGCCCCCCCAGAAGGCTTCAGCTTTCTTTCCTTAAATTGCTATGGGAAAAAAAACTTACTCTAAATGTTAAATCTTAACTCTAAATGCACTTCACGGAAACATTACCTCAGGAAAATGTAGGAACTCAAAGGATTCGACTCAGCTAACGGTGTTAGAAAGAGGATAAAAATGGCAGAATCACAGTCTCTCTGACAGTCTGGCAGACAAAGCATGCTCAGGTGGCGACTCTTGCTCGTTGGTATTTATGGGACTCTCACTGTTTCCTTACGACTGGTGGAAATGGGAGCAGGGAGTGTAGGAGAGTGAGAGACAGAAAGAGACAGAGAATTGGATATAGCAGTGCACATACAGACTGAACGTATACGGAATAGCACACCAAATCAAAAGAAGGTATATAAGGAGAAAACATTTCAGAGGGGTGTGGAGCTTGATTCATTTCCCATTCAGTTTCCGATCCATAATGGACTAGTCTGCCTGTGTGCTGTTCTTTATGAGTATCAGGGATAACTGTGTGCGATGGTGGCTGTCAGTGGTTCTCACTTGAGAGATATTAAATCTGTCTCTGCAGCTTCTCTCTCACACATCTCCTATTGTGACTATTTTTAAACTCATCCGCACTATTCCCCTCTCATGACGCCACTAAACTGACAGGTTTTAGCCCCATTTATCGCCAAGGCTGATATTGTATTTTCCAGGAAAGAAAGTTTGAAGCCTGGGAAAAAACTTGAGGTCCCACGTTTTCCCTAATTGGAAATTCTGTTGCCATTTTGTCAGCCCTTTTCTCTGTTTCTTTCATCTTCTGCTTTCTTATTTCCTCCCATGTCATTTTGCAGGATGTTTGTGTGGATGGCCTATCAGACTATTTGAATTCCTCTTCCCCATCAAAAGCAGGGCACATCAGCTTTGAAGAGTGACAAGCGCACAGCATGAGGGATCAAAGCGATGCAAAACTGAAATTTAAGAGGAAGTTAAAAAGCATGTAGTTTTGCCATTTTCCTCATGTTCAACAAAAAGCAAACGGATACTGTATAACAGCAGGGAAAGATGAGACGGTATCAAACACAGCGATTTTCAAGGATGCCTGTGTAGTTCGCAGATGCACAGATGCTTTTGATAATGCTGTTTAACATAGCAATTCACCTATTCGCAGTCACTCATGTTATTCCAGCTTCCCTGCGAGTGTAAAGGTTTGTTGTTAGACCAGAATATTTTAACCCCAGCGGTGACACTGAAGTTAAACCGCTGCAGATAGCAAAATCTGTCTATTCCTGCATGACAGTGTAATTTACCCCCTTTAAAGCCACTCGCTGAGGTGCCAGACCTGCTATGAATTTGCTACGGAAATATACAAAAAAAAAAAAAAAAATGAAAACACATTTTAAAACCATTTAATAGCTTGCCAGCAATTTCCCAAGTTGATAGGCAGCAGTGTAAAAAGGAGGGTAAAGCAAATAGAAATTAGACATATGAGCTTGCGGTTGGAAATACTGGAAATTTGTACTGAGGGAAATTTACGTCAAGCAGTGAGAGTAAGAGCTTCAGGGAGCAAATTAGATTTGGTTAAAGCCTGGTTTTAGTACGTCAGAAAACTTATGATTGTTTTCTGCGTGCACTGAATCCACATGATGAATTGACTACCGGCTCCTACCACAGCGCATACCTGACACCAATCTTGGCTTGGATCAGCGCCTCATTATTTTGTTTGTGGACAGTGAAAATTCAGAACTGTGCTTTTATCAACACTAAATAACTGTATTGTTATGTGCTTGTGTGCCTAAGAAAGACTTTTGCGGAAGACAGTGTCTAAAAACAGTGCAGGCTTGTCAAGATAGGCGACATCCAGTTAGTGCGTTGGTGCTAATATAGGCTCCATATAGTTGGCAGATGCTGTCTTAATTATGGCTGACAGCTCAGTCATAGCATGTCTGTGCCCTGACTGGATGGTTCCTTTTCCTCCTATAATGGAACCATTACTTTGGCTTTAGTGCATGTATCTACTGCATATTAACCATCATTCAGCCTTCACAGCAAGCTATAAGAGCCTACTGCATACAGATGTAGGTGTTATTTGACTTGTGGCAGCAACATGATATTATATTGTTTTTTTCAATGTCACATTAAATACAAATTACTTAATTGTACAAAGGGAGAAAGTCAGCCTTACCTAAAAGTATATTTTAATGATCCGTTTGCCTTTACATTATAGCATAAGGTGCCCCACAGACTTTTTCAACCTGGGCCTTATTTTCATAATTGTGTCATACTAGTTGAGCTTTGAGTCAGTTGAGTCATTGTAATGTCATGTCAGTTGTAACACTGTAACTCTATACAGATTCAAAAAGGCAGCACAGCAATACAGAGTGGGTCAAGCAGGACCTTCCAAATAAACTTCACATGTACACAAAGGATTTCAAGCCTTTTGTCTCTCAATCTGAGCGAAAGTAAACTCAATCACCCGGATTAGCTATTGTAGCTAACTGCTGGCACATTTACTTTGGCCAATAACCAAACTAGCAGCCTATTCAGCTGCACATGCTGGTTTGTTTACACACAGATTTACTGTTTGTCCTGGCCACCAACATTATAGCAAGCATTTAGAAATCAGCGACTGGTTACTCAGTTGTAAGGTTGTATTAGGAGCGAGCAAAAACCTCCAGGGCTGTAAGACGAAGACACCGTTGAAGTGTCATAAACTGCAGCTTCTCAGTTTCGGAAATAAACATGCTTACAGCCTGTTACAAAAGATTTATTTGTGTCTATAGCTACTTTCCCCCTATGTGATGACTTTATCTATAACACACCCATTTAAATTATATCAAGAATTTAATGTATGCATATTGTAGGGCATGAGTGACAGGTGGGAGCTGTCACAGGTACTTAGCTGTCTACGTGTCAACCTCCCTCCAGCTGTGCTCGAGTACAGCACTGCCAAAATGTCAACAACTGTTTCTCCACAATGAGCTGTAGGATTTAGTTTTTTTTTTGTTTTTTAGCAGTGCCCTTTCCATGCACATGTGAACCTACGGTGGTTTTTCAATGTAAAAATGCAAGAGACCCTGCATAGAACCAATTTTGTTTCGGTTGTCCAACATTCAGAAAAACTTCTCCTATTAAAGGACTCATTCCAAGCGCAGAGACACAATGATTCATAGTCACAGGTAAATTATACACAAATGAAAACATAATTATGAATCTCATATTCCATTTCCATTCCATTTTTCATAACTGAGCCTCTTAAAGTCAACACGCTGGGTATTTTTACTGTCCTAGCGTTTTGTCTTAATGGTGAGGCACTCTACCTAATGGTCTGGACAAGAAATGTTTCACCTCTTAAACCTTTTCAAGCAAATTCCATTGATTAGCAACTGGTACACAAGCTAGAGACAAAGACACTGTTGTTAGATTTTACCTTTACAAGGACAGGACCTGCTTATTCACTTGCAGTCATGAAAGACATTAAGAGACTAATCAAACAAATCTCATGTTGTATGAGTATGTGAAATTTGCACCTTTTAAACCCAAAGTGGAGGACACTGTTTTTTCATCAAGCATTTGATGATGATTTCAAAGGTGATCATCAGTGGAAACAACACGCAGCATTGTCCTCGTGTTAATAGTGCGGGTAGACTTGTCCTATCTGCTGGGGGGGTGATGTGCCCTAATAGCAAAATGAGATGACCTAGCACATAAAGAGCTATAAAAAGAGAGAGAGAGGGGGAGAGAGAGAGAGAGAGCGAGAGAGAGAGAGAGAGAGAGAGAGAGAGAGAGAGAGAGTAAGCTGGGTGAATCCTAGGGACTACAACACAGGCCTTAACCATCAAGTGCAGATGAAACATAAAAGAGGCTATCAAAGAGTGTAAACCACAGATTCCCATTATTGTGTGACATTAGCCCATAGCGCACAGTAACCCTTAATGATCCCATGGGTGCCTCCAGCACACTGTTCTTTAATGACTTCCTGGTTAAAGCATAGTTGAAGCAAAGTGGAGCCAAAGAAAGAAAAATGCGGCAAGGCAAATGTGCTTGTCTCTCGCATGGCACAATGCTGCTTTGTTCGTTCGGCTTACTGCTCGAAGAAAGTCAGAATTGGAGTAAATGGATGACACACAGAGCGCCGTCAAATAAGCACCAAATTAGGCGTGTTTATGTAGACGTCAAACTACTTATGCAGATCGGATGATCATACAGGGTTGGATCAATTAAAGGAGATTTGGACAGACTGAAACTTCACAGCGCGCTAATTAGACAACCAGCCGCTATGCCCAATAAATGGAAATGTATTACTTTCTGTTCCATGTGTTTGTGTGCTTTGAGTCACTCCGAGGAGTTCGAGCAAGACGCTAATTCTTCATCTAATTTCCCCCAACTCCCCATTGCTCCCACTGCCCTCGTCTCCCTGCCTACATCCCTCTCTATCTTTCTTCTCACGCTGATAGATTGTCCCAGAGGATCTCAGCAGTCGTCAGTAATCAAGGAAATCACTCTGAAAGAGCTACAAATAGGTCACTTATCTGACATCTGGTCAGATCTGACAGAGACAGACAGCTAGTTAAGTCCCTTGCATCTGGCTCTCCCTGCTATTTTAGGGTGATTAGTAGCCATTCTATCTGCTGGGAGGTACTGAATAAGAGGGAGAATTAAAGATAGGGATAGATAGACAGAGAGAGAGAGAACGCGGGAGGAACACAGAAATCCCAGCTTTCATCATTAGCATTCTATTCAAATGGCTCAATTGAGCAGTTGTCACTCATGGGATTCCCAGGACTCCAAGAAGCCGTGCTTCTTCATTTATTCAATTTATTGATATAAAGACTCTTCATTAAGAGACACCAGTAAATGTGACATTTAGTCTCAGGTGGCCTTGATGTGGAATTTTAAGCAGGCATAGAAGCAGAGGCCACATGACGTGTAAGAGCTCCGTTGTCTCCTGTTGAGGATATTTTACTGATGTGCCAACTATACACGGTCAGCTTTGAAGTTCCACTGAAGAGACAGATTGCACACCAACAGTCACGCAGTCACACACACACACTCAGCAAGCAACCATGCACATGTCCACATGCAGAATCACAGAGCCATAGCAGGTGAAAATTTCATAAGTATGTTTCCCACATGATGGCCTTGTGAATTATTGAACTGAGCCGGTCCTTTTGATCCGTGCATTGATGCGCACACGGGGGAATCTCTTACCTGTCAAACACTTCACTAAACACACATACATGGCTACAAGCTGCCTCTTATGCGCTCGGGAAATACTTGGGCAAAAACAGCAGATGCAAGGTGGTAAATCTTTCTTTTTCTTCTTCTATCTCTCTTGTGTGTGCGCGTGTGTCCCTGCAGCTCGAGCAGATGGGATTCTTTGTGGTTTGCCTCAGTTCATTTCTCCTGGTTTTGAACAGTGAGTCCTTAACGTGTTTGTATCTTTCACAGATAAGACAAAGGATTTCTCAGGCACGTTCTCATTACCGAAACGCATAATCCGTCTGTTCTGCCGCACATTATCTGTCTGTTATCCAAACAGATGACACTGATGATGAGGGTGAATGATCAAATTATGTTACTATTTATGCCATAATGGTGTCACGCTTTGATTGGCATATGGTGGGCATTGTGACTAATAATTGTAATTAATCTCACAGTACCATCATCATTCTGCAGTGATTACACGTATGCCAAGAAGTTATACAGTTCTGTACATTAAGCCTACAGGCGCCATAAATGCATCCTGTGTGAAGTGAGCTCAGGAAATGGAAAGTGCGGCGTTGAAAGCTACAGCGGAGTGCTGCACTGTGGGTGCGGGAGCGCCACGTTGGAAATTAAGAGAGAGGGTATCATGTTCAAACAGAGAAATGTTTTATGCAGCAGCCACCGTCACCGCTGAACGGATGAAGTAATTTCATTTTCATGCATGATCTGCAGCCACACAGACCAGGGAAATTGCATAGGAGGGAAAGAGACAGATAGAGAGAAAAAAGAGTCAAGCCTTCCTTTTTCTCTATTTGACTCTGTGATTATTCCCTCTGACTTGTAACCATAGTGATGGCTCAGTCCCAGTTAAAAAAAAAAAGAGGCAGTGTTGTGTTCAGAACTTGGGGGTGAAGTCAGACACAAAATGATATGATTAAATGTGGCACAAATGTTTCCTTCTTCAGAGTTACCAAAAGTGAGAGCTGAAACAACAACAAATTAAGCAGTGTTGATAGTCACTTGATTGTGCTACTTATTCACGGGTTAAAGTAGCCTGACGAGCCAGACCCACATTAAATGTAGGGTCTGGGCACTCTCCATAGACAGGGCTCAACCGGAGGGGTGGGATAAACGGTTGTCTTTCAAACTCCCTCTCCACGCAATAGGATAGCGCTACAACCAATCAGAGCAACGAAGAAGGTGACGTAGTCAGAGCGACGGAAAAGAGAGTTCCTTGCATGTGTTGTGGAAAAAACTTATCCTAATAGATATTAAATAGTTCTTGTTGCATCCTGTTTTTGTTTTTTTTTATGAGTTCGCCTACAGGTTGAGTTTCTCCTGCATTAATCATTTTTAAGCTGTGGATCAAACTTTTGCCGTATCCGGTTGGCAAAACTCCAAATACATCCTTCTTTTGTAAGAACAACCTCAGTGCAGTTTCTTGTTCTTTTCTCAAAGAAAAGCTTAACTTCAAGTCTTTCAGAGTGGCGGCCAAAGCCGATTCGAAAGAAAGCTGTTCGCTAGCAGCAGCCATCGCTCTGGTAGTTCTAGCAGGATGGGGAATTCACGCGTAATTCACGGAACTTATGGTCGCAGGTCAGTCGTCATCATGTTAAGCCCGCCCACCGACTCGTGATTGGCCCGGTCCATCTTGGATTTTTCGAAATCTCAAGTCAACGGAGAGTAACTAGACTGCCCCTGGAAGCAAATGTAATTTGCTGCCGCTAGGGGCGCGTCTAGATTCTAGGCTAGGGGTAAAGCTTAACAAGTATTCAGATATTTTGCTTTTCTATACCATTATAAACTGCAAATCTTTAGGTTTTGGACATTGAGAATGATCATTTTTGATGCTATGTTTATTAAAAAAGTAACAGCCTTTGTCTCCCAACTTGGTGAGACAGAAGAAAATGTCATCATTTAAAGATAAATTCGTAAAAATCACTATAAAAATTTGCAGTGTCTTTCAGTAGAATGGGTCGCTGTTCCTCTTAAATAACATTGAAAAATAACACTGAAACCACTTTCATCATGCTGTGCTGTTGTGCTATTATGTACACACAATTGTGTTTCAATCCTGACTCAATGGATACTTAAATCTGCGAAGGATAGAATAAGAAACAATTACTTTTAAAACTAGGAGCCATTAACTGACAGCAGGACAAGGATATGTAATAGCATGATCCTAAAGTGGATCATTTTTACACACATGGACCATCTACCATCACCAGACGCTGCTGCAGCATAGTTTGTTGCAAAAAGACAAGCCCCCCCCCCCAGCCGGTGCTTATCCAGCTCCTCAAAGGTCACTTACCAGGAGCTTCAGCCATTGTTGTGTTTACCGTTTTATTCGTTGACCATCTGTCCTTCAGCATGATTGACAAGAGGTCATAGAGTGAATCATAAAGTGTATACGGTTGCATGTATTCTGGCACAGAACTTCAGCAGATATCTGTGTAACACAATAGACAGACATCTTTGAAATAAAATTTATTTTGCTTTTAATTTGAAAAAAAAAAAAATCGGTCTTACAAGTTGCCCTTTTAAATGTCACATTTTGAGTGGTGTGTGTGAAATAACAACTGAGGTCATTAAAGGTTAGACAGACACACAAAAAAATAAATGAATTTTCATAATCCAGGGAGGGGGCCACCAGAAATACCGGCGTTGCTGGACTAGCTCCCATTACACTAGCTCTGTCGCAAAGCTGCCATGAACGTTAAAACAATAATAAAAAAAAATATATTAAAAAAAAAAAAAAAACTAAGAGTTTGTGTTAAAATCATCAGGCAGGAGGTCTTTTCCCCTTACTATGTTGTTCAGTTTTCTATTTTCACCTCTGGCTGTAGGTTCAAAGTACGTGCACAAAGGAAAGCTTGCTGTAGAAATGTTATCATCAATGTATCTTTCAAACATCCCTCGTACTCTGGGGTTTCTCTCAAACTTTTTGTTTTACTTCACAGTGTGCTTCTGACAATTTATGTCACATACTATTCTCTGAACATTTTGTGCTTTTTCTTGTAAGTGCAGAAAAAGCCTAAAAAGCTTGGAATAAAAAACAAAAAGATTTTCCTCCCTGTTGAACTTGTATCTCTGGTTCTCCTCAGATCCGCTCAGATCAGGACAAGGATGTTGGCATCCGCTACAGCATCACCGGAGCAGGCGCTGATCAGCCCCCGAGCGGTATCTACAACATAGATCCCATCAGCGGCAACATGTTTGTCACCCAACCCCTGGACAGAGAGGAGAGAGCCTCCTTCCATGTAAGGAAGAAACAACTGTCTGTCTCTTCAGTTTCTGTTTCCCCTCTAGCTGCAGTTACGTCTGTCACATTATCTCCTAATTATCCTTGTGGAAATGTGCCTTGGCTTTTCTCTTCCCCATCTACCTTTCAGTCTAACTCTAATGTTTTCTGCCAAAACAAAACCACAAGTCGGAGCGTATTCCGAGGACTCACCGCTCTGTCTTTCAGTACCTTCATACCAGCCTCTCCAGTCTTTGATTGAGGCTGGAGGCAGCAGTGAATTGAAGAATACCTCGCCAAAACAAAAGACCACTTTAGCTGCCATTTAGATTGAGCCTTGGTTGCACGGAGCTGCTTGGGACGGATGGAACAGAGCAAACCATGGAGAAAAAACTTGAGCTAATGAGCAGGTGCAGCTTTGGGAGTGTGCACATGTTTGTGTGTCTGCAGACGTGTGTGTTCCTGTGTATGGCATGCTGATAGATAAATGCTGTTTGTAACATTAGCGGGCTAAGGACTTCTTGTTTGCCATTTAACTTTCTGTCTCTACCTTTTTTCTTTGTGCACCGCAGACCCACACACTGTTGCACACTCTCCTCCTGCACTCTGAGCAGCTGTGCAGTTCAGTATGGCGGGCTGACAGCTGTGTAGTTAGCCTGCCCATGGCCCATAGGATTCCCTACCACATACACACACACACATGCATACACAAAGCCGGAGGGTTGAGTTCATGACCGGCCTCTGTGGAACCTCGGGTTAAACAGCTTTGTGGATGTGTGAATTGTGAATTAAACATGCAGGCCACACGAGACGTGTGTTAACGCTAGGCCGGAGGTTCGCACACGCACATTACGGGTTTCAGTTTATATCAGCGAGGAATAACACCTCCACGTCAGGTGAGTGCTGGTGTCAGGCTCACGACGCCCGCGCGCCTGTCAGCATGATAGATGGCTGCGCCGCTGATAGAGCTAATTCTAAAGCAAGCTCCTGTCTTTGGAGGAAAGAGAGAAGAAGGAGGCGTGGGACTCTCTTCAGTGCACACATTCAGGAAACTGCACACATTAGAAACACTAATGTGCACAGACACTCTGAGAGCAGTGAGTTTAATCAAGCACAAAGCTTTGTATGACTATCTTCTTGACAGGTTTGTCTTGTGTGTGAATGTGTGGACATTGAGTTTTAGATTATCCTCTTTGTACATTATTTAACTGGTTCAGGCTCCACTGCTGGTATGTGTGTGTTTGTTGTCTCTCCATACCTGCTCTTACACTCAACCAGCAAACCGGGATCAATAAAGCAGCCAGGTTATTGGTCCCAGGGAAAGGACAGGCGCTCAGTAAACAGTTCTTATTTGACACAGTCTGTAGTGAAAACAGCACGTTAGGTTGAGGGCACTTCAAGTTGAATGCACCTCCTATTTAGACCCTGTGGACCCATGCTGCTTGTGATGTGTTGTATGATTTAGTGCAGGAGAATGTAGCCAGTGTTTAACCCAGGGGAAATTTAGTCCACGGCTTACTTTCTTTCAACTTGACAGGAAGTTCCCAGCACTGCTCTGCTCTCGTAGGCCAAACTTTGCTTGTTAGTTTTGGGTTCAAGAGGAAAGAGAGACAAGGCTGCTGTTTTTGACAGACTAGCACCAAGGGGAAGTGATCTGTGAGGTGAGGAGAGTGGGTGTTAGCCTGAGCTTCAGTTTTGTCAGACAGAGTTACTGTGAGGCGGCAGGGAATACGCAGAATTGAGCAAATATAAGTATGTCTCTTTTTAATTTCATTTTTGTTTGCATGAATCAGACTTAAAGGGAGGGTTCATGCTCGGCTTTTACATGAATGCACCAGTCACAATCAGACGTGTGTCTTCAAGTGGCTGCAAATATATGATAAGCAAAATTAGAAATTGGGTGAAGAAATTTTATATTAATTTTCTTTTTTAACATTATTGTTATTACAACAATCAGTAAACTCCAAATGTATTTATTTTATCCATTTTAACCAGGCCTGCAATAATTTTGTGATCGTGATTGTTTGTGTTGACAAATCGCTAATCCACACTGCCTGAACATTCATTCATTCATTCATCTTCTATACCCGTTTAGTCCTGTTAAGGGTCACGGGGGTCTGCTGGAGCCTATCCCAGCTGTCATCGGGCGAGAGGCAGGGGTAATTTTGAATTTTTACAAAAACAAGAGGGAAAGAATTATTGAATTGACTGACCATTGTTGGACGGGCTGTGTATGAAATAAATACTAAACAAGACTACAAACCTATGCCCATGGTAGCCGCTCTGTGACACAAACAATTATTTTTAGTGATTTTAAAAACTAACTACAGCTCATGGGAATGTCATTCATATGGCTGGTGTTTAGTGTTAAACTTAAGTACTGAAATATTGACCTGATTACAGCTTTGGTGCAAAAGTGTGGGTCACTAATCAAAGGCGTTAGGATGCATTGTCTCAGGATGGTACAACCTACAAGTCATTAGACTTTATCTTCTAGTAACTTTGCATCCCAGAGCCAAACCACTAAAGTAGCTAAAAATAAGTGACAAAGAGTAGTTTGTTGAAAAAGCGTCTATAGTTATAATGTATTGACAGGCAGGTAGCATGTGGAGTAGCGACAGATCAAATCGTTCAGCGGAATGTAAAAATAGAGAGAATCTAGGGAGAATTCAGTGCAAACACCGTCAAGCACCATGCAAGTGTAGTTGTATATTGGAGCCAATGGGGCGAGCACAAGCCGTGTTTCTCCTCTGTGGTTGGTCCAGTCATGCTAAAGCTCGCCCTGCAGAATACTGATGTCACTTCACACACATATATTTTTAGCCTGGGCAACATACCCTCAGATTACATTTCCAGTTCTGCCTTTGAGCACACTCACATAGAAAAATATGCATAGAAAAGTGAATATATATATATATTTATATATATATATAGAAATATAAGAAAATAAGTATGAACATACACATTGAAATCCACAGACAGAAAGGACACAACGGGCTAACACACACAGTTTAATACAAGGACATTATCATCACACACACTCCACACAGAAGCATACCCACATCCTCAGCGTGCGGTGTTCGCAGCTGAGAAAACAGATTGGGCTTGTTTGTTTGTTGAGTCTCCTCTCCATGTTTGTTTGCTGTGCTTCAGCCAATGGAAAACTAGCATCTTGAGGATCATTAAGTGGCTAAAGAGAGCTCTTTTGATTGGCTGTGTGTGCTTCCTCAGCGTGCATCTCTGTGCCTGTCAGTGTCCGTGTTAATATGCGTAAACATGTGTCTGAATTGGTGTTTGGATGCATGCGCGAATGCTCAAGCGGCTGCGTGTTTGGGCACGCTGTGATACATCCCTGACAGGCGGGCACAAAAGCCGACATGATTAGTTGTGTTTCCGTGAAGGCAGGTGCCGCCATTCAATCTTTCATGTCACCCCACAATGCATCATGACTTCCCGAAAATGGGCTGACAGGCAGATCCTCCTTGACTGTGTGCAGACAAAATATTTTGCTGCCAGTGTGTCGGTTTTAGCCAGAATGAGAGCCCTTCCCCATTTACCAAGCCAAGCTGTGATTGAATAACATTTCTGCAGAGGATATGAATTTCTAGGCAATTGAATGAGAGTAATGTAAGTCACGGTGAACAGTGCCGGTTCGGTTCCAGGGCTATTACAAAGCTTTGCGTTATGGTAGATATCATTAGTGGGGATTGGTGGGGAGTGGAGGGTGTGTAGCAGCAGTGGTGGAGATTAAGACATCGCGCTGTAGATGATGATTGCTTTTGTCAGTCCTCCCTGTTCGAGCCCTCTCTCCCCCACACTGCCTCTTTGTATTTTCATCTCTCATTTACTTACACAAGACTCAGTCACTCTCCCCCTCTCCTTCCCATCTCGTTCGCCGTTTCCCTGCAAAGCTTTTTTTTTCTTCAGCCTTTTGCCTCTTTGCTCTCTCTTTTCTCACACTGTGCATTGTGAAGGAAGGGCTCATCAGACGGAGACATCCATCCAAATGGCTGGCTTTGTCAAAACAAACCGAGACAAACATGCTCCCTGAACAAAAAGAAGCCACAGCTTGAGCAGCAACACCTCTCTGATATTTTTGTGGGCCTCTGGCTGTGCTAACAACAAAATAGGTGTTGTTTGTGTGTCTGGAACATTTCACTACTTTGCCCCTGTCTGTGTTGTTGTGGGCCATGCCAGGATACCAACAGGATATCCGTGCCCCGTTGGCAGACAAGAAACAGGATATTTGCCAGTTAAATGAAATTGCCAATAAACAAAGTCAAGGTTGCGGCGTGTGCTGAGTATGTTCCGGTCCAGACTGGCTGCAGAATTTCATATCAATCAAGTCAGCACCCTGTTGTCAACGTTATCTGCCACTGATTGCTACTGATGCTTTCTATGTTTCATCACGTGTGTTCACAGTTGCGTGCCCATGCAGTGGACATGAATGGGAACCAGGTGGAGAATCCCATCGATCTCTACATCTATGTGATCGACATGAACGACAACAGACCTGAATTTCAGAACCAGGTGTACAACGGCTCTGTGGCCGAGGGTTCCAAACCAGGTAAGAGCTCTACTAGATACAGATTCGTGTGCAGGTTAAGTGAGACGATTCTGTGAAGTATCTTGAAATACCTACCTGTTCATTGTTTACCTTTTTCTTTTTGCGTGGATTTTCATACTTCAGACTCAAAGTTTTCAAACTGTGAGAGAAAGTTGAAGAGGTGTGGGAGGAGAGACTTGAGGCAAAGTTATTGTGTGACGTGAAACAGACATACTGTATACGCTGGTGTTCTGAAATTAACTTGAAGTTAATCATCGCCTCACATCAACATGGTCAGCTGCAGCTCTGACTCATGCTCAAATACGAACACAGAGACAGGATATATAGTTTTCAGTGTGACTGATTTAGCGGCACTGTTCAGATAAATGTCCATACATGGGCTTCGTAAAAAAAAAAATAGACGTGCCTCATAACGTTGTAGAATCATGGCCATAATCATCCACCATCACAGAAAAATCACATTTACTTACGCGTATGGTTGTGATACCAGTAAATGACACTAAACAACATGCAAAGTTATATTGTTCATTTACAGATGGGCCCATTCGATGTATAAGCTTGAAGACAAAGTTAAGTAAATTGTCTAGGATTCACAGGTAAAGGTTTAATATACTGTAGTTTGATCATTATAAATATGAGCTCCTGCAGTAGGTCTACTTAAGAGCTTAGATGGAAAGTCATGAATCAGTGTATCTAGACTTAGCTAATCATCCACGTACTGATCCCAGTAACTGCCCTTCAGATGCAGTAAAACATTCGGTAAACTCCAAATGTATTTATTTTATCTGATTTAACTAGGCCTGCAACAATTATGTGCTCAAACTTATTGTGTTTGTTGACAATGACAGACAACAATGACAGACCTTAATCCACACTGCCTGAACAGTGTTCCTGTAATTTGTATTTTTACAAAAGCAAGAGGGAAAGAATTGTTAAATTGATTGACCATTGTTGGACGGACTGTGTATGAAACAAATCAGACCGATCTTTTCTCAAGTGCAGCTCATCTCATACTCATCATACCATTTCTGTTCAATGTTAATTCTTAAGAGCAATAGAGTTTGTCATTATTCATGATATTCATGAATGTCCATATATTCAGCCTTTTTTCTAAAACGTGACACAGTGACTGTACAATTAGTTAGTTATAGATCGTTTTTGTGCCCTTTACATATTTAGTCTTATATAGTTTTGTTCCCTTACCTTATTCTATTTTTTTTATCTAACTTGTATTTTTGTGCAATGTTGCCCTCCTGCTGCAACAACTCAATTTCTTATCTTATTAAAAATGCAGTGATGCCACGTTCTTTTATTTTATGACCTTTTAAGGTCATTGTTTTCATGATTGCTCCAGTTTTATCCGGGATTGCCTCAGGTAACAAACCACACTTTCAGTTTCAATTTGTCATAACGAAAAACTCATAAAATATGTGTAAATACAAGCGCGCAATCATTTTAAAATGTAACCATTGAAGCAATTAATGCATGGAAAATCACCACTTATGCTGGCACTTTCATAGCTTCATCCTGTGCTCTGCTGAGAATAACTAATGCCACAATCCATTCAAAGCTGTACTTAAAAGTGATTTATGAACAGCTAAAAGGTTTTATTGCTTTAGTTAATTTTAATTTAATCAATACTTAGAATTGAAAGCATAAACTGCATGAAATTACTCTACCGCAAAGTCTCTGATTGCTTAAGGATCCTGTTCACATTTTAGCTTTCTACTTCGACCAATCAAATTCTCATTTTGTCCTTCTGAAATCAATCATCAATCTTGTTTAATGCAGCCTTGAATTAATTTGGCAAATGAAGCCTTCAAAGTGTGAGTGCGTTGTGCTTCTGTGAAGTTTTCAATTGATTCAGACAGGAGCGAGTTCATGAGATAGTTGCGTTACAGTATCTTGGCTGGATGCATCATTATCAGATTCTGCAGAGCATGGAGAGATGTAGACCTTCCCTCCGAATCCTGGAGCAGAGTTGTGGACAATCCAGAGACGAGAGCTGAATGTGCAAGTAGCCCTCATGTCTCGACTGGAAGAACTCTTGTTCTAACAATCAGACCCCGAGGACCCATGTTTGTCTTCACAGCGTTCAGATATTGTTCTGCTGCAAAGTTTAATCTCAGGGGGATTTGTAAACAATATAGGGAAGCATGTTGTGCATGTGTATGTGTGTGTGTACGGATGAGCAAGTGCGGGATTGGGTTTGTGTGTGTGAGCAGTGGTTACTCCTCAGTGGAGCGTGGGTCTATGTACAGAGCTGCTAATTAGCGAGGGCAACCACACATTCCAAAAGCTTCTTTCTTTGTTTTTCACTCTGATACTCTCTGCGTAGTTTCAAAAGAGAGCGGCAACGACAAAAGTGTTTGAATTAAATGTTGCACAGAGCAGAATGAAATCTGTGATACCGATTAACAAGAAACACAGAAAGCTATGTACGGTATAATTGCTCTGCCCTTCAATGGCAATCACTGCCGAGTAACCTTTGTTTGTGGAGTACACGTTGTTTTGTGTCAAGAGTCCAGAGTCAAAAAAGCGTATTGTCTGTAGAGTACAGCCCTTTAAGTCTTGCTTTGCCTTGTCATCGGTTTCTGAATTGATGAATTTCAATCAGGGAAATACACTGAGTTTTGACCTAATTGCCCATTCAGCCAAAGAAAGCACGAAGGACAGTGTTTCATCTTCAGGTTCAATGGAAGGCACTTCCATACTTTTGTGGCCCATTTACGCCTTTAATATGTCGTCAGTGAGTTAACTCTTTTTCTATTAATGGGCCCAGTTTAGATCTCAAGTTAAGTACCACACAGTTTTGCTAAAGTGCGTTTTCAAACCCAGCTGCACTAATTCCAAGGCTGCAGTAAGAGAACGTCTGGTAGATATGCACTTAAGATGAGGCACATAATTAATATCACTTCTGACTTTGAACAAACTCTTTTCCGTGGCCCTTTCTTTTACACACCAGAATCTCTGCTACATTGGATGACAGGCAACAACCAAAAATATTTAATTATCCACTCTCTGAGGCTGGCTCCATCACAGAGGATTACCTTATACTTGTTATGGATGAGCCTCACATTCTCTCAATTTTTCAGCCCCTCACCTGTACCTAGAAAACACCAGCTCAGCTGCTTTTTTATAAACTCTTGTGCCTCTCCCTCCTTCTTAGTGTATTATTATCTGCACTTCTTCATTAAATGTTGTGAAAAACTGCCATTTTCAGTGATTAACAAAAGACCCACCAGATCACTGCTGAGCTTCACAGGCCCTCAGTGTGCAGCCTGTATTTGCATGCTGCTTAGATGATTCTCTGGACTAGAAGGACCATTAAATCTCTCAGGTGCTACCCCAGGAGTCACGCTGTCTTCCATCCTAGCAACAGGTGGACAGTGGAAACCTGTCGCAGCACTGCAGCTGACAGGAGCTGCTCTGGGCAGCGATGCCACTGGGCATAATATACCTCAATTTTCTCTCCCAGTGTAAAAAGCAGATTTAAAAAGTGATGAAAACTTAAATAATATTAACACACGCTATCACATAATTATTCACAACCAAGAGCAGTCACATTCAAAACATTTTTTCAAGCTATTCACAAAACAGAAAAAAAAAATTACAAGCTTAATGAATTGGTATTTAATTATGTGCGGAATTTCAGGTTATGTGAAGAAATGTTTCCAAAACTATTAAAAATATATTTCCTGTCCTACCTCACGATACCCTAAATGTATTTGATTCCTTTGGTTACATGGAAAGAACCTAAAGCCTGGGTATACATACTAACAGAGTTTTAATAAAACTAATTAATTTTTTTTAAATTCCTTCTCTGCATTTAACCCATCCATTCGTACACACACACAAAGAGTAGTCAGCACACTTGGAGCTGTTTGCAGTCACGTGTGCGGGACCTGGGGATCAGTTTGTGGGATCGGTTTCTTGCTTAAGGCACCTCAGCCGTGGACGTAGAGTGGATCCGAACCGGTGACCTTACAGTTCCAAATAAACTAATCTAAAATCCAATCATTGGAACAAAGACATGGGTGTCATTCATCTTCACCTCAACTGTTTATTTAGTTCTAATAGGCAGTATATGATATATATACTTTATATTTGAAAATTTTGAATAATTTATACTGAATAATTCTAAATAGCGAACAAAGGTAGTATATGCATTAAGCTCCAGTGATATCGCTTTCAGTATCCTCAGACCCAGATATCAAAGGTCCTCTGACACGTTACAAATCTAGCGCTGTGTGAAAGCCATCAAAGAGTTCGGCCTACAGGGAACCACCCTTATCAGCATCACCAGATGTTGCGTAGGGAGAGATCCAATCAGGCACTGCCTGTTTGAAACCGTTACACTGGTCACTCTCCGCCACCAGGCCCCTGCTCAGTAACAAATAAACCTGTGACTAACAGAATTCATTTGTGCCGCTAATCAAAATGAGTACACTACATAGAGTTGTTGTTAGTAAAATGGAATTCAATTTGAAACTAAGTGGATGTTTGGTCCTTACTTACTTTTACTTAATGACATGAATGTGCACAGATGTGCTGGGTTAAGCACTTGTTGTTAAGCTTCTATAAGCCCAGCTAACACATAACAACATGAAATGGAAAAAAATAATACATGAAATACCAGTGTCATATGAAAAAAGTACAGAAATACTAGGACTTCTTCAAGGCTCTGACATTGTGTTTGTAATTTATCTCCATCTGAGCCCTTACATGTGGCCTCAGATAAAGATTTGTGGCGATGGCGCGACTTCTTCTTCACCAGAAAGCTCTTGTGTTCTGAGGCTGCAGTGTAACATCCTCTGAACATCTGCCCTGTGATGTTCTGTCCTCTCCCTCTTCTCCCTGACTCTGACAGCAAGTTGTTCCCTTTTATGGACCGTCTTTCTCAAAAAAAAAAAGCCCTCTGAAATGAGAGAGCAAGATCAAAACCAGCAGCTGAGTGCCTTCTCTCACAGTCGATTTACCCTCCCATGGGGTCACGGGGGGACTACATTTCTGTCTATCTGTCTATCTAACAGTTGCAGAGAGATTTAAGAGACTTTCTCTTGACATCTTGTCTGGGGTGAGGGTAATTAGTGATTGGTATGTGAGCAGGGAGATGGAGTGATGGAGGCAAATAAAGATGGTGGATCCTTAGGGACAGTGGTTAGCAGCACCAGCTTAAGGATGCTTTTAATTTTTTGAACAGTTTGTTAAAGCAACTTGGAGCAAAGCGTCAATTTTACCTGAAGACATGACCTACAGGTAAAATTTTAATCCACCGAGTTTTCCCAAATTGTGTGTTTAACTGCTGACATGCCATCAAAAACAGAAACACCATTCTAACCTTTCTTCTGAATAACATGCTTAATGTTCTTCCACAAAGAACACAGAGCACTCCTCAATAGTGTCACAACATTGTAGTCCAAGGACCCTAGGGTGTCAGTGTTCACCTGCTTTTCTGACAAGTCACGTTCAAGTGGAGTTGGGATATACTATGAGGCCCCTGAGCCTTTAACAGATTCCAGGTATAATGTTTCCTGTTTTCTTTTTTTCTTTTCCATTTCAAACCAGCCCCTTCGACAGGAGCTGGATCTACCAGTGTGACAACACTTTGTTGAGATTCAGGAGGTGCGCACACCTGCAGATCCTGTGCGACCTGCAGTTACCCGCAACTCCTTTATTTATTTTTACGCACAGAGCCACAGAAATGTTCATGTGTATTTTCAGAGCGCGGTAACTCCAGCTTAAGCCAAGTTTGCAGTGGAGAAGAAGCCATTCAGGGTCATGATTTTTCAGTTAATTTAGATCATTTTTTTTTATTATTTTAACAAAGACAAGGATTAAGTATTGCATGTCCAAAAATGAGACACAACTAATTAAGACTGTCCCCCTAGTATGTAAGTCACAGTTTCTGTTGAACATTTGGAGTCTCTGAGTCCAAACCAAAATAAACGTGATCACATCCTCTTTCCTGAAAAGTCGGAAGAATGTGCTAACCATTTATTTTTATACTGTATATATCGGCTAAGTAGGTCTATCTATGACAGTTCAACTGATATCCAAGTGAAAAATCAGTGGAGTGCTCCTTCAGGGAACCAGCTAATGCAGTTGCTTGTGTTAAGGACAGATGGTTCAACCGAGATAATTTTAGACCTATTCGAGCCTATTCAGAAAACAAATGTGGCTTTTACTGCAGCTGGAACCTCGGACACTTGAAATCACTCCCGACACTTAGCTATTCTGTTGCTTTCCTGTATAATGAGCAAGGGTTGCTGCCTGTGCTTCAGCCCCTGTGGTCCCAGATAAAAGTATGCAGGAAAAGATTGAGAGACATGCTGTAACAAAAGAGAAAAATATTCCTTTGATCTGGCCCTTGCACCAAGGTATGAATGCCGCATGCCTCATTCCTAGTGGCTGTTTTTTGACTTTTTTCAAATGGTTTGGGAGTATCTTTGTGTCTTCACCGTGTAGTGGGCACCATTAGAGGCTCTTGTCTGAAAACTCCATGTTTCTCACTTCCACCTAGATTCACCTCTTACCTCCCTTACCTCTCAACCTCTACCTCTCCTTCTCGCTCTCTAGCTACTGTACCGCAGCCACTTTTTCCTCCTGAAAGGCAACCTCTATCTTCCCTCCGCTGATGAGAATTATTATCCTCTTACAGCGTCCCTCCCCTGCCCTCTCGCTCCCTGACATCCCCTTGTACTTTTGCTTTTAGTGGTCGTTATGAACTCTCACCACCATTCTCATCTTCGCTTTCTTCTTTTCCTGCTTTACAATTTCCTCCTCTGCCTCCGATCTTGAAATATGTCCGCGTCTCTTCCTGTTCTTTCTGTCTATATCCATCCTTCCTCTTGTTTTTTTGTTTTTTTCCCATCTCTTTCTAATTGGGAGGCAGATGTTGACTCCAGTTGATTAATGTTTAGGCAGCACATAGACTCCACCGGTGATCTCCAGTCATGTGAGAAAAATGGCCAACAAAATGCGCGCCTGCCACCAAATTTTCAGGTCCAGCGATTTTGGCGGAAAAGCAATTAGGATTTGGTATTAGTGTTCAAATTAAATAGGAATTAAGCAGGATCAAAGTTTAACCCTTCCCAGTCGCAGCCTTCCCTGTTTGGATCTGACTGCACGCCATTGTCATATCTCTGAATCCTCCACATTGAACTGAAAAGTAACAGCATGGGATTCATTATGCTCCGTTCCTCCCTGCAGCACTGGGAAGGTTGATAGTGTATTGACGCCATCCTTGGAGAAATAGCCGTAATTGTTTTTCTTTTTCCTGTCTTTCCTTGGACTCTCTTCTTTTCCTTGCTGGTCAAAGTGACAAATCCTGCTTTGAAACTTAATGAAGTTTGAAATAGAATTTGAGGCTACAATTATCCTGTCCATGCAGGCTGTCACAGGAATGATGGTGCCATCTACACCCAATTATAGGAATTGAGACACCTGTAACTGCTCAGACCCACAGGGGACCACCAAATCTGCCATGAACGCAGCTCCCTGGATTTGGACATTTACATTTATGATTTGGAGGGTGGTGAAGCGAAACATTTTTGCTGATGCTCTACTCTTAAACATAAATGTTTTTTTTCTGAATATTTTTGATGTCTTTTGATGTGCTAATTGAACATAGCTAATTTCATACCTGCTCAGCATGGCACCCATCACCCACGGCCTTCCATAGTGAGCTAAGCAGAGTGCTTATGCATTAGTTGCTGAGTTACTTTTTGATGCCCCCAACATCAAAACAGAACTATAATTTAAACCATATTTACTAAAAGTAGACATTATACCATACTCATTATCACTTTTACTCTCCTCTTTGTACTTCATCTATGTGTTGTCTCTGTCCTTTAAAAATTTTCTCTATATGCACGGTCTTCACATCGAGGCATGTTTGTGCTTCAACCGTCTCCTCTCTCTCCTCCCTCCTGACAGTCCCTTTTCTCTCAGCAGCAGCAGTGGCAGCAGCCTGTAAATGGCTGCCTGATGGAAAGTGACATTTTCACAAAACCCTGAGAGAGAGGCGAGGTGATCTCTCCTCTTTCCAGCACAAAGTGCTCCTAATTGCCCGGTTGCATTTGTGAGCCCAGCTGACAAACTTGTGCAAATCAATAACGCTGCTAGAGGACGATGCAGGGACACAAGACCTCTCAACCTGATACGGGGGGGGGGGGGGGGGGGGACACAAACAAACACATGCATACAGATGCACACGTGTGCCTGGACTTAAACATACATACATTGCTCCTGCACACTGAAACACTCCCACCGCCTCTGTGCTGTCTGCCTTAAATGGCAGTGTTTATCTGTGATTTTAAGACAAATAGGGAGAGAGTATTGGAGCATTAAGGGCAGCCACGGTGCAGCCAAAGGCTAAGATAATGGATGGTGGAAATGGCAGAAGACCCAGTGCTGCTCATTACTAAATGGACTCTGCGGAGGTGGAATCTTTGTGCTACAAGCTTGATATATACAGAGGACACAACAGCACAGCTTAAAATGGGGGCTCATTTAACAGATTTTGTTTTTGTTTTTGTACTCCGCTCTGTAATAGCTCTCATTCTGAAAGTTGTTTTCTGAAGAACAGAGAATGTCACGGCAATTTGAAAAGTCTGATTGACTTGTTTCAGTGACATAAATGGGTTTGTTGTCTTCTCTCAGCCCCCTTTGTCGTCTTTGATATTTCCTGCAAATTCATTAGCAGTAATGGGCTTACAAGAAACCTCAGTTTCTCTGTACATGTTTTCAAAATGTATGTGTGCGAAGGACCTTGAGAAGCACGTCTTGTATTTTAATGAATGTCACTTGCTTGTTTTTCTTCTTTGCTTTCTTCCCAGCTTGACCGCTCCTGGTGCTGTGTGCACTGATGTGCTTTGCCTGTGTTACAGATTATTCCGCTGTGCAGCTCTCTTGAGTCTGAGTCTCCCTGTGCTGCTCTCCACAGGCTCATCGGTGATGCAGGTGACAGCCACAGACTCGGACGACTCCACCACCGCTAACGGCATGGTGCGCTACCGCATCCTCTCACAGACACCCCACAGCCCCATCCCCAACATGTTCACCATCAACAGCGAGACTGGAGACATAGTTACAGTGGCGGCCGGCCTGGACAGAGAGGTCAGTGCCTGCTGTGTGTTCAGTGTCCCTGTTAGTGTCAGCTTTACTGGTCACCACCCAGCCGTAAGATACAGCTTCAATAATGTTTCACATTCTATTATAATACTTCCCAAGGGAAACTCTTGCAATGAATCCAGTGATACAGATCAATGAACTGTCAACCAATGTAATTAATGTATAATCCATAGCAACAGGGATCAGCTAATAGGAGTTTCCTTTGTTTCTTTGTCAGCTACTTATATATAAAAATACACAGGTCAGCCATAACATTATGACTAATATTTTATAGGTTTTCCTTGTGCCTCCAAAACAGTTGTAACTCATCAGAGAATGGACATGGGCCTTCTGAGAGTGTCCTGTGGTGTCTGGCAACAGAATGTTGTTAGTGGGGCCCTTTGAGTCCTATGGGTTGAGGGGAGGGGCCTCTGTGGATCATCCCACAGATACTTGATTAGTTTGGGATTTAGTGAATTTGGAGGCCAGGTCAACACCTTGTGCTGTTTTTCATGTTCCTGCTGAGTTGTTCCTAAACCGTTTTTATGTGTGTGCTTGTGTCAGGCTGCGTCCTGCTGGGGATGGCTGCTGCCATCAAGGAGTGTCATTGCTATGGGGTGGGGGTGCCTGGTCTGGTCTAGGTGGGTGGTACATGTCTAAGTGACATCCACATGAATGCCAGGTCCAAACGTTTCCCAGGAGAAGATTGAATTGCAAACTTTACCAAAAGAATCTGGTATGCAGGCAAGATGTTCTAGCACACAGATTAATTTCTTTTGGAAACACTTTTCCAGGTCAACAGTCAACATTTAACCCAAACCTATCCATTTGTATGTTTGATTTGACAAGATTTCCTACATAGATCCTTGTACTAATTTTATTTAAATGGATGGCAAATGACCAAACAATTTGTCAATGTCCTATTAGTATCAATTTGTTGTTTTCCTTTATTAATCTGAATAAACTTGTGTGAAATGACCCATTGAATAACTGCTCCTGTAAACTCCAGAGCAAATCTTAATCCTGGACGTAACCAAAGTTTTAAAATGTCTTGATCACTTTCTGCTACTTTGGTCCTTTCAAACATGTCCAATAAAACAAACCAAGCAAAATATCAACTAATTAATTTGAACCATTTGCTTGTATTCTTATTGTGTATAAATATAAATGAGGTTATTCACAGAGCATAATGGTCGCGTAGATCCAGTACCTCTCTGCTGATGAGGTCGCGGGTGTGTTCTTTTCGCTGTCTTCTTTTGCCTCTTCCACTGCAGCCGTGTCTGTTGCTTGCCGTAGTTTTCTGCCAACCCACACACACCACCAACACTGCAGCTCGAGTCATCCCTGCTCCATGTTATTCTGCTAATGAGGGAGGTCACATAGGGTCAACCGTTGTTTATCCCAAGCTGCATCAGGTGACCGTTGGCAGCAGTGTAATGTGGCAGATTGCTCATCTTTCAGTCTTTCTCTCACACAGTAAAACAAATGTGTCCCCTATCTCTGTGAGGTGCAAGATACAAAAATGTGCGACTGGCAAATTCAGGAAACATTCAAATTCATATGCTGCCATTTTAAGAAATCTCATCCTCGTAACTTAGTTGGCTGATTTTTACGACCAGCATAAAAGCACCATTGAGTGTGTCTCATAATGTTTATATTCTGAGAAGTCCCAATGGTCCCTCTCGGCACTAAACCTGGCCAGGCAACACTTTGGAAATTAAAATGTGATTTTACCAACAGCAAAGCGAGCGTATTTAGCAAATAATTACGGTTAAACTCTCAAGTACAGAACCAGGTTTTGATAAAAGAAGAAACAATACATCAATGCTCCTTCCTTATCCAAGTTTTATATGGAGCTGGCGCGGCATGATGGTGTGGCACATTTGTGGGACAATATAAATTGGTTCGAGTGAATGCGGGCCAGGCCTGTGTCCCTGTTTCCAGCTTGGCCCAGGCGGCAGCAGTAGCAGCTGATGTGAGTGAGGGAAAGCTCATTAATCTGGACACATCAAGCCAGGCACAGTCCCACCTGCTTCTGATCCTCCCACTAAAACTGGGACACACCTGGGAGTTCACCCACCTGCTGTCAAGGTCATCAGCGCAAACAAGCACAGACACATGGGCACATGTACTCATGCACATATGTTGTGTGTATGTAGTGAAGCTCATGCAGAACGAGGAGAAGCAGTGCACGTGAAGTATACCATCCCAAAGAGAGGCTATCACTCTGGGTCTGTGCAGCCAGGGTGGTGTATGCATGCTGTGATGTACGGATATGAACATCCAGACATGTACAGCATTGACAGTGAATACACAGCAAAAGTCTGCAGAATATATTCTCCTCTCATATTTTTCATTCTGTCACACAAGCCTCATCCACCATGCTGGTGTCTAATTAGAATATTCATGTGCTAATTAAGGGGTGAAGCAGGTTCTCTCGTGTTCAGGAGAACAGGAGGTTATCCTGGTATCACTTACCTCTGACACAGCTGAATACCAATTATTCTTCTTAACCTCCCCCAACCTCTAACCCCCCTCTTCCCCCGACCTCACATGCTTCCGCGTGTTCCAGCCAACAGGCTAACAAGCTAACATGTGTGCTCGTTACGTCCCAAATTTCAACATATAACTTGACGGCTTCTATGTGGATTTGGGGTTTCGTGTGTTTCTGTGATGATTAAAATCATCATTCCATCAGGTTTAGGTTAAGGTTCTTACAGTTTTTGTTTTTGTACGTGTTAATAACATGCTGTACTTAAGACAGACTTGTCTGTCAGTCTGACAAGGAAGAGACACATTTTTAATGAAGTACAGTTCTGATGCAGCAGGTAGCAGAGTGGGACATGTCAGAGTGCCACAGCTGGCATCTGGGCTCTCCCCCTGTGCCCTTTCTCTATGGCAGCAGTTCCACTGGCACGCAGAGCTGTTGTCTTTCATTACCACAGGCTGTCTCAATCTCCCTTGAGCCCTGAGTTGGAACCGTCTGGTGTGGCGTGGTGCAGTGTTGTCCGGCGCCAGGCCGTCCCCCAGGGCTGATGCCAACACTGCGCTGGACTGTCGCACTGTCGATTAGGATATCGCCTGGACTGCCTCAAGGACATTAGTGCCCACAGCCCGGCTCTGTTAGGATCTGCAGAGCCCGACTGGGGATACAGACTGGGAGCCGACGTCCTATAGGGGCCTGGGGCTTTATTGTCTAAGAGATGTTGAGTTATGTTAATTCTCCTTCTTGTTGCGGAGCTCCAGAATCCAGACAGATAAGTCATCTGAGGATTGTGAGCTGGTTGCTGAGTGAAGAGTATTGATGCATGTAGGTTGATGATGACTGCTTGTAGCCACATTCAACAGAAAATATCCACTCAATATCTGCTTTATTACATGCGCCTACCCGATATCGAACTGTCTTTTCAGAAAAACTGCGAGTCCATTCCTTTGTTGGTTTCTTGCTTTATCAATCCCCTTGATCTTTCAATATAATATATCCACAGTTGGTCTGGGAGAGCGGGGAATAACTTAAAACTAGATGCAGAATATGATGAGCCAATTTGTATTTCAATCTTCTGCTGTCGCTTCTAGAAGCCTAAAGTTAACCGGAGGAAAAGCCTTGGCCGAGATAACAAACCCTTGACATCCTTGAGTAGGAAAAAAAGTAATAGGAGCAAAACTACATTAAAAGATGAGTTACAGTCTTAAACTTAACTTGTTATCAAGAGAAAAGAGAATTGGAAAAGTCAAGTCTCCACACATTAACTTATGGAGGTACTGTACGCAACAATGACACTGTAATACAATCTAACAAAACCTGATGAATTTCAAGTCCAAATGATCCTACCTCCCAGTCTCATTCTTATCTTCCTTAAACTGGAAATGTCAGGCTTGCACTTAAGGGCCCATCCATTTAGTTTTGGAGGGTGTGAATTCCTTTCTCTGCTAGTTAGTGCAACACTTTGGTCCAGACTGAAATCTTGACAAGTTCAGGATGGATTGCTGTGAATTTTTTTTTCCCTTTGGTGATTTCTTGTAGCCCAACCAGACAGTTAAAGTTTTCAGTTATGTTTTTAGAAATCTCATCATCTTTTGGATGAATTTACACAACATTTGTTACTTTGGTGGCCTCCGACTTTTCTCCTGGTTGTTTTAACAAATGTTTTCAGTTTGAAAGAATTTCAGTGAACTTTGGTGTACACATTAATGTCCACATTGAGTACATGGAACATCTAACACCACTGTCAGATAAATTTTACTTTCACTCATGACTAAATGTAAGCAAAACTTACGACATTCCCCTTAACGTCTGCTTTCTTTCTGTTAATACCAGCTGTTCACATGTTAGAATGCTCACATGCGAAGCTAAGTTTGGTGCAGATCTACAAATTAACTTGTAGAACCTATTGACAAGGAACGAGATGGTGCAGAAGCTTTCTGGTTTGTGTTTGTAGTCAGAGTAGCAGCGACCATTTAGGCTGCAAGCCTGATGGAATTGGTCTGGAACACCTTCGTTGGAAACAGAATATGCTCTGGCAAAGATCTGTCAGGCCAAACAAATGATTTGTGCGCCATGGATTTGAACTTGTTTACAGCATGATGAGTCTGATTGGTTGCTGGACTATTCAAATGCATGATGACATATTATTTTTCCCTGTTTCAATGGAAGCACCCCCTATAATGAAATCCAAATGGCATGTTCTGCTACCAGAATTATATTCTGATAAGAATTCATCAATACACCAGCATAATAGGAGCTTTCCCCTAAGCCGTCTTCTCTTGCTCTTTCTTCTGCTACAGAGCAAGAGGCATTTGCCTACGATCCGGCTCTACTGTTCTCATGGGTTTGTGACATGTTGGAGCCAGCAAGTTTGGCAACAGCGTGTTCATCATGCTCATATTTACTTAAGTGTGTCATGTGTATTGTTTTATAATGCTCAGTTGGAAAATTAATTAAACCTCTTGCCCAGTCCCAATGTTTTATTCTGGCAGCTTTATTCATTTGTGACTCACAGCTCTTATTTATCCAGTATGTGACTCTGAGCTGTTTGCGTAAATGTGGGGGCGTATCTTATCAAGTGGATTCAGACTTTTTATCTTGGATTTACCTACGTATCTGAGTCAGTGCCTCTACAATGGGAGACAGAGAGCTTTGAGAGAGCAGCGTGCTACTGACAATGAGTCTCCACTGGCTTGTGTTCTCTTCAAACTGACGTAGGGCTGTTTCCATCTTTATCCCAAACTGCTAGACATCTCTGCGTGGATGAAGAGAGGGATTGATGATGAAGATGGAGACCAAACACACTTCTCTGCATATTTGAGGGAAGGATGTAAAAATAGAGTACACCAGTGCAGACTGTATCTCACTGAGTTTCCCAACTCACTTGAAACTGTAGATATCTCAGAGTTTCACCGTCACATGGATGAGTAACACAACTGAGCTGAAACAAGATCAACGAAACTGAACTACAATCTAATAAAATGGAATTAACTAGCATCAACTCAAGTTGAGTAATTTAATTATAAATGAAACTGTAGCGGGGGTTAACTGACACAAAGGGTCAGTGAGGTAGACAGAGAGTGCGGTCAAAGGAAGAAGGGAGCTGGTTTCTACAGTTTTTAGCCGAGCACTGGGCCGTTGATGCTGATTGTAAGTGACAAGCTAATGACCGTGGCCAGCAGGAGCCTGGCAAGCTGGAACACAATCCACAAATGAAACAAGTAAAGAGCAAGTCTTTCACTCATCTGGTCACCCACTCTTTACCTTCTTTGAGTGGTCCTTTACAGCACGCCAAATGAAAATGCACACTCAGCTCAGGTACAATTAAGTCACCACTGTAAGTGCATTGCCAAGAAACCACTCCTCTCCGCTTGCTTGCTCGACATTGGCTTACCAGTTCAGAGTGCTTTGCGAACAAAGTCCCACCGGAGCGCAAGTCCGTTAACTCACCATGAACAGCCAGCCTTTCTCCACCTGTCCTGACGGCTGCTTGGCTTGGATGGGCTTGACTTGGCGTGTTGAGTAGCTGATGGTGATAGCCTGAAGCCATTTTCCCATCCCTTTCTTTGGGCTCTTGTATGGTCAACAAATTTGAAAAGGGGATTGAGTTTTATTGTTGGCGGAGCTCTGTGTGCAGGTGTTTCTGAGGCCTCTGATGGATTTCAGCATCTGCAGATTACGTCTGTGACACTCGAGGCCACTGGAGGGAGTCTGGACTGTTGTTGTTGGTTGTGAGACAAGAAGCTGGATTTTCATGCCAGCACTGGACACTAATCTAACAGAGAGATTTTCTGTTCAGCACTTCTATAGGACTCATTAGAGGGCCCTTTACTGGCTTGTTCGGGTGGCCTCTTTTGGACAGCAGAGTGCGCTTGGCTGTGTGTGTGTGTGTGTATATCCTTGTAAGTGTGTCACACCTGTTCCCTCTCGCTGGAGCATTAGCGGATGTGTGTGTGTGCACTAGAAGGGCCATAAACTCACAACTGCTCTCAGATGAGTGATATAACCCTGCAGGATACGACATGTCAGCCACATCCCTACTGTGTGAGAGCTCCACCTGCTGGCTCAGCTCCAGTCATTTCTTTTCACCTTACCAAAAGAAGAAGCGTTCATCAAACCTCGAGCCTATTAGCTTCCTAGAGCCATCTGGTGCTATTTCTAGGTTGATGTGTGTGACCGGTTCTAAATGAGCCTGCAGAGAGACACATTCGTTGGAGGCTCTATTTACTGAAGCGCTCTATGTGGGGAGATGGTATTGATATTTCATTATGAGTCTAATAAAGGGCAGCCAGTATTGAGTTTTCATTAATAGGGTTGGTTTGGTGCAGATTAACATGTCTGTGCACTTCGTAATGACTTGGAGAAATGCTAAATGACTGCAGCTGGGTGTTTTAACTGGCCTCAATGCTTTGACGGAATCAACAATCAACTGCATCCTTCATGACTGGAGAAAGAGTGGGAGGGTGAGAAGGAGATGCAGAGATATACTCTGGCACAGAGACAGACAGTGAAAAGACAGCCGGAGAACAATGAGCAACCAAGATCCGATGAAAAAGATAGAAGGGGATCAAAAGAAACACAGAATGCGTTCGTACAAAGAACACACAATAAAGCAGAAAAAAGATACGGATCAGAGGAATAAAAAATTTTTTTTAAAAAGCAGAGGAGCTGCCACCTTAACTGCCATTAACTGCCACATCCATAGCTACATGTCTGGCTGGGTTTCTTCATGTTTCTCCAAGCAGCTCCACTGGTCATGAAGTCATTAGAATGTGTGACCTCGGTTGAATAAGGCAAAGCTAGCCTAGCAACAAACGAACATTAGACGATCACTCGGATGCATTGTGGATGTTCAACAAAGCAGCAGGCCCTGTGCAGTGAACAGTGGCCTGTCCTTGAAGTCCATTCTCTCACTGCCTTTCACTGCTGTAACACAATGGAGGCCTGAGCCAAATGGATTTATAGAAAGAGAAAGAAGCCACAAAGCAGAGAGGCTTACATGTATATACGTCAAGAAGGGGACACACACACACACACACACACACATGCGCGCGCACGCTCACAGAGTCATCCGACCAGTGTTGAGTCTGGGGACTGACTGAACTTTCAGCACCATGGACAGCATCATTGGCCTCCAGTTGTGCCGTCTCTGCCTCTTTGTTTCAGATGCTCTTTTTACTCAGTTGTGTCTAAACAAAGCTTTATGTCTGATGTCCTTTCTGGTCCTTGCAGTGTAATATTACAGTCCGTGCTTCAGTACACTCTGGGGCGACTCCCCCTCACTTTAACTGGACTAAATAAGGTCCGTTCACCTCCTGGTATTATCCGAAGCACCGTGGCGCGTCTTAAAGTGGCGGCACCCCCATTAAAATGAGTGATGATCCAGGTCTGTTCCCGCAGCGGAAAGCCAAGACTTTTAGGCAATAATGGATGGGCCTTTTACCAACACATCGCTCCCTCCTCTGCGTCTTTGTGTATGTTTGTTTGTTTTTGTGCATGTGTGTTGTTTACTATCCGTTACTGAGCGAGGAAGGTGTTCTAATGGTCTTAGTTACGTATTTCATCGAGTGGGTGGCTAGCTGCAAGAAAAAAAATGTGTATGCAATGCTGGGAGTAGGTGGAATCGTCATTCATGTATTTACAAATGGAAAATATTTATTTGGTCTATTTATGTCCTGTGTGTAGCAGGATTTTCAGACTTTGAGTGTGTTTTTTTCTTCTTCTGTTTCTTTTTACAGAAAGTCTCTCAGTACACCATTATTGTCCAGGCCACGGACATGGAGGGCAACCTCAACTTTGGACTGTCCAACACGGCTACAGCTCTCATCTCCATTACCGACATCAACGACAATCCTCCGGAGCTGACAGTGAGGACGGTGAGTCCACTTCAGTGATATTTTATCAATCTGTGAAAGGGTTGTGTGAAAATCACTAGTGAATGCAGTCTGACTTTGTGGGGGATATGATATAAATGGAAAATGAAAAAATATATTTTTTGTTGGATAATGAATAAGCTTTCATCAGCTAATTGCCTACACTACAGCAGCCCTGCTTCTGCTATCTTAGGACATGATTTTTCTCTTCAGAACTGTCTGACGGTTGACAGAATGCCAACTTATGTAATAGTTTTTTATTTAAAAAAACTAGGAAGTAGTTTGTATCTTTAGATACTAATAGTATTTTGAGATACTGGAGAAGCATATGTGCTTTTGTTTTTAAAATATATTTTAAATATATGTGCGATTCACCCAATAATTCTTCTAGTCATAGGTCATACTACCCAGACAGTTTCACCTAACAGCTTGACTGTGTATCTCGTATTCTAACCGCTTCTTATTTAGCTGCTGTTCTTTACCTTTATACCACTACTACTAGACTACTACATATACTACACGTATCCAGGCATCCTAGAGAAAGCCTGCACTCATATCATCTGTTCACATAAAAGACAGCAATCGTGAACTGTGGGCTCAGCACAGAAATAACCACAGCAACATACCACAGCTGACAAAGGACAGAGCAATAGGCATAGACTGTGACAGATAAAGACGCGCTTTGTGAAAGCCGACATATGGAGAGAGGGGGAAGGTACTGGTCAAGATAGGTTTTCTTCCTTCCTTCCTTTCTGTTGTTTCCCTGCTTGCAAGTCCTCTGGTGGCTCTAGTTTGTCTGCAGGCATCTGGCCCCAGTCCCTGATACCTCCACATTGGTCTGACAGGAAGGCACGCTACAGCTGGCCCACTTTTCAGCAGCAGTTTGTGTCTGTGTGTGTGTGGGTGGGTGTGTGTGTGGGTGTGCGGGCATGTGTTGTGTAGTTTTGAGAGTGAGAATGAATATATACACGCTCAGCTTTTTCCAACTTGTACTCCTTATTGTCAGCCTGGTCACAGAACTGAATCGGACGCTGACCACAGTCTGATAGACATACGGGGCTGCGGCAACTCTTTATGTGAGCGTTCGGATTTCTGAGATTCCAGAGAGACAGATGCTGTTTGCAGCAAAGCTCAGAGGCAGAGCGAGCAGTGTGTCAGTGTCACACACTGTGATCCTGCGTCTCCTCTACGGGGCCGTCGTCAGCCTGCGTGCCAGTATAGTTCCAGCCGCATGCTCTGATAAGAGCTCCCCAGCTGTCAGAGGTAGAGCTCGGCGAACAAGGCTGCCGCTCCACTCAGTAATGGTCCCTGGTCCCTGCGTGCTGGCTTCTTCACCGCTCTGCCCGATGCAGGGGCTCTGGACCAAAGTTCCCCCTGCAGGCCAGAAACTGTCATGTTGTGCTTCACTATACATGTACAGACATATGCATGTACGCTCACACGAACCCTGATGAATGTTGTCATCTCATCGGGACCTCATTAGGGACTCAACTGAAATTATTTAAAGCATACGAGAAGCCAAGAACAATGACATTTCTTTCAGTTTACTGGAAGGAGGATATAGTCCGAGCTTTGCCTGCAACGTTGCAAACATAACTGTAGAAATTATGCGTGAGCTTATCAGTAAAGGATTGGTTCACCATAATTTGCAGTGTGACTGGAAATGCGGTAATGAGTAAAGAAACAAATAAATATGCTGTTTTGTTGTACACCCTTCGCTAATACTCAAACAGCCACACACCCTCATATGAACATCCACCACAAAGAAATTGTTTCCGACCAGATGCTGTTTCCACTGCTTTGTCAATCTCTGCTACTTGTTTTGCTTCCCACACAAGACTTGGATCACTTCAGCAATTATTTGGGTATGACAGACGTGAGAAGAATTCATTGCTCACTGCGGGAGGCATAGAGAAAACATAAGCACGTTAATTAAGTGAAATTGCTTGCGGGGGTGTAAACCAAGCTGATATATTGCATCTAATTTGAAAAAAAAAAAAAAAGAGGCTAAATGTTTTATTCATTTCACCACATGAGCCTGAATGTGCTATGTTACTGCTCTGTTTGTCACTATGTGATAAACTAAAAGGCAGTGCTAATGCCAGAGTTTGTCTAATCAAACTATTATTAATAAACTGTAGCATATCACTGACACTTGAAAAAGAATCGGTTGGAGGACTCGTGGGGCTGAAAACCTGAACTCCGAGACACAGAAGAGGAAAGATCTGAATACTGTGTGATTCACTTGTAGAGCTGCACCTTCTAAACGCCTGGATGAGTTGCCAGAGATTATCCGCGTTCACCACTTTTCTCTGCTCCCAGCGCTCTGTGTTTAAAAAGAGTAAAGAGAGGCTTGATATGCTCTATAACAAGAAGAAATGAGGGTGAGGGCATATTTCTGCTGCCAGTAGCTATGTCTTTATTCCATCCTAGTGAAGACATAACAGTCATCTCAAGTGGAGCGATGTCAGTGTGAGATCAGTAGGAGTCTGTTTTAGGTCATTTAGTCCTTCATAATGTTGTTGTTACCATTTGGCTTCCGCTAACTGTGAAGGAAAGGAAGAGATCTGTAGCATTTCTGAGCTCGAGCACTGCCATCTAAAACGGATTTTTAATTTGCTTAGTCAGTGTTTAGTAAAAAAATAGTGGATTTGACCTTGATACAGATTTATTTTCTTAGATGATTATGTGCAGAGCTCAATTATTAGTCTTGATTGGACCGCAGCTCAGATGTTTGGAGGATAGTTAAAAAGAAGAATTGATAAAAAGTAAAACAGGACCCTGGTTCAAAGAGGATGCTGCTTTGAAAACATGACAGACAGTAAGTGAAAGGCATTTTGTTCATGGGAATAATGACTGCTGGTGACCCACTGCTGCCTTCACATGCTGCAAGTGAAAAACAGAAGTATTATGACTTCTTCCCTCACAACTACAAACTCCTTCAGAAAGTCAGCGTCTCTGGTGGCTTATCAATGGGCCCATATTGCATTGAGTAGAGTGACCATTTTGGAGGGTCCCTCCAATGTACGCCATTGCACATGCCTCCGAGAGAGCAAATTCCATTTGGCCATCTGACAGCGCGGCCAAGCAAACTTGGAACATTTGTGTTGGTATTTACGCCGAAGCTCGGGGTAAAAATGAAATGGAGGAGCACGGGGACAGACAGCGCATATTTAATTTGTTGTGTGCTTATCAGCCCGGCAGGAGGACAGAGAGAGGCAAGGCGAGGAGGGAGGGAGGAAAGAGGGACAGGAAGAGAGGAATTGGCTGGTTTGGACGCCGCTTCAATCCCGCGATGATGAAGCCGTTAAAATAAACAGCAGCTGGCAGACACGCACCATAAACAAGTTAACGTTTCACAAGAGGAAATGGACATTATCATGCAACAATGAGAGCTTTTGCCGTGTGTGTGCGACTACCTCTGAGTGCCCGTCCCTCAGTAGCCAGATAAATCCCTACGGAGAGGAACATGTATCCTGTTGCACTGTAAATTCGTCTTGAGGCTCTGCAGCTGTCACCAAGTTTCCTCCAGAGTTAGTTCAGAGGGGAGTTGTTTCAGATTGCAATATAATGAAGATCATTAGCCAAAGATTATTCCTGCCGCTGCCTTAATTACAGTACTTATCTAATTGCTTATTAAGACCTAGATTTGGTGAATGCACAGAATCTAAATTAAATGGGTAAACACAAATCCATTAGTTCAAATAAAGAGTTTCATGCGAGCAGACATGGTTTGGAAAAAGGGGCCGCATTAACATAATGCACAATATGATTTCCTATTATCCACATTTAAACAAATATGTCCCCCATCTTTTCTCTTCCTCTCCCGACTTTCTGAGTTCTCCCCCATTTGCCTTGCCCCCACTTTCAGTCTCTTGTTTTAATTTAATGAGCAATATTGGCACGACCCCAAAAGCAGTTTGTTTTCATTAGAACAATTACGTAAAATGCCGAAAGACGGATGATGGCACAAGCAATTGTTTAAAATCTCAATAAATCAAGTCATTAACATGCATTAGCTGACTGCTGGAGCAACATCAGCATAATGTTATCCCTCCCATCCGCCCTGCTGTCGTCTCCCCTCCCCCCCTCCTCTTTCATTTGCTCCCTCCCCTTTCCCTCCTCCTCCATAGTTTTCTGGAGAAGTGCCAGAGAACAAGGTGAACGTGGTGGTGACCAACTTGACAGTGGTGGACAGAGATCAGCCTCACAGCCCCAACTGGAACGCCGTCTATCGCATCGTCAGCGGAGACCCTTCTGGGCACTTCACCATTCGCACCAACCCCATCACAAACGAGGGCATGCTGACTGTGGTCAAGGTAAAAATGAAGCTGCTGTCTCCCCACACGGCCCTTTTAAACTGACTTAATGTCTGATAAGTAGCGCTTTCAAAATGACAGCATACAGTTGTTCTTCATTAGTATTCAGCACTGCATCTTGTATCCTTCCACCTGCTGTGAAGTGCCAGATGTTAATGACTGAGTACTTCGGTCGCATTGTTTTCCCTGAATTATATGTCATTTCTCAAATTGGAACACGGTTAGAACTAATCTTGCAATCAGATACCCTCATTTCCCTCCAATCTCTCATCATTTTGTTCTCTCTCTCTCTCTCTCTCTCTCTCTCTCTCTCTCTCTCAACTCTTTCCCCTTCTCTAGCCGGTGGATTTCGAGATGAATCGTGCCTTCATGCTGACCGTGGTTGTGTCCAACCAGGCCCACTTGGCGAGTGGCATCCAGTCCTCGCTGCAGTCCACGGCAGGGGTCACCATCTCCGTTCAGGATGTGAACGAGCCGCCCGTCTTCCCCGTCAACCCCAAGATGATCCGCTTCGAGGAGGGCGTGCCAGCGGGGACCACGCTTACCGTGTTTGCTGCCCAGGACCCTGACCACTTCATCCACCAGATTGTCAGGTACACCACATATTCTAAAAACTTAAAATGCTAAAATTATATCACAGATCTTTTGTCCACTTTGGAGCAACAACGTGCACAGCTCATATATATTATGTGCTCGCAAACGGTGACATTAGCAGATCCAGAGAATATGGAGGAACATTAGCAGTTACTCCGGGCACATTTGAATCTAATATTCTGTTGAATAAACTTTTATAATGGGAAGAAGTTCCTCTGGAGACCAGGGACTTGTTGATAGTCATGGTCAGTTAGACATTTACAATATTTTTTTCCAGCCTGTGCATGATTGTGGGTGGCACCAGTGTTTAATCAGAGCTGAGCACTTTCTTCACAGTTTATGCCTCTTCTGTGACATTCTCTACTGACCCCCCGCCCACATCCCAGTTACCTCCCTATTGCCAGGAGACTGGTGTGAAGAGGTCGTTCTGTAATGAGTTGGACACTGTTTGTCTGCCCTCCTTAGATCCCTGTCTTCCTCCTCATTGATCCCTCCCTCTGTCCTTCCTAAATGGAATGACACGCAGCGGGCATTGTGCCATCCAGGCATCGACCCTGTGTGACAGAAACTCCCACATGCCCACCAAGGTCCAGCGGCACTGTTCCACTCCATCGCCAGCTCCAACGAGAGAGATTGATTTTTCTTAATGTCAGTGAGAGGACCACTTCCACTGAGAAACCCAGTGAAAATGTTGCTGAATTGATAGCGAGGGAGGCAGTGGGAGATGTACTCGCGTACTGCAGAAAAATGAGAGATATCCACATCTCTGGTTTCTTCTCCTTAAAAGACATGTCATGCAAACCAACAGGGCTGAGCTCTCATGGCATTTGAAGCAACTCCTCTTTTACTCTCTCTTTTCTCTCATTCCTTCCTCCCTCTTGCTCCCGCTGACCCTGTCACTGTCTTCCCTGTCAGTCACTATGTCTACTATTGACGAGGGCTCAGAGCCGCTGTCTTCTCCAAAGCAGCCTGCAAGCAGATGCTCAGCTCACAGCCTTGTCTCTTCCACTCCTGTATTCCCATTAGGTGACCTAGCTTGAACCTGCACACAACATACACACAACAGACACGGAAACACAAACACACGAGCCACCACAGAGCGTGACTGAAAGGCCTGAGCGTGAGCAGCGGATGGGAGGGGAGCCAGCTTGTGTTTTGTTTGTTTTTTTCATGTTTTTTGCCTTTTTTCTCTCTCTTGAGGAAAGCAAAGGGAAGAGGATGTGAGGCTAAGCTTGTATGTTAGCTGGTTTTACTGTTAGAGGTCACTGAAGTGGCAGCATGATTGACTCCATATGTATTTGTATGTTCTTGAATAGGTTTTGAATATCAGCCCTGCACATATTTTTGTGATGTGAGGTCATGTCGGGGGCTCCTCACTAGTCAAAGGTCTTAGTTGCAGCACTGAAGATGAAATCCAGCTATTTCGTTTCACTTCTATACAGCTGGAAAATCCTCCAGAGACAAATTAAAGAAGAATGTTAAAAAATTCAAGCAGTCAGAGCAAATTTAGGAGGATTTTTAGTCTCTTGCACTTCAGACGCCTGAATCCTAAAATGTCCATGATGTAACTCAGTGGCACATTTCACTAGACTGTCCATGCTTCCTATTAGATAACTAACTGTTTAAAGTCAGGAATCCTAATAGCAGTATTTTGGATTAGGGAGGTGTAGAATTGCAGAATAAATGCTATTATCAGCAAATGATGACATAGAAATATAAAAAATAAATTATTTAACCACATTATACAAATGGTGTCCCTGAGGCTTCAAGCATAAATGAGTATCTTTCATAGTGAGAAAAAGCCATCAATGATTGAAAAACATTTTTTTTTTATATTCATTGAAGGAGGTCATCAGGAGCACAGACTGAACATTGGTTTTAAAGCTTATGGAACGCTTCTTTTGAGAAGACTAAAAAGTCCTCTGGAGTAAACTAAGACATTTCACAATGCCACTTGAAAAAAGAGCACAGCATCAGGCAACATCTTGGAACGTGAAGTTGATGAGAGTGCCAGTTCTGCCACGCAAACATCTACCCTGCAGGCTACATTCTGCTTGATTCTAGGTTTTATTTTCATCTGTTTATTTATTTTTCTCCACAAACACACTGTATAAATAGAGGAAGTTTTCTTTTCTCTGTTATTCAGCTGTTTGCTGAGTGTACGAGTCCAAGAGTCTGTGGAATTAGTTTTCTGTCGACCTCCGACGCGCTCCTTTAATTAGGCCTCCTTTCCCTTTCATCACGTTTTTCCAATAATACTCTGACAGAAGCACACCTCCGATCTCTCTTACATTCTCTATTTTTCTTCCTCTATCTCTCACCACATCTCCTGCTGTTGCTGTCACATGCTGACCATCTACCTACTGGTGAGACTTCTCCTTTCTCACCATTAATCGTTTCTCATTAGGCCAGAAGCGCTCCCTCCGTCCGCTCTATTGTTAAGAGTACTCGTCACTGTTAATGGGATTTATAAACTTTAATTGCAGCTGTCACTTTCCGCTTTGAGAATGAATCAACTGGAGATGGCATTGAGAGACGCTGCGGTGGCTGTGTGGGTACAAAGAGCAGTGAAGTTGTTAAGAGCACTGCTTGACTGTTCTGCATATGGGTTCAGGTTTTCATCGGTCTTCATGCTAATGAGCTGCTGCTATGATGAGCTCCACGAACGTATGTTCCATTCTCCATGTCACCGTAATATTTCAAAGGTGCTTGGCTGGTATTGCTTATTATGGTAATGAACATTCAACCTGATAATGGGTATTTTGGATGAACAAATAAAAGATTCTACTGGCATTCACGAAACAGTAGGCTGTGAAAGTCATTATGTGGAATATGTACGTGTGTGTTTGCCTTCGGATTTAATGAACTGAGATCTGTCTGTCTCACTCTCTCTCTGTGTCTGTGTGTGTGTGTGTGTGTGTGCAGGTACTCTAAGTTATCAGACCCAGCTAACTGGCTGAAGATTAACCGAACCAACGGTCAGATCACCACCATGGCCCTGCTCGACCGAGAGTCCATTTATGTCAAAAACAATGTGTACGAGGCAACGTTCCTGGCATTCGACAATGGTAAGTCTGGTAAGTCGGGATGAGTGTGTGTGTTGTGATGATCTGATGAACAGTGGCATGTTTTGACCATCAAGTCACGGCACTGTCTCTCAGGTTACGTACCACTTTCATCCAGACTGAATAAATTGCAGGCATTCCCATGAAATCTTGTGCTGCAGACATTCATGCTCCCAAGATCTGTTTTGAAAATTATTAACAAATCAAATTTACCAAGAGATAAAACAAATCAATAAATGCATCTGATAACAATATTGGATGCGTTTCCATGAACACTGGTCCTTGTTGAGGCCAGATGGTACAACTTTGGTGATTTCTGTTCACAAGGGCAGTCTTGTACTTTTGGCTCCAACCACCACTGGGCCAGATACATGGTCCGTCGCTGTGTCGTTGAGCAAGGCAGTGAAACCTGAGTTGCTCCCATGAATGTGTGTGTGCTTACCACTGTGTGATTACCACTTACCACTATCTGGACCATATCTGTGTGGTGTTATATTGGACTTGTAAGGCATTAGGAAGATGATAATGTTGATGTAACAGTGCTGGGTGACTGCTGAGTATTTGCAGTCGCTTGTACCGATTGGAAAACAGTCCTCATATCAAGTCAGTTCTATTTACATAGTCCAATATCACAAAATTGCCACAGGTGGCTTTAAAATCTGTGCAGCATACCACAACCTCTCTCCTTAGACTACTGATTTGGCCAAGCAAAATTCTCATAAAACCTTTAACGTCCAAGCAACTGAAGAAACCTCAGGGAGAGCCACAGTGTGTACAGAACAGAGCCAAGCAAATGTACTTATGAAACAGTATGGACAGTGAAGATGACAAAATAATAGATACTGTAGATTGTAAACATACGTGAAATATACACCCTGTTAGAGGAACATAAGATAATACATAAAATTATATATAGCTCTACTCTATTCTCTATTGCATTTAATAAAATTAATATGAAATGGCATGAAATCATTTTACAACCCACAAACAAACCAACAGTTGAAGGAAAGAACGACAAGGAAGAGGTCCTGAGTGTTAAATACATTATAGATGTGCTACTCTCCTGCCAGATACCCTATAGTGCAGATGAACTGTGAATGATACTGTATTGTAGTAAAAACAAAGCATAATATATGTCAATGAACATCCTATCAGTAGTGTTGTTTTTGGCGGCCTGTTTTAATTTTAGTTTTAGTCTAGTCTTTGTGTCAAGCTGTCATTTTAGTTTTTATTAGTTTTAGTCATGTTCATACTCTTTTTAGTCTAGTCAAGTTTTAGTCAACTAAAAGTCTGAGCATTTTAGTCTTATTTTAGTCAGAATTATCCATGACTATTTTCGTCTAGTTTTAGTCGACGAAAACTGATGACATTTTCGTCTAGTTTTAGTCAACGAAAACTGATGACATTTAGTCTAGTTTTAGTCAATGAAAATTGTATTTTAGTCTCTTTTTAGTAATGCAATTCTGTTTAACCCAGTCTATTTATAATACCTTGTAGTATAGACAAAACCAAAATTTTCTTTTAGCCAAACCTATTTCAAACAAGGTTCTTATTATATTATTGTTACCTTATAGACTCAAGAATACATCCATTCCAGACACGGAAGACGCTGATTTGAATTTACAACATATTTATTTTACTATTTATTTACTATTTGCCGCACTATTTATTTACTATTTGCCGCACTTCTCCCTATCTTTCACCACAAGACATTCGGTTTTATTTTCCACTTAGATGTATTTAAAGTTTTTCCAAATGTCTTCTCTTCTTCTTCTACCAAAGACCCCCGGCTGGCCGGCCATCGTTCCCTTTCTCTGTCTCGCTAGTCAGTACTCACGCACGCAGAGTCGCAGACTCACTGGAGCAGCTGCCCTCTTCTAAATAATGCCGCGAGTGGAGCTTGAGGAAGTGACGTCGCCTGCGAGAGAAACGGGCTCTGGACACAGGAAACAGAAAAACTACAAAATAATAATAATAACGCGACTAAACATGACAAAATAACGTTGAAACATTTCGTCTCGTCTCGTTTTGGTCAACGAAAATGGAGAGACATTTTAGCATAGTTTTTATTTTGTAAACCACATTTAGTCTCGTTTTTATTCGTCAACAATATTGCATTATACATTTAATTATAGTCATCGTCGCATGACCAGCATTTACGTTACGTCTCGTCTCGTTTTAGTCACGTGATAAAGGTTCGTTGACGACAATATTTAGTCATAGTTTTCGTTGACGAAAGCAACACTACCTATCAGCCTCAGCTGCTGCTACAGTGTACAAAGATAAAGAGCTGAAGAACAACAATAGAGATGCTTGCTCTGTGCGTAAGTATGAGGGATCCAGGTGTTTTTACTCCAGTGAGGAATTGGTTGCCCTGAAGCACACCAACTTAAGCTCAAAGTGTTGACTGCCTATTGATTCTGGAGCCTAGTGTCAGCAAGGGGATATATTCCACTTTGATTGAAATTCTCTTTACTTATTCTACTCAAGCGAAGCGTAAGAAGCAACAAAGCACCCAGCCAATCATAACCGACAAGGCGGTCGATGGGCCTTGGGGCCCGAAGCATCAGACCTTTACATAGTTGATGCACCAAGTTACTGTGAGATACTGGAAAGTTGAAATACACCACTGATGAGCTACCGGACTAAACTCTTTCTATGCTGCACTGCGTCTGTAATTTAGCTCCGCTGGCTGACAGTTCGTGTGCAGGGAGTTGTCAAGTGAATATCAAGGCCACAATATATCAGTGTTTGTTCAGCAGGGCAGTGCATGCACCCTCTTCATGTGCAGTTTATGTTATGAGCAGAAGTAGCATCACTGAAGGATGTTAGTGATCGCCTGTGCACTTCAAGCAATTGAAATTTGCAGCACCGCAGTAAAATAAGTGAATGTCCTGCCTTTTACAGTAAAACTAGAGTATCATCTGCAAAATACTGATTCAGTGATCCTTTTAGAACAGTGTATATTATGTAAACAATGAAAGGTCTTTGTAATTGAGATTGAGTGAACTTTTAATGTCTTGACGACATCAAATATACAGTAAGTGTTTGATATCACCATACCTGCTTTACTGAATTTGTGGACATAAATGCAGAGTCTCCCTGGATATGATCCACTTTCTATGACTGTATGTGGAAATATACTATCCTGATTTTAAGACTACTTTTGAGCAACTCATACTGTATATGTTAGCTGTAGAACACTGAAAGTCGGAACCCAGACAGGACAGCAGAGACCAAAATGGTTCAAGCTTTGGCACATACAGTATTGTGCAAACGCACACTTCAATAGAGCTAGCTCAAGTTCAAACCAAGATGTAATTGAATACGTTTCCATTTGTAGTGCACTATTTAGATCCAAACTGCCAAAAAAAAAGTTCATGTCCATTTCATCTGCTTTGTTTTAAATGTGCTGCATTGAACTTTTTTTTTTTTTCAGCAGTACCTCCTACCCATCCATCGACAATCATTGCTTTTCCTCAAACTAAATTACCACAATAGAAGTGCAGACAGAGATTACTTTTAAAAGTCACTGCTTCATGGTCGTCAGTTATTTCTTGTGATCATCTTTCCCTTGATGATATTTACCAAGACTGGTGGGAAACTTTAACTCCATGTGTTTAAAATTAGCTCCTGATGTGGCTGAAATTCAGCTTATAGTTTCAGACGTGAAATTTCTTTCCTCAGAAAGATTTAATTTTTATTTTTTTTTCATAAAATTTCCAGTAATTGCATGAACTGGCTTCAGGCGCACCTGTAGCTGAGTTATCTGACTGTCATGTCTGTGTTAGTGGAAACGTGCTGGTGCCGTACTGTGCATGAGCGCCGTTAACTCTTGTCACGGTTAAATCACATTCACAGTTGATGAGCGCAAGAGTATCAAGCTTTTTTATACATATGTATATTTATTCGTTTTAACGTTTACAACAAATTAGCAATGAATCTGCTCTGAAATCCATTAAAAAATCCATCTATTGCTATGGGGTGGGGGTGCCTGGTCTGGTCCAGGTTGGTGGTACATGTCTAAGTAACATCCATATGAATGCCAGGTCCAAAACATTGCATTGTGGCTGATCAGTGTATATTCATCCCTCTTGTATCAGGATACTTCGGAAAACTTCGGAGACATCAGGCTCCAAATAATTCAAATAAGTTTCCCAAACTTTATCAAATGAATCTGATTTTGAGTGTAGTATGGGCGTAAGATGTTTAAGTTGCACTAAATCAAACAACACACTATGCCGGCCTTTCACTCTTGGTTATTGGAAGAGAAGTCCAAAACAAGAGACACTGGGTCCATTTCCAGTTTCTGACCCAGTATATTTTCTATTTCTGATTGTACATTAGACCAGTACCTTTGCAGCTTATGACATGACCAAAACCAAGTTGGAGTACCAATTACTGCCTTGCATTTAAGAAAATCTTATTTTATATTTCAAATCAAGACTGTGTTGTAATCAGTAGAAGATGGATATAGGTGTTTCATTTTTTTCTATTTTCAGCCCAAGCCTTAACCTCACTCTAGAGTACAATCACGTTTGCACTGTTTTGAAGTTTCACCAACTTGCGACTGACCACCACCTCCAGGATTGCTCTGCCTTTTTAAAATCAAGCAGCACACTTGAGAAGCAATGAGACCTTCATTCCAAGCACCGTGTTGCTCAGAATCAACACGAAAAGGTGGCTCAACAGTATTTCTCTGTCAGCTAAAGAGCAGTTCAGTAACACTGTGTGCTGTAATCCAAGCGTATTACAGGCTTTGCTGTTAACGGTGTATAAAACAGCAAAGAGAAGCATCTCCCAACCTGATTCGACTCTGTCCTGGCAATCATAAGAAAACCTAAATAAGTTATGATGAGCTCATGCTGCTGGATGTAGTCAAGGGTTAGCGTTTAAAGTCATTTCCCAGTGGGCTTTGCAGAGCGCAGATAACAGCAATCTTTATGTGAGCGTCGTTCCCTCCAACATGATTCTCCCCTCAGCCTTTTCGTAGCGCAGCGAGTTCTAAACACAAGACCTGGAAACGTATGTGTAATTTCATCATTTATGCCGGTGCTCCACTACAAATGTTTACAGTATTGTCCCTCCGCTTTCAGCAACTCAGTAAACAAAACCTTTTTCTTCCCACTTGTTTCTTTGCCTCTATCTCATTCTCACATCTCCACAATGAAGCAGATAGAAAAATGTATTATGGAGCTCTCTCATCTTTCTCATCACACAGTCTCCCACAGCAACTCCAATTTTTTGCTTCTTTCTCAATCTCCAATCACTTTATCTTTACTCCTCTGGCTCACTGCTGTATGTTATTATCTCACCATCTCCTCTTTTGTCTCCTCTCTTTCCTCTCGCCTCCCCTCAGGTTCGCCTCAAGCCAGCGGGACAGGAACCCTCCAGATCTACCTGATTGACGTGAACGACAACCCACCAGTGCTGATACCCCGGGAGGCCCAAGTGTGCGAGCGCGCACGCCCCAACTCTAGGATCAACATCACAGCTTCAGACGCTGACGCCGACCCCAACGTCGGGCCGTTTGTCTTCGAGCTGCCTTCTTTTCCTGCCAGCGTCCGACGCAACTGGACCATTTCCAGACTGAGCGGTGATTAAATGCTGTAGATTGTGTTTAAAATTGAGCCTTTTGATGAAATGTAGGAGAAATGAAAGATGACCATTCTGCATCCCCAACTGAATGAAACCATAAACTTAATGAGGGGAGACACCCCTCTGCAGTGTCGCTTAATCGGGGGACCAGTGATTCCTGTAAGCTCTGAGAGAAGTCCAAGTTTAACAAAATGTGTCACAAAGCTCCCGGTGAGAGACGCGGATGCCATCCAGTGTTGACGTACGAGCTATCGTTTGTGACAAATGAGACCCATTCATCTCTCTGTCCCCCAAGCAGCCGATCTGTCACCCAATCCTCTCAGATGGATGTATCACAGCAGTTGTCTCGAGGACAAATCTGATCACATACCTGGATTCTTCTCCCACCAAGGCTCTTGTCTTAGCTTGAAAGAGTGATAGATGCTGAAGGTTGCACATTGTGTTTTTTTATAAATATATCTTTAATGCCTCCTCGCATACATACATGTCAGAATGATTGCTGTGCAGTTTGTTTAGGTGTAGCTTTGATTGGGTATGTCATTCAGTCATACCTACGCACATAACAACACGATATCCCGCAGTAAACAAAATGTAATTTCTCTGCAGTGCACTGTCTAATCTCATTTTCCCCTTCTTCTTCTTCTCCTCCTCCTCCTCCTTTATGTCTTTTCACCTCCTACTCACTCCCCTCCAACTTGTAATGTTTCCCCACTTTGTGCTGTTTTCCCTCCATCCTTGACACTGTTTAACACCCATTTATGAGCATAGGTGACTATGCTCAGCTGAGGCTAAGGATTCCATACCTGGAAGCAGGCGTGTACGAGATCCCCGTCACTGTGTCCGACTCAGGGAACCCTCCTCTCTCCAACCGCTCTCTAATCAGGGTCAAAGTGTGTCCCTGTGACGACAACGGGGACTGCAGCGCCACAGGGGCCGTAGCAGCAGCTGGCCTCGGCACCGGAGCAATCATCGCTATACTCATCTGCATCATAATACTCCTCAGTGAGTACAACGATGTGGAAGCCAAACGCCTAAGCTCTGTCAGATCCTTGCATCAGTGTAACAAAACAGTTGCATGACAATGTCTTGGGGAATGACAACAACTGCTGATTTAAAAAAAAAAAAATAATGAAATCAATGTTGCCTTTTTGTTTTTGGCAGGCATGGTATTGCTGTTTGTGGTGTGGATGAAGCGCAGAGAGAAGGAGCGGCAGGCGAAGCCGCTGCTCATCGACCCCGAGGACGACGTCAGAGACAACATCCTCAAGTATGATGAGGAAGGAGGAGGAGAGGAGGACCAGGTATTGTATCAACCTAATTCATAAAATGCATCTTGGAGAAATGAAACACTAATGTTCATCTTTTAGTTTAAAGGTGGTATTTAGTGTCTCTTACAATAGGTCAGGACTCAGGAGTATATTAAATTTAATTAGAGGACATTATTACTTCCTAAGGGACACTAAGGAGATACAAGAAAAACATAATTAAACTGATAATTTAATTATGCCACTACGCAATTCATTGAAGAAACTGATTAGGTTCTTGAGGAACTGATTTATATCATATACTTATAAGTACAGCTGGGACCAGCCCCCCCCCCCCCCCCCCCACGCAACCCTTCACAGGACAAGCGGTTACAGAAGATGAATGAATAAATGAATGAATACTTAAGAGTATTATATTACTTATATATATATATATATGAAAAGACCGTCGCAATACATATTTCAACAGATCTCTTGTTTTCTTTGACCATGAATCCAAACATCAACATATTATTTCATGATAAGAAAGAAAATTTTCGCAAATCATTGCATTTGAGAGGCTAGAACCATCAAATGTTCAGCATTTTTTTTTTACATAAAAACAAGTGAGTTATTCAGCAGGATGATTGTTGATTATCTCTTTGCCAGTTTGACAGAAAAGATGAACCAAAGCATACTTACGTGATGAATATAGGCTTAAACTCTCAGGTTTGTCCCTGCTGTGTCTCTGATGGATAGTTTTAAGGAAACGAAACAAGTTCATCACATTTACGATTTCACAGTAACCTTTTCCGAACGGAAATGTCACACTTAGAATCGACTCCAGACTTTCCACCTGTTTAATTGATGAAGAAATTAAAAAGAAATCCCTCATTTATCCATTAAACAACTTTTGAGTGAATTATCCGATCACTTCTGGGCCCCTTAAACTAGAGAGCTGTATAAAATGACTGTAATTCCTACACCTTTCTTCCAGTTTGGATGTGAATACCCTCAAAATAAAGCTGAAACCCTGCACATTAAGACCACATTCATTATATAACTATAATTTAAACATGGTTTGTTAAACAGCTGAAATGTGTCAGGATCCAAACATATAAAACTAACTGTAAATTGGTTTGTGGAGCATCTTTGCATCCATCACTCAAAACACTGGTAAAAAATTTTAACTTGAAGTACAGTTTAAAGACTCCTTCTGGTTCTTACCTCAAAAATATCCTCTAAGGGGTCAGGAGTCAAGCTAATTATAAACCAGCCTTTCGATAAACATCTTAATCATGTTCTTCAGAGGCAGTAATGCCACTATGGAACAGGAACAGTGTAGAAGAGCATACAGTAGTTCTGACATACAACAAGGACTGACATACCGATGCTTCCTGTGTGCTTGTGCCTTTTCTGAACACAACATTAATATTCTCTTACAAGTTCAGTTGTCACATCATTATGCTTCTTACTTTTTTCAAAGGTCAACAAATGGGTTGTTCATCTAGGTAAGAGAAAAATCAATGAAAGTGAGAGAACACAGGAGATTAGTCCGTCTACCTCAGTCGTAAAATTAATTGTGGACAGGATAAGGGCTGCAGATAAACTCTGTGGAGAACAAAATGCACTCTACCAAATGCCAGTGAGGCTTTTTATGGTGACGCTGTTAAAAATACTGCTTGGTTTGGGTTCCACAGTCGACCGCGCACCGCTCTTCCACATGATGACTCTATTTCTTGCAGTTTGACATGTGCTGCACGTCCTCTTTTTATCCAGTTTTCTTTTTCTAAATAAGTGTAAACTTTCGACACTGCCAATCTCCAGCATCTTTAGTTTGATTGAGGAAATATATAATTATATCTTTTTCATACTTGCTGTTTTCCGACACCCAGGTTCACTACACAACAAGGATTTCAGCTAGCATCGCATGGCTGCAGTTAGTAGAAGCCTGTTTTCACTCTAAAGCAACTATATGAGGATTTAAAATGCACATTTATTTATCATCTACAGGAGAGCAGCAAATAGAGCTCAACTGCCTGCTCCATTTCCATTTATAGCTCAGCGTTCATTTTTATACTTCACTTTTAAAAGAGCAACCAAGCGCCATAAACTGATTTGAATCGCAGACCTTTGATCTGTTATCTACCATTTAGTATATTATGAATTTAAATACAACATATAGTGTACAGTGCACATGTTCTGGGTTACCAGGATCTATTTCAGTGCTATGACTTACGACAATGGAATAGTGACATAGAAGTGAAAAATAATCATTTCAAGGCATACTCAAAGCAGCACTAGGTGCGGTTTGAGTCTGTTGTTGAGAATGAACCCTATTCTCCCACGATGCACTACACAAAGAGAAAGATAAGCCAGCCACAGTAAACACATTGACACACAAAGTCACACTTTGATGAGCATCTGATGGCTTTTCTCCTGTTACTATAAGAAGTCTCTTTTGTATTGTAACCACTAAAGCAGCCTGTTATGACCCATAGCAGTGCATTAGACCCAGAAAGCTGCTGTGGTTTAATCAAACATTGCTGCTACTATACTGTATGCTGTGTGTCATTCATTCATTCGTCTTCTGTAACCCTGTGAAGGGTTGTGGTGTGCGCTGTACGTTGGAATTAGATTATAAACTCTCAAGGCTTAAGCTTTACTGTCAGATTGCTCTGGAGTTCTTGCAGTCCCATGCATCTTCTGCACCCTCACCATGCAGGTCAAATCTATGGCAACTCAATGTGTTCGCTCTGGTTTTCTCAGAAACATGTAATGTTAGTTGCCTGATCTTTTTGTGCTAAATATTCCACACACATTCTGTGCTAGTTTATAATTACTGCAGAACTTTCTCATTGTAAACTAAATGGTAGATAACAGATGGAAGTGGCTAATACAAATCAGTTCATAAGGAAAGTATAAAGTATAAACATAAATACTGAGCTACAAAGTCAATATGTGGTACATGCTGCAAAGAATTACTATGTAGCCTGGATTTGTAACATAGCTCAGTCCACAGAAGTGCAGATTACCAAAGATCTGAAACAAACATTAGAAAAAACAATAGCAGAGCTTCACAGCGGATCAGTCATGAGTCCTCGTAGACTTAACTGGAACACACATCCAAGTCTGTCAGTTCCTCGTGGCAAACAATGGCCAAAGAATAAATTACAAGTTCTGCAAATAACTCTTCTGCAGTTAGAGAAACAAGTTGGAAACAGTTAGAAAAAGATAACGATGCTAATCCTCTGACTTATCCAGGACTACGACTTGAGCCAGTTGCAGCAGCCGGAGTCTCTGGACCACATCATCAATAAGCCGTCAGGAGTGCGCAGGGTGGATGAGAGGCCTGTGATTGCTGAGTCGCAGTATCCAGTCAGACCCAGTCTGCCCCACCCTGGAGACATAGGAGACTTCATAAATGATGTAAGTTCAAGACTGAAACCTTTCTCAAATTCTTTCTACCATACGGTTCATTTTCTGGTGTTTTGCTGCTTCTGTATTGCTTCCTATTTATGAGCTAGACATTCAAGCATGTACACATGTCAGACATCAATGATGTGAGTCATATATTTACGCAGCACGACAGATTATCTTTTCAATGATAAAATAATATTAGTTGTTAAATATTTGAAGGAACTCTTGGATTCACTTTATTTTTTTTTACATTAAAACCCAGTTCTAACATTTCTACAAATATTTATTTTGCCTAAATCCATTTTTTATGTGTCTGTCTATACTGTATATATTTAACCACACAGGAGAGGAATTACTGTCCCTCAGAGCGTGTTTTGAAGGTCTTTGATCCTCTGTCTTTCTCGTCTTCCAGGGTCTGAGGGCAGCAGACAACGACCCCACTGCTCCGCCCTACGACTCCCTGCTGGTGTTCGACTATGAGGGCAGTGGTTCAACCGCCGGCTCAGTCAGCTCGCTCAACTCCACCAGCTCAGGGGACCAGGACTATGACTACCTCAACGACTGGGGCCCTCGCTTCAAGAAGCTGGCTGACCTCTACGGAGGAGGGGACGATGACTGAGAGCGGAGCAGTGGGGGGGGTGGAGCGGGACGTGGCTGCGGTTTGGTTTGCGGGTCAGGAGAGGCAGGACGGGTTGGATAGACGTTCCTATAAACCACAGGCAGGGGCCAACAACATGATGCAGGCTCCAAGATTGAGACGTGAGGACCATACCCTTACATGGGCTGCGTCACTTTGCGCAGAGCGATCGAGCCCGCAAACATGAATTCCGCTGCAACGCAACTGTATTCTGGCTTTATATTTTTTAGTGGCAAGTTTGTAGTGTGATGTCTTGTTTTTTTTCTATTCTTTTTTTTTCTTTTCTTTTTTTTTTGTCGTTCTCTCACCGTGCTGGACCCGGATGTCTCCGGGGACAAATCAAGGCGGTCGTGAGAGACGCGAGTAGTGAATTTGTGCTTTGATTGATTGTTAAAATGACACCATCTCTTGCTTTAGTCTCACACTGAAGAGAATGTTTTTGGGAAGATGCTCTCTGACTCTCTCTCTTTAACTCTGTCAACTTGAATTTCCTTAGAACAGAAGCACTGTCATTTTATAAAGTGCCTTTTGTGGTGTGTTTTTGTATCAGACTCCTGCTATCTCAGGATCGGTTGCCATTCGTGCAGTACAGTGGAGGTGCGTACTCTCATCCCACCCCCCCTGCGCTCCTCAAACCAGCCCTGCCTGTCACTCTCCTCTCCCTTTCACAGTGGTGCACATGAACAACCCCAGCAGCCAGTCCCAGGAGGGAAAGACACAACCAGGGCAGACTATCGGATATAATAACCCAACGAATTACGGCCTGACAGAAGCCAATAAGAGCTGTTGTGGGGAAGACAACGCTCCTCTCCAAGGACCTGCTCAGTTTGACTTTCACAAGAATCACCTGTCAACACGACTACAGCACCATGCTGATATTGTGTGACACCGTTTTTTATACATGTGGGGGTTTTATAATTTAATGGAGAATGCCTGCCTTTCCTCTGTGGACTCATGACTTTAGGAGCCTTTATGTTGAGACGCTTGCCTGCCCTGTATGGTTTTGTGTTGCTTTCTCCACAGTGTAAAGCTTACGTAGGCATGATCTGATTAGTCAGACAGTGTAAGAGGATGGAACTTGAAATGAGTTGGAACAAAGATACCTGAGAAGGATGTTTTTTTTGTTTTGTTTTTTTTGTCGCCTTGAACATTCCCGTTTTTTATAGGCCAACAAAACTATTAAAAGGTGCATGATTTTTTTTTTTTTTCAAATGTTTTACTCAAAGCACTTGTTACTATGTGGTGAGAATGTGAAAATAGTCAGCAGAAACTATATGAATATACTCTGTATAAAGACACTGAGAAAATAAAAAACTGTAAGATACATATTTTTGAATTATTGATGACATAAAAGTTGCTGCTCTTTCTCTTTAGCTCTGCATTGGGCTTTAGGGGATTTTTGGCCCATTCATTTTTAACATGTGGATATTTATGTTTGTCTTCTGTTGAAGCCTATTATTCCATTTTAAAGATGCCTGCTTATACATTTTTAGTTTAAGTTTTGCTCTTTTTTATTTGAAAAAAGCTTTGTTATACTCCTTTTATATATGGAAAACACCTTCTCCTTTGAGTCTGTATTGTCTCTGACAGACGTGTTCCTCCTGTTGGCCTCTGGCCTTGGGACAGTGGAAGGTTCATTAGCCATGCCTGCTGATAGTTGTTCTATTATTCAGTGTACTAGAATTCTTTTATTCATTCATCTAGATACTGGATGTGTGCTTTACAAAATAAACAACACAATGTTTTGAAAATGTGCTATCTTTTCTAACATTCCCTGCACGTATTATCTTCAGGCATACTAAATTATGTGACATTGCGTGATTTGTTCCACATGACAAATATACTAACTATACATTAGCCTAGACTAACACTGGTGTGTGTTGAATTAGAACATTTCTGACATTGGTGCCCTAAACGGTAGTAATAAAAAACAATACTGTGGCAGACAGCAATGCATGCCTCTAACCTACCAGCCCAGTGTTGTAGGAGTTGCAAAATGGTAATGAAATGTAATGAAAGTGGTTTGTTTCCTTAGGTACATTCTTTTTAAAAAAAAAAAAGACAACCTTGAAAATAATGTATTTCAATATTTGAAAAGGTATATTTTAACCCAGACATTAACTTCTTAAACTAATCATGCATTTTTGTTGCCTAAACCTAACCTGATATTTTCTCAACCAAAACTTACCCAGTGTTTATTTGCCTGAAACTGACCAGAAATTTTTTGTTACCAAAACATTTTTTGTCTAACCTTAACTGGTTTTCTTGCCTAAACTATAATGTTTGCTTTTGTTGCTTAAACCTAACCGATTGTTTTTGTTGCCTCAACCTACATGAAATCAAGCAGTGACTTAAAGCAAGAGAAAAGAGCAACACAAAAGAAAATATATATATATATAAAAAAATATATATATATATTTTATTATATTTTTGAAGTTAATTCAGATAATATTTCTGATGATAATTCTCCAATTATCTGAAATCATTGGTTTATATTTGCACTCTGAATGGTTCTACCTTCTTTATTTTTTGTAGAATAATGTATTTTTAAGCGTAAGAAAGACGCATTAAGCGGAACAAACTCCATGGAGAATTATGCAGTTAATCTTTGACCCTATTGTTTGGATGTAGCTTAATCAGAAAAAACAAACAAACAAAAAAAAAACACCCACTACTGGTCCTTTTATTGCATCAAAGACGAAGGATTGTGAGAGCAGTGTGTGGGGTCAGGAAGTATATGTGTCCATTCCTGTGATTTCAATTAGTCAGCTGAAGCGCCAAAAAAACCCACTGGGGACTTAAAGGGATTTAATCCCCTCCGGCTGTGTGTCTATCAATTAGCCACACCATTAATCCCCACGGCGTAATCTCATTAGATAGAGCGCCTTTAATGAGACACCCAGAGAGGAAGCAGAGAGGCAAGGAGAAAGAGAGAGGGAGAAAAATGAGGCTGAGGCAAGATGCAGGTAAGCCATGTGGAGAGGTGATTAGTAGAATGAAGGAGGGGGTCAGCAGTGGAAAGGTTTGAAAGGAAGTGAGGTTCAAGCACAGCAGGAACAATGCATAACGTTTAGGGAGAAAGTGGTGTGGGGAAAAAAAAGATTAAGCATGAGGAAGTGCTGCTGTGTTGTCCACTGTGGCCAGAAATTTGAGGACTGGGTGATGAAGAGGGAAAAAAGACCAGTAGAGGAGAGCAGAACTGAGGAAACACACTGGAGTGGTTAATGAGAGGTGCTTTGATTTCCTGAGTATTCTAGCAATGAGGAAGTTCAGTAATAAATGTAAGTTAACCTTTACTGTAGAACAATAATGAATTCTCCTATGGAGCCAGCCAAAATGTGGACCTGTGTTAAAAGGAGAGCCATCAGCGGTGGGTTCCTCTGCTCTGAAATAATAATGAAACTGGTAAAAAGTCGTCTTGGTCGTAGCCAGTCGGCAGATAAAGAGATTAACTTGAGGGAAGGACTCTTTGATGGGCTTAGCTGAAGTTCACTTGGGTTCCCTGTGGCAGATAGCAAAGTGAAAGAAGAAAGCAAGCTCCACTTGCCCCCTTGATAAATGGCATAAATAGACCGAGAGCTCCGCTGCTGGCTTGCAACCAGTGTCTTGTGTGTTGTAAATAAAGTTCTCTTCTTCAAACATGTCCAAGCCTGACTCTTTTCATTTCCTCTCCATATAGCTAGTGAGTCTCCTGGGCTGACGCTGGGAATAGTCCAATCAGAAAAACACCGCCGGATGTTGGTTCTGATGCCGGTTGTACGATCAACCGTTCACACTTTAGAGTGGATGTTGTTATTCAGCAGAAGTACCGCCCAGGATGTTCAGGCTCTGCTGGCTGTTTTTCTGCTGACACCACTGTGAGCCTCCTGCTATTTCAGGACTCCGTCTAAAACGAGATCAAAGCAGCAGAATAAATTTGATGTTCCTGCTCTAAGTGGGGTGAGAGAATATCTACTGTTTAACAGCCAGCCATTTATGATATGGATGACTGATCCAGTGGAGACGCCCTGGTATTACTGAGACGGGGTTCACTTATCAGACAGGGCTCGAACTCTGTCTGTGCACCATCAAACGGAATTTGAAAAGAGCATCTCGAATAAATCATGATTGCCTTTTTTTGTGCCGCTGTGAAGGAACTTTTGTATCATGGCTAAAGTACTGTTGATGGTGGTAGAAAGTAACCACTCCTTACCCTACAATTCAGAGTGACACATTTCACTTTCACTATCTTTTCTGGTAACTTACAGGTCATCTCACTAATTACATTTGTACATGTTACACAAACATGACAACACTGAAAACTGAGCAATATAGTGTAATAATAATAATAATAATACATTTTATTTGTGGGTGCCTTTTAAAGCACCAAGGTCACCTTACAAAAACAGCAATGCATAAAACATCACAGGAATAAAACACACAATGCAATAAAAAAATAAAAGCACATTTAAAAAGTATATAGAAATTAGATAAAAGGGAAAACGGCTTCAATGGAAGTAAGCTTTTTTAAAAAAAGATGTGCTTTGAGTCTGGATGTGAAGGTTCTCCAAGAGTCTTTGTTTGCAGGTGTCAGGTGGGAGATTGTTCCTAAGACATATGGCTGAGCGACTAAATGCTCCATGATGGACAGTTGGGCAGGTGGTGCAATAAGTATTAGCCCTGCCAACCACAGAAAAAGACCCAGGTTCATGTCTGTGAAGGTTCTCAGTCATCCAGGTTGTTGTATTTTCAAAAACACTGATGAAAGGCAACTGGACCAGCAGAGATTCTTGAAGACGTTTTGCCACTCATTTAAGTAGCATGTCTTTTAAAGGTTAAAGCTCAAAGAGATTTTTATTGTCATTTCAACCATATATAGCAGGTGCAGTACATAGTGAGATGAGAGGACGTTCCTCCAGGACCATGGAGCTACACGAAGACTTAGGACTAAGTACAATGCAAAGGCTTGTGCATAAAGTGCGTGTGTGCAAAGTTTTTCTTCAGTTCTAAAATGCTGGTGTGGAGTTGGAGTTTAAACTGGCACATTCATGGGTGTTATAACAACTACTTACCTGTCATTGAAGGGGGTTCTTTGACCCTGTCCAAGTGTCGATGTGAGCAGCTAAGAAAAATACCTGGACCCTACATATGTATTCATGGTCACCAGGAAATGAATACTGATATTGTAATGTTATTACTTTAGGCTGTAATTCTCTCTCTCTCTGTGTGTCTCTACCCGACAGGCCTCAAGCTGATTAGTCCACCTAAAAGGGAGTTTTTCTTACCCCCACCACCTTAGTGATTGCCCTTGGGGGATCTCAGGCTCAGGGTTCTGGAAAGTGTCTTGAGACAGTTTGTATTGTTATATATAAATTAAATTAAATGGAATTTAATTGATTTTAATGTGACTTCACCTGATTTTGAATAGCTCCACCATGAGGTTGACGACCATAGACATAAACATGAGGTCTGTACCATAGGCCGTATAAATATGGACAACGTCTCCCGACTTCCTTGCATTGGCCAAACTGACGCAATTTTCCCAGGGATACAGGCAGCGCCATCTTGCAACTTTGGAGCCAGAATCTGATCAGTATGGTCTGAGAGCGGAGCCATGCAGAGTTGTGTTATCGATGACCCAACCACACTTCCGCCAGACTCACTCGCATTTTAGTTTAATTAATACTATACTCTCCACCAGTTATAAAGAAATGTTGGATTATACACTGTACTCATTTTAAAAAAATTTTTTTACATGTATTTTAGTGTTTTAGTTTGGCCCTTGTCCCATCCACTAACATGGAGGGGGTGGAGCTTATGACCTATACTGCAGCCAGCCACCAGGGGGCGCTCTAGTTGCTTTGGCTTCACTTGTGAGGAGCTGCTCTGCTGTCTATCTTACACTGTCTATGGTCCCACAGTTGTTGAATGGACTGCCATTTATTTGGGGGGAAATCCATGTACCACTCAGTATGTGCTGTGATTATATCACTAAACACTAACGCTTTAGCACGTCATGGTGAGCATTTAGCACTACTGTGCCTAAGTCAGCTTTGTGTCATGAGGTCAGGTACCGTTATTCCAGCACAATGGAACTGTTTTATTTTCTGGCTCTTTGAGAAATCAACTGAGTTTCTTACCAGTAAATGTACCACTGATTCTCAACATTTGAAAGGTTGGGTGAAGGCTTTCAGCCTATTTGGGATACTTGAGTGCTTTTTTCAACATCACTGGATAAAAGGATGTGCTCCTCAATTTACGAATTAAGTTCAGATCACATCAATAACAAGCCCGCTAAACCCATTAAAAACAAACTCCTGAACTATTTCTCTGGCTCCGAGGTCAATCTGGGTTGAGGCTTAAAAACTTGAATTTGACAATGTTTTTATATAGAGTATGTGCCAACTTTTTTGTAGGTGTAATACTAAAACATTGCAGTAATCCTTAAATGGAGGGTTTCAAAACAGAACATGATATTATAAATAAACTAAATACTCCTGAACTGTCCAATTAGCAACTTTGTCATCATCACTGGGAATGTTCTAACAACTGCCCAAACATACTTATCTTATTCAGCAACACCTGGAATATGATCACCATGAATGATGCATCAAGGGACCTCCTTTGTGTTATTTGCTGGCATCATGCTGCTGATGCTGAGCAGCTCTGTAGAGACCAACTTCTCGGTGTGATTACATGCTAGAGTGCGGTGGGAAATCTGAGCTGCATCCTCAAGCAGAGCAGCTGTTCTAATCAACAGGATGTAATTCTTCACCTCAGCCACAGGTTAAGTGCCTTCCCCGGGACACTGGCTGCATCTCTAAATGGCAGGAGATGATTCCTTTGCAAGTCGGTCTCCTGTGTCCTTCAGGGTACAATCAAGCTTCCATTCCCATCTGTCCCTCCATTTCCCACTGTCAGCATCACTCGAGGAAGACCAGAGCTTACCATGAATAATGGATGTATAGTACCATCATTAGTGTAAATAAATAATTGATCACCACATGTGTGTAACAGAATTAGTCTTGTAAATGCAATCATGATATCTGAGCACCACAACAGAAGCAATGCCAATCTATCTGGCTACGTGTACAATGAGTAATCTGATTCTGAGTTCTTATACATGTGTGATTTATGTATGCCTGGTGATCCTTAATTAAACAGAGAAAAGTTTTCATTTAAAATTCAGTTGGGTCTTCCTGGATCTTAACAAGGGTTTGAAGATGAGGTGAATGTTTTGGCCAAAAAAAAATATCTCAGGGACATCTACGTATTTGCAAAATGTGGTCATCTCCCACCATGCCAGTATTAGTCCCTTAAACTGAGTTGTGTTTACCATGTTTACCAGAAAAGTCCAAATGATATGATACAAGGTTGTGTACACAACTTCCCATATCAAAACCACAAATGTTTTCTCAGAAATTGTCAAAAATGGCGGAGAGTTTTCCTCACAATTTCATAACATGTCTGATAATCACAGTGGAATCAGTTAGCCTTGGTAGCTTCTTCAACAGTTGCGTAGCTGTGTTCTCGTGACTTATAGCTCATGTTACCTCTTGAAATCCAAGCAGTTTGTAGACAAGGCTTCCAATGCCGTAACCACAATCTCAGAGTTCCGTTTGAAGGCAGCATTTGAAATATGAATGTTTTATTATTAATTCATCTTGAACGGCTTGTCATTAGGTTTGGAACAGATGTAAATGGATAATTCTACAGACCATTGTGACCATCTTTACTTTTGTTCGTTCCCAGCTGTGCCAACTTTCTGTTTAGAGCTAAGAGAGCTTTTTCACGCCAGACATTATGGCTCGTCATAGGTGCATTAATGATGGATGCATTTCATTCAGGGGAGGTCATGCTATTGTGCTGGTCGTGGCTTCCTTAGACCCTTAATGGAACTGAGCCTTCATCAATACACTGATGATTACTATGCCGTAATTTAGCTTGAGGTCCTGCAGTGTCCAAGCACATGGTGACAATGCAACCAGTGTTACTGTAGTCACTTAGTTTATGCTTCCTGATATTTATCTTCCAAAATGTACTTCCAGCCCACCACTATCTCCTGACAAAACGCTGACAGTGAACATTTACATTTAAAATAAAGTCATTTGTGAAATAGCCTGAAATAGAATCACAATAAGATCTCGATACAATAAAGCAGATAAGAAATCTTTTACGTAGTAAAAGTATGTGTATGACTGCGTTCAAATGTACATCCCTCATTTGTCGTATCAGCCACATATATGTACACCCAACATTTTGGTGTTTGCCCCACTTCACATAGGAGATGATGACTTTGTAAGTAGAGATGCTCTCCTCCTGTGGGCTGACACTGCCTGCTGCTTGGCCTGATTCAGCTCCATTAAAGAGGCCAACAGGCTATTAACCCCTGCGTCAATACCTCACAGGTTCAGCCACGCTTACAAACCCATTTCAGCAGCGGTCATAAACACCGGCCTTATTATAGTATCTACAGGCCAAAGCAGACTGCCCCAGACGACCCCATAACAAAAGAGTCCTAAAGTCAGCATTAACCTGCTTGGGACAAGGGCACAGGAAATGGTGTCGAGAGGAAGCGAAAACTCATGAACTGTTGCTGCATGTTATGTTCCAGGTTTTGACTCCTTAGGCGATGCTGAAAATCCCTCTCTTTCATTTAAGAATAAAAGTGGTGTAGACTACTGAATCCATGGATCTTAAGGGATGATAAAGTGCAGTGACCGAATCACACTGTGCCACATCAGTTCATCTAATTCACATTCTCATGTCCCTCCTTGGAGAGCGGTTCATTCATAAGCTCAAACCTTAATCAACATTATATAAGGAGGCATTGAAAAGGATCAAATTGATTAACTGACTTTTACAACTGCATTTGTCTCACAGCATGAATACAGTGAGACTACCAATGGAATTTTAAATTCATTGGGTGGCAAAGTAATATAAATGTTAGGAATGTCTGGGCCCTTTTAATGCACCTATAGAGGTCTTACCTTAATAACACATTTCATAACCTTCCAATTCATGTTAGTAACAGTGACTGGAGGCACGTTCATCAGCCTCTAACCATCATTAAAACTGAGCCCCTCTATGAGCGTAAACAGGCAAAGATATTTTAGACTAGAGACTTATCATGAAAGTGCAAGAGTAACACCCTGCTGAGAAGAACTATCAGATCAGTCAAATCCCATCACAGAATCTGACAAAAGCACCCATAGCTAAGTATAGATGAACAGTTACACACATAGTCCTGAGCCTGCCTGCACGCACACACACTCACAACTCAGTTTAAACTTCTTTTCTAATTTCAGGCCGGGGTGAAAGCAGAAATGACAACACCGAATGTAAGAAATTAATAACAGCCTCCTTTAATAAATGTCACGGAAGGAACCAGTGATGTCACTTCTCTCCTCTTCCCTCTGGCAGGATCACGGTGTTTACCCAACACCCTCAGGTGCAGTGACTGAGACGTCGCTAGGCAACCGCACCATCCGTGTTGTTGCTCTGCCTCTGGCACTCAAGTGGGAGCTTATGTGGACTTAACTCTGAAAGAGCAGCAGTGTTGAGGAGTGGAATGGGGATTACCAGGAAAAATATTGGATTGGGCTGAGGCACAAGGGGCGAGGCCTCACCTGAATCACCGAGACGCCATGAGAGACAGTCAGGCCATGCTGGTTCTGTACTCATGACTAAAAGCCTGTTTTTTGTCTAGTGTCTTGCAGCAGCACAATACTTTTATATTAGTAAGGATACAGAGTGCTTTTTTTGCCATGTGCCATCTACAATGGGAGTCCCTGAAAGGCCAACCTAATAGTCTGTCTTGTGGGTGTTGATCAGAAGAAATCGTGAACATATGAACGTTAAAGTCGACTAAATATAACCAGGACATTAAGCATAATGAAGAAAATGTAGTTTTAATCCATGTCAGATACATCAGAATCTTACATTAAGGTAAAAATGAGATATTGCCACCTAGTGGCTCCCAGATGCACTTTCATTTTAAGAAATGAAATGTTGGCTCATCGGCACTGATGGCTCCAAATATTATTGTTCCCCTTTGGTTGGCTCGGATTCAAAAGCTGCTCCTAATCATTGTAACATGAGGCTACCGTCCAGTGGCAGAATGGCCTAATCATTTCCAGACCTTGGTTTATGGTGAATGTTAGCAGCTGATGTGGCAGCTGTTGCCAGTACGCTGTGTGTGGGCTGATAATGGAGAGGACTCGACAAGACAGACCAACAAAGGAGCAGACAGACTGGTAGCAGAATGTGTGTGTATGTGCATTTGGGTTAAGAGTTGAGTGCTGTGCTCAATAGCTGCCTGCACAGACCCAGGGGACCCACGCTGTGTATTACATGTGGCTTTACAGATGCTAGAGGATTAAATAGAATTATCTGTGAACAGGTAGAGTAAGAAGGAATTAAAGGCATTCAGCTCATTCACGTGCAAAGCCTCACTCAGAATCCCCTGTGCCAAATGCAGCTCACGGCCAGATGTTCAAATAATGCAATGCTGCCCCCTAGTGAAATACAGCTGAACACAAAGACGTTAATAAGCCACTGACGTCTTTAAACGTCACGCCAAACCAGTTACTGCAAAATCATTATTTATTCAAACTTTTCAATAGAGAAAATGTGATTTTCAATTCTATACAAAACCATGTGTAAAACTTTAGGTGTAACATTTACAAATATACAGGAAGAAACTTCAGTTTCTTATGTTATACTTACTAAAAACCTAAGGGTCTGTCCAGTAGCACACCAAAATGTAAGCAGGTACAGAAATGACTGGAGGACATTATCATTCACCACTACAAGAGTAAAAATGTGTGTTGGTGGGCAGCTACAAAAATAGAGTTTTAGGTAGATGTTTGGTATAGCAATGCAGGTTTAAAGGCTTAAATTTTAGAAATCAGTACATGTGAAACTAATTTTAAAGTTAAAGGGATAGTTCACCCTAGAATGATATTTCGCTCATTATCTACTCACCCTCATGTTGACTAAGGGCTGGAAGAAGTTTCAGAGTCCTCCGTCCCTTCTCTGAGTTACAGGGGGTCTTGGTGTAGCAGTGCATTTCAATGCAACGGTTGTAAAGGGACACCAGAGCTCTTCGTAAAAAAACACACACAAAAAAACATCCAAATACCTCCATGATGCTCGTATGTAATGTCCGTCTTGTGCTGAAGCCCCAAATTGCGTAATTGTCCCGAAAAAAATTAAATAAGTCCACATTCCAAGCATGTTTGTAGCATTAGCTCCGAGTGTTGTTGTCCCGGCTCTTCCGCTGCCAGCGCGCATGCGCAAGGTTCGCACTGAGACTCGCTTCCTTGTTTACCCCGGCGAAGGACTAGAAGCAGCCCGTAATAGCCTGCCTTGCACCGGGACAACACTTTTTCGTGCAATTTTAGCCATGGCTGAAGATTTTGATGTCGAGGACGAGCTGCATTTCTTTGCTGAGCCGTATTTGTACGAGCCAGAATGGACAGAGGAGGAACTCAGGCAACAGGACGAAGCTGCAGCTACGGCTGCTGCTGCGGCTGCCATGGCTGCCACAGGTGAACCAGACTCACAGACTCACAGACTCTTCAGCCATGGCTAAAATTGCACGAAAAAGTGTTGTCCCGGTGCAAGGCAGGCTATTACGGGCTGCTTCTAGTCCTTCGCCGGGGTAAACAAGGAAGCGAGTCTCAGTGCGAACCTTGCGCATGCGCGCTGGCAGCGGAAGAGCCGGGACAACAACACTCGGAGCTAATGCTACAAACATGCTTGGAATGTGGACTTATTTAATTTTTTTCGGGACAATTACGCAATTTGGGGCTTCAGCACAAGACGGACATTACATACGAGCATCATGGAGGTATTTGGATGTTTTTTTGTGTGTGTTTTTTTACGAAGAGCTCTGGTGTCCCTTTACAACCGTTGCATTGAAATGCACTGCTACACCAAGACCCCCTGTAACTCAGAGAAGGGACGGAGGACTCTGAAACTTCTTCCAGCCCTTAGTCAACATGAGGGTGAGTAGATAATGAGCGAAATATCATTCTAGGGTGAACTATCCCTTTAACATTTAAAGGATTAAAAAAAGAACATACTTGTCTTTTCGCTCTAAAATCTATAACTTAATTTCAAACATGTAGGTTTACGCTACATGAAACAACTAAGGTGTTGCATGAAATTAAATAAATAACTAAGTATTGAAGCTTCAATTTAGTAAATAAATATGGAGAATGAAAAATCAAGTAAAGTAATAGAGATGACAGATATTGAGTGAGTTACAGCAGGGTTAATTGCTTAGAGATGGTTGTATGGCTTATTCATAGTTAGGAAGGCAACTCAGTAGGTTACACAGTTTGGAGTCAACTAATTCAAACTAATTCTGCAGACTATAAGCAACAATAAAACAACTGTTTAACAAAATTAGTTGGTGTTCTTATAAGACACGCAGATTTCATTGCTTCGAAAGTCTAATGTGCACACAAATATTTAGAAAATAAACTGTACTATGTTACAGTGCATAATTGTACAATTTGCCATTTGTTCATAAAAAAAATCCTTCCTCACAAAACATGACCCACGTTTGCACCTTTTTGAAAAAGAAGTTAAACAGGTTAAATAAAGGGGTATTACGCAATGACTTCTCAAATTAGGCATTATTTGAGGAGGGAGGTAGAGAGGCTATCAAATATGGCTGCTATTTTATTACAGGTGTATTCAGTGAATCTGAAAAACCTGAAAATGGGCCAAGTCGCTGTTCTCCTCCTCTTTATTTATAAGAGTCTTTTATACTCTATGTCGTGGGAGTGTTCACACTTTTCTCCCCCTCCTCCTCCTCTCCTCTCTGACATCAAGCCTATTTGAGAAAGCCCTTGTAGAGGAAATGAGAGTGACTGGTAGATCTCTCATTCTCCAAACAGAAGAGCAGGTCCCTGAGATTGACACGTGTGATGCGCTGCCGTGTGGGTCTGGAGCCTGAAGATCCAGGCCCTCCAGACAGAGAGGGCCCTGTTCCTGATCCCTGCAAGATGAGAGAGAAACGTGAGAAGGAGAACTAAAGGGTGCTGAGTGCGTGTGTGTGACATGTATCATTTGTGGAGGGAACTGTCTGATGAGTAAATCATTTGGAGTTCACAACCAATCAGAGCATTTTGTTGTAAACAAATCCAGCTCCACATGCATCACTGCATTTAACCTGCCTTAGAGATTTGATTGGCCCGGTGTATAATAAGTTCCCTAACGAGTGAGTCAAGACCAACTTTCTGCCTCAAGAAATGCATGAGCCCAGTCTGGCTTCCAGGCTTCCACATATTTTTGATGCTTTCACAATTAAATTAACTTGTGCACATTCAGAACATACCTGTTTGCATTGGGTGTTTTCCCATGTAGCTTTCTAGAGAACTGCTCATCCAAACAGAAACTGTGCACCCTTGGGATCTGAGCAACACACCTGGCATAGATGCCTCCACAAGAAAATAATAAACCATAGCCTCACTTGAATGCAATCCCCACATCTATAGTAACTACTTCAAATGAAATTAAGGAGGTGGCTGGCTGGAGCACAGTTTTGCACTTAGGGGCTTCACTTCAACCTTCCCTGGACCAAAGCAGTGATAAAATAATACTAGTTCACATCAACCAGAAATAAGGCTGCATATAGTTTGAGATTAGAATGTTCTCCAGTCATTCAAAGCGGCTGAACACAACACGCACTAGGATGGCAGCAATACACCAGCCGGCTATCTAGAAGGGTGACCCTTTAGATGTCATTGCTAATAGTCCATCAGTACACTTGGCACACTATGAGACACTGCTGTGAAGTAAAGGTTTTCAGCCCTTAGTGGCCCTTTCAGCCGTTAGTGGCTGCCTGTATGGTCTGTTGAACTGACACTTTAGGCCAAAATATGACGGCTCATTCAAACTACTTTGAAGCTGACAATGCACTTATGGTCTCCAGCAATTCACCCACAGAGAATAAAGCCAATCGGATGAACGTCTGAAAAGCGACAGAGACTGACACAGTATGACAGGGGGTTTGTGAAACAAGGCTTAACTAATGTAACAAATTAGATATTTCAGTTTGATATAGAAAATATATCCACATGCAAAATCAGCAGTAACATCAGCAAAATAGAGTTTAAAAGGTTGGAAAGGCTGCCTCACTATAATGGATAATCAGTCAAAGTTGCTAAATCCAATCAGATGAAGAACCACTGGTTTAGATAACATACTACCTGTAGGTATTGTTTTTCCATGTTTTAGCAATTTCATAAATGTGTAAACTGTCCAGTATGAGTGTGACTCGCACTTTTATATCTTTTCCTAACAAGCTATGCTAGAAGTTTTTACATCGTTACATATAAAAACAAAACTATACATGATATACATGGGGGAGTCACTGTATTGAATGTTACCTCAGCTGAAGCAGAGGAGGATGGAGAGTCCAGATTCTTCCTCCTCTTTCTGGGGCCGATGGCTGCCAGAGCCGTCAGGTTGGCCTCCCTCTGTCTCATCTGAGCCAACTCCTGCTGCTGCATCTGGACAACGCACAGATACCAACGTTGCAATCAAGCACAGAGCACATAAATGTACAGAAACACAGACTTGTTGGCTGTCTTCCTCCTCTCATTCTACCTCTTTTGCCTTCTGTTTCAGACGCAGCTGCTCTGGATCCTCTTGCCGAGCTCGAGACTGCAGGGCCAAAAGCAAAAGACAATTAATTAATAACCGGCGCTGGCAAAGCACATGTGCAAGGCTGAAGAAATTTGGAGGTCAATGGGCAATGAGTTGAATTCTACATGAATACCATGGCAGAGAAAAATTTCTCATCTAAACAGTTTTAAATTTACCTGATTGCTTTTTTACATGGAACTTTTTTGTTATTCCTTCAATCTGAAATCCATGATTCATTCTATTCTCACTGGTGCACAGTTAAATTTTGTGTTATGAATTCATCTCCAATGCCATTTGATGAGTCACATAGTGCATTCCTTAGAAGCTGTTGGCTTTAAGCATCCTAATGATGAGTCAAAATCATTCACAGACGACGTTTTGTGAAAAGAGAATCTTTTCACAAAAAACACTTTTCAAAAAAGTGTGACTATAAGTGATTGGTTTATTCTAAAAAAAAAAACGAAAAACGAAAAAGTAAGAGACAGTGTGGAACCTAAAAATAATAATTAGAAAAAAGCAATACCTGCTTGTAACGGCCTAAAAACTGTTCTCAATCGAGAAGATCTTCATTACATCCCTGCTAAATCTAATTCATGAAGGCAACAAAGAGCATGTTTTGACTGTTACATGAGTTGCTCCATTTACTCAACCCACCTTTGGTCTATTACATCTCTATTATTGTCTATTATAAAACGATTTATTCCACCAACATTTCAGATCTGCTATCTGAATCCACAGATTGTTATTTACCTTGCACAAAGGTACAAACTTTTAATACAATTAATAGTCAGCAGGCAAATTATTCGGATGTCCGTCAGGGATGCTGTACCTTAGCTGCCTTCAGGAGGATCTCTCTCTCCTGCTCCTCCTTTCGTTGTTTCTCTAACTGGTCCAGCTGCTCAAAGAATTTCAGCTGAGCACGGACGTCACTGCTCTGCTCGTAGCTGTCGTCCTCCTGCCAATGGACAGCAGTGATGCAATGTTATCCCAAAAACAAGCAAAATATTACAAAGACACACACTGTTTTTAACTGAATCTAGCTCAATCTAGTGTAGCTGATGTTTAATCTAAACCTTAGGGAAAAACATAGTACAAGTTGTTAAACATTATGTCGCTAAACAAACCTTGAAATTGCCGTTTTTCTGCTGGGCTACCTCTGAGACTTTTTCAAGCAGGTTCCGAAGTCGCTGCTGAGTGGCGTGGGAGACATAGTTAACCACCTCAGCACCCAGGTCTGTCACACCATACCTCCTACCTAGAGCCGATGCACCACAAGAGTTCTGTAAGACACTGGTCAACAAACCGATATTGTATAGTTAACAGTGATGTCGGTGTCTCACCTATCTCCAACATTCTCCTCTGCAGCGGGGCGCAGGAGAGAAAAGTCTCGTCCTTACACGAATGTGTCACTGCTCCCACAAGTCCAGAATTGGTCGCTAGGATATTAGCGCTTTCCTCTGATAGGTTCACTCCAGCCATGGAGGCCACGTCATTGATGTCATCCTCATCTCTGTCAATACAGATGCAAAAATCAAACCATTACACTTCAGATGAAAAACGGCACGCTATATTAAAACCTTGAGACTATTCCTATGTAGAGATTTTTATCGCTCTTTATGCACCAGCTACAGAATGTTTTTGAAGCAACAAAAATGCAGGTAATTAATGTTAAAAATGACATTTGAATGATATTTACTTGAAAGTGCCGCCTCCCTCTTTCAGCTTGTTCAAGGCTGCAGCAGAGACTTGTTTAGAAGCAGGTGGCACCCCCGGCCTCAAGGGAACTGGTAGAGACAGAACAGACCTCAGCTCACAGAAAACGCAATAAGCAACACACGTGCAGATGCACAGACAGAGGTGCTGTTAGACTGACATCTCACCTGGCTGCAGCTCTTTAAGCTGGACCTGTTGTTGTCCCAGCATGATGCGTCCAGGGGCCTGATTCCTGACAGTCATCATGGGCGTTGTTGGTAAGGTTACCTGAGGTCTCAAAATTGCTCTTTGCTGCTGAGGCTGGAGAACCTGAAAGGATAAGTATTAAAACAAAGATTATGTCTTGATAATCAAATTATATTTTATGTTGTCATTTGTTTATTACTTCCTTTAGCAAGTGTAAAGATTTTAGTTCCTTTATATTTTAATGCTGTCTTATATCTTTACTTCTGTATTCTGACACCAGCACCAGCTAGTTTCTTAAACATATGTTCTTGGTGAAAACCTGATAACGATATTTAATGGCAGATATGGCAAACATGATTGGTAATCTTTCACTTAAAACAACAAACCATAGTTTTTGGACATAAGTTAAAACTGACAAAGGTAATTGGCATTCTGTGTTCTACCTTTAACAAAGCAGAAACATTGTTTTTAAGGGTCAATGTAGCATTTAAACTAGATGTAAGCACAGGTAAGGGCTACATGCAGCGTTTCCACCTGACGCACCTCCGACGGTGCCAGGGGTAGCTGCATGTTCTTCTCTACAGGTGGTTTTACTCTGGAGCAAACATCCCCAGTCCTCTCAGGTTTAAAGGTGGCTCCTTCCCAACAGAAAGTGTTTACTCTTTCCACTGATGTTCAGCTGGATACGGGACTCACAGAAGGCCCCCTTATCCGTCTGTCCATTATTATGACCATTTAAAAAATCTTTTGGTTTTGTGACTTCTCAACTGACATTTTAACATTTTAAACCCCCGTCTGGGTTTTCTGTGATTCAAATATGGGATCCTCTTGGTTCTCCAGCAGGTTTCTATTCAGGAAGCATAGACATCTCATCTTGGAGGTAAGCTTCCATGTTGTCATAACTTGTTCATGATTCTTTTCTCACCACTTCAACTTTCCTCCTGCTCAGCATGGGTCGGATTTCCTTCTTACAACCACAACCCAAGTAGATTAGTGTAGACTTTAATTCATTTCTGTTCTTTTCTTTGACCATTACTTTGTTCTAAATGTTCCCAGAGAACTGTTTTTTTTTTTTTTTTATCTTTTCCTAACTACAGTATCAGTATCACAACAATCCTTTCATTCATCAACTAAATGGTCAGTCTAAGCCTCAGACTGACCATTTAGTTGAGGATCCTTTCAAAGATCTTTGCAGAATAGCCAAAAGTTCTTATCTATTAGAGCTTTCTTTGTCTTATTATATTGTATTGTATGTCATACTAAGAGCTTTTATGTTCAGCACTTTTTAAAAAGAACAGAGCATTGTTCCAATGAGGTGCAAGAGTACCAAAACAATTGGCCATGTCTATAAATGTATCTCAAGGCTTATTTGTCTTGAGCTGACATCTGACAGAATATCAGTTACCAGAGAGGGAGTCTGTCCTGGTTTGTTAACGCCTGGCAGGAGCTGGGGTCTAGTGACTGGAGCAGTGAGGCGAGGGACTGTGCTGCCCAGGACCACTGTTGTGGAGGTGGGTGAGGTGGAGGAGACTGGACCTGAGGCTGGCTGGGGGAGCTGACTCTGCTGGATGAAAGCAGCTGAGTCTGGGGTGAGCTGCCTCAAGGCTGGGAGGCTTCTCTGCAAAGTACAGACAGGTGGGCAAACATTATATAAATGAACCATGTACAAAACCATATAGTCTCATGGTATTTGCTGAAAGATAAAATTAATTTGAAATAAAAAAAAAAGCTTTCCAACCTTGAGGAAAGGCACAAGATATGGTTGGGGTGAGGAGTTGAGCTCTTTGTACAATCTGCTGGTGAATTCTTCAGCTTCCAGTTTGCCCTCCTAGTAAATCACAAATAGCTGTTAGTGAGAGCTGAAATTTATAGGTGGTCTCACGGCTTGAGGATTTTTGCAAAACATTAAAAACTAGAGCTGAGTTAAAGAAAAAACAATTTTTACATTTCAATCAATAATTTGCAAGATATGATCTGAAAATGTTGGGTTTTTTTATAATAATATATGCCATTTCCTGCATCCTCTTATTATAAATCTAGCTGAATCTAGACGGTTTCGCATGACTAGCCTCACGAGAATGCACCATGCATCACCATGCATGCGACGAGATCCAAAGCATGACTGCAATTCAAACAGGACCATCAGGTCTGTAAGCAGATTTGCATTTTGGCTTAAAAATGAAGACTAAGAAGAGCTGCACAAATGCAAAGCCAAGATGTACCAAGAACAGGTAAAACAGAAATCTCTGAAATTACTGTCATTAGTTTTGTGAAAATCTCTCAAACCTTTTTTTTTTAAAACTGACCTCTATCTAAATGAATCAGGAAATTAGTAGCTATACCCAGGACTATTAAGAACATTTTTATTTCCAGTCTTAAAACATTGTGCCTCCTGTTTGTAAGGCTCACTCACCAGGAGGTCCTTGACCAGCTCTCTTACACTGGCTGCGGTCTCTGTAGATTGCTTCCCACTGGATGCCAGCTTGATCAACGTAGACAGGAAGTTCTTACATTTCTTCACATTCTCTATTGTCTCCTGCCAAAAAACATCTAGATTAAGAAACTTACATCTCATTTGTGAATCATTATGCTAGCCACTGCAGCATGCTTTGCCTTCTGTTGTTATACTATATTGTATGCAACACCTGCAGTATCTGAAACTCTGCATGATCCGTTGGGATATGAATAACTCACTTTGCTGACTGTTACTGAAGTAACTGTGGTCCCAGGTGTTTGAGTGACTGTCCTCGTGGTCACCCCCGCTACTGTGGCCCCAACTGAGCTCTGGGAAGATGACAACATGATCAAAATGTTATTCAAGTCATAGGATTTTTCACAGGAGACATTTTGATATGTCACATTTTAACATAAGAAATTAATTAGTGGGAAAAAAATGAACCCCTGTTAATGTGATCCTGAACAACCATGCTTTTTTTCTGCTTTCATAAATCAAAGGCTCTATAACTGGTCAATCTCCAGATGTGTTTCTCTGTTACCACACTCTGTTAAAGTTACACCACACATACTGATACGGATTTCTCATGTCATGTACAGACACCTCAGTCGGATTATTGCCTGCTCTTATCAGCAACATCATTGGATCTGATCTGGATTTTGTTCAATTTAATAAACTGATTGGCAGACATTAAAAACAAAAAATTCTTCAGTCTGACCGAAAATGATCCATTAATGAGTAACGACTATTTTTTTTTCTCCTCCTATATATTACTGTTAATGCAGTAGCTTTTTAAAAAATTATAGTGCAGTCTCTGCACTGTATTTATCTAAGAAATCAAGGAAGAACAAATTTAGGTTTACTTTTTGTTTTTTAACAGTAACCCATCTATACCCATCTTTCTTTGTAATCCATTTTGTACTCAATAGATAGCATGATACTGGACAGACTATATCTCCTGAGTCCTGAAGAGTAATTCCCTCAAACCTAGATCTCAACTCTGCCATAGTAAGTGCAACAAACAGGATTACAAATAAACCCAGGGTAACACAGGGAAGACATACTGTGTGTTCACACTATACATCAAATACCATATCTTGTAGAGACTTAGAGTCTGCAGCTTTTCCCTGTGGAAAAACACACTCATAAACCCATTTATGTGTCTTTTGGACACATGAACTAGTAATAGTATAGTGAATTATATAATGCAATCATTTCATGCTGAAACATGAAATAAAGCATTTAGAATCAATCCTTGTACACAAAGGCTTGTGAGAACTCAGTTTACAACATAAATCAAGTAGGTGCAGATTACGAAGTGTCAATAAATATCATGCTCCCAGCATGAGCGTCTGCAGTTTGTGACATAAAACGCAAACAGTAAGACAAATGAACATCAGAAATACTTGGAGGACCACAAACCTGAAACAGAGGAGGTCTCTGAAGAGTGGTGGTTGCAGTGAGTGATGTTGGAGCTGGACAGGTCTGTCGGATGATAGTGCCGGGTGATACTTGTCTGCTGATGATGGTGTTTACAGGAGCCTGCACCAAGGAAAAGGTTGTGAACAAATTTCATCCCGACAGAGACAATAACTACTGTACCTTCAACATCTTCAAAACGTTTATCATTTTGTAAAAATTGAGATTACTGATGCAATTCGCTATACATCCACACTGCTTCCTATGCTCACAAACATTAGTGATGTATTACACTCAACAAGTGACAAGATAGGTTGAAGATGGCCTATAATACCGACCTAAATGTAAATAAAGTTCCTCTCAGGTAGACTTGGATCTTACCTGGCCTGGAGGCACAGTGGTTGGTGCAGCAGTCCTAGGTGCCATTCCTCCCTGTGCCTGGGCTTGCATCTGGGCCAGAGCCTGTTGAGGAATCATCAGCAGCTGTCCACTCTCACTACGTACGAGCACCATCCCTGAAGCAAGTCAGAAAATACATGCAACAGCCTGAATATAATTATGCTGTAAAATACAAATAGAAATTGAATCAGATAGGATAATTATTTTAATTTCTGAAGCAGCAGAACACAGCTGAGTCAGCATGTAAACATGATCTGTTCATGTTCCACTTAAAATTTGGGAATTATCGGTCTGTGCATTATAGAAGAACACTAAATGATGTAGTTATTTGAAGTATACCTTTGCGTTATTGATTAATTATTAATCATAAAAAATAATAATTGGAAATAAATGTCTCTGCACATAAAAGGTTCTGACTTCACTCACCCGGGGGAAGCTGGATGTTATGTATATTGGGCTGTCCCGGGGAGGTCTGGGGGAGTCTGGGTGCCAACATCTGAGGGGTCTGGGGTCGGATCCCGGCAGGACTGACAGCTACCGGCGCAGGAATCCGGGGAGTAGTGACGGCGCCGGGAGCGCCTGCTGGCTGCGGCGCCGACTCTGCAACTGTTGCAGGTGGCTCTGCCTTAATAATGTGAGAGCCTGAGTTGACAGACACGGAGCTGGACGGCGGGCCGTTGTTTGGGGTTTGTATACCTGCCTGACTTGTCGCATTGACAGGCACTGCGGGACTCGCAGTATTGTTCCCATTCAAAGTTACAGCAGATCCCGCGGTTTGCATAGGCGGCCTGACGAGTGTCACCGTGGGTCCCGTTGGCTGAGGCTGAGCAGCTGAAGCCACAACACTCTGCGAGTTCATGAGCGGCGTCTGGATTACACTGTTGGACGAGGGGGGCATTGTCGCACCGGACAGCCCTTTAGACAACACTGGTCCACTGTTAACAACTGTGACAGACATCGCAGTGCTGCTGCTGCTGCTGCTGCTACCAGTGCCACTTGACACTGTTGTCCCCCCGAGAGGGGCAGCGCTTCCTGAATCCTGAGAGTTCATAGTTTGTCTCCCATTGAAAGTCTGCACAGAGTATGAATCTACTTTCTCCTGATGATTAGGGAGAAAAGTTACACGATCACTATCAAGTGTTTTGCCAGGGTCATGTCCCGTGCTGGAGTCCGTGCTGGCCGTCGATGCGTCCATAGCTGAACCATGGGGGAGACCGTCATGTAGAGACCCCCTGTACGTCAACTTGTTAAACAAGGAGCACAAACAATCTTGAATGTGATGGGGCGAGACTATGGCACGGCTACTGCTTTTCTGTGTCAGCTCTGGCACTTGTTTGTCGTGTATACTCGGAGAGTCAACGAGGAAAGCAACATTAGTATTTACAGCGTACCTGCTATCGTCTTGACCAAGTCCCAGCTGGACATTAGCTCGAGCTACCCCCTTGTCCCGGAACTATAACCATGTAATTACCGGCTGCTCCGTGCCTACCCCAGTGGTTGTTGTGACACAAAAACGACAGTTGTGACTCTACGAACCGCTCAGGATGACAAACTACCGCTTTATTCACCCCTGTGTGTGAAAAGAGCTCGTCCAGCGGGTTGTAGCAAACCGCCATCTTCACACTCCTGCGAGCTTGTGAAAAGTGAGGTACTTACCAACTGACATGCGCGTGCGCACAACAGCTAAACGTCTGCGAGCAGGGGATTCTGAGAGCTGTGATTGGCTGCTCCACATCCTAAAAGGCGGTACCAATGGCCTCAGCTGTCATTCCTGGGGAAGTGTGAGACCGATCAACATCGTACCGGAGGCGAACTGTTTTCATCAAACGTTACGGCGTTGCTGTGTTGTTTACGCCACTACGATTACTAATCCGTTTCAGAATTCCACCAAGCAACTTTTGGCTGAACAATAACGTGGTTTGCAACAAGCGAACTAACCAAATTTCAGAGTTTGTTCACGCTCGGTGCGCTGAGCAAGATGGCTGCAGTGTTTATAGCCAAGTGAAGTCGCTGTTTAAAGAGGCGTTTAAGGGAGCCCCACCCTCTGTAGAGAGGAAGTGTACTGTACCGACAGTCACAAGATTACACTCCCGCCGCGTGTGCAACTTTTAATAATACTGAGAAGTTTGTATTTTACTTTCATTTTCGTGTTGAAATAAAGATACAATTGTGCAGTATTTAATTTATTTTTAAATCAGCTATAGCTTAAGCTACACCATTAATGAGCAAATGTGTATCCCTTACCTACGACTAAAATAGGCAGTCATGGTTTATTTTAATTGAGTATGACAATTGTGAATGATTTATCATAGTTATTGAAAATGTATTTGCTGAAACAGAAAATAAAATATATTAGCTTACATGCCACTTCCAAATTCTCATTTCTATTGTCCTTTTTTTTAACAAACAGATCTATGGTTTAAAATGCTATTGGATGTGTAATGTTGTTGTCGAATTTCTCATTTCTATGGAAGTATTGCAACTGATATCCACTAGGATGTCCCGGCAGAGTGTTTGGGTTTGCGGTGTACGCCGACTGGCTAAAGAAACTAACCCTGTTTCACGCGCAGGTGACCCGGCCAGCTGCAGAGCCGCGTCACTGCCAGTCTTATAAAGCGCACAGGTGCCCCCTGATTGTGCACGTGCTGATTAGTTAATGCCTGCGTGCTCGTGCTTTAATGCTCTGTACCTTAGCTGCTTCTCAATCCGAAAAGCCGTTTTTGCTGCAAACATGAGTGCAGGGGGAGGAACTCCTTACATTGGCAGTAAAATAAGTTTAATATCCAAGGCACAGATTCGTTACGAGGGAATCCTCTCTTCTGTGGACACAGACAGGTCCACGGTTGCTTTGGCTAAAGGTAAGTTGCTAAACGTGGTGTGCATTCTCCTTAAAATAGTCCTCTACAATTATTATTTTTTTTTCTTCAATTAATCAACTTTGCATTCTGCCAGTTAAGTCCTATGGGACAGAGGACCGGTACACAGATAGACCAGTGCCACCCAAAGATGAAATTTATGAATACATAATCTTCAGAGGGAGTGACATCAAGGATATAACTGTGTCTGAACCACCAAAACCACACCATGGACTGCCTCGCGACCCTGCAATTGTTCAGGTGTGTGTGTGTCAAGATTTGGAGATTTCCTTGACCTATTTCCACATGTTGAGATGTGTAACAACTAATTACAACAACTAATTAATTTTTCGTTCTTTGCGTCATTGTGGCTTTAGTCATCCCTTGGCAGCTCCTCGGCTGCATATCACCCACGCTGGAGTTCGTACAGGGACATGATGCCCACCTACAACCAGCTGGCTGCTACTTCTCTACTCAACCAGCAGTACAATGCAGCACTGGGCCTAGGTACAGATAATCTCTTGGTCACGTCCGATAACTACTTATTAGTTGTCTGGTTGCATCTGCAGGCCTTCAAGCATAATAATGTTCATTCTGTTCCCTCAGTACCGGGACTTCACGGCCCAGCCAGAAGAGCCCCAATGGTCGAGCAGGCAGTCCAGACCATGCCTTTGGCCAGTGCTGCACAGAAAAAGGGAAAGACTTCAGCCCAGCCACAGAGCAGACAGCTTACACGTCCAACCCAGCGCTCTCGCCAGGATGGTTCCCAGGTTCAGAAGGAGAACGTTCCTGCCGGTAGCTAACTTTAACCATAATTTGAGTGCAATGACCCATTTATTTCTTGCATTTCTTCCAAATAAACAGCTTTCACATTTAACTTGTGTTTAGGTCGAGCACCATCTCAGCCAAGCGCAGCCAAGGTTGAAGGCCAAGGCACGGAGAACCAGAAAAAAAGGCAAAAGCAAGGTATCAAATTTAAAAATACACAAATCAAAACTTACTGACAGAACAGCAATACTGGGTTGCCTTCTCCATTCCTGCTGAAAAACACTTGTGGACAGACATCGGTTAAGCAAATTGTTTTCATTTGTCAATAAGGAAAGGATCCCACAACAAAATGAAAGACCTGAGGAACCTGCTCCAGAGGTTGCAAGACCAGTTTTACAGCAGTTATATCTGAACTTTTTCTGATGCTTGCAGGCAGGTCCAGGAACAGAAGTAGAGGCCAGCTTCTAGTGAAAAACTCAAAGGCTTCAACTTTGGCGTTTGAGTCAGATTTTGATTTTGAAACGGCGAATGCTCAGTTTAAAGATGATCTCACAAAGGAGGTTATAGGTGTGTATGTCTTTTAAAGGCCATCAGTCAGTTTCTGTATGAATTGTGTGCATAAAAATGTCCATTTTGAATTTATTTTTTATTTTTTTGCAGTTGAGAAGGTGGATTCTGGGGAGGCCCAGGACAGCCATGGAATGGAGGAGGAAACTCTCAGTGAGAAGTACTACAACAAAGCCAAATGCTTCTTTGACAACATCTCATCGGATCTTAAACCCAGGTGACTTTTTTTTTTTCTTGTCCCTTTTTGTTTGAAGTTCTGCAATTTTAATTTTTAATTTTTTCCCACATGCCCTCAGGAGAACCACCTGGGCAGAAGAGAAAAAGTTGAACATAGAAACTTTTGGTGTGCCAGGTCGCTTCCTGAGAGGTAGAGGATTCAGGGGACGTGGACGCAAAGGGCAGAGCACCACTGAGCAGCGAGCCCTCCCTAAAATTGGCAGTGGGAGGGTGTGAATGCTTTTCATTGGTTAACACTACTGTACATATAAAATAACTTTCTACTTATTTAAAAAAAAAAAAAAGTACCTCCCTATTTTTTTTTTTTCCCCCCATTTGAAGCACTTGAATTGAAGATGCTTGTTTTTTTTTCCCCCCTTTATCCCAAACGTATTTGGGGAATATTGTACTTGGGATCCTTTATATGAAATGGGAGAGCAATTTCTTTTTAATCGAGCAGCTGTGCACTTGAAAATGAATGTATTCATTGGTAGAAGCATGCATTGTGGAACTTTTCTTTTGAACAGACAGGCAGACATGCCTTTGTCTTTTTTTTTTTTTTTTTTTTTCCTTTTCTTTTTTCCCCCTCTTTTGAATGTCTACTCTACTGTCCAGATGTAACTCGGGGGTTGGTCCTGGAAGATCTTCAAATCGAGTTGAATGGACAGACAGCTGTACTTCGTGTGTTTTTTTTGTTTTTTTTTGTTTTTTGTTTTCCCCTCTACTTGTAAAATGAAAACTTCAGCAAAACATGTAACAGTTGCTATTAAATAGCATGTGATTAACATATTGTCTCTCTGCTCTGGTGGGCTGGGTCAAAATGCAGAGTTTCAAAAAAAAATAAAAATGCACAGAAACTCCAATAGAGAAAATGTTCAGTCTTGTATGTTTGGTGGCTTGCAAATTGAAGCCAGTTGATTGAACTTCGGGTCCAAATCTTTCAGGGCTCTCTGAAATGAATCGTTATCAGGGATGGTAATACTCTCCAGCTCTGCAACTTCATTGGGGTCCCCTTCCTCTGCATACAGGTGAGGCTCATAGTCCGGCCAATTATTTTCTGTGTCTTGGAGAGAAGAGAGCCTCTGTAGAGATTGGAAAAGTTGAATGTTAAAGGGATAGTTCACCCTAGAATGATATTTCGCTCATTATCTACTCACCCTCATGTTGACTAAGGGCTGGAAGAAGTTTCAGAGTCCTCCGTCCCTTCTCTGAGTTACAGGGGGTCTTGGTGTAGCAGTGCATTTCAATGCAACGGTTGTAAAGGGACACCAGAGCTCTTCGTAAAAAAACACACACAAAAAAACATCCAAATACCTCCATGATGCTCGTATGTAATGTCCGTCTTGTGCTGAAGCCCCAAATTGCGTAATTGTCCCGAAAAAAATTAAATAAGTCCACATTCCAAGCATGTTTGTAGCATTAGCTCCGAGTGTTGTTGTCCCGGCTCTTCCGCTGCCAGCGCGCATGCGCAAGGTTCGCACTGAGACTCGCTTCCTTGTTTACCCCGGCGAAGGACTAGAAGCAGCCCGTAATAGCCTGCCTTGCACCGGGACAACACTTTTTCGTGCAATTTTAGCCATGGCTGAAGATTTTGATGTCGAGGACGAGCTGCATTTCTTTGCTGAGCCGTATTTGTACGAGCCAGAATGGACAGAGGAGGAACTCAGGCAACAGGACGAAGCCATGGTCTTCAGCCATGGCTAAAATTGCACGAAAAAGTGTTGTCCCGGTGCAAGGCAGGCTATTACGGGCTGCTTCTAGTCCTTCGCCGGGGTAAACAAGGAAGCGAGTCTCAGTGCGAACCTTGCGCATGCGCGCTGGCAGCGGAAGAGCCGGGACAACAACACTCGGAGCTAATGCTACAAACATGCTTGGAATGTGGACTTATTTAATTTTTTTCGGGACAATTACGCAATTTGGGGCTTCAGCACAAGACGGACATTACATACGAGCATCATGGAGGTATTTGGATGTTTTTTTGTGTGTGTTTTTTTACGAAGAGCTCTGGTGTCCCTTTACAACCGTTGCATTGAAATGCACTGCTACACCAAGACCCCCTGTAACTCAGAGAAGGGACGGAGGACTCTGAAACTTCTTCCAGCCCTTAGTCAACATGAGGGTGAGTAGATAATGAGCGAAATATCATTCTAGGGTGAACTATCCCTTTAAATCAGTTATAGTGGTAACTCTAACTTGAATTTGCATTGCGTCCTACGGCAGTATAGACATGACTGACATGACACAACTAACCCAGTGAAGTAAGGTGAGGAGAGCTGCATCCGTAACATGGCTGGAGTTCCTTTTGTAGAGGAGGCTCATGGTGCTCATATCCTCAAACTGCACACAAAAGTAGTTCAAAGAAACTATAAACAACAGTTTATTCCACCTGGTTGGTGTTTTTGCCCATGGGCTGTTAAAAAATAAAATATAGTCAAAGATTTGTGGAAAAGAAACTGAGGAGCTCAGGTAAAATCAGTATATTTGAATGTCACATATTCCTGACTCAGAGCTGTGAAGTAAGTACGTTTACTCATGTACAGTACTTAAGAACAATTCTGAGGTTCTTTATTTCCATTTTGTTTATTTAAATCTATATAACACAATGTTAGAAATGAATCCAGCCATTTGCAGCTGGTTTGGCTTTGACTAATCATTCAAAATGTATCTACTGTCCCTGTTTTGCAGCTATAACAGTAACATAGGCCTACTGCTTACACAGCAATGCTTCAGTATCATTAATCTAATGTCAAATATAGGACTGGACTGGTACTACATTTTCCCTCTTAGTTCTTTTATACTTTTGCAATTTTGTTGTATGATGAAAATAAAGGCATTTCTAATTTTACTTACTAACTACTACTACAGATTTTTCACACAGGACTTTTACTTAATATTTAACACTGCAGTATTGGTATTTTTAATTAGGTAAATGATCTGAATAATAATAATAATAATAATACATTTAATTTATAAGCGCCTTTCAAGACACACAAGGACACTTGAATAACTCACACTGACCTGGTTCCATTTGTTGCTGAACTGGTGGGAAAGTTGTTTCCTCCAGTGATCCTCAGTGTGTTGGTAGATGAATCCATGCTCCATATCCTGTTGAAGAGACTGTCAGGAGCAGCAGATGATTTAAAGTTTACTTTGTTCTCGCAGTCTAAAGAGCAGTTCTAAATATTTACAAGGCATGTTTCCACCAAATTATGCATGAAAAATGTAGTTTAGCCTGAGGTTTTCAGTTCCATGCATACCCACCATTGTTGTTGTTGTGTTTTGCTGCCTGTCATCCCAGTCATAGTGACTGTTATCAGCTGGCACTGCCGAAGCACTGCCAGGTACCTTTAAAACAAATAATAAATGGTCACATCTATTTGCATTGAAACGGGTCACTGTTTAGTTGGCAAGGCATTTACCTGGCAATCTCTTCCTGGATTCTCAGTGTTTGATTGGACAAGTGTTTCTACACCGGAATTACCACTCTGCAAAGGGATGAACTCTGTTTTGCAGGTGATGAAGAGCGTTGACAGCAGTCCAACTGTCGGATAACAAAAATTCACCTTGTAGTGACCATAAAAATCTATTATGTATATTCTCTTCTAACACTGAACAAAATGCCAATTGTATTCCTTACGCAGAAGTAAAAGCAAAGAGGCAAACACAATGCCTATAGCACTGGGGGCAGCTTTTGGTGCAGTGTGTATGCGGCTTTGGCAGTTGGGGGACACAGAGCAGTCGCACGCGGTGACACTGAGGTTGTAAACGCCAAACTCTCCCTGCATATCAGAGATCTTCAGAGTAATTGTGTGCGGACCAGCATATACACAAGGCTGCTTCACCAGGCCAGCTGTGTAACCTGTGAGAAATAATTACAATAATAAACATCTGGGGTTTTTTTCTGCACTATTTGACTACCTTGTAGGGCTGTTTCTACCGTATGCTGGATTCAGTTGCCACTTTTCTTTGACATCCCCCAACAGCTCAAAGAAAAAAGGCCCTCCGAAGGGATGTTCATCCCGGTCAAAAGCTGTGATGTTGGTGGTTAAGGGGCCATCAGAAACACAGACAATCATATAGTCCACTGTTGGCTGTGGGATGTTGTCATTCTGGTCAGCAACGTGGATCTGCAGCGTAGCTGTGCCTGTCTGAGGTGGCTTACCTGTGCAAGATTTTACAAAAAAAAACATAGTCAGAAAACCGAAAGCTTTATTTATTTTTTTTTTTTTTAATATTCAAAGTTTGTGTATACCATCATCAACTGCGTGTAGTAAGATGGTATAGAGGCCGTTAACGACATGAGGAGATTCCCTGTCCGGTGTCTTCACTGTAGTGATGTCACCTGTGTGAGGATCCACTGTCAGCCAGCCTGCAGGATCACTTCCTACCTTGTAACTAAGGACAAATGTAAAACACTTAAACTTAAAAGGGTCCAGATTAAAGCTTAAATTTGATAGTTTAAACTTCCCACTTACACAAAATCTCTGGCATGAATGGTGTCATGATCCACAGCAGTCACTTTCTCTACCCAGGTTCCAATGGGTGCGTTCTCCTCCAGAATGGCCTCTTTGACAGCCACACTAAACACTGGGGGGTCATTCGTATCCTCCACTTCGATGACAACTTTTACAGAATGATTTTGGCCTGCCACTGCAGAGTGAGGCCGACCTGCACCAGCATTGCTTTCTTTATCGATGTCAACTTTCCAGAGGCCGGAGCTCGTCCTCTCCTCCACTGTACAGGAGAAATAGGGTGCCTCATTTTCCACTGATATGGACAGCTCTCTCTGTGGCCCATCCTCAAAATCTAAAGGCTGAAATTATATGTGTCAGAGTACAGGTGTGTGTGTCTTAAAATGTAAAGCATGCAGCTAAACGCCACTTACTTTTACTACTGTCAGGATTCCATCATTCGTGTCTGGGTCAGTTTCTATCTTGAAGTGTTCACCCTCGTCTCCATGTATGGTGTATCTGACTCTCCATGCTCGGCTGCCTGGGCTGTCTTTGTCTGTCACATGCAGCCGCAGAGGAGAGGACCCAGTCTCATGTTCCTTCACTTTGTAGCTGCCCTGTTGTTTTAATTCAGGTTGTTGAGGAGAAGGGGGAAAAAAAGTTTGTATAAGAACTTCCTATACTGCTTGTAGCCTATTGAGCATGCGCGTGTTTAGATTGAGGCATGCCACACCTTAGAAACCTAAAAAAGTTAACCTGCTTGATAAATGTCAGCACATTGGAAAACACATGACACATTTATGACTTAACAGAGCAGATATGATAAGTCAAATATGCAGCATTAGCTTGATAACCACTGGTGTTGATTTTGAATGCTGGACTGGAAAATTAAGCCAAGAACCAAACACTCCCTCGCCACTTGAGCGGCTAGACAGTCCTCATAAACCTCAGTTAAAGTGTTTATCTTTACAGCAGTAATTCACATGTTTCCAGTCTGGAACAGCTTATAAAACCATAAAGTTATGCATAAATTCTGGTGTGGACAACAGGTGGGTGTCATTGTAAGTGACTAGCTGTCTGTCTAGGGCCATTTCTGAATACCAAGTTCACTTCATACTTGAGTACTTGGTGGATCAGGCTTAACAAGTTCAAATCTGAACTACAGACTCTGTAGTAGGGCAAGAAGACACAGGACAGTCATTCTGGATTTGGAACAGCTGTGTGACAGTACACATCCTGGTATTTGGACTGTACTTGGCCAGATCTTAACTTTGATTTGGAACAGTACTTGGGCAGCGACTGATGACGTCTCACAAGACCACAAGAACACAAGGATATCCAAGACCACATTATGCTCTAGGTGCCACATATAGTCACCCATCTGCCTCAGCTCCTCTCACACTCCACTTACTGTTTGGCTGGTGATGATGGGCAGGTGGTTGTTGCTGTCCCGGACATGAATGATGACACTGGTGGAACTGGACAGGCTGACTACTTCTCCATGGTCTTTAGCCTCCACCAGTACTTTAAACATGTCAGCCACCTTAAAAAAAGAAAATGGACATGTTTACATTCATAGTTTCCATCCATATTGAAAGTGTATCCTGTCCATTTCCTTCCAAAGTAGCCTAATAATTTTCCACAAGATTTATTGTTCTATGTGTTACTCATCACAGTAGATACTCACGCTCTTTACGTATGATGTAAACACTTTACAGGCAGCCAGACAGTGCTCAAAGCAAACTGTACATGCTTGAATAAAAACCAGACAATGTGTACATTGTTCTGACCAGATGAAGATCTAGCTGAACAGGAAAAGATACTTGTTCCTCCTTTAATTAAGAACTGTACATCTGACGAGACTGACATATTGACATACTGAGTCTCTTGCCTCATAATCCAAACATCCCTTAAATGAGATCGCTCCAGTTTTGTCAATGAAGAATTCGGTGTCTGGAGGGTTCGGAGACACAGATTTGATTTCGTAGTGGAAAGATGAGTTCGACGTTCCTCTCTGGTCTCTGTCATAAGCCTGCACAGTCAGGAGATGGGTGCCTGTTGGGAAACGACAAAACAAAGAAATCAGTTTGTTGGTGTACTCAATAAACAATGCCAGTTGAGAATGAGATGCAGAGTCATGTACCTTGTATGCTATCCTCATCGACGCTGAGTTCATACAGGTTCTTCTGGAAGCGTGGTGGGTTGTCGTTGATGTCTCGTATGGAAATCTCGATTCCTAATTGAGTGTCAACTGATGTATCCATTTTTCTGGACTTAAACGTTAGCTATAGACCAGAATATATCATGCATGGTTAGCCACAGTACGAAGCAAGATGAATTAGTTGTTGAATATTCTAGGTGTAACGTGAGATCTGGTAAAACAAAACTTAATGAAATTGAAAATATGTATGATATGAAATCATTTACAATGCTCTACACAGTCAGGATCTCTTTTAATATCTTCTGATTTTGTCAAATTTAATCAAATACTTTTTACCCAGAATCCATGTCATTGTTCAGCCCAGGCAACAATGGGCCTGAGCACAGAGTGTTTAATGTACAAAGTCAGAGACAGATGTTGCATCCTAGTGCAGAACTATACAGCAGTATTAACGAGTGATTATTAACAATAGATGTTGGCATATTTAATGTAATGGGTCAACCTTAAGTGTTTGCTTCATCTCATAGTCCACGGCTTTGTGGACGTACAACATGCCAGACTCTTTATCAATGGACAAAACGTCCTTTGGCTCCTTATCCACTCCTTCCCCATGCAGTTCAAAGAAAACTCGATAGCTCCGATCAACGTTGACCTACAACAAAAACGTTTTACTGTCGGCTTTTGGGAGATTTTCACTGATACATTTAAGTGTTGCAGCAAAGCTCAGTAACAAGATAACTTATCAAATAACCAATTGTTTTAAGCTTTTTAAAGTGTTATATATTACTATTTGTATTTTGTGAATATGAGTTCACGGTCTGACCAGACTACTTTGATTTTCTCACCGTGCCCAGCGCATAAGGAAAGGGACCTGGATTCTCCTCTTCCATCTCAAAGGAATCGATGATCCAAGCCCTTTTATGGCGGCCCAGCAGCTCTGAGCATGTCACGCTTGACAAATAATAAACCTGAAAGACAACAACCGGGCTAACTTTGTCTGCACTGTTTTTGCAAAGCAGGAATGTCTGCGTGGGGCCTTAGGAATGAATTCAGGCTGTTATTTATGTGCTGGTTCAATGTGCGTAAGAGATTTATGGCCATATTGTTTGGTGAACCAGTTCTTATTAAGTTTGGACGCACTTCTAAAGAAAAACAATGTATCAGGAAGTATCAGATGTGACAGGAAACGATTTAAAAAAAGTTCACGATTGATTTTATCAATAGTAATCAAAAGCTTACATCAATTTTATACAGTTTAACAATAAATTAATATTAGATTAATATTTTCTCACTTTTGTAGTAAAAAAAAATCTTATCACATCAAAAAAATATCACTAATAAAGCACGAGCTCTAGAGTACTTTTTAATATATTATATTATTATTTTTAAAAGTGCAGCTACATACCAGGAGGAAGAAGCGATGCATGATGCTTGTTCGGCGTATCTGACTGAGAGTATGTGCTGAGGGCTGGCTTTTTATGACAAACAAGACCCTGCCCTCTGCGTTCCACGCCCACACACACACATAGTAATCACAGGTTGTAGTGTGTGCCTACTCAACCTTCAGCTTGTCCAAGTTTGGTGATGGGTGTTTCTTGACACTGCTTTATGATTACTGAGGAACAAGACTAAGTGTTTGTTAAACAATAACGCTCCTGTAAAGAGATTGACAAGTAAATGCTATGTCTCACTTTATCCTTGTTTGCTTTTTGTGATGCAACATTATACGGAGTCTGTGCTAACTTCAAATTGTTATGATGCTGTCCAGGTGCATTCTGTAAGTAACATCCTCCAGCTTCCCCTGAAGCATAATTTTTAATTGCTGTCTGGAACCTGTTAGCTTTAGTTCAAAAGGCGTGCAATAACCAGGAAATGTTTTGTTGATTCTTAAAAAAAACATGAAAACATTTTTCTCATTTCTTTATTGTTAAACAAGACGAAAATAAGTCAAAATTGGGGCTAGAAAACTGAACGTTTCAACTGAGGGACAGTGTGTAGCTTTTAAAAAAACAAAAACACGTTCCATAATCAGAAACCATATTTTAACAAATGAATTAATGCTTCAATCAAATTAGTGCTTCACTCTCCTGCTGAGTTAATACTGTACAAAAGCCCATGAACTACAGGTCATGTGAGGGCAGAAACATGGGAACAAAGCTTTGAAACATGCCAAAACATTAGTGGAGAGTTAAAAGGAAATCTCCATATCTAGGTCCATGGGCCCCTCCTCCTCCAAAACACACAGAGGAGTCAAGTTACTGTTTATGTGTTAACAGGAAAGATTGAAATCAGTGATAAGAGTCTGTGGAAAACAGCGGCAGTCATGCTTCAGTAACTCGCATTCCAAATTTATCTCTTTTACCCAGGCTGTGGTGTTCACTGCAGCGCTGCAGGTGAAAAGGTGGCCTCTTATGACGAGGCAGATGGATTCTGACATTTCACCTTCTCAGTCTCTGCGGACGCTGCTCTTCTCTTCAGCGTATTGCTGTGTGTCTCCTCATCGTCCGACGCCACCAAGGGGGTGTCTCCCCCGTTGGCACTGGTGGTCTGGCTGTCAGAAGAGGAATTTGAAGATGTGGAGGACATGCGGGACTTGGAGTCAAAACCCTCGATGACATGTCGAAAGAGTCCATTACTGATGGCTTCCTCGTTGTTGTTGTTGTTTCCTTGGACTGAAAGTCAGACAAAAACATTGTTAGAGTTGCAGTTTAATTTTGTCATTATCTCTGTTCTACTCGGAGTCGCCATACCTGGCAGTGGGGAGGTCAGCACTCCCTCTTCTCCCACAGAGCTGAAGAAAACATCCAAACCATCTTGGTCAGAGATGTCGATCAGCTCCATCTGGTCCAGCAGGTCTACGTTCACCTCCATAGAGGAGATGCTGCCAATAGGAGCTGCAAAGAGAAGGGAAGGAGTGGTATTGTGTGGATGTGTACGCAAATGTGCAGGTGCTCACACAAATTCAGCCCAACTCACGCCTCTTGTAGTCTCTGATAGAGAGGTGCGCCGAGGACAGGTAGACGTCCACATCATGCTGGAAGACCTCCTCGAAGAAACGCTGTCTCTCTCTCAGCTTGAGCTGCTGCGCTGCCTCTACATCTGGCAGCCTCTGGCCACGCTCGGTCTCCGCTGGCAATCCCAACAGAGGGACAGAACATTAGATAGATAAGATAAAATGCCTATCTGATAGACAAGGAGAGTTCCCAGACGAGTTAACTCTCTCTAGATAAGATAAGACTCTATCTTGTTTTTTAGACACGCAGGGTCAAACCTTAGTATCCAGAAGGGGGAGACATAGAGCTAATAATGAGACATATAAGAAGGTGCTTTTGCCTTTATTGATTCTGATGAGCTTGTTGGAATTCCTCCTAGCAAGAAAACATAATGATCACATGATGATATTGTATACATTTTAACAATGTATAGCTACATTTCCATTCCTGTGCATTTTATTCAACTTAATCCACAGAGACAAAGCTTTTTCTGATAAAACACAGACCATATTTCTTTTAATATGAACACCAACAAACACGTGCATTCACTGTTTCACCTCGTGCATTTACCAAATCAAATGCTGTTAGACAGCTATGCAAAGGGGTTCTGTCACTTCTCTGATTGAGTTAATCTTGTTTGAGATACTACGCGAACAGATTTCGCCCCTCATAAGCATCATAGTAATAAAGCTGAGTGCAGCTCCAATGCGAGGAAGTGGAGTGGTGGACTGCAGCAGAGTGTGGCTGCAAATGTAAATAACTGGAGCTCATGACTGTGAAGGAAACAGCGACTTGGAGAGGCAGTCTGTGATTTCCTATAGAATAAAAGGACAAGAAACCAAATATAGGGGAATCTATGACAAACAAACACAGAAGCACTTAAGCTGAATGACATTGAACATCAAGAAATTAGAGTTGTATGAGAAGATCACTACCATATGTTATGCTAAATGTGTAGCTGGGTCGCTGTAGACTCAGGGAAACAACTGCATGAGCCACAGATACATATGATTTCTTTTTATCTAACTTTCAACAGCAAATGTTTCAATGATTGTTGTTGACAAAGATTCGTTGCAATCTTTCCCTCTTACCCTCTCCCTCTTACAACATGAAGGCAGGCATAGAGCTAACTGGATGAGTCTTTCAAGCCATGGGAATATTGAGCAGCAGTCACAGTAGCTCTATGAATACACCAGCTAGTGATGGAGAATAAAAAGATATCCAGCTCAGCATAGTTACCAGGACCACTAGGAAAGGAAGAACTTCCACAGTCACTGACAATACATACAGACTGCCTTTGCCCCAAACCCACTTGAATGTCCTCATAATGAACTAGGAAAAACTTGGTAACTGCTGCAAAATGCAAAAACTGCCGCGCTGGCCTGAAAGCAGCAACAGGTTGCCTTCTTTGGAGTGCTGCATCAGCACTGTGCTTCCCCAAGAGTCATGCCCGGGCGCACGTCCTGTGGTGGCAGCACGACACGAGCTTGTCGCTACCACTCAGCACTGCTCTGTTTGACAGCCTGCATCCTGGGTACAGAGATGGAGGCAGCTGTGGGATCAGAAGGCTTTGAAGGGAACAGAGGAAGAGGACAAACCAATCCCCAGGGTCCAACTGACAGCACCTGTGGGCATACAGTATGTGGGTGCAGACTGAACCAGGAAATATAGAATGAAAGAGGCCAAACCTACAAGAAGAGTTAACATCTTCATTAACACAGTAATCATACTCATATGTGGCTGAAACAAGTCATGGAACTAAAAATATCATATGAGTCACAATCAAAACCCTCACATTTCTGTATTTTAACTTATTTCAATTAATTGGTAACATTCTTGTGCCTTAATATTTTTACACAGCTTCAATGGCTAACTTTGTCTTCATCCACCAGAAACATTACATTTACAGCTAGGTATTTTTGGACACCAACATCATTTTTGGTGATTGATGGTATACTTATTTAATGAAAATTGACTTAAAGGTATACCCATTCAAATAGGAGGAAAGGTGAAGGAATATCTCAGTATCTTTAATACTGGCTATAGCTTCGTCTTTTCAAAGGACCAAATGCAGTTGGGCATTTTACTATTAAAGCTGTTTCATGAGCAGATTGGGTGGATTTCTTTATTATTTCTTTATCAGTTAAGCAAGGAAAAAGCCTGAAGTTGATTTCAAGTGCGGCCTTTACAATTTCGAAACTGGTGCTGTTAAGCCATTTGCTCAAAGGAACTTTCAATGCAAGTGAAACAAGCTATGTTTAGGCTGCAAAACAAAACAAATGTGTCAAAGAGCTGGCAAGGACACTACATCAAATCAACAGTTTTGAGTTTTAGTACATTGTGAGAAAACAGAATGCAGCGGTGAGTTCAGCAATAAAAAAAGGTCTGGATGTTCACAGAAAACAGCAGTGGATCCTGGATGGTAAAGAAAGGCTTCTTCACAAGATCCAGCAAAGTGAGGAACAACCTCCAGGAGGTAGACATGCCATTATCCACCTCTACCATTAAGAGAAGACTTCACAAGAGATAAAAGAGGCTCTCACCACAAGTTGCCAATTCCAGTAGAATAGAAAGGCAATGCTAGACCAGAAAATCCTGGGACATCATTCTCTGGACAAATGAAACTCAGATCAAATGATGCTCTATGTCCTTTCCACTCCATTGAGGAGATATTGACGAAGATTGGGATATATTTTCTCCTCTCTTGCTTGTTAGTCCCTACAATTGATCATCTATTCAGTTCAGTCCAATTCAGTTTCCTTTATATAGCATCAATAATACAAATTGTCTCAAGACAACCAGCCTAAAACCCTCTGTTACAGATGTGAAGTCCAAATGACCTTAATGGGGTTTTTTTTCAGACTTTGGAAAGTTAATAAGTGACCTTTAAACTATAGTGATTGATTTGTTGATTGTCAATAACAAAGGCTTAAAAGAGCACAACAGCTTAGCTGCACTGCACTTCTTACCCTGGAACTAATGTTGAATCAGTGTTATCAGGTCAGCAGTCATTTTTCCACCAGTAAAAATGTCTGCTATGCAACACGTCTATTTATTAGACTTCCCAAAGTGCATTTGTTCATATATGGAGCTTGACTTCAACTTTAAGTAATGTTAATCACCTCTTGACCAGAGACAGAAAGCAGGTCTCCCCCTGCAGGATGTAATGTTAGTGATTATGATTATGCAATGCAGGAGTCAGACAGTGCAGCGAATAGAACTGGTACATTCACAATTGTCCTCTCCTACAATCTCATCCAGAGATGTGGTGAATTTTGACAAAATTTGCAGTATTTTGTCTTCCCTGCATTTCTGTTTTTATGTGAGGTTGGGTGTCTGTGATTCCCTCCTCTTGCTGCACTGTTACACAATCACAAACGCTATTGTCTCCAAAGCCTTAAGGAAGCAAAGGGAGCAGCGCTGACAAAGCGAGATGTCAGTCACAATCAGGAGCTGCCTGGTTGACATGTGTGTGTTTAGCTGTAAAGAGCCCCGTGTTTAATGTGACCAGCCGAGGACATCCTGTCAGACAAAACCCTGTATTTTTACTGAATGTAAGTAGACAGCAGTTAAATAATATGTTTGCACTGTAAGATTTTTTTTTTTTTCTAAAGAGGCTACAGGTTTAAGTGAATTTCTTATCCTATTTTTTAACCACTCAGTAAAGCACTGATTGATCAAACCATTGATTGTTTCTACTTAAGGGCTGAGGCCCGTGGAGAGCTAAAAGTTAGCTACAGATGTATATCCTCACATTGATTTGTCTTCCCTATCCAGTTCCTTTTTTTTCCACTGAATACACCTTGATCGATACGGCTTCCCTTGCCGCGGACGACCCCGGTGACCTCTGATTGGCGCAGCAACTCTCATTTGTCTGTCAAAACAAAAGCTTACACTGTGCACTGTTGCTGGGATCACATGTCCAGTCTGCTGCAGCCCCTCAACAACCCCAAATCTCTAGTTTCATAGCACAAGACCTCCGAAGGGCCCACCGCTCTTTCTTTCTATCTTTTATTTTCTTTCTTCCCTGCTCTCTGGCTTGGTCCATCATTCTGTCTCCCCTCTCATTCCTTCCTCTGAGATCCCTGGGCCTTGCGGAAGAGGAGGTCACAGGTCGCGGCTCAGGACCAGCTGGGCATGCAGAGTGACAGACAGAGCAGGCCGGACACGCCTGCATGCCACGCTGCCTCCCCACATAAAGAAAAACCCAGATCCTCCGCTCAGGCTGCAGTGAAAGAAAGAGCCCATTCAACAGCCAGACAAAAGCAGAGATGTACGGGAACAGGATTGGCCTGCTCTCCTTAGACGTGATGCCAGTTACAGGAAATCACTGGGTCTAGTACACCTAATCTCATCCAGTAATTAGTTACATAAAACATTAAAGCCAATGAAAAACTGTCTTCAGAATGTTAAATAACTGACATGGGTCTATGTGTGCGTATTGTGCAGACTGCAGCTTTTGTTATATTTCCATGAAAAGTGTGTCACGATGAGACAGATTTCTCTAAAGCATCCAGCAAGTACAATGCATCATCCCCACATGATGACTGATCATTCAATGCTGCACTTTGTTTGTCTCATTATCTAAGCACATTCTATGTTCTAGTTTACAAGTGTGTAAATGTATAAATCAGGTCACGCTCTGTGTCTGTTTAGCATCTGTACATCACATGCCTCTTTCCACTGTCATGTTTTCAAGGACAGCCCTGTGAAACGGCGGTTCAGAACCATGAACAGCAGAGGCAACACATTGATCTGGAGGCTAAATGAAGGCATGGGAGGACTAGGTGTCGCCCACGGGCTGCCATTAGCCCATCGCTGTTCTAAATGAAAACAGGAGCTCACAGGCAAACTCCCTTGTGACAGAGGGAGGGAAGGTCAGAGCAGCACATAGTGGAGAAGAAAAAAAGGCCTCTCCAGAAGATCTACTTCTTGACTGTCTGAGCAGCATGAGCTAAAACCTCTCAGTAAACAGTAGTTACACAGAAACCCCTGTGGGAACCGTCATTTCCTCATCTGCTTTGATTGCAGAGCAGTTTGCCAGACTCTCTCTGTTTGATTCCATTCAACCAAGGCCAGGCTTTTTCTGAGGTTTCCTTATACAAATGAAGTCACCACTGTTTAGATGGTTCTAGTGGTGATGCACACATCCATGTAATGGATGCCTAAACCATCCCATCTTTAGGTTTTAAAAGCAAGAAAAAAAACCCTAGTTTTCTGTTTTTTGCTAGACAACTACATGAATAAACAAACTAAATATATGTTATTATTAATAACTAATATAAAATGTATATATGTATGTATATAATATAAAAAATGTACATATTAGTACAGAAGGATTAATATTGCTCAAATAAATCAATGTCTGTAATATATCCAGCCATAAACAAATTAATATCATTATAACATAGAAACAGTGATACAGATAAACAAATGTTATCACTATTTTATCCATTTAAGTTGATTACCCCTCTAAGCATATTTCAGTGTTTAATTTATTGATTTACTTTTATACTTTTTGGTCAGCTGCTTGTTTGATACATATTTAGTTACATATTTGATACATGTTTAGTTCTTCCTGTCTCAAACACACTGGGAGTTTATATATTGGATGGACAAGGCACACTGGGACAGACCCGAGGTAACACTTGTTTGGGCCAAGGCAGCAGCAAACAGACTGGATTCCCTGTCCACGCAGACACTCATGCAGTTTGTAGCAGGGATTTTATTTCACATGGACCGGTTCCCAAATGCGAAAACTGAGAGTGCAAAAGCAGAGGCTGTAAACGCAGAGAGGAGGTAAAGAGGAGAGATGCAAGAGAGGTACACATGAAGAAATGCTAAAAATGAGGAGCAGCACGTCAAGAGCATAAATGTGGGAGAGGGGTTTGTCAGAAGTGTGGGGCTGAGAGGGAAGTCTGCAGCTTGTTATTTTTATTGAGAGTCTCTCCTGTACCTTCCAGCACAATATTGACCTCAACAGTAGAGCAGCAGGCTGTTGACAGTCTCCAGCTGGTAATTAGAGGAGCTTCGCAGTAATTAATGGTGTCTCAGTGGTCATGATGAACGCTGGCGGTACTGTTTGGCTACAGGTAGAGTCTTTATCCTGCAGCACAAATGCAGCACTTATATACTGTATCACTAACCATGTAAGAAGCCATCCCATCCAGAGCAGCACACACTGAAGCTACCTGTGAAGTTACTTTTCCCCCTGGTTGTCTACTGCAGCTTAATAAAAAAAACATTGCATCTTTGTGTCATTCCTCAAGGGAGAAGATACCTTAAACCAAAGTGGAACAGACAGATGGTCCCACTTTAAAAAGAAGAAAAATATCTTTGGAGACTGTTCAGTCGCTCTGGTTTTCTCACTTTTATTTCAAGTTTCTCTCACTCTCTGTTTTATCTCCATAAGCTGACATTTACTGGGCTCTAGTTGCAAAGATAGTGAATTATTTATGACGGCTGCTGGTGTGTGATGTGTTGATTTGCACGTCTGTTTGGTCTGTATTTTACTGCATGTGTGTGTGTGTGTCTGTGTGTCTGTGTGTATGTATGTCATCTGGCGGTTTTTTGCTGGGACAAAACAGAGTCAAGCACCGACGGACAACAATGACATCAGTGTTAACCCTTTCCACCCTTCCCTCTGGATTACTCTCAGACCGACAATAGGACTGTTTGTAGGTCATCAGCATCCTGTCCCACTGCCCTCCATAGACCCAACAGCAGACAATCATGAGTTCTGATCAGGACAATAGGCTACACCAGATGACAAAGTACTCCCACACCCGTGTTTTGTTCTACACTGACAAATCCTCTTATCCAGAATGGTCATTAACAAACAGTGGAATAAAATCATTTTCTAAGTAATTCAACCAGCCAATAACGCTCAGATCTCTGCTGACTGCATCAGCAAATTAAAGACAGTTTAGACAGAGTTAAGAGCAAGCTGTATGTGGAATGACCGTCAGGCTGAAAGCACCATAGATGAGCTCAAAAAAATACATTCACTTTTTTAAAAATTTGATAATTGAATCTACACTCACACTAATAACATTGTGTAGTGAAGTCAGACTGATACATCCTCTCTATCAGAGTGAAAAAATCCTCACATGCTGACATTTCTGACTGTGATAACCTCATTCACTGCTCCCTGTTCTTCCGGTAAAAGCTGCACTGCCTCTCCTCATATTTGTGAGGGTGATTCAAAGCTATTTTCATCCCAGCTGGGAGAACTGTAAGACTGTTTGGTTAAAGTCGACACAGACTCTCAGACATTTCTCCTCTGTTTGTTGAAACTCAAGCCGAGTGGCTCGCAGCTGGCGTACAGTCTTAGACTCAGTATAATATCTTGAAGCACTGTTGCACTTACAATATAGACACGGTTTATTTTCAAATTTACAAAAATGCATGTGCATGTGATTAATTTTAATGAAAATGTATTTAAGCTGAGCCCTATTCATGTGGAGTTCTGACCCAAGATTCAAATAACAAGTCTTACTATGCTTACGGGTTTATTATATTTTTAAATATATAGATTTCTGTCATTTCTTTATTAAATTTAGGGCAACATACTGCATTACACTGCAACTCCAACACAATTGCATATCTTGTTCACTGAATACACAACTCATGAAAAAGCCATCAGCCATCAAACCAAGACACCTGTGTGAGTAATGGCTGTAAAGTCTTAAACTGATGCTTTGGGTAATCAGTTGCTTAAGTACATCCAACATATACAAAGAGTGTCATTAGCAGTCATTTGGAGTCATGTTTGTGTCAGCCTGATAAATGTACGTCTGTACTTGGTCTCCACCAACTCCTGAGGGAAATATTCAACTCTAGCTGCTGAAATCTTCACCATGTTCACCAGCCAGCCACAAACCTTGTCTGTAAGTAAGTAAAAACGGGCTGTAAAAAAACAAAAGAATCAATCAAGCACAGCTCTCACAATTTCTCATACTGTAAGCTGAAATGTTCTAATTTGCTGTGTGACGTCCCAAACCCACTATACTAAAACCATCTAAACCGGATATTCTTTAATATAAAGAAATTGGTATGGAAATCACACATTGTTCTTTCACCTCTTGCTTAAATGATTAACAAAATAGTTAAAACCTGAAAAGCTGCCCCCTGAAAAACGCCAAACCCATGATCTGAAAACCACTGAAACACTAAGTGGAGCTATATTTCTCTGTGGGGTTTCCATGACAATCCATCCCAAAGGAACGCGTTGCTTTACACATTCGGTGAGAGTGCTCACATGATAGATCACTGCTGTCTTTTTCTGTGGGACTCTGAACACTGAAGGCGTTTATTCTGTCCATACACAGAGGATTCAGCTCAGCACTGAGCAGATGTATTTGTTAGAGAACTAATGAGATGAGCTGGGCTGTGTCCCTGGGGCTGTACAGCTTAGTCTGCTGGATTGATGGGAACCTTATTTGGAATCCATACAAGGATGTTTAATAAAATCACAGGCAAACATTCCTTCGTCTTGAAGCGCTGACACACCAAGAAGCATTGTTTGCAACAGAATGATCTGTATATTTGAGTTCTTCTCATACAGTGCACTCATCAAAGACCATCAGTGTTTTTCTTAGTGTACTAGCATGATGATGCCTGTATTTATCTGTATCAACACTTAAGTAATTGAGATATAATGAAGCCAAACTCCATTTACCCATTATGTATCCCGTTTCTGAATGAGGTATCTATATTATTTATTAAAAATATCAATTTATTTAGGCTTAAATTCTGAACTCTGAAACTCTGAAGAGCAATGCTTGGCTCGTTGCTCTAAAGAATGCAGTGTCAGTAGGTTGGTCAGTTGGTTACCTAGACACTTGGGTCCAGATTGAAACATCCTCATAAGTGTGATGTCACCTGCTAAGCTACAGCATTCTCCTTAACCTCAGACAGTGAACATGGCAAACGTTACAATATAACTCCTCAAAAACCCACTAGCATTATTATGGTTGGCATGTTAGCATGATCCGTTGTCTGTTGAACAGTTGCTGCTCCACATGAGAGGGGTAAATACTGTAAGTAGAAATCAAACTGTGACTGCCATCTCATGTGTAGTTCCAGAAGAGAGGTTGAGAAAAAAAAATAAACATATTGACTCAACTCACACCTTCTTCTGGGTTTTCAGTTCAGTTCCCATTAGTTTTCCTTTTAGCTTGTACCAATCCCTCAGAATGTGATCAATACAGACAGCACATGGTAATTTGCTCATTAAACAACATCTACCTGCCTGGTCTTATCTGGGTCATACCCAAGGGGAGTGACGTACGAGACCATGGAAGACAGAAACTTTTTCTTCTTCACCCTCGCTTGTGTACACTTCTGTCTGTAACATGGTCACCACAGCTGGTCAGTCCTTCACTCCACAGCACACAGGCTCTCTCTGGCACACACAGAATAATCTAAACGTGACAGAATGGACTACCCAAGCCGAGGCAGAGCAACAGATGGGAGACGTCGTCTCTGGAGTCACAGTCCTGATCCTTTTCAGCCTCATGAAATCACTGATCTCACTGGGACTAATTCAATTTCAGATCCTATCTGGGTTGGTGTGTTTGCGAGACAAGCTGCAGACCCCACTGCGGTGACTCGGCTCTGATGAGATCTGCTGGCGCAATCCCATTAGAAATAAGAGATCTTTGTCTGGAGCTGTGCAGTGGCCCCAATCCAAGCCTGTCTCAGTATGCGTAAGTGTTTGTGTTTTTTTGTGTGTGTGGGAATGCTCCCCCACTCCTGTGCAATGAGAGTGCGACCTATTCACTCAGTATTAGTGAACATTACTCAGGGTGATGATTCAACATTCCTGTCTGATTTCTGGCAAGCATAGCACTTGGACCAGTCACTTCAGACAACACAGCGGCAGCTATTTAACACTTTAACAGAACGGCTGAGCTGTCATGCCAGCTTCCACAGTGTACATGACACACAAACACAAACATAAACACAGCTTATGCCTTATAGTGATGGATCTATAAAGGCAGTAGTGACATTATAACACACAGTGCCACTTTTTCACTTGCTTGGCATTACTTAGATACTTTAATATACTGTTGACTTAAATTGTGAAGGCTATCTATCATGTTAAATGATTTTGTTCAAATGAATGTGTGGATATGAGCCAGGAATTGTTGTGTTTATCTCAGCAGCACATCACGGAACCAAAAAAGTGAGAGAATGACAGACACACAAGTTTCCTATAAATGTTTAGTCTGTGTATAATCTATTTCTGAAAGTCCAATCTAGAAAGTATTCTTATTCCCTCTTATGTCCTGCTCTACATCTCCAAATAAAAGCTCTGTTAACGTGACAAACACGTGGCAGCCTCTGCACATAGCTGAGGATTTTAAAAGTTTTAAAAGCACTTACAGGGTAGGCGTTTGCCGTGCAGGTTGGCTGATGAAGAGCTCATGTCGCTGGAAGTATGTCGGAAACAGACACAATCAGTCACAGGTGATGAGTGTGTGGTGGCTGGTCAGCCCTGTGAGAGATCAGCAGAGAGCCATGACGAGCATCTCCCAGCTCCTCGGTTCACCCAAACTGCTCTAAAGTGACTAATGAGGACTGCCACCCTGCTGCTCTCCTTCCACACTTCCCTCTTTCTCACAGCCGACTCTGAGCCTCTTGGATAAGAATGAGTTTGGTGGCTTTGTGGAGACGGCTGGCTGACCAATGACAGCGAGGAGGGAGGAGCTGAGAGAGAGAGCGAGGAAGGGATTGAGAAGAGGGAAGGAGGGATTTTATGTAATGGAATGGAAAATACCAAGGAGAGAGACAGGCACATGCCTTTGTTATTTTTGTCTTCTTACAGTCCCTCTCTCCCTATCCCCTTTCTCTGTCCTGTTTCCTGTCTCCCCTCTTTTTTGTAGTAATAGTAGATTTAAACCTTCACTCCTCAGTTTCACCTCTAGGGTCCAGTCAGTCAGAAATGTTATAACAGATACAGAACATGATTTTTTTTTTTACCATAACAGTTCCGTAATAATCATCTAAATTATCCAGGGCAGAACTGGGAGATGACTAAAAGGACTGGATTTAAAAAATAATAATAATAAATTGTAACTAAAAATGAGTTCAGAGGTGGAAAATCAGTTTTGCCATCAAAGAAAAACACCTGGGTTTACATGCCCACCATAGCCTTAACACCAACCCATACTGGTTATGAATTAGCAGTACTCAACAGGTTTTCTATTTTAACCGTAGATTCAAAGCTATTAAAGTCCCTTATGTTCAAGGCCTTGCCAGGCTGGTTCATATGTTGATAAGTGAGTGCCTGTAAATCTCTCTGTACTTCACAGTTTACCAGAAGCTTTAAATGTAGTGTCTATGGCAACAGTACAGCGCTAAATCACCAGAAGCAACCCATTTAGTGGCTGAATATGTTACAGCCATTAGAAGTATGGCAGTCTGTGGTAGAAAAGTGTCCAGGAAAGGTTTTGGATGCTCCAGATATAAAAGAAACTCTGCATTCAGAAGCAGGATAACATAACAAAAAAAGAACGACACTATGACAAATTACACATAACACTAATAGCTTTGGGCAGTCCAACAATCGTCCATTACTTAGGTGGAGTAACATTAATAGCTGCATATCTTACACCAAACGTTTTATGAATACCAACATATCCAAGAACAGCAAGGCACCCTCCACGTCTACTCTCAATCACTTCTCTTATTTCAGTCCTGTCCAATAAGTAAAAGCCAAATGAGTGTTAGCAATCTGTTGTTGTTTAGTTTTATGTTATTTCTCTCACTCGTTGACTTTGGTCCAATTTGGGTTATAAGCTCTATTCCAACAAACTGAGACAGGCCAAGTCAGTTCACCTGCATAGGTCATACAAACATATCGACAGCGTTTGTGTAATTACTCCAACTGTCTTATTGGAGAACACATATAAATTCATCCTTAATTTGTTTCCGCAACTCCCTGCAAGGACATCATCCCCTGGGAAAACATTATGTTTTCAGCTTTGGGCGGATACACAGTTGTAACAAATTCCCTTGCTGAATAAAACACTTCAGAGATATAGTCCCAAGGCACTTTCTTCCCTCATCATGAAAACCTTTAAGAAGATTTTAAAAGAGGAGATTTGGTGTGTTTCAGATGGAATTGGATTCACTTGAAGTTGTTTACAGGACAGGCAGGGATGCAGAGTATACCCCAGACACCTTAGTATGGTCCTCAATCACTTAGCAGAATTTTCTGTGATTGCTCTTCATTGACTCCTCAGTTTTAAACTCTATCCAGCCTCACATTTTACCAGATGGATTTACCAGCTTTCACAATACTGACTTTGGATTAATATGTTGATATTTAAATAAACAGGTCTTAAAAGGAAAAAGTGGTGCCCTTTTATCTTCTGCTGTTTTCCCACAGGAGCATCACCATACAGTATTATCAACTTCATAACGTATGACAATGTTAAGTCTTGTTTCACTGAAATGTTCTCTCTTTTGTTGCTGGCCTTGTTACTTCCTTTGAAAAACAGAGCATAGAAGGCATTGTTGGAATGTGCAGCAACACTGCAGGCTTAAACTGACTCTCTCAAGTGTACAAAGTCTGATTCACAAAGATTGCCCTGTCAGTCTTTGCTGACCTTCTTTACCCCTTGTTCAAGTTCAGGTTGTTTCCATCTGCTTGCCAGGACTATCCTAAGTTCTGGGGGGGCACAAGGCAAAGAGGTAAAGTACATGCACTATCCTTCCAGTCCAAACTAGCAAAGTCTATCATAGCGTAGATAGAAGGAGGTCGCTTTGGGGGTTGTGAAGTAATACTGCACTGTAGGGCCTTCACAGGTGTAAGGAGGTGTATGATTGACATCGTAAAATATGCCAAAAAGTAGGTATCTGGACCCCACCCCTTTCTAATAATTTTTGTACAGGTACAAAATGATTTGCCTATCCCGATTTCAGAACGGATTTTAGAAGTTATTTTCCCTCTTTTCCCCCCTTTTATTTGTGACAATTGTGTGTTGATGTTGACTGTGTTTTCGGCAGGCCAAGAACAAATAGTCCGTGGAAGATGACAAGGTTAAAACATTTTGTTCCCCAAACAAAGTATACTGTAAGTGCATCAGTCAGAAAGTTAACCATCAGATGACAATATACAATGGGGAAAATAAGTATTTGATACACCGCCGATTTTGCAAGTTTCCCCACTTACAAAGAATGGAGAGGTCTGTAATTTTCATCATAAGTACACTTCGACTAAGAGACAGAATCTAAAAAGAAATTCCAACGTTTCCTGAAGTTCTTGACCAGGTATGCAAACACTGCAACAGGGATTTTGGCCCACTCCTCCATACAGATCTTCTCCAGATCTTTCACGTTTTGGGGTTGTCGCTGGGCAACACGGAGTTTCAGCTCCCTCCAATTTTCTATTGGGTTTAAGTCTAGAGACTGGCTAGGCCACTCCAGGACCTTGAAATGCTTCTTACGGAGCCACTCCTTAGTTGCCATGGCTGTGTGTTTCGGGTCATTGTCATGCTGGAAGACCCAGCCACGACCCATCTTCAATGCTCTTACATGCAATACATGGCCCCATCCATCCTCTCTTCAATACAGTGCAGTTGTCCTGTCCCCTTTGTAGAAAAGCACCCCCAAAGCATGATGTTTCCACTCCCATGCTTCACAGTTGGGATGGTGTTCTTGGGATTGTACTCATCCTTCTCCAAACATGGTGAGTGGAGTTTATACCAAAACTTCTATTTTGATCTCATCTGACCACATGACCTTGTCCCATGCCTCCTCTGGATCATCCAGAAGGTCACTGGCAAACTCTAGACGGGCCTGGACATGTGCTGGCTTGAGCAGGGGGACTTTGCGCGCGCTGCAGGATTTTAATCCATGACTGCGTATAGTGTGTTACTAATGGTGTTACTGTGGTCCCAGCTCTCTTTAGGTCATTGACCAGGTCCTCCCGTGTAGTTCGGGGCTGATCCCTCACCTTTCTCATGATCAATGGCACTCCATGAGGTGAAATCTTGCATGTAGTCCCAGTCTGAGGGAGATTGACAGGCATCTTGAATTTCTTTCATTTTCTAATAATTGCAAACAGTTGTTTGTCCCTGGTGTCCTTAGACAGCTCTTTGGTCTTGCCCATGGTGGAGAGGTTGGAGTCTGATTGACTGAGTGTGTGGACAGGTGTCTTTTATACAGGCAACGAACCAACAGGTCTGTGAGAGCCAAAATCCTTGCTGGTTGGTAGGTGATCAAATACTTATTTCACGCAATAAAATACAAAGTAATTATTTAAAAACCATACAATGTGATTTTCTTTTTTTTTTATTCTGTCTCTCACAGTTGAAGTGTACCTATGATGAAAATTACAGACCTCTCCATTCTTTGTAAGTGGGGAAACTTGCAAAATCAGCCGTGTATCAAATACTTATTTTCCCCACGTTATTACCTGATCGTTTGTGCGCCCTGGACACCATCTAGTGGACAACAGTTGTCAGCTCCTGGTTCTCTGTTTGTATGCCAAATGTTTCCCTTTGTTTTAGAGCAAAGAAGCACAAGTACATTATGAAACATGTTCACATTTAATAAGCCATCCTTCTACAAATCATTTTATGAACAACCTAGAATTTCTTTAAAAAAAATAAAGTGCAATTATATTGCTGTCTGCCGTTTAGTTCTGTCTGTAGGAATATCAGTTACTTTTGTAGTACTTATTACTACTTATTTTACAGGTGGGTGCGATATGTGTATAGCAGCAGTTAGAATGTCTAACTCTTTCTAGGGTGCAGAGAGACCTGGTTAGCTTCATATACAGCTATGCTGCCATGAGAGCTCAGCCTCCCATACATTAACAAAACCACTGTAGCCCTATAGTTGGAAATAAATTATCACAAAGATACTTCTAGAAGCACCCATAACAATTTTGACCCAGTGGTCCCCATCTAGATCTAGATTCTCAGTTAATTAGTGTATTGTACCAAACTGTTGGCGCACATGTTGGAGCTCATTTGAATCACAGTGTCTTGACAGTACTCACAGTTCATGGGATGCGAAATGCTGTTAGATATAGTTTGGTAAACCCTTCTATCAGCAGTGTCCCATCACCCTACCACCTGTCTGTGGTGAAGAAACACGTCACGTTCAGAAGCATCCAGTAGGTTTTTCAGCAGCTTGGTACAACAATTCTTGAATTACAAATTCAAGAATGTAATTCTTGCATTTTGCACTTTGTAAATTAATGCCACGGGCCAGATTAGATCCTCTGGTGTGCCGGTTTTGCCCCACGAGCCATATGTTTGACAGCCTGATCTATGCAATCAAAGATCACCACAACAGGATTAACATCATAATTAAAGTTTATACAGGACCATCTCTGTGACTATTCATATTACAGTGATGCCAAAGCTGTGCAACTCAGGTTAAGAGAGTTTTTATTTATTTATTTCTCCCTTTATAATCAGTGTGATTGGGATGAGCAGGATGGCCATGGTCCCTCTCACCAGCCTTATGAAGATTGGCCCACCCCTATGAGCACGGTTCTGGTCAAGGTTTCCTCCCTTGCCACTGCCACCTTGATGCTTGCTCTGGAGGTTTCAGGCTCTGGGTTATGTAAAGTGCCTAAAGTGATTGTTCCAATTGAATTGGAAATTGAATACATAACATAAAGTGTAATCATAAAGTGACAGTGGCAATGTTAGAACATGCATGATAAGAAGGAAGCACTATAAGTAATGACTGTAATAAAGTAGTAGATGTCTTATTTAAGGGACCGCTATGAGAGCATGTTCTTGTCTGTCGACCAGATATATCTCACCGGGAGCTAATAACACCTTAATGGAGTCCAACGTGGAGAAATACACTGAGCTTGTTTTCACTGATATTATCTACTGTGTGAAACAGTATTCATTTCCTTTGTTCATGCTTGTAAGAGATAACCATGGGCGTAGATTCTCTGCATAAGATTACCATCTTGAAATGAGCAGTTCAGTAGGTGTTCAAAGTTGCTATGTATGCACTTTAAGCTAAAAGCAGTCTCTGCCTCGTCAACATTAAATCTGCAAGGCATGGATTTGATGCTGCTCATAATGTTGGATATATGGATGTGGGATGGAATAAAATGAGCAAGCAAGGATGTTGGTTGCTTAACTTTTGTTTTTTTCAACAGAATATTAGAATAAATCATTTTCTAGCCTTTTTCTGGATTAATACTTAAATAAAATTATTATATTTTTTATTACATTTAAAATTATAACATTATTCTCAGGGAGTTGAAGAAAAGGTGTAAAAGGCCACAGAACTCAATCCTACAACAGCAGAATACTGATCATAACAAACATAACATTGCTAGATAATTAAAAGGCTCCAGACCCTCCAGTTGAGGAAGTGTGTACTTCTATTGTTATGGCCTCATGTGTAATTAATTATTTAATGTAAAATAGAACCTGAGAGAGAGAGCTATTGAATATAATCCTATCTCATTTGTATTGGTTTCAACATACACAAAAGAAATCAGTGCAGCAGAATTTATTTTGCTGGCCTGTCCTGCTAAGAACGATGGCGGGCAGAATGAAAGACACAAATATCAAAGACCCAGGGCTAACAACTGGACAGACGTTTCCTCACTCATCCAAGTAGCTTCTTCAGTTATCAGGTAGCCTGGTCTGGATAATTGTAAAGTTGTAAAGTGGGGCCAGGCGAGGAAAAAATTTTCTTGTTCTTATAAAACTCTTGTGGCGTAACTGGATTGTTTTACAGTTCTGTTTCTGTATTGTGTTTGTAAAAGTGTTGCTGAAGGTTTGGTTGCTGCTAAATCGCAGTTTCAGCGTCCGTTGCTCTATTCTCACTAAGAATCAGCAGCTTAATGAAAAGTCCAGACTGATTCTACAGAACCTGCTGCTGCACCATCGCACACACACAAGATTTTTAAATACATACATACAAATACAAGTGAGATATACTTAGTATTTAGATATAATTAGATATACTTGATATTTAGCAAGGACATTTAAATCTTAGGAGCCTCAGAATACCTATTACATCTAAGATGTGATGATGTCACCAAATGGAATGATGTAAACATCTCCAGCTGTGACATCATTTAGAATTTAGAATTTATCACTGTCAAGACCTGAGACAGATTTCATTCGACCATAAGACTAACAACTGTAGGCTGCTACAAACTTCAGCCGGAGACCAAATCTGACGCTTGTAGAGACACTTGAGTGGAAGCAAACACTGAGATGGCAGAAAAATACTTTACAAGTGATGAAGTGGAGCACGACAGCTGGTGAGTGTTTCAGGGCACGATGCAGATCTGTTTCTCTTGTTTGACAGTATGTGATGAAGCGAGCTGATCGTTGTATCGATTGTATCTGTAGTGAACTGGAAGCGATCAGTAAAAAACTTCATCAAACTGTTGCTGGCTACAGAGAGAAGAAGGAGGTCCATGACAAGCTGCTTGAACATGCACTGATAATTGAGGAGCTCATGAACGAGGTTGAAGCTGAAAATAGGACTTTAGCCAACAGGAAGAAAGGGTATGATACCTGACTAACTAGTTTTTTGGTTTTTTTTAGCTTATAACAGGCGTCATGGCAAGACTTCATCATCATAATCATGTTACTCCTACAATAACACGCCCTTCTTGTATGTTTTAAATAAAAGGTTACATCAGCAGAAGGAACAAATCAAGAAAAGGTGGGAGGAGGAGGAGAAGGAGCAGGAGGATGAAGCTCTGCGCCACGAGCTGTTAGCTGAGGAGGAAAAAAGTCAAATGGCCCAGCTAATATGGAAGATGGTTGGTGATGTTCTTAACTTTGTCGTTCTGTGCTTTTACGTGTTTTTATGGGTCTTCATCTTGGGAAGTGGTAGTGAAATATTAACAATGTGCTTGTGGGTGAAAATATATACGTACTACAAGAGTCATTGTTCCGAGAATAAGTTGATGTCCGTAAACAACGTCAGGAAAAAATGTATCTTGAAATTAAAGTCTAGGATTGGTGGCGACCATGTCATCTAGACCAGTGGCAGTACACAGTAAATTTCGGGGTAGTAGTGGTTCTATGGTTACAGTTTAGAAATGCTGACTGGAATGTAGCATCTACATAAAGCTGTTGCTGATCTCTGATCCTGATTTTATTTTGTGCAGGAAGAGGAGAATGCAAATCAGTGGATGCAAAATGAAAATCTGTCTGCTGAGGTATGACTTCTGATTTATTTCTATATAACCTCTAATCTAGTGCGACAATTTGACAACCAGACTCTGAGCTTTAAAATTGTTTCTAACAAATGATCTTAACAAGAATTTAATGAACGGACGCATGCCAGTGTAGCGTAAATGACTGCAAACAAAATCTGTCCCTGTTTAATAACAAGAAGAACATAGGTGCTGATGATTTCCCAGCATCCTCCACTGGATTCCACTCTGAGCCGCCTGTCTTTCAGATGGAACACCTCAAGAAAGATGGAGAAGAGCACAAACTGAGCACACATGAGCAGGGATTTCAGGTAAACTTTTACTTTATTTATAATGGCATTCTGCTAAATCATCTTAATGTCCAATTAGCCCCATCGTATTGGCGGAAAATTAACAGACTGAATTTTGCAGCACAAAGCGGAGGAGATGGAGGAAGCTCTACGTTGCAAAGACGAAGAAATAGCAAGAGTATGACCAAGATTATGAAATCTTGAAGATATCATTTTTGTGAAGTGTCTCTCAGCTTCACTTTACTTTCAGCATTTCAGCAAAGTAAATATTTTGATGCACTTTTTGTGTATTTGCCAGTTATCCAAGATGGAGATGGAGGAACAAATGAACACATTAGAGGTATCTACCACATGTTTGATGATGATGATGATGATGATGATGCTGATACATGTGCTTGCTGTGGTCGTCACTGTACCTTTCTGGTGTTTCATCTGTCACCTGCAGGGTCTCAGAAAGGAAAAACGTCAACTTCAAAACCAGCTCAGCGACTTTCAGGAGGAGCAGACATTGTCAGTATTGTGTGGCACCCATTGGGTTTTATTGATCATATGTTTGCGTGAAGCTGGTGGTTTTCTCACATCTGTTTGTTTTTTGCTTTGACAGAGCTGCACTGAAACATCTACAGGAGTCTTTCAGAGAGCCACTAGATGCTTCCGCAACGGTTAATATGATAAACCACCAGCAGTTAAAAAACACTATTTATGCACAGTAATGTCATTTATATATTCTTGTAGCTTGAACAAATATGATATACTGTGTCAATTGCTCTAAGTATGTTAACTGGATTTAACTACTGAACTAGTCTAAGTGGTGACCTCCTTTCCATGCCTTGCGCTAAGATAAGCTAACCAGTTTTTTGGTTGGAGATTTATAGATAGCCAGCAGATAAAAGAATGGTAGTGATCCTCTTAATCTAAATGTAAGACAAAAAAAAAAAAAGTATTTCCCACAATGCCAAACTTATTCTCTGTGTTAGGTCTAATTCTACGACGTGAACTGAAATTTTCTATTGTCTTTGTAGGGCAAGGAGGATGAGAGCAGGTACTTGTAACACATATAAACAACAGATTTATTTAATATACTTTTTCCTTTTTCCTCAGAACGTTCGCTTACTTGAATGTGCGTCTGTGTTTAGTTGGTGCCGCTATATAGCAAAGGGTCTGTGGAAAGGCGTGGAGATATCAGGAGCTGTCATCCTTGGCGCTGGCCTTTCTCTGGGTATCATAACCTGCATGACGCCAGACGTCGACTGTCCAGATCCTGACTGCAGCCTTTGGGACCTCGCTTTCAAGCTGCTGGAAGTCTACAGTGAACACACTTATGCAGGCCATCCTGTTTGTTAGCAGGTTTGACTTGTATGGCTGTGCACTCATGGACAACACCACCTGAACCTCCTCAACATGCACCTCCAAACCTGGGCAGCACAATTAAACATGACAAAGATAGCATTACACAGAGACCTGAGCAGTTGTTTCTGGCACTATTGAGGATATTCTAAATTTAAGTTTCTATATTAATGATATATGGAGTAAATGAATAATGTCAAATACAATGCAACCTAGCTAAATTTAAAGACATTCTTAAGATAATAAGTATGATCATGAATGCTTCTTTCAGGTATTTTTTTATACTAAAAGTTTATTTTCATTAAATTTCTCACAATGTTTTTTAAGCGGTGAGGACAACCACCTATACTGCATGGGGATCTTTGGGAAATGAACCACCAAAGTACAGTGTTTTACTATCTGACGACTGTGTGTCCTGAACACCATCTAGTGGACAACAGTTATCAGTTCCTGGTTCTCTAAGCGGGACTTGCTGATTACACAATATTTGCATGCAGAGGCTTCACAGAGCAGCATTACATCACTGCCTTTTTCCTAAACACAGCATCGGCACTTGACAGAGGCTTTCAAAGAGCATCTTGTTTCACATACATGCGGGAAAAGATTCAGGTGTGAGTCATTGCAAGAATATGTTTAGTCAAGAGTCAACACAAAGAAGCTTTCTTTGTCTTCCACAATAACAATGATCACTAGAAGATGTTTCAGCTTTTTCCCTGTTGAATCATTTTATATTCATATCACAAATTGTTCAACAAAATTATTCACATATCAGAGAACAACAAACTCTGCATCAGCATGGAAACTTTCACTACTGAAACTCACACTTTGTGCCTGTGCCAAGCTGCAAAGCGAAACTGCAAATACCAGCAATGTAAAGTAGCAGTTGGGAAGTGGTGGGAGTGAGTGGCGATTTCTATCAATAAAAACACATTCTTTGCAAATGTCAGTGGTTGTGGTGGTTTAGCCTAAATATGCTAGTTGCGGCAAAAGCATGCGATGTAATGTGTTAGCATGCCGTGAACTTTCTCCAGCATGCGTGTGTCTGTGCGTTAGTACACTGGTGGAGGAACGCGAGAGACAGACACAGAAAGAGAGAGTGGGCAGAGGAAGCATGATGTGACTCAAAGTGAGAAATCCTCTCCACCACAGACTAAATTACGCGTAGGCTTTCCCATGACTGGGGGTTCACCTGCTGAGGCTTTGCAAAATCAATTGCTGAGACCCAGCTGCTGTGCTGCTGAGCAAAAGCCATGTCCTCTGTCTTGTGTTTTTTAAAAATGAGATGAAATACACATGTTTTCTGCACAACCACGAAAGGCCATGTGCCCTTTTCTGCAGATAATTGCTACTGGTATAATGTTTACCTGAGGTACATTTGCTTTGGTGCTTTCATTCAGGATGAAACATTATTAATTCACATCTGCCCACTGAGGCAAGAAAAGCAGGAAGTGAGAATCAGCAGGAAGAATTAACAGCAAGAAGATGACAGGCTGTCAGATTAAAGATTGTGCCTTTGAACAGGCTAGTCTAAGAGACTAGTACGGTTTCCCACCATCACTACACCAGCCAACACACCAAAATCATCAGGCAGTCATACACCTACCATCTACTGAGGAGTTGCACAGCAGTCTCATTTCTAATTATACACCCAACAACAGAGAGCCACGGAGCTAGTGAGAGAGTGTGTGGTATATGGAGACAGGAAAAGGAGGGTGATTATAAAATGGAAGAGAGGCTACTCAGCAGCAAACACTGGGTGAACAAGTTCAGATGTAAGAGAGAGAGAGAGAGAGAGAGGGGTAGAGACATCAAATCTGTCTGAGAAAGGTTAACAGGACTGACTGAGCAGAGTGGGAGTGTAAAAGCGAGTAGGAGGGAAGAGAGAGAGAGAGAGAGGAGGAGAAGAGAAAAGAAGAGAAGAGAAAAGGAGGAGTGTGTGTCTGATAGGCAGTCTGTTGAGCTAGTCTGGATGCCTCTCTTCATCCTGCTCTGTTTTGCTTTTCTAACACAAGCCAGACAGGTGTGTGTGGAGTGTCTGCCTTCATGGTGTGAGCGTGGACCGAGCTGCAGTGTGAAGATGGCTGCACAGGGAGACACAGATGGTTGAATGGAGGAAACATGCAAGTAAGTCTTCTTTGAAAATCTATTTAGCTTGATTTATGCAGAGTGAAATGATTGTGTTTGTCCTCAAACAAAAGAGCGCGTCGTGATAGAAGCTCTAAATGCATGTCTGGGAAACTCTTTGTAGCACCCGAGGTTAAACTTTATTATGTTACAGCCTCATAGAAAGAAACATCAAGATGACTAAGTGCAATATTGTCACTACTGATATGCAAATAAACGCACCCGCAGTACAGATTGTCGTTATCATGTTGGCAGCAAACACACTGCTGTGTATACATTTCATTTCCATAGATTAGCGACCTGTAGTGAACGCCTCATATGGTCTGAAATAACCTCACAGCACAGGCCTGTCTGAGCCATGATCTGATCATACCTGTGTAGGCCACTGTGAGTAAGTGGCCCACACCTCGATGCCATTTGAATTCATTTACATTTATTCGGCTGACAAACACTTATCTATTTATGTCTGAGAGCTCGCACAGGAATGTCGGTGTGAGGGTGTCGTCTGATCCCACACACATAATAGAGAAGCAGCTCATATCAGAGACAAGCCTGTCAGAAAGCATAAAAGAGGTCCATTCAGCAGCGAGTCTCAGCCATGATGGTGACATAATGAGGTGAGCTTTGCACTGACAGGCTGTTAAAATCCTCTGCTGCTCTTTGCATTGCGTAAAATATGTGTCTTTGAGTACACGGTTGCATGTCTCGCCACAAGGTGCTTATATTTAGCCCACCTCAGTGAACTGACTCACGACTGTGAGTGCATGTAAGGAGGATGATGGGGTTTCAGCAGCTTGCAGTGCTGGATCACTTTAGTCCCATGAGAAAGATGCAAGGTGGGTCTGTGCGCTTAACATCCTGCACCTGTTTAGTCACTGAATACAAATATTTTCCTACATTTATAGTGGAAAATATTGCCATAAATACCTCACTGAGAGACATTATTAACCTCAAAGGAGGGGAATTTACTGACATAATCTAACCTCTAACTTTACACCCACCACCAACATTTTACTTTGCCTTGTACACACAACACTCACTCCTTCATCAACCACACTGTGCAGTACTTTGTTACCATAGTAACTTTTTTTTTTTACACAAAGGAGTTGGTAGATGTCCATCAAACTAAACCGTGTCAATATAGCAATTGGTGGTTGGAAAGCTGTAATTTGAAGCCGATGGTGAAGTTATTGTTCAGATGGCAGGAGGATATTTGCAGGCAGTGGTCTCACCATGTGCCACTTTCAGAAGGGAGAGGGAATGTTATTTATTGAAAAAAAGATTAAAGTAAATGACAGAAAATAGTCAGTGAAACGATCTTTATCTTGACATGTGTTTGTGGGAGTTTTAGAGCATCAGTGTTTGTTTCTTCTGCTCAGACCTTGAAGACCTTGGATCTGCAACACTTACCAAGAGACTAATGGAGTCACATGATCACAACACCATCTCTACTTCAGCAGGAGGTCGTGCAGTGTTGGTGTGAGTGACAGGCAGAGCCAGTCAGTGAGCTTCAGGATGAACCCGGCTCTAGTCCCGGGCAGGGATAGCCTCCCACTCAAAAAGAGGGACCAACGATCATGCTCACCACTGCAGCAGCAACAGCTGTGTGACGCTGCAAATTTCAAGGCACCATACCCTTACAAGAGCAACAGTGAGTTTAAAACTAAACACTCCAGCCCCTTTCAGCCTGTGCCAAGACGAGTCCCTGCACTGTACCAGCCCTGGATGCAGACATCCACAAGGTCTAAACCTCACGTCCTTTCTGCGTTCAAGGAGCATCATGGCTGGGCGGAGTGGAGAGAGTCCACCCCCCTGCACCCCGGATGGGACTTTTCCCAGCAATACCAGCACCAAAGCTTATCTGGCACACCTGTACTCCACCCGTCCCATCCGCACTACGCCTCCAGATTCAGCACCGTCTCCCTGCTTGCCGAGGACTTCCATAGAGTGAGTGAAGGATATGGCTGGGAGAGGGCATTAAGAGACAAGAGTTTGAATCCAGAGAGGCAGAGCTACAACAGGCATAAAGGTCCTTATGTGAGGAGTGGAGACAGAAAAACTGAATATTTTCCCAGGGTTGGAAAATCTATTTTTCCACATGAGTATCCTAAACAGCAACACGATTCCTTGCACAAATCCATAAAAGCTGCCAAAGTCCCTGTTCCTGGACATTCCTTCATAGGAGTTCCCTCTGACAGCACACACACCTCCACCAAGGAGGACACATGTCCCGTCGCCTCCTCTAAGCGCCCTTCTTCTTCCTCTGCCTCTCCGAGCCGTTTCCCCTGGCTGCTCCCTCACTTTGTGGCAGGCTCTCTGATTGAACTCAGGGACGGACGGTTGAGAAGAGTGGAGCACCTGCAGACCGAAGACTTCCTGCTTGGCTCACTGGCCTGCCCAGACCTCCGCCTGAGCTGCTGCACGGTGCAGAGCATCTTCTCTTCAGCCTCCTCCTCCTCCTCCTCATCAGTCTCCCGCCTCCTCATCCTGCTTCATGACCAGCAGTCCCAGGTGAATGAATATCCTTCTGCTATTGTTATTCACAGCAGATCCTCTGTATATCTACTAAATGCTGCATTCAGGTCACATGGAAGATGCTTCATACACATACCTTGGCTTTGTTAGTGAATGGTTCTTAAAGAGAAAATGCTTTTAGACAAACTTGTCTCTGTCATGTTAAAGGCTGAGGACATTATGTTTTACAAGAAATCAAATGAAAAGACAAAATTATAAACTAATTCCTGAAAACTGAAATTTAAACACCACCTCTAGCAAGCGTCTTAGCTGTGTCTCACTATGTTGTATGTATGTATTTCCCTCCTCCAGGAGTTGGTGGATGTGTATGTTGAGTACCCATTCTTTGTGCGTGGGCAGGGCTGGTCTTCCTGCAGCCCGGAGAGGACGGCTCGTCTCTGTGGCCTGCAGTGCCGTCAGCTCTGCGTGGGGGACATCTGCTTGGCTCTTACGCCCATCTCAGCTCCTCAGCCCGTGCTGCCGGCCACTCTGGAGCCAAAATCCTCACCCAAGCGGTCAGAGGCAGGGGCAGAGGGCCTGAAGGCACCACACCCACAAACTGCCCCGTGCACCCAGGATCCTGGGGAGCAAAAGCCGCAAGCAGGGGGCCAAAAGATGGGGACAGAGACAGTCCGCAGGAGACACTATTCAGCCCCTGAGCTGAGAGGTCCAGGGACAAATTGCATGTAGTGGACAGGGTCTATTTTAAGCTGTGCTGTAATCAGCCTATATATGCTGTCTTTCTACCTCCTGAATCACATTTCTGTGCTTTACTGTTTTTCTGATTTGGATCTAAGGAGTAACAGCAAAAGAGGAAAGACACAGTATGATTAACTCTCAGGATCCCCTGGAGGTAAACTTTCTAGCACATACTGTATTTCTCAAGCTTAGTCAGGGATCACACACTGAAAACATCAATCCAAGGCTACATCTCCAGATAAAAGTCTGTAAAAATGCAGAATTCAGATCTTATTCATGTGAGGGAACTCAGGCTATGTGAAATATTTTTGTGAGAACGTGTTGAACCAAAGTATAAATCTACGGGGGAGCCCATTCAGTGACATTTGAAGGGGAATCCTGCAGATTCAAAGAATATTGTTCGAGTTTTAGCTCTTGAGTGAGTCTTCACGATATTCTGGCAGTTCTGACTAAATCAGCCCACGTTCCTCGAAAAGCACATAAAACTACTCCCTCAGGTCTTTCACTGCCGATGATACCGTTTAAAGTTTATCTCTCTTCTGCTTAACGTTATGTAAGAGTTCTTCGTGATCACAAAAGAAAATTCCACTCCAAGTTAGAAGCCTGAAAATGTTCTTTGTCAGTTGAAGAGGGAGTTTCATGTTGACAATCAACGCCGTATTTGATTGTATGAGTCAGATTTACGCTTCTACCTCTGTTTTCTATTTACAGATATATTCTATGTGTCTGTGTAACCAGCTATAGGGCGTAGTGCTATATGCTATGATGGTGAAAGTCAGAGTGAATGTCTTTATCTGCCCGGTGGTCATTTAATGCACATTTTGTATATGCTTCGCTTTTTGTACCTTTTTAAATGTCCCACTGGTAAGTGTGGGGATGCTCATGCTATTCTAAGTACTTGAAAGGCGCAGTCTGTGATGTGATGTCCTCCTGAGTATAACAAGCAGACAGTGTGGACTCAACCATGATGTGAAATTAGAGCAAATAAGGTGCTGTACACACAGTTTGAATCTTTAACAAAGTTAAAGAAATAAATATGTCATTGTGTAAATCTTATTCCTTGCCCATTCATTACTGAAGACAAAGGGTGTTATTACTTCCACTGCTGAGGCCATTGTTGAGGAAAACTCATCAGACCAGGTTCTTTAGCATTTATTAAACTCACTTAACGCGACAAAGTAAAATTACAGCCTCTCTTTGCACACCTGCAGCTCTGGTCTGACACCAGAAGGCAGCTGCAGTGGAGGCGACGGTGCACACCACGATGAATCATCGACATCTTGCCGACTTCAAGCCTTTCAGAGGTGTGGCGATGTACGTCTGCGCCAGGAAATAAGACCCAACAGCCTTACTGTGTGAATCCCACTCCGCTGTCATTCTTCGTTGAGCTGCCAGATGTCTTACACCTGACCTGCTCCATCTGGCTTGCTGATCACCGGCGAAGTTTGTCGGAGAGCACAGATTTTTTTTTCTGGACACAAGTTTATCCAGCTGTTCCAAAAGTCACGGTGCAGAAGTTCAACAGAAAGACAGAGCTCTGATGTTTTATGAATTCTGTTACCAAATACACATTAGCACACAGGCAATATTTTATATTCTTGTCTCAAAATGCAGGTATGTGTTGCACATGATAAGATCTCTGGTTACTTTTTATGTTGGGCTTTTAGCAATAAGAGTTCTGTTTCAGCTTGTGAATAAACTGCACGAAGCCTCTCTTTTTTTAGTCATGATCAAAGGAAAACAAAAATAATATCCTTTGTTCAGTCTCTCTTTGTGTCCAGTTCTTATTGGGCTGTGGTAGTGGTTACAGCCAGCTCAGCTGCTGGTCATAAAAACAGACCAGCAGCATAAAGCTTGATCTGCGTCAAGAGCTCCCTGGTGACCAGCCAGTCAGTCTTCTCTTGTCTCTGGTCACTCCTCTTCTGCCTTCCTTCATCATCTGTCCAGGTTTGCAGAAGTGAAGGGGATGCGTGCAGTCAGTGGCAGCCACAGGCTCTGACCACCATGTTGCGATACTTCTTGAGGATGACATTAGAGCTGTCGTCAAAATAGAGTACTGAGATACCATGGAGCTGAGTGGGAGCACAGCAGGGCTTGGGTACTGTCTCAGGGTTGATAAAGTGCACCTGCAGTGAGAAGAAGCACAAATAAATCGTCAAAGAGAGCGGAGGCTGAAGTGAAAGTGCCTTTGATCAGGGACTGTTTGGGGCTTACCAGAGTTTGCACAATAGCATGATTGGTGGCATTCATGTACGAGTTGAGAGGGAAGGCACACTCCCCCTCACAGTAATACGCTGCATAGCCTTCTGGTGCTATGATCCAGTCCTGAACAGATAAAATAACACTGTCAGACAATTATCACTTTTTTTAAAAATTTATCAAAAATGAAAATCATGTATCTTACCTGCCAGCCCAGATCTCTGAAACTGACATACAGCTCGTGCTTTCTACATCCTTCTTTAGAGATGCCAAGATTATCTGAAATTGAGAATATGCAAATGTGATGTCAAAGGTGGCTGATTAAAGTTACTAAGCTCTATGATGATGAGACTTTTCAGGCACCTGTTGCAGCCTCCACTGCCTTTAGGGCATCTTGGACAGTCCTCTGAGGTTTGGAGCGATTGGACTGGCGCCCCTTTTGGCCGTGGGCTGAGCGGACGCTGCGGAATCGCACCTCATTGGTTTTAAAGAAGACAACCAGGAAGGGCTGCTTGTCCTGAGGCACACTGCCTGTCACCAGACCAGCCAGCCGGGGATTCCTCCTTTGACCTACAGGGGGAGACAAGAGGAACTAGTGACTCAATGCGCCGAAAACCCACATCAGCGTCAGTACTAAACAGTATTTATTTATTCTAATATAAGCCCATCAGCCACAGTCTTATTTTAAAACTCTATATCGATAGGATGTAGAGGATTCAATCCATAGATTAAGGTTATAGCCTTCATATTGTTGTTGCTTGTATGGATGCCACCACATGGGATGGTGTAGTCACTAACCATGGCTGTCCTCCAGGACCAGGCGTAGGCCGAGATTGAGTTCAGGGCTGACCAGCCAGAGGTTACTTGTAGTGGTCAAGTCAAACACCAGCCAGCCCTCTTCTGAAGCCCAAACCTCTCTCTGGTCCAGCAGCAGCAGCTCCACTTCACTGAGGAGAGCACAAAATGTAAATAAATTCAAGGGATTTCAAGGCTAAAAGCACTCCGTGTCAAAACAGTTTTTCAGTGACATATACTTGTTTGGCTGCAAACTGAAATCTCAGTCACGACACGAGTCCACAAAGATAACTTAACTTATGCAAAATGCAACGTTGATGAAATCTCCGCCATGATGTGTTATCTACTGCGTGTTTTTCAGCACAAACGGATTTCATCCCTTGTTAAAATTAATGGGCTTTCAGGAACATATGAAGACAATCTAGTGCTCTGTGGTATGCTTAGAAAAAAGTTTTGCTGTCATGCAAATTATATAAGATTGGTATTTAATGGTCTAAAAGTGGTGAAACGACATGTGTGGTCCTGTAATACTTCCAGTTATAAAGTATGAGGACAAGTTGTTTTATGGTGTTTTGGTTACACACACCAGCACAGTGGATCTGAAGAGGAGCTGTTAAACTGAACTGCTAACTTTGAGCCTAGTGCTTGAGGGTACACTCAGGGTGAAAGCAATTCAAAACTATAGCATTTCTAACAGACAGTCACTCAGTTTTAGGATGTTGCAACAGCAACACCACAAAACACATTAAAAGCAACAAAAAAGCCAGAAACAGAAGAGATCAGTCAATCAGTCAACTCGACAATGTGTTTAATTTTTTGAAAAAACAAACTGAAGGCAAAATTTCCCCAAAATAAACAAGAATACATGTAGAACAGTCCTGCCAGGGAATCACAAGGGAAAAACCTCGTGTCTGTCCGCTGATCTGCTGTGTGTGTCTGTGTCTTGTGGGTGGAGGTTAAGTTCTGTATCAGGACTTTACAATGCAATGTGCTTTTGTTTTATTTTATTTAGTTTCAATCCAAATTTCAATTTTTAATCATTTCAAATCCAGGATAAATTCCCTTTGACAGCTAATACTCAGGACCATGTGGTCCCCCTGCTGTGACCACTATCAAAGCAGCACTTTCTTAACATCCCTTAAGAAAACCCCAGACTGGTGTGTGTCGTCTTCAGGGCAGATTTCACAAACAATTGCTTTGTTTGCAGACGGAGCTTCAGATGTGAGGCAGACGTCTGTCTTTTGTCCTGCCTGCTGCCTGCTCGTCTGTCTGGCCTTTGTGTGTCTGTGAATGACAATGGTGCTGCCCTTAACACCGTCCTCGGCCCCACCGTCACAGATAAAGGTTCAATCTGACATGACCTTTGTCTAATGAAAAGGGGTCATGTTTCAAACAGTTAAAATATTGAATTTGACTGAACTATTGAACTTTTGACTGGGTATTTTAGCACAGCACTGAAGAAGAACTCAATGAGACAGGAATTACCAGTTAGGAAAAGCAAACGGTCAATTTGATAGATGCATTTCAGGAACATATTAACAGTAAGATATCTGCCACTTTTAGCTTCAGGTTCTGAACTTGCAGAGAGAAACCATGTGAAAGGATGAGATTGACTTGTTTTCCTTTATAATGACCTTGAGCATTTGTTGTATAATTATGTTGCATCAGATTTCCTTAACTTGTGTCTGACAATGATTTCCTTTATTAACTGAATGTGAGATGAATGCAACATTACCCAAAGTCCAAGCAAACACACTCAAATGTTTTGTCTTGTCTGAGCAAAAGTAAAAAAGATAAATAAATAAAAACTCGGAAAACTAGCAAATATCTGAAATATTTGTGGAGAAGTTTATGATTTAAATGATTCATCAGTTATTAAAAAACTATTCTCGAACGACTAACTGATTGATCGACTGGAGAACTGTTTGTTTTCTGGGTGTCTGGGGAATAAATACAAAGACTGCTGAGATATTTTAGACCTAAGGAGCCAGACGCCTTAGGTTCATCCAGCCATGCAACAGCAAGGCCGAGTCAATCAGGTCAGAGAGACTTCATAATGCGTTGGAGCTTTGATTTGTGAGAAAGAGTGCAGTGTCCTCTGAGTTGTAATTTCACATGTGGTTTTTAAGAGGAAAACAGTGTGAGAGCAACACAGAGAGGCAGGCGGACAAAACACAGCTTGAGACCGTCAGACGGACAGAAACATGGAGGAATGGCCACCTGTGTGATAGAAAGAGTGACGGCTTGTTATTTGCAGTCAGAGCTGCTTGATATAAACGCAGGTCTCCGGGGGACTGTCCTGCTCTGACGGTGTGAGGGTAAACTGCTCTGGAGAGAACCTCTGAGTTTCTGTAATTGAGACTAATGTCTGTGTAAACAGCGCCGGTGCTGACACTAACATCAGCAGAACTAAGCCGTAGGGGAAATGTAGCCTCACAACCACTTTTCACTGACAGACACACAGTAGCACAAAGTATAGAGCCTATTTAAAAATTAAACTCAGCCACACAACTCGTACTGTGTTACTAGTAAAGGATGGTAATCATATAAAACATTCAGTCAATTACGAGACATGGAAATGCTTGGAAAGGGTCAGATCACCAAAGATTTCTGCAACCACCTCAAGATGATGGAGGTGAATGGGATTTCATTGCAGGTGTTGAACTGTATTAAAGGAACTGGACATTATGTCAGTATGCTAACATGCTCTTGTACTAGTTACCTAGCACCCTTCATCCAGAACAGGAAATGCATCTTTGACACATTAGAGATACCACTGTGAAAATAAAAACATTTACCATCATGATGCCATTAAGTTATTATTGTGTGAGAACAACGACTGCTGGAATTTAAATCTAAGGAGTGAAAACTGGTAGCACCTAAATAAAAGTCTAAGCATCTTTTATTTCATTAAAATTCTGACCTGAAATGGATGAATTCTTGTTGTTGCTCAAATAAAAATGAGGATAAAGGCTTGGACTTGATGGAAGGACGAACAAACCAAAATCACTAGAACTATGATAGTAGTGTGGCAAAAAGTCATGATGATCCACAGGTGGATGTCACAAAAAGGTTACCTGGCGTACCAACATCAAAATACTAAACACCTTAGTGGACCGAGCTGACTACAAAGACTGACTCTTGTAACAAAGGGTGAGCAGCAGAAGTAATGAACTAAAACTGTGAACAAAAACACCTTTACCTGTTAGGTGGCACTTGCAAGACCTGGTATACGGTGACTCTGAATGCTTCATTCTCGTTACGCTCCTGGATGAAATCCTTGTGGATCCTGAACTCTGCGGCTGTGATGGCCTCTCCCTCTGGAATACGGGAAAGGTCGAAGCGGAACTCTCTCGCGTGCTCTTTCAACTGAAGATCTTGATCAACTGTCAAAAGAAGACATGATGGAATAATGTTGATCAAACCTGAACAACTGGTGGTGACTGATGTGTTTTTAACATGTGATCCCGCTATAGGCCACCGGATGGTCATATCACCATGATGAATGGTTTATTGTTTTTTTCCTCAACTGTTACGCACAGTAAAAAGTCCTTCAGGCCCTTGAACAGAAAGTTTGGACGGACGTGGAAATGGCAAATCACTCAGTACAATCAGATGGTAAACCAGTTGGTGGTTGTAGGATCTGTCAAAATGGTTGTTGATTTAAGTGATTCTCTGATGTGTGTTGCTCTGCCCGCAGCTCGGGAGCACTCTGTCAGAAATAGGAAAGATTCTGCTTCCATGACTGAAGTGATTGATCTAAACATCAGTTAAGTCAGGTCTGCCATACATGCCAATGTGGGGGAGAAAGAAAAAACACATTCATGGCTCAGTTTGGCTCCGTGTTTAAATTGCACACATGTGCTGGCCACAAGAAAAGGCCCGTTAAGGCACAGCCCGGAAAACCACAGCAGCCAGTGAGCTTTTACAAACACATTCACATAAAGCAGAGAGAGCCACACAAATTCATGTGTGTCTTTACTACCAGAGTTTGAGGCCACCACACCTCCATGTTCATTCTGCAGTGCATCAGCAGCCAGTGATTTCATTCTGACTGTCGATGTAGAGCAGCAGTGGCTGGTGACACTGTGGGGTTTCCGTCCAGTCCTCATCCATGCTGCAGCTCACTCACTCAGAGTTTCCAGAAAAATGGCGGTCAGAATGACCCCAAAGCTTCCTGGAGCTTTCCAGTGTCATGTTTTTACAGCATTAGTCAAAGAGCTTGTCCTTGGAAAGAGCAGTCTCTGGTGAAGGTGTGCAGAGCGGAGCAATGATTAGCCACCTTAAACACATCCTGCCCGCTGGCACACACCATGACATCATCATGACATCCTTCTGTGTTCCTACCGATGGTCCACTATTGTTTCAGTGTGCAGACCTCCATGTTCACAGAACCCAGCACTGAAAACAGAGCGCTACAGAGATCACACACACACTCTGACTCACAGTCTTCTAAAAACACTTTTAACAGCGCAAAAACACACACAAGCCGCTTGTCATTAAGAGCAGTGCATTCTGAACTCTGCGAGTCATTTGTTTGACCGCAATTAAATGCTGGAAGGGAACGAGGGGTGATTTTATGAAAGCAATAATTGCTTGTAAGGACTTGGTGTGTTTACGTTAGGGACCATTAGCTGCAGAGATCAGACCTCAGATATGCAAACTTACCCCTGGGAGGCTTTTCAACACTTCAGATTTCTCCTGACACTGCAGGGCCACACAGCCACACTGCTATAATTAACCTATTTCAATTTTATAGTAAATATGTTCTTGACAATTCAACCTGGGGGGTTTCAGATGTGTCACAATATCGGCACAAAAAGTCATGAAAAGGAGAGCTGGTTAGAGCACTGAAACTCTGTCTATTCATTTGTGGCATGTATGAGTTTCAATTTATGAGAGGTAAGTCAGTATATTGTTATCTTTGAAATCCATAAATATCTGCATGTATTGGCAAGTTTGACAGCATAGCTTAAAAAGAAAAGAAAGAAGGAACAGAGGTACCGTTGAGTGATAAGAAAGCAATTGTTTTCCAAATGAACGCAGAAAAGGGCTAATGAGGTTTTTCTGGCTTGGTGAAAGAAGTTCTTAGCATGATCTCCTTACGGTACCTACAGGCCAGCTTAGCAGGACAAGCACATTTCTTCCTGCTCGTTCTCAAAAACACAATAATCCCTCTGTTCTTCATCACCGCGGTCATTCCCTCTGCTCCGAGAGCATTTTGCACTAAGTTCTGTTTTGAAAATAAAAGCCAGGGACATTTCTGCTCATTAGGCTGTTTTCTCATGCTCTGCAGGTGTGCTGTGGTCAGTGCAGGAAGGCCCAAACTGAACGCATGTGTACATGTCTCCAGGCAAGGACTTCAGCAGCAGTAAACAAAGAGGTCGACGTGAGGAGATGCAGAGCTGAGCGCTGCAGAGCAGCTACAAGACAGTGATCCGGTCAGGTCACGTCTCCATGCATGACAATGAGACAACATGAATGTAGGCTTTAGAGAACGATCTCAGGAGTTGATCATTCCAGGCCCTCAAACATCATTCATTTCTCTTAAAGATGCAGAGATTCCAGTTCGGTCTTGGAGTGATCATCAACAGACCACCAAGAAAGACTCAGGCAGAATGTAGGAGCCTGAGCTAAAAACTCAATAATCCAATCCAATCATCAGCCCAGCAGGCCACTATGGCTTTGGGAGAGAAATAATACAAACTCATTGTGTCTTTTTTTCCCCCTCCTTCCTCTTTATAATCAAACTTTTCCAATGTGAAACCACATAAATCTGCTGTTGGTTTCCAGACGCAGAGTTTCCAGATCTCATTAACAAAAAGTCTGTCAGTTTAAAGTTCATGACTGGGGACATGAAATGTTGATATTTTCTTACGGCCTCCAAATGTTTTGTATTAACAACATGTGCTGATTTAAAAAAAAAAAAAACTCTAAATGGCTGTTTATTTGAGGGCTTGCTGGTGACAAACAATCAAACTGGAATGTTGAAGCTTTCCTGGAGACGTACTGCATCTACGAAGAACAAACTTCATATCTTCACAGGCACTAGTGGGTTGTGGATGTGACCACAGTCTCAAGCACCATGTTGTGTACCGTTTCCCCATATCAGAGTTGCCATATAGGATCTCCAAGGGAAACAAAGTAGGATTTACCTTTTATAAAATTATAATCAGTAATATCTGAGTGATCCTCCAAATAATCATGTTAACTGGGACAGATGCAAGAGTGCACACACAGGCACCTGCACAAAAAGAGAGATTACAACAGCAGCAGCATGATTACATTCAGTTTGTAGCTTGATCTTAGTCTCCTCTCACTCCCTGGGGTTTTAGAAATGAATGTTCAACTTCTAGTCATGCGAGACAAAGCCGCGCTTAAGCCTCTCCCCCAGAGCTTTGAGGGGATTCTGGGGAAATCGGATACATGGGTGTTGTCATAACATTTACAGCCTGGATAATGCTTGATTTCAGGTGAATAAAGTCACCCAAAAGCCACAGTGTCAGACACAGTGGCTCAATTAACTGAACAACAACTAGTATTAGTAGTATTGGTAGGAGCTGTGAGGGAATTGTAAGCAATGAAGACTTTGATTCTCAAATTGACTTAGTCAGATTATAAAGGTTAAAATGCCTGAGCTGAAATGAGCTGAAGTTGAAGTCATATAAAGAAATTACATTTTCAATTTAAAAAAAGGCACAAACGCCACAGTAAAGCCCTGAATAAGTCTCTAAAGTATGGTTTAATGGTTAAAGATAAATTCTGGGGCCCTTGAATGTCAGTAGATTATGACATTACGATACATTTTTGATTAAATTAATTGTTGTTTTGTGGTATTTGTTTGTCCATAAATTAAAAAGTCACATATAAACTTACCGAGGTTAACAAAGCTCATCACGGTGTCTGCGTCATCCAGAAAGCGGCTGTCCTGAGGGGTCACCATTGGAGACGTCTGGGTCGGTATGACGGTCTGGTAGTATGGATACCCGGGCCCTGCGTCCGTGGAGATGGTGTTATACAGATCCAACATGAACATCGGCGCGGCATTGTGCTTGGTGTGCACAAGAGGGCGCGGACGGTGGGGCAGCCCCAGGATGGAGAGGATCTCCCGCTGCATCTCCCTGCGTTCCTGGCTCCGCAGGCGCCGTTGGATGAAGCTGGAGCGCACATCGCTGTCCACGGAGTTGTCCACTGAGAAGTTGGAGAAAGCGACTCGCGTGGCCACCGCGCACTGACACCACGACAGGAGGACGGCTACCGTTGCCAAGACGCTTGTCACCATTTTTAATCCCAGTTTTACGCGCGGATCTAACTAGTCGACAGATAAGACTGGATGTGTGGTTCCTTCGCAAGGAGACCTCTTACATGTGGAAAAAGGAAAACACGCTATCAATGCCGAGTATCATTCCCCCATCATCTACCACTGCACCCTGTCTGTGTGATCCAGCCGTGCGCTCCTCTTGATGGAAACTGGAGAATGGATTTTATTGAGGAGTTGCGTCGGGGAGGGGCAGCAGCCGAGGGTAAACCAAGACTCCATGGATTGGGACAGCGTGTGGGGGTGAGGCAATGAAAAGTAGGGCGACTATCAAAATAGTGCACTATCTTGGTAATTAGATGGATGGCTGTGGACTTTTGAAACTCAAGTGTACAATCAGTGAGTCCTTTAGTCAAGATTGTTTGGTCATTGATGAGAATGGGATCTAATTATTGAGCTGATGGTTTCTTCTTGGTCTCTGAATACAGTAGCTTGGCAGCCAGCCTCTATAAAAGGACTGTAAAGGTCACTTTTTAACATTTAAAAATGCATCTATTTTGGGGGATATACAGTTTATACACTTACTGTTATGTGCCTCAAAGCAGTGCACATGGAGGTACTCCAACCCTAAACGATCAGTCTAAAGGTAAAAAGAGAAAATCCCGTAATCCCTTCTTCAATGCAGACAACTTTGAACTGAAACAATTCAGCCAGGCCCACCCTAATTGTTGAGTGATCAACAGCAGTCCAGATACATGAAGGGACATGTCAGTGGCCCCATTGAATTATAACCATGTGTAAAGCATAGGCTACTGCACAAAGCGCTGTGAATGCTTAAGAGAGCTAATGAGGGTGGGGGCAGGTGATAAGAAACAAAGCAAGAATCCAACTCTGAGGTACAAATTTTTTACGCGCGCTTCAGAGCAGCTACTGAACCAGCTCGTAAAACCAAAGGGAATAAATTACTGAATTAGCTTAGCAACAAACTGAAATGTCAGTTTGCAAACATGCGTGTCTGCCCGTCATCCTTTTTTTTTTTTTTGAAAGAAGGAAATCACTGCAGCAACTCTTAAATTATTTCATTCACACTCCAAGTATCCAAATAAAATGTAAATCAAAGTTACATTAGCACTACAAACTGGTCACTTGAGATGTTTTCGCTGAATAGGTCACTCTACATGACTCATCCCTGCAAACTTATATAAACTCAAGTGTCCTCCATGTCCACTACAAACATTTATAAATCTTCTTTAATAGTAACTATTTAACCCTCTAGATTCACTTCAGATCATTTAGGAAGATCTTTGTACACACTGTATCTTTTATTTTTTTACAGCACAAACACAGCTGTAGGTCTGACACGGAACTACAAAGCTGTCAAAGATGGCACGTCATCGACTCACAAATCTTCAGTGATAACCACACAAAGCATTATCAGCCCACAGAACAGAAAAATGTCTTTAAACAAAACAGCGATTAGCACAAACATAGCTTAAACACATCTGAAAAATGATTAAATGTGATAGAAGTGATTTTATTGTCTTTGTCTCTACATGATACATAGTATAAATAGTTAGACTTCAGAGGTTTGAGTCTGTAAACATTTCTTTTATGAGGACTCTTCAGTAGAATGAGTGAATGCCAACATGTCCTCTAACAGGGTTAAGGCCCCTTTACTGGTCATCCTGGAAAAGGTTGATCTCTTTCCTAAATTGACATCAGGAAAAAAAAAGGCTCTCCAATAAGGGGTGATGGAGACTGCAGCCAAAAATCTGATAACAACTAAGAACTCTTTCGCCGGAATATTTGCCAAATACCAGTTGGTGATAAGGCAAGTTAGAAAAAGGATGAAAAGAAGCTGAAGAAGGAAATAAAACACAGGTGAAGAGAGATAAGAGCAAAATAGAAAAGCATGAGGCTGGTTTATGTACAGTACTGCAATGGCTAGTTTACAAAATAGGGAAATAGTGTCTTGTACTTGTTCAAGAGAGGATGTGTGCTTCAGTAATTATCTAGAATTGAACAGTGAGTCCATCTGCTCAAAGGTTAAAGGAAAAGTCTAAAAGGTTATCTTTCTTTTTATACTCCATGTTAAAGACAGAAGCAGTCATCTGTGGTAGCAATAACAGTCGTTCCACACCATGATGGCACTCCAAGCAGTCAGTCCATGTTTCTTTATATAACCTAAGAGTGGTTTCAGTCGTAGCCCAATGAATTATACCTATGACGCAATACCTCATGACTAGAAAAATACCTCAAATAAAATATAGAACACTGAAATAAAAGGCTCAACTTTTCTTCACTGAACAGATGTAAACTTGTTTTAGAAACAGAGGATACGAACTGCATACTGCTTATTTATTTTATTCATTTGGAAAGATATGCTGAACTGATGAATTGTTTCTTTTTGCTGCATACCAATTGCTTTACACGTGTCACTGATTTACTAGGATGCTAAAGAAATCATTTAGACCTGAAGGGTTCCAGTCCCTGTCACATTAGTTTCATAACACTTATTATGAAACTAATTCAGTAGCTATATTTAATTTTTCAGATCCAAACAAATACTAAAAGGAAAATAGGGCTCAGTTAGCAGCACACAGAGTAAGTCATTAATGTATGACTACAGAAATAGACTAAAACTCTCTTTCCTGACATCAGATGCCAAGCAGATGTCAGATGTCTCAAGGTTTGTAACTCACCGTTATCCAAGATCAGAGTTCACTAATGGAAAGAGGAGAAGTAAATGATGCCCCCTAGAGTTCATGCTTGAGATTGCGTCGTATTAATCCGCGGCTAAACGTCATCAAGCTGCGACACATGCGCTTCAAGGAACAAGCGCCACACTTTTGCCGAGGGAAATCATTTTGGCATTTCCAGTGCTGCAAGTTTACAGCCACAGTTAAACCACTTTGGGGGTATGTATGTCCATATTTTTATGCGTCGGTACTGTTGGCGATGCGGTGTTTAAGTGGGGTGTTTTCCGCGCAGGAATGTTTTTAGTCCAGGAACTGCCGACACAGTGATATGGTCAGTAAACGGATTTAGCTAACGTTAGCTATGTTATTTTTTTTGTCTCATATTTAATGTATCGACCATATATTGACTAAAATCTATCAGTAAAGGGGCAGTTTTGTACACAATACCCTGATTTCAACTGTCCATTCATCGGTGTGTTAACGAAATTGCTAACATGCGTAAGCTAGCATCGATACTTAGCATCAACATTAGCTATTAAGCTAAGCTACGACTTGGTTTCCCTGTATTTAACCTAATTATATCATAAAATGCTACATGAGCGCAGTTGCCTGGTAGTAAAACTGATTTAATGTTACAAGGTTTTTGCCATTACGTTAACTATGTAACGACAGGCGCGTAAAGTCTCGGCTCGTTAGCACACCTTCAGGCTCAGTTTGTTTTGGTCGTCTGATGTATATGACAGCAAGGAAATGGATGTGTATCTGTCATTATGTAAAATGCACCTTGCTTCTCTCTGTCTTCTCTCCCAGGCGGGAATTAGGATAAGATTAATGCATAATGAGTTTGTTTGGCACAAGCTCCGGTTTTGGAACAGGAGGGACCGGTGTCTTTGGAAGCACCACAACAGACAGCCATAATCCCATGAAGGTAAACTACGAATCAGGAGAAAAACATTTGATAAATTGTGATTGTATCTTACTGAAAACGGTCGTCCCCCTATATGCCTGACATCTTAATGTTTGGGTTTGTTTTTTAGGATGTTGAAGTGACTTCACCTCCAGATGACAGTATCAGCTGTCTGGCCTTCAGTCCCCCCACCATGCCAGGGAACTTCCTCATTGGAGGATCCTGGGCTAACGATGTGAGTTATTTATGCACCACTTGGGCACAGTAACAGATTGAGTTCAGACACTAGATACTTAGTTCGTAATGTACTCACAAGTTTACACAGCTCTACTGTGTTATGTAATCTGGCCTCAGGTTCGCTGCTGGGAGGTGCAGGACAATGGACAGACTGTCCCCAAAGCCCAACAGATGCACACGGGTCCGGTGCTGGATGTATGCTGGAGCGATGTAGGTTTATCAAACAAAGTAATTTAAGCTCCGCACTGGAAGCTGCTGGTCTGTGGAATAATTTATGATGTGCCATTCTCTTTAATCAGGATGGAAGTAAAGTCTTCACTGCATCCTGTGACAAGACAGCAAAGATGTGGGATCTTAACAGCAATCAAGCAATGCAGATTGCACAGGTTGGATGAGAGCCCACAGATCAATTATGTGGCCATGAATGAGGCAGAATCATCTTACAGTATACCTTTCATTGTTTCTCTTCACAGCATGATGGTCCCATTAAAGCAATCCACTGGATAAAAGCCCCGAACTACAGCTGTATCATGACTGGCAGTTGGGACAAAACATTGAAGGTACAATGGGCATATTTTAATGATTGAAAATGATGATGATTTGATTTAGTTGACTGAATGATTTAGTCCTGCCTTTTACAACATCTGAAAAGCCTAAAGTCTTGTTTAAGTTAAAACTCTAAGCTGTTATTAAGGCAGCAGCTATATTATTTTTCATTGTGATGAATCTCTGATGAGCAGCGGGAAAATGGTTCTCTTCTCACAAAATAATCTCTTGAACTTGATTGACCGATGTGGCACCTTGCCAGACAATATCACATTGAGATCAGTCCAAAGATGCATTAGGTCAGTGGTTCTGAGGGTCCACACGATAAGGTTGTGAGATCACTTTCTGCAGGTCAACAGATGTTCAAGATTTAAAAAATGATTTATTAAAATTAAATTGACATATTTTAGACTGTGAAATATTTTTTCTATGTATTTTGGTCACATTTTGTTATTTTAGATAATTATCAAATAATATTCAGTTACAGTATCATGATTATTGTTTTAGGGTGCAGACTCGGCTTTAACTTGGGAGTTTTCGAATCCAAATTGGAGGAAATGTTAAGGAATTTAACCAATGTCTGATCTGTTTGCCTGACTATTAAATTTTTATTTTCCACTTGAAATTCAAATTTAATTGGACAAATTAACCGAAATAAGCCTCAGTCCACATGGGTCAAAATATTTAGGCAATAAACTGAAAGCATTAGACCACTCTGTAGCATACAGTGCATCTACCAGCATGGGTGTGACTAACATGCGGTGACTTGAACTACTGCTTCATATTTTATCTTCTCCCAAATCCATCTGTACTTGTATTCTGCTGTGTCTGCTTACTCATCCCATTAAATTAATTAGGTTCCTGCATTTTTTTTTATTTACACACAGTGCTGCTTGGAGTTTGGTCTAGAAGAGGCCAACAGCTTATGGGACATTAAACTTCAGAAATGTTTTTATGATTAGTTAAATTTCACTTTTCTCTGGACCATCAGCATCTTACCAGTCAGCAACTATTTAGTCATTTACATTTTTTTTTTTGTTTTTGGTTTTTGGACATCTAGTTTTATCAAGCAATGTTTAAAACCACTTGTAGTGTTGAAATATTAACTAAAGTAGCAACAGGAAACATAATAGCTTCTCTGTTTTCCTTTCTAGTTCTGGGACACACGCTCTCCCAATCCTATGATGTCGCTGCAGATGCCAGAAAGATGCTACTGTGCAGATGTTGTGAGTGCTTTATAATGAGTGTAACATGAATTCTAGTGCCTGTCGAGTATACGATGGATTGTTTTCTTTTACATGCCTCCTTGTGATTTGTAGGTGTATCCCATGGCAGTCGTTGCCACAGCTGAGAGAGGCCTGATAGTGTACCAACTAGAGAACCAACCCTCTGAGTTTCGCAGAATAGACTCTCCTCTCAAACATCAGGTGAATTTTCTTCCACTATAAACTGTCATCTCCCATTCCTAATTTTTTAATTCCTTTATTCACTATTTCTTGTAGTTTGCTATGCAGCCAGATTTATCTTCATTACAAATATAAAGCCAAGCCTTATAAATGTTTGACTGCCGTCTGATCTAATGCACTGTCCTGCTCTTATCTTGCAGCACCGCTGTGTTGCCATATTCAAGGACAAGCAGAACAAGCCTACGGGTTTTGCTCTGGGAAGCATTGAAGGCAGAGTGGCGATCCACTATATCAACCCTCCAAACCCGTACGTGGCTAAAGCAATCCACCTCTCAGATTCAGTGAAGAGCTCATTGAAAGAAATTATTCTTGCAACATAAGACATGAATGTATTCCCTGATCCCTTTCAGAGCCAAAGATAACTTCACCTTCAAGTGCCACAGGTCCAATGGAACCAACACAACTACTCCACAGGACATCTATGCTGTAAGCTGTCTGTAATTTCTCAGAATCTTAATAATTAAGATTAATTGTGATCTGGTCAGTGAAGTAGCAAAGGGGGTTATTAATCAGTTTCCGCTGCTTTGGTGTTAATGAAATCAACAACAGGTGAACTAGAGGGGCAACAATGAGACGACCCCCAAAACAGGAATGGTTTTACAGATGGAGGCCACTGGCACTTTTTCTCTCCTCATCTTTTGTCACTGTTTTTCACTAGTTTTGCATTTGGCTAGGGTCAGCGTCACCACTGGTAGCATGAGGCAATACCTGGATCCTACAGAGGTTGCACAGGTAGTCCAACTCCTCCAGGATGGTACATCAATACGTGCCATTGCCAGAAGATATGTTGTTTCACCCAGCACAGTCTCAAGAGCATGGAGGAGAATCCAGGAGACGAGCGTTGTCTCTAGGAAAGCTGGACAGGGCTGTAGAAGATCCTCAACCCATCAGAAACCTCAGACGGTCCAGGAGCGCAATGATTCCCTGGTCCAGTTCTGGAACGAGATACCCCAGGGCGCCATCCTCTGTCTCATTAGGAGCATGTCCTGACATCAAGCACATGGGGGCCTTAGAAACTACTGAGTACCATTTTGAGTTGCTGCAATGAAATTTAAGCAAAATGGACTAGCCTGCCGCATGATTTTTTTCACTTTTTGGGGTGTCTTTGAATTCAGCTGTGTAAGTTAATGATTTTTATAATAATATCATCTCCCATCAGGTGAATGCCATCTCCTTCCATCCTGTCCATGGCACACTGGCTACTGTGGGATCAGATGGACGCTTCAGTTTCTGGGACAAAGATGCCCGCACCAAGTTGAAGACCTCAGAGCAGCTCGACCAGCCCATCACAGCCTGCTGCTTCAACCACAATGGCAACATCTTTGCATATGCTTCCAGTTATGATTGGTCGAAGGTAGGCGGTGTAAAGTCTTTCCAGAAGTTGTAGTATACAAAATTCACCTTTTTACTGTTGCCAGAAGTCAAAAGTCGCTCACAATCTTAAACTCTGCATCCCCCAGGGTCATGAGTACTACAATCCCCAGAAAAAGAACTACATCTTCCTGAGGAATGCTGCCGAGGAGCTGAAACCTCGGAACAAGAAATGGTGAGAGAGGGGCAGCCACTGTAAACCTGGAGACCGTGGTCACTGGACGGGGCTGCCCCATTTCCTCATGTGACTCTCACTGGGGCCTTTTAAGGGCATGCATGGATGTGGGCAGTGAGGATATTGACATGATTCAGATCTCAATATTGCTCTGTAGCCATTTTGTATAGGATTTGTACCGAGCTCAGTGAGGTTATGTTGAAGACTTGTGTGGTTTACACTGTAGTGTGTGTATACAAGCTTCATTTTACCTGTACATGCTACAGCATTTAGCTTGTTATTCAACCTGTGCAATGAATGCTGTCCTAAAAGGGACTTAAGAACTTATTTATTAAATTACAGACTATGGAAAAACTTAAGAAAACATGCTTGAGAAAGCAGCCATTAACTCAGATCAACTATCCTATGTAAGGATGTATTTTTGCCTGCTAAATAGGGATTTTTGTTCTTTATTCTGTGCAAAAAAAGAATAAACAAAAAGAAACAAAGCCTGGGAAAAATTTCTTTGTGACTGACTGCTCCCTCCTGTCTCTAGATTCATCGTGCCAAGTCGCATCTCTTGTGGGGAATTGCGGAAGACCTGCTGCTTTAGTGTGTGTATACGCTCGAGACAGACTCCTTCCTTTCGGCAAACACCTGGACCAATGCCGTGATGCAGTGTACTGTGCATGGACCAATCAGACGGCCCTACCCAACCTGGCATTGATGACCGCTGCATGACGTTTGGTTTTAGAGCTCATCATAGAAAGGGAGGGATTTATTTGTCATTCATCTTGATGGTTTGATGATTCTTTTATTTGTCTTCATTTTTTTTTTATTTTTTATTTTTTTTTTACAGCTTTCTTAAGGCTTTTCATTCACTGATGACTTGCTGTTACTCGTCATGGTTTAGCTCCATTATTGAAACTGGGATGTAAAATAAATAAGTGCGTACTCCTAGATTTGAACATGTTTTTTTCCAACTTGAGGGTCTATAAATGTTTGCTGCCGTTTCAGAGAAGAAACGAGTTTTGCGCATGCAAAGGCATCCCTTTTGGGCATCACCGCTGTCTCATATTTCAGGTGTTAATCTCTCTGTCATGTAGGTCTCTGACATTGGAATCCTTGCGAATTCAAAAAGATAAAACTTTGAAAAATATCTGTATTTAGTGACTCTTCCTGTCTCCTTCTTGTTATACAAGTTAACCAGCAGGTGGAGCATTTTGGCCATGAGTGTTTATTCCAGCTGCTACCTGAAGAAAAGACCAGAAGCTAAGGCCAGACAAATGAGATCAAAGCAGGACAGTGGGGTTTTCTTGCCGTTCTTTTGACAGCACTACACAGCTGGAAATTAGGGGGGTTTATCATGAGGATATGAATGAGGTGGCATGGGCAGCTACAAAGCTCACGTGTGAAAAGTGAACCAGTTCATAGAGGAGGAGGTGTGAATTAAATGCCTTTTTATTGAGGTCATTAGGGTATCACCTCACCGTCAGCCTGACCCCTTGGTACTTAGCAGTGGAACTCCAAGGCACCGAGGGCGGGAAGCTGCGCTCCCGCCACAGCTAACCGTCTCCTCTCAGCTTTCATGGGGTGACAGTGGTGTCACTTCTCTGGACTGCCGGCTCCTCAACTGTTCAGTCAAGCTGCACCAAGTTTCTCTCAGTTGAACAAAAAGTCTTTCAGCTTGACCTCCCCCATGATCACGAATACATTCGACAGTATTTATACCAGCAGCAGCAAAATTTTTAGACTTTTGGTATTGTGGATTAACCTGTTGCTTTGAAACCTTGAAGTTGCACAGTGGTTATCGCTGTCAGTAACTAAACATGCAGAATACAAGAGACAAAACAAGCACTTTGAATGCACTTCTCCTTTGCCCTAATTCTTTATCTGAAAGCCAAGATAGATGTCGTAGCTGTCAAAAAGGAACATAGCCATTACATTTACAAGGAGAAGGAGAAACACTAACCTCATAAATGATAATAGTAGTTTTGTGTTATTAATGGCTCAATATATCTGTGAAGTTATGTTTGAAGATATCCTCAGTAGCATGGTCTCTCTGTTTTATGTTAGTGTTTTATTGTTTAATATGACGGTTACTATCTCAGTGACAGTGAGGCCTTGACAGTTTATTGTGCATTTTCATCGAAACTGTGGTTTCAGCACTGTAAAGTCCGTGCTTTGCACAACTCTTGTATTTCTGCTTTCTTCTCAGCCTACATTTGCCATGTCATGGTTATAAAATGAAGTGACAGTTAAATAAGTTTACTTAGAAACTTATTTAATTTTAGAAAGTTTATTAAACGTAGGAAAGTTTCGAAGCGGACACAATGACTTCCTCATTACAGTCGCACAATGCACCATGTGGCAGAGCCGCGCTTTCTGCCGCACAGTGCGGCTTTTTTCTTTGTGTGCTAAAAAGACAAAAGCAGGTGCAGCACATTGCCGTGAGAGGGCGGGCCAATAGGAGGAGCCGAGTCCGTAGTCGACGCTGATTGGTCCGTAGTTGCATCTGGGCGGGGCCTGCGTTGTAGTGTATAAAACCTCCCGGCACATTTTGTGAGCGGCTAAGAAGCAACCGGTGAGGATACCACTGAGCGGAGGAGTCCACGCTGCGGGAGTCGTAGATGTCATCAGGTTGCTACAAGTTTGAAAGTTTACCAAGAGCGGAAAACTAAAGTAACGCATAGAGAGAGGTTTAGTTTCACTGATGCTGGGAGTTTGTTAAGCGCTTAGTGAAGTGTCCCGTGTGCCTCGGTCTTGTTTCCGGCTGACCAATGCTTCTACACCAGTTCATGAACGGAGCCCTGGAAGTCATGCATCCCACCTCGCTTCAGAAAGACACTACTTTTACCAAAATCTTTGTCGGCGGCCTGCCGTACCACACAAACGATGCCTCACTTAGAAAGTATTTTGAGGCCTATGGGGACATTGACGAGGCTGTGGTGATAACGGACAGACAGACCGGTAAATCCAGAGGATACGGCTTTGTAAGTATAACCTCATTTGCATGCGCCATAATATCAGTGCTCACATTTAATGTCGTTGAACCGAATTTCAAGCATTTGTAAGTCCGCCACGCAAATTAGTTCCTGATGACTGTCGTTAAAACTTACTTCTGCGCCTGCATGAGATTGTCTTCCTCTCGCACCTCTCCACTTCTCCACTACGTGAACTTATAAGGCTAACTATTAATTACATGTATAGCATGCAGTCACTCAGATCCATGTCAGTTCTTAATTACACAACATCTCCTTTTTTGCCTGGCTGGCTGTTATTTTAGTTTAATGAGGATGAGGGATCACACAAGTTGATGGGTAACTAAGAAGATTATATTTCAACATATGCCTGATGCCCCCCCCCCCCCCCTCTCCCAACCCAACCAACCTAATGAAGTCCCCCCCTCACTCACCCCCTGATCAGCTCCAGCTTATAGTTTTGGAACTGTGTTTGTGTGTGAGAGACAGACTGCACCACTTCTAAATTGCTTTATATGGTTATTTTGGAGCAGTGGGGAGGGTTGACCTTCCGCACCATGCCCTCCATTGTCAGGACCGGAGCGTGTCAGGCAACAGCACATGATTCACATCACATCTTGGCCACTGAGAGGATTTCCAACAACATCAACATGGCTCTATCCTGCTCTACAAGTTTATCTTAAATTTCCATCTGATCTTAACTTTTTGAGGTTTCAGGCAGGCCAAATAGATCATCATAGTAGATGTTGTAAACTTCTATACTCAAGATTGTTTATGGTGTGTAGTCTGCCCTCTGATCTCAGCTCATGGTGTAGAGTGAAGCTGTTGCTTTGCCTCCGGCTTCAGATTAATGAAAAATATATCCAATTTACACATTAATAAGTGACTTATCCTGTTCCCTGCAGATGGAGACAGGCTCTCTCTTTGACACAAAGAACATGAGTAGCACAAGAAATGCAAATATTTACCAGATGCTTGGAACGATACATCAGCACAAATGTAGTATCGGGCCAAAGAAGGACTGGAAAACTGTTATGTGTGCATGTTTACCTCTAACGGCAGAACTGTAAGACAATTGCTCTCTGTGTTTACACATCAGAGGAAAGCTGTCCTGTGAGTCTAGCAGGTATCGAGCGGCTGCGTTCGGAGGCTGGTGTTTCAGGTTAAACAGGCTACGGGGCGGTGTGGGTGATCAGGCGCTTTGTGCTCCGCTCCGTTTTTGTGTGGCAACCTGCTAATTCGTTTCTCTGTGCGTTCCAGCCGGTGAGGTGGCTGGCAGGAGGGGAGGTTGGGAGGTGCCTTAAGCTGAGCGCACCTTTTTTCTAAACACACTTCAGAGGTGGATTAGTAGAACCCCCCCACAGCAAGTCTCTTCAGTGTAAACACACCCTTGGTCCTTCCTGTGTGTTCACAACAGAGGCCCTGGAGTGAGCTTTGTTCCGGATCCTTCCACTACGAAGAGGCATTACTGCTTTTAAAAATGTCCTCTTAAACAATGCGAGCCGTGGCCTACTTCACTGCTCGCTTCACGCACAGAGGTGACTCTGAGTTGGCAGAACATGGCAATCAAAACAGAAGGGCTCCTCTAATGCCAGGAGGGAAAGAGGAGGGGTGGACTAATACCAATCTCCTTATTTTGGCCCTAATTGGATAATCTCCTTGTTGCTCTTCCCAGATCCATATTTCAGCAGCTCTGCCCATGGCTGTGTGGCAGCCGAACGGCTGGCTACTGCTGCTGTGGGCAGTTTCAAAGCTGAGCATTGTGCTTCATTTTTAGTTTCCCTTCTTCTTCTTCTTCTGAGAATTGGTCACGAAAGAGGAAATCCTGCACGGAATCTTTATGATCTGACCAAGGCCTACTTAAAGTGTTTTTATAAACCTGAGACAGTGATTTCATTATTTGTTGACAAGTCTCGACAATGTTTCCAGGTGACTATGACAGACCGAAGTGCAGCGGAGAGAGCCTGCAAGGACCCCAATCCCATCATCGATGGCAGGAAGGCCAATGTCAACCTGGCTTACCTGGGCGCCAAGCCTCGCAGCATTCAGACAGGTGAGGTGGTTTTATTTCAAGGCTCATTTTAATCATCCTTGTGGAAACAAAACATTTAAAACACAAAACCATAGAATAAAAACTCCATGCACCCAACACAACTGTACTGAACGTGTGAGAAGACACTGTCCCTGAATAATCCGTAAGAGGATGATCTGGACTTCTTTGTATTCTTGAACAGGTTGAATGAAACAGCCTCTGTACAAACTTCTAGTTGTACCGTCATCCCCTGAGGGATAAAATTATGATTTCCAAGGGTTTAGAGTGTGACATGTGGCCTGAGCATGCCTAATGTTTTTACTGTTGCTTACTGCACATTTGAAATTGTTGTTCCGTGGTAGGTTGGAAACAGCCTCTGTCTGTGTCTCTCCATGCCCTCTGTGTATTGTTCTCTGTCCCTCCTCTGTAAATGCAGATGTGTGTGTCTGACAGCCAGCCTCTTCTCTTCCAGGCTTATCCATCGGAGTGCAGCCCATTCACCCAGCACTCATCCAGAGGCAGTATGGGTAAGTGAGCGGGAGTGGGCGCTTGCTGTGTCTCTTGCGTTATGCTTTGTGTAACGCCACTAGGCTACGATTTCTTTGGCAAACAGGGCCTTTGGAAAGTACATGTCAGTTTCTGTGTCCACATGCAACTCCATAAGTCGTCTATTAGCATATTTGGGTTTTGTAGCACTGGGGGATGGTTCACATGTCTGTGGTAATAGAAGTGCGTTCCAGAGGTGAATGTGTGACTCGCTTGTTAACTTCTGTCAGGAGAGTCTTAATTCGTGTACCTACCTGACTGGAGGACGTTCTGGAAGCGGCTGTGTTGTGGAAACTGCCTGGATAGCGTCTAGGAGCCACGGTCCGCTAAGCAACTAATGAGCATTTCACTGTGAAATGATGGAACGACTCTCTTCCCCTTCGTAGCTCTCAGATATCACATTTAAAGCTTTAGCTCAGCACCGTTCATATTTTACACTCAAAATCTCCCTGGAAGAATAAAAAAAAAAACAAAAAAAAACAAGTCCAGTTAAATTATACAAGTATACAAACTCATGGAAATGGGAGTTTCTTTAATGCACTACTATTGCTGAGACACTAAAATGTAATTGTTTGTTCAATAAACTGACAATCAAACATTAACAAGTTTGATGCTCAGTTAATTATTAAGCACCTTTCCATGAAGCCAGTGATGACTAGAGGGTAATTTATCAACCACAAATGAAGAGCAGCTACTAGGGTCAGTGTTTCCTCTGGTTTCAGATCTGTGTAAACGCAAATATTTTTTGTTTTGTTTTTTTGCCACTTTCCTTTGATTCTTGTATTTTAGACATTTTCAGTATTTTCTGTTGCTATTCCTTATCTTCTATAAACCTCTGCAGGGATCTGTGGACTGTAACTTTCACATTAATATAGCTTGAAAGTGATCTGTAGCTGCAGCCCTGTACAGTCCATGACCTGAGAGCATGTGAGATTTGTGGAAATCCCAGGGCAGTCCACAGAGACAAGTACAAAATAAGAAGCATGTGGTGGTTTTTGAAGTTGGTGAGCACAAATAAGACCACTAGTAAACTGACAGTAAGCGCTTGTCAAACATGTAGTCTTTTGTAAGGTCTCACTGGGTCTGAATTACACATTTAGGAGTCCATTGAGGACATGTCCCGTCATGTTTCAAAATTTTAGAGGTCATTTAGATTTTAGATGTCATTTTCCTGCTTACCACAGTGAGCTTTGACGCTATCAAAACCCGTTGAAATGTGGCGCTGCTTTGAGGCATGTGCCTGACAGGTGCTGGTTCATATTACAGCCTTATACACCCCCTTAATCTCCCATGACCACCACCCCAGAGAGCCCCACCGAGCACCTGTCCTCCTGTCTCTGAGTTTCTTCTGCATGGCGGGTGACAGACGCAGGCCTCCCTAAAATGCAGAGCGTACAAGAAACCCCCCTCAAAACCCCTTGACAACATATGGCGTGAGGAGGATGTGAAGTAGGATTTTGTGCAGGACTGGAGCCTTTGCTCTGTAGCGTTGACGTGTCTGTTTGTCGCTGTGTGTGTGTGTGTGTGTGTGTGTGTGTGTGTAGCTGTGGTCAGCAGATGCGGACTGTGAAGGCCAGAGGGGGTCACTGAGGCCAGAAACATTGTTTGGTGAGGAGGGGAGGAGTTGTCACCATGCTTGCAGATTCATCTCATGCATCAGCTCCTCCACTACAACGCAAGCCCGGTTGATTTCCCGCATTACATACATCCCTTTTTTCTTTTGTGTTTTTTTTAACTTAAATTTCTCCCCTTACAGGACCAGCGTGTCAGAGTGAGACAGTGAAAACTGACACCTCTGTGAGACTGAGAGGGAGGTGGGGGTTAAAGAGGAGAATGAGGGGGAAGGGCTGGCGATAAGCGTGGTTGGGGGGTGGGGGGTGTTTTAGGCTTACTGCTTAATGAGGCAGTGTGCTCCCTAGGAAACTCGCCTCCACAGGTGTCAAACAAAACACCTTTTTCCCCCTCTGAGGCTTTCAAAGAATAATCCCAGTTCTTTTAAACAAAGGGACGAATATCAAGTCCTCTTACAAGTATTGTAAGGTGTTGTTTAATTCTCCCACCCAGCCCTGTCCTGTCCTGCTTTCACACATTGTGAGTCATGCACTGAAGGTCAAGTGCGTTATCGTGTAGAAATATTTAGCTGCTTGGTGTGATATTGCCCAGGCTTTTCACATTAGCTCATTATGTGGCCTTCATTAACTGGGAATACTCCAGCCAGTGTTTTGTAATGTTTACAGACCGTCTTTTCTGTTTTTTTTTTTTTTTTTTTTTTTGTATCTCAGCCTGACATTTGTAGAGTGGCACTATGTCAAACACACACGGATTGGCTGTCAGCACAAAACCAGCTGACCTGTGATCTTCCAACTGTCATCCCTGTCCCCTGCCACTGTCTCCCAGTCCACTTGGCATTTCTGGCCCCAGGACTCACAACTCTCCCTAACATGCCTTTGAATAAAAGCTTGACGCGCAGCGGACATCTCCGTTCCACTGCACACATTAAAGCTATAACACAGTGGTGCTTTACGTCTCTTCTCTATTCCACTTTACCTATGCAAAGTCACTGGCCTGTGGCAAGACGCTGTCAAGGCCACGGAGAAGGCAGACTCATTATACGCAACGCGAGTGAAAGCACATATTCCCCGCAGCATTAATGTATGGTCATCTTTGAAAGCCGCATGCAAGGGTGAATGCCTCTTTGTGCAGTAAGTAGCAATGTGAGGGCAAGTGTAGATTGCGTTTGTGTGTGGGGGTTGCCTTCATTTGCCTATGCTTACTCGTTACAAGCTTACTTGTTTTTTGCTCAGGTCACTGACACTGTGACTTTATTGCCCCTTCGCTTGACAGACGTCTCATTTAGCCTCTGTAGCTTTGTTTTATGCTGGCTGTCGTATGAAAAGGTGCCTTTTCCTCCTCATTTCATGGATGTTGGACACGCGTTTTTCATTTTAGAGTACACTGTTCATGAACACTTAATCATGCCGTAGGACCAGTATGTTATTGCTGACAATTGCCGACGCTCTCTGCTCCCAGCTGACCAGTGCACCAGCAGAGGATCAGAAGATGCCCACAGTACAGGACTAGCCCCGAGGAGGGGTATGACAGAAAATATCTGCCCACCCCCTGCTCCCTCCCTCAGCCAGCCTCTCTACAAGGTGCCAGTGATGGCTTGAGAGTGCAGTGCGGTGTGCTGTGATGGACTGGAGTGCCTTTTTATCTTTTCCCTTTTTGTGTGATATGAACTGAAGAGGTTATGCTGATTGCGGTGTGACTCTTTCCCTATTATGGCATGGTTTGGGGTTTGCAGTGGTAACTGGTGTGTGTGTGTGTGTGTGGGAGGGTGGATAAAAGGGGGAGGGCAGAGGTATTGGAGAGGGGGTGTGTGTACATGAGTGTTTGAGGGAGATGACATCCCTATCCATGCATGCTTCCATCTTTTGCTGTGTTGATTTCATAGCTGCCTTCTATTCCTGATCTTCTTCTAATGGACTGAATCACTGAAATTTTGAAGCAGTCCATGAGAGGAAGGCTTTCATCAGCACTGAGATGCAGCTGTAGAACGTAATTCTACGTGACATTTGTTTTATTTTGCCTTTGTCCCAGAGTGTGTTTGTTTTCCCTTGCAAGTACCGTATCAAGGGGTAAGGTTCTCAAAACAGTGAGTTAAATGAAGAGGGGTGTCCTCTGCCTGCTGCCACCATCAATCCTCCTTTTATACAACAAACTCAAGAGATAAGCTTGCAATCCTGAGTAAAAATAGACCAATCTAAAACCTACTCTCCTTCCATTTTCTCTATGGATAAAGTGGTAAAGACAGTACAGTCCCCAGACCCCACAGCTCTAATCAGCTACGTCTGAGAGTCGGCCCCCGAGGCCTGGCCGAGCCTTGAACCCAGTCCTGATGAGCTCCCCTGCCACCATTACCCCCCCACCCCCAGCTGCATCATCACCTGGCATAGTCTTTGTGAGATTTAAAAACCAAGTGAGAAGTAAGGGACTCCAACTTCTGCACTCCCTTCATGCACTTCCCCTTTTTTGTCTTTGTGTGTGTGTTCAGTGAGTGAAGAGCAGCAGCTGTTAAAACACTCTGCTGATGCCTGAGCCTGAAAACCTGCCAGTAACGGCTGACTCTATCATTCACCCCCTACACTCCTCCCCTGTCTACCACAGGAGGCCCTACCTAACAGGTTTTGTAGGTTTTACTAACTGACACAGGCAGAGGGTTGACTCACCCTCGCCTCCTAACCTCATCTGCCTTTCGTCTATTTGGTCGTCGATTTAGTCTTAGTGTATACATAATCACATTGGGAATCCGGGTGAGAACTCTCTGGGTTCAGAGCACCTACAGAGAGTTTATATTCCCAGCATGCTTTACCCTCTGAGAGCAATGTAAACAATGGAAGCCAGGTTTTGGGATTTCTGTTATGGTGGTGCAGCCCTTCTATCTAATTACCCCATTTTGCTCTTTGTGTCTTTGTGCAGGTTGGCCCAGCCATACGTCTACCCACAAGCATTTGTGCAGCCTAGCCTGGTGCTGCCCACTCAGGTTTCCTCTTCTGTCAGCTCCAGCCCCTACCTGGACTACAGCGCGGCCTACTCCCAGTACGCCCAGGCTGCTTTTGATCAGCAGTACCCGTACGCCGCCTCTCCAGCCGGCTTCCTGAGCTACAACTACGCCACCAGCCCCACTGCAACCGCTGGCCCACCTGCCACTGCCACAACCCCAGCCACCGTTCATCCCACCCTGCCGTCAGCCACCGGCCCAGCCCCAACCTTCCTGCACTACGCCCCGCAGCAGCACATCCAGCCGGACCGTATGCAGTGAACCAGGAAGAGGGAGCAGTACAGGTGGAAGAAAGAGAGGGGAGAGGGGGGTTGAGGACCTTTGGACAGAGGATAGGGAGATACCCTACAGGGTGACTTTGCTGTTGTCAGCAGCAGCTTTCAGGAAAAGAGTGGGACTATTGCACTATATGATCAGGATGAGCTGTCTGCTCATTGGTGAAAGTTGGGGGAAGGGGGGGCATAAAGTATGTGGATGCTTCCAAGGGCTTCCAGAAGCTGACACTTCATTTTTTTATTATTATTATTTTTATCTTCTTTATTATTGTATTAATGTCCTTGTCAACGTTTGTATGCCATTATTATCAATGTTAGCATGTTTTTGGCTCAATCAGTGGATGTATGTCCATGGTACATATTGATGTTTGGAGAGCTGTCTGGGACATATAACACCTCCTTCCTCCCGATGTGGATATTTGGGGGCGCCGCTGCTTTAGGACACTGAAAGACAGTCATAGATGGGTGAAGACATGGTGGTGGAGGCAATTGGCGATGCATACAGCCAGCATCCTAACTGTGGTCCCATCCTGGTGCACAGTAAGGCAGAGACCTGCCACATGAACAAACCTCCAGCCCTCAGGTCCACATAGAAGGATGACGAGAGATTGCACCTCAAGGACAAAAGAGAACGTTTCAGTATAAGACCATGGGAGTTGCATTGTTTTGAGACGTCAATGTCAGGACTACACACATTTTGATTATTTTATTCAAGAGGCCTTAATTAAAAGAAAAAAAACTCCTTTTGAATCTCCTAATTTTTCAAGTGCTCCAACCACAGGGCCACATGCAGAAAGTCTTTTTATAACTGATCTGTTTCCAGCAGTCCTATTAATCTGGGTCTTGATAATTTCAGATGGATGTAGATAATCACAAGCAGTATGTGGACAAATGGGGACCAGGAGCTTCGTATATCAATGTTGAAAGGTAGCTGACACTGAGCTCAAACACCAGTGTTTTTTTTTTTTTTTTTTTTTTTTTTTTTTATTATTATTATTTTGTTTTGTCTTTTTGATCACTGAGATTGTTTAAAACCGTTTCTCTCAAAAGGACATTCATGTACAGCATTTTAAAATGTCAGTCATCAAGTACATCTAAATATTTATGGTATTTATAAGAGGTACTAAGTTAAAATAGCTTTGTTTTGTTACTATGACTATAGTTGTGGCACTGATGTCTTTTAACTTGGAGAGGTAACTGCAGATACAGGTGTTGTATTCATTTTGTTTTTCCTGTCACCACGTCAGGGGATTTACCAGCAAGCTCATTTGTAGATCCTGGACTGGTTTCATTAGAAGTTGCCTAGGTTTTTTTTTTTTTTTTTGATTTGTTTTTTTTAAGTAAGAATGTCTTTTACAGTCCCTTCAAAGAAGCCATACCAAAAAAAAATAAAATAAAGAATTTGTACTTGAAGCCTCCTGTCGTCTTCTTCCTTTGGCTATGTGAAAATCAATTAAAATCGGTAAAATCCAGTAAGGAGTAATTCACTGATTTATGTTTACACTATGTGTTATTGCAGTGTCATTGTGTTCATAATGAAACTGACATGCAGATGATTCTGTGAAAACCCTGAGGTGACAGGGTTCAGTTCAGCATGTGCTTGTTATCAAGGCTGTGTGTGCTGTCAGTTCCTGCATGACGGAGAGGGGCCCAGACTTTTATCAAGCCACAACACCACTACCTGCCAGGGGTGCTGGGTGTTCCCTTGGCCTGCACATTTGCTTTCATTCCCTGAGAGGTTTCTCTTTTAAAGAAAATTAAAGTGGTTTGAAGTTTGATGCCCCATTACTCACAGCTGCAAGTGACTTTTTCATTTTTTATTTTTTTATTTGTTATTTTGCAAGACAAGCTTAGCTAGCTCTATTTCCCAGCGGCGTCTCTACATGCTTGTGCTTACATCAGCTTCTTCTCAAGATGTGTCGCTTCTAAACCCCACTTAGGCCCAGAGAACCAAATGCAGGCAAGGTTGTTGGAAACAAAAACACATCCATTATCGTTTTGTCCTCACTAAGGGTGTAATTTATCCACCCAGTGATGATTTACAATATGGCAAATTGATGTTTTTGTGGTGCTTTTATTTTGATTGAAATCCATTCAGACATTATTTACTCCATAAATTTGGTACTTAATTATACAGACACGTTGCCCTTTTAGCCATTGTTTCAGTGAGCTTCTTTTCACTCATGAGGCTATGATCGTGACATGTAAAGTCGCGTACACAATATGCTCGGCATTCAAGGTGTAATATTGGCGTGGATGCACAGCTGCTAGGCAACTTCTGGCACCTAGGAACCATCGAGGCTAATGGTTAGCAAACTAATGACTGGTTAACTTAAAGTGCGCATATTTGCTGCCTTCAAATGGGGTCATGTGTACCTTGTGAATGAGAAATGGCTACATGAACGGCCCCCTCCTGATAAAGTCACAACCTCAAAATAATTTTTTATTATAAGGTCAGAGTTCACAAGTTGTGACGTGTTCACTTTCATAAACGGTGGAACTGGCTGTAAATATAGCCTGTTGTAATTTGGTTTCCTACTTCAGAATGTACCTGAGAAAATTTATAACAGCCTCATCCTTTTATTATGGGTTTGTTTTTCCTATATTAAGATACCTGGTGGTTAGCTTGTTAAACTGTTAGCCTCGGTGGCGGTGAAGGCTGCCCACCAGGAGTGTTCTCACAACTTATGGCTGCCTTTAAATGGGGTTGTGTTTACTATGTGCACAACCTCGTAACTGATAATTACCATTTCTGTGGGGCAATTGTTGACGTTGTCAAACTCATCACAACTCATGAACTGTTATGAATACCCCAAGAGAGGTCCGTTCATATGGACTCTTCTTGTTGACACAATAAAAATGACCCGATCTGAAGGTAGTATAAGACTTGAAGACCGAACACAAGTTCGAACGTACACAAGTTCATAAACTCATGAGTTTCATTTGAAGGCAACAAATGAAAGCAAGACGCCATTGAGAATACCAAAATCTAAACAACTAAATGACTGTGTCTTAACTCACAATCTACTTCCACCATTTCTGAAATCTTGAGAAAAACTTGTCGCAATTCAGGGCGTAGACAAAATTTTCACTTATGATCACTGTAAATGGGGATTTACAGTAATCAATAAATCAACATGTTGTACTGCACCAATTCTGAGTTATTATAGTATTCAATGCAAAAACAATATCAGAGGATCACATTATTTTCTGACTTTGGCCTGCTCCCTTTCAAGCCCCAGGAGTCATGACTGTGTGTTATACTGTGAGCAAACAGATGATCAGTAAAGCTGGCAGTGTCCCTTTAAAGTGTTTTGGTGTATAAAATAGATGTGCTTTTTATTTTTCAGTGTTGACAGCGATGAGTGTGTTTCAGGAGCTGTGTTTAGGAAGAAGCTTTACAGTTTGAAAGTAGAAAGAAAAGTTTGATGGGAGCTGTGCAGTATGTTAGGACGTGCTGTAGAAGACGCCAACACAAAGGACAGGCTGCAGTTTTTATAGCTGAAGCTTGTCACAGGTTTTAAACACGTTCAGCAGAATAGATGTCTCTGCTGTTGCTGTGTTTACTGGCTGTTACTGTAGTCAGGCGGCTCTGGTACCCCTCTCTTCTCTTCACTTTGTCACTGTTTATCTTTGACTATCTCATCCCCCGGTTCTCTGTTTGTGATCTCCCTCACACATTTGTTTACTCAACATTTCTGCTTGTCATTCGTGCCTTTTCTTCCCGTAACATCTCTTGTCTTCCTCACGTCCATGCTCAAGGTCCTGTTTCTTCTCACATTTTTCTCTCTACTTTCCTCTCTCTCTCCTCTTCCCTGTCTCTCTCTTGTCTTCCTCCCATTCTCACTGTGAATCACAGAGGAAACACAGAGCCGGGTGTCATCTTGATGAGCGAGGTCATACAGGCCCAACAGACCTTGTTATGCTGAGTCACCATAGGGCCTCTCTCAGCCCCCCCACCCCTGCCCCTCTTTCACATGCACATACAAAGTAGGTTCACTCAAATCTCACTCTCCACATGCTTCTCGCTCTGTCGTGCAACTGTGACGTCAAGTGATTCCACAGAACTGTTATACCTTATCAGCCTTCAGCTTAACTTTAATCACAACCTGCCAAAGGCACCTCTTGTTTCATGGCCTGAACACCGTGTAGGACAAGTCTGCATTTGCAAGAGTTAATGTCACGCATCAAAAGTTGTGAGCTGAGATATGATCCAAAAGGTTTCCTCAATTTTATGACCACAGCATGTTTCTTCCTAAATTTCATTGGCACAGTGACTATTGCTTTCTATTTTCTCCCCAGTCCTAAGCACATATTAACCTTTATGGATTTACAGTACCTCTACTCTGATAGCTTTGAGGCAAGCGAAAAAGTTCCTGTGAAACAACTTCATTTTGAACATTAAACATTAAATCTTTATTATCCAATTTATAAATTGGTTTTATCTTGATTTTTCTGTATCTTAAAAGCATGCCACATTTAATCATAGTGATTGGCAACTCAATGAAAAACACTCAATGACAATTAAATATGATGTATACGTATGCAGTATAACTAATGTTCCACACCTGTTTAACTTGACAGACGTGACAGTAAGGATTTGTTTTTATTTGTGGAAATTACTTTCATCCAAAAAACATGAAGAAGAGTCATTCAATTTATATTCCACACTAATTTTAAATGATGTATGATATTCATTTGTATCAGGGAGTCTCCATTGGAAAGGCCCAATAGGCCTGTTGGGGCCTGGTGATGTTGGTGCTGCAGCACCAGATAGGATTCAGCCTATATTTACCTTGCCTCTCATGAGAATTGGCTGGACCACAAATACCCATCACATGCACTCTCCCGTAGCCCTTTTGTGCACCAACAACTCGTTCAGATAACATGGACAGGTCTGGAAAGAGTCAGGTTTAAACCGTAAATCAGAGCAGGATCAGATTAAGGCCCCGTTCAGACCTTGGGTTAACATCCATCCTGGGCAATCTGATCGCAAGTCACCAGCTTTAAGTACGTGTGGTCACACCTGACATTAAAATGCATCTACATATGTGTCCTCAACCAGCTCTTAATCTTGATCTGATCTCAGTTTTGGGCTCTGCATGCAAATAAACACTATCATCATTTGGGGAGCAGTAGAATAAGATTAATATGCTGGAACAAGCTGAGAAGTTTCTCTCACTATCTAAAAGCACACACTAAGTTGTTATTTGCTGCCCTGTGGTCAGTTATTTTACAGACCTGCACAAAGCTCAGATTATAATTGACCGCTGAAACGTCGTTATGTACTTTCATGTAACACCGCTCTGTGGTTTGAAGCGCTGACGGTAAAATCTGAAGTAATAAAGGTAAATTAACACACCAGTGATTATTAGGAAGAAACATAACGTAACTCCTCAGGGATCTTTTACATCAATATGATCGCATCAATAATTAACCACAATCCAATACTTTTTTAATGACAGAATCACACACTGTGGATCCATTAAATTATTTCATTTGTTAATTCTGGTTTTGATGTATTTGTTATTTAGTTAGTTAACAGTCACAAGGACAAAATATTTTAAAAGGCTCTTATTACTAATGAGCAGACACCGCTTGTCCCTCTGAATCCTAAACACTGGTCATTTAAAGCACGGAAAGAGCAGACAGTGGAGATTAAAACTGCTGGGACAATATCTGGTCAAAGTGTGTTTTAACACTGCACGTGTATTACATCTAAAGCTGTAATGAAAAATGGACAAAAAAGATTATACAAGGGAAGCAGTGTTTGAAGCAGTGTTGATGCCAACACACACAGAATGGCGCTGAAGAAGGTATGGGTAACCCTGATATTGTGTTGAACATTAAAGTATTTACAATGGGCGTAGGAGGAGGAATGTAGGAGGGATATGAAACCTCCAAAGCAACTTCTATCTCATACAGAAACCACAGTCTTGAACAAAGGATGAAGAGAAACAAGGAAATAAGGATGAAAAGCAGTTCAACCCAATTGAAAAGTTTCCAATAACCTCCAACAAGCTGATCAAGTAGTGCACAAGAACTCAGCTGGTTCAGCCAGTAAGACAAGGAACATAGCAGAGCCTTAAACAAATATTCTTCTCTACATAAACATGCCCATTTGTTTCTATGAACCTGACGCTTTGGCTCTGGCTTGGTGTGTGTAATGCAGGCTGCTGGTTGAAAACAAAATGACTGAGTGTTGCAAAGAATTATTTATGGCAAAGCTTTGGCCAAATTCTAAAACACCCTGTAAGTGAATCCCAAGTAATAATTTGTAAGCAGTCTAAAAGCCTGGTAACATCAGCTCGGAACCAGTTTTATTGACCCAAACTGGTGACGCTTGGACAGCGTAAGGTGTCTGGAAAGTGACTTGCAAGGGTTATAGCCAGGACTGTGTAGTCTGATAAAGGCTGAGATATTTGTGGCAGAAAAAAGTGCTTATCTGCGACAGGCCTGTATCCTATCAGCTGCTGTTAGACGGCCCTGCGTGCCACTCTCACACCTCTCACATCCACTGAGCCTGGTGATAATGAGATGGGCCAGAGGAGATAGACTTAAAGAGGACTGATATGTGGTAAAGTTTATCTAAGTAATGAATGAAGAGAGGTTAATTATTTGATGGGACAGACAAAGAACAGCTGGAATAAGTGGACTCTGACTGAGGTGAATGATTAGGTTGGATTAAGTGTGGATTTTAATGTATGTATCAATCTGAATGCATGTGTGTGTTTTCCAGTTATTGTCTTCCCTCCACTCATCCATGTTTCTGGCCCTGTAATGTGATCTGTGCGCCTTTACTCAAGCAGAGCTGGGAGACGTCCATCAGAGCCGGCCTGTAATCAAAAGCTCAGACACCCCCCAATCTCCCCTCAAACACAGCCCCCATCCCACCCCCACGTCTCACAACGACAAGCAGATCTGAGGCGCCACAGACGCTCTCAGCCTCCCCTCGTGTCCATTTCACACCACGCCACACACTTGTCTGGTGGCACTGGCGTGCGCACACACCAAATGTGGAGCAAGCTTTTCAGAGCCAAGCTGTTTGTTCTGTGTCATTCTGTATGTGAGCAGCTAATGTAGCATGGGTAACACCCTGCATGGAGTGAGAGAGAGGTCTGGGTAACGCACAAGAAGATAATAGAGGAAGCAAGTAGGCGAGAAGTGCGAGAAGAGCTGGCTTTGGCCAAGCCAGGTCAAAGCCAGCTTTAAATAGCAATCTCATAATCAGCTGTAAACATCACAAAGCAGAATAAATGCTTTGACCTTTAGCCGCCGTGTTTCTGGCACTTGTTGGCTGTGAGTGTGTGTTCGTAACATGTCCAGCCCAGGGGGGGAGTTGGTTTTTCTCAGTGCCATATTTTCTTATCTCTGGCCAACATGCTTGTGCTAACGAGCAGCGCCTCCACCTCGACCTCAAACCCAGCCAGTCACTGTTGGAGGGCAGAAAAGAGGAGGAAGGGAGAGTCTGAAAGAGAAGGAGGTTGAGGTTAACTACAACATGAGCAGCAAATAAAGAGAGATAGAGAGATACAGAGAGAGAGAGAGAGAGAGAGAGAGAGAGAGAAAGAGACAGGGGCCTAGTAACTGACAGCTACTGACAGCCGAGCTTCCTCTTTCAGTGGGGCTTTCAAGACCACAAACTGACAGTCTCTCTCTCAGACACACACACACGCACACACACACACACACACACACACACACACACACACACACACACACACACACACACACACACACACACACATCGATCTGTTTCAGACATAGCAACAGGGTGACCACAAATTATGCCCATTCCCTCTCTCACAAAATGCTTGACACTGACTATGTGAGACTGTTCTGCTGAGTTGTCTGTGTGGAACAGGAGCTGGTTATGTAACAAGTTCTGATGTTCGGTGCATGAGTCTGTATGACTGTGATGTCATTTTGCGCTTTTCTACCTTTGGTGCACGATCTCAGCTCTGATAGTTACAAGGGAAAAGAAAACAAAAAAACGTGTGTGTGCATATTTAGTGCGTGTCCACATCTGTCTCAGTGTGTGGCCACACACTACAGGAGGCAGTGAGCAACAGGTGTAAAATAAGGGGTTAAAACACATGGTAACCTCCCCAAGACCCCCCCCCCCCCGTTTGACTTCTGGACCTTTGCTGTCACTGCTGGCATATGAGGACAGCTGTAAAAATGCCCAGTTTCACACAGAGCACGACAAACATTACATCTGTGCCACAAAAAGTGAGCTATAGTTGATCTATTTGTGTGTCTCCTGCTGAAGCACGTGGGTCTGTGGTCTGTGTTAACCAGCACATGACCTGGCTGTTATTTTATCAAAGGTTGGGGCCTTAACGCAGCTGCTGATGTCACACACAGGACGGGCAGTTACTGATAACTGCACCTCAGACAGACGGCAACAGTGTGCAGGACGGGGAAGGAAATCACGTTATTCACTTACACAGCTGTTGAATTTGTTCATCTGTCATGTGGCGAAGGTCCTGAGTGAAGAGATCACTTTTATGTTTGCTGACTGCGGTCTGATTGTTTACAAATGGCATAAAGGCTTTCAAGCAGAGAGGATAAGGATGCAGCCATTAGAGAAACAAAGCAGTCAAAAGATTTTTAAAGAAGTATTTTGACCTGGCATTACTGTCACGTTGTTATTGTAATTTGGAAACTTTTCCCAGCAGGTAGTTAGCTTAGCAATAAGACTGGGAACAGGAGAACAGCCAGGCTCCATCTAAAGGCAGTAAAATCTTTGTACACCTCTGTTTAAAGTTAGTCAACATCATTTGTTTAATCCACCCACTGAGAGACTGATTTGAGGTAGTTTCCAGGTGGATGTATTAATGTCTCAGTGATATGCAATAACCCCTGAATGAAAAAATTATATATATATTGTTGCATAATTATAGTATAAATACAGATATAGATACACTACCTGTGTTAATTAGAGCACTTGACGGAGATGGGTTTTGCTCCAGAGCCAGCTGTTCCTATTTCCTGTCTTGATGCGGCCTGTAGCTTTATTTTTACCTCATAGACATGAGTGTAGTGTCTCTCTACAACGATGCTAGGCAAGAAACTAATATTCCCCAAAATGTTGAACTGCTTCTTAAAGCCAAATAGGGGGATTGCGTGGACGGGGGATGGCGATCATGTCGCTACAAATTAAAATGTACAGTAAAATCCATCCTTTGAGATATTTTTGGCTCTTGTCTGTATCTTCTTCATAATCTCCTGCAAGACAACTCTCAGGGCAGGAGCCTCCCTCAAGCACAAAACTCCCATCATTTGTTTTTGGAGGTTTCCTCTGACCTCTCCTATTTTAGTAAGTTTCACCGAACATGATTTGCCCTCTTGTGTGAAGAAAAAAACTCACTAAGCTCTCTTTCTCTCATAAAACAACCATGTGGGTGTGTGTGCACGACTGTGTGTGTTTCCACGCACCAACAGTTATGTTCCCGATCCTGGAGGGAGTGATCAGCGCTCAGTACAGCAGGGAGGCTAGTCTGCCCGGTTCACCAGCAGCTCTTTATAAGGACAAGGAAAAAAAGGTCCTGCTGCCTCTATATTTAGATGGACTTTATTAGGCCCCTTGTCTTCGTTTTTCTATCCCCTCCTCCCGTGCCGCTGCTGCTGTTGGAAATCTCTCACCAGAGCCATGTGGGAGGCCGACCCTCCTCTCCATCGCAGTGAGGGGAGAACAGGCCTGATAATGATCTGGGTGATAATAACAGAGGGGGGAAAAGACAGAGAGATGGGGGGTGGATGGAGGGAGGATGACAGAGAAGAGGTGGGTGGTGAGAGAAACGTTTTTCATTGTGTCTCACTTGCTCCTCTGCGACTATTATCCACTCTGCCGGTGATGTTCTCTCTCTCCTCCACCATCCTCCAGTTTGGAGGAAGTCCTAAAAAAAGGGCTATGTTATTCATCCGGCTCCATGAGGAGGGGACTGCCAGTCCCCTGGAACCAACAGGATGGGCCTCTCCTAGTCCCCCCACTGCTCTACTTTACCCACTTCATAATAAGCCTGAGGTGGCAGACACTGCTGCATTAAACCTGTGTGGAAATATGTGCGTACTATATATGCATACACAGTCCTCTTATAGGTCTCCTCTACATACCTCTGCTATCACGCCTTATCTCCAAAGCAAAGCATATTTCACAAGAGCTTTGACCTCTGCTGTCCAAATTTACTGTCAATGACAAACAGCTCTCTAACACGGCACTCTTTCTTATCTCACCTAATGCCTGGTGATTTTAGCAAAGTAGAGTCAAACACAAATTGCACACTAGTGTGTGTAATGCAGGCTGCTGTTTGCTCACTGAAAACAACATGACTGAGTCTGGCAAAGAACTGGTCCTAACTAAAGCAAAGCTTTGGCCACAGTTATGAGCCCTGCATAACTTGAAGCTTGAAGCTTGGTCTTGGATGTGATGGCAATCAAACCCATAGCTCATCTCCGATTTGTATTCGTTTTGGGTGGATCCTTCAAATATCATTCATTCATTCATTCATTCATCCATTAATTTTCCGCTTGTCCCTTGGAGGGTCGCGGGGGTGCTGGAGCCTATCCCAGCTGTCATCGGGCGAGAGGCGGGGTACACCCTGGACAGGTCACCAGTCTATCACAGGGCTAACACAGAGAGACAGACAACCATTCACACTCACACTCACACCTACGGCCAATTTAGAATCAGTGGGAGGAAGCCGGAGTACCCGGAGAGAACCCACGCAGACACAGGGAGAACATGCAAACTCCACACAGAAAGGCCCCAAATGGAATTGAACCCAGAACCTTCAAATATCATGATTTTCCCAAACCTAGACTCTTCTTAGAAAACACGACTGAGTCTGTTAAGCTATGTGCTCTTTACTTAGGCACTGCAGGGGATCGAGGTTAGACGCTCACATGCTCACCTTAATAATGCTGAAATGACAATGTTCACCATCTTGGTGCTGACATTTGCTAAAAAAAACACTCATCACAAAGCATAACTGAGGATGATGGGAATATTCCAAACTGAAACTGAAAATGTTACACTACTAACCACAAATACAAACTTTATGTTGACACTAGAAGGAACAGAAAATCATAAGGTGAACTGTCAGGGTATTACCAAAGTTTTCAATATTCAACCACCAAGTACTGTCTATGTATGGATCAGGTTTCATCAGGACAAATGAGAAAGTCTTTGGCGATTAGACCTATTCATGACTTCATCAAGATGGAAATGGGGAGAAGGTAATGTTGTTTAGTACAGGAAACCCCCCAGGATCTAGACACTGGTGGGGGAAGAGGAGAAGGCTGGAGCTCTGGAAATGATGAGGAGTGGACTCTGATGACCTGGACCCTGGATGTGAAGACTGGACGTGGACCAGGTGGAGGAGAGTTGCATCACTTGAACTGAAATGACATCAAGACTGAGAGAGAATGGAGACGGATCTGAACGGATAGTCTAGAAACGCCCCTTGTCAGCTGGAAGAGGGGGGAAAAAGGACAATATTCCTGAATGACCTTTTGTGACCAAACCCATGAGGAGCAATCATTCATAGCAATCTTAACAAGAGTTAAAGTATTTCAGGCTGGACCAAAGTGGTGTAGTGATGGACGAATTGCCATCCCCAGCTGCCAATAGCCTGAACAAAAAGAGAAAAAGTACTGGTACATAGAACTTCATATTGAGAGCCGTTGTAAACTTGGAATGACTTGAGCCCAGACACGAATAAGGCTCGACCCTCTGAGTACTGAGGGTTTGCTCTCAATTATTACACAATTATGACTTGTGTTCGTATTCAGTCTGCTTGTGACCTCCTAATATAATCTCTTGCCCACAAATGATGCCCCTGCAACTTATAGGCAAGCCTTGTCTGCCTTGTCTGATTGTTTCCTCTGTGGTAGACTGCACCTATCTTGGACAGAGTAACAGCATGGGGGACAGGCTGCAACACGAGATCTGAACCTCACCAGTGAGCATGGAAAGGCAGGACTGAACGAAGAGGCTGATTTGCATGCCAGCTGCCAAATTCAGGAGTCATGCAAGAAAAGCATCAACTGCCATTCAAATGAGAAGCAAATTTAAATTCAAACCAGACAGAGTTAGAAGAGGGGTCAAAAAATGTGAGCGCATAGCAATGTTGTGTGTACTGTATGTGGGACTCGGGGACGACACTCTGATTCTGACTTTGGGCTAAAAGGTCTGCCAGGTTTTACCACAGCAGCAACAGCAGCCCTCCAGGGAAGGACAAACCATGACATCAGAATAGTGGAAGTAGAGCTGAAGACAATAGTCCTCTGTGGAGGAGAAGGGCCGAGGCGTGGCCTGGCTGGACAGAGGCGCTTCTCAGTGGACCAGCCGGCCTCAGCAGCTGTCTCAACCTCTGTCTGTATCTCTGTCACACACACAATTTCAATTCAGCATGAAAGCTGACATAGCATTAGGGCAAAGGATCAACAGATTTATGCTAAAGCCCTCTACCCCTATGTATATCTCTTTGTGTTCGCACATGTGTGTGTGTGTGTGTGTCTGTGTGTCAGCCTCTCTCTGTTCCATGCTCATTCCAGCTCAGGAACGCAGGGACGGAGGTGGAGTGGGAGCCCTGGAGAAAGACACACAGTTTGTGCACAGTGGCAAACAAAGAGCCAATGGACAGAGAGCTGATCTAGGATGATAGCTGCATTAATAAGTGTGCATCTAGACACACAGCTCACAGTCTGCCCACACAGCAGCACTGTATTTACTCGCTACTCGTGTGACGTGCAGCAGGACACTTAAGTTCAAGTTATTTATCCACTAGAGGAGAGCCCTCCTTGTCACACAACCATAAAGGTTTACAGGCCGTAACAGGGAGGAGTGAAGAAGCTCACCGTGTAGCTGAATTTCACACGGCGAAAGGAGGGAGATACGTGATCGAGCCGAGCTGAGGCTGAAGTTAGAGCCTCGTAGATCATTAATCCTATTCAGTTCAATTCAATTTTATTTATATAGCGTCAATAACAATACAAATTGCCTCAAGACGCTTTACAACATCCGGTCTGAAACCCGGCCTGACACTCCCAGAGCAAACCCGAAAGCAACGATGGCAAGGAAAAACTCCCTTTCAACAGTAAGAAACCTTGAGCAGAACCCAGCTCATATGGAGGGACCCATCTGCCTAAGAGACAGAAAAGAGAGAGAGAACAGCAGGAGGAACAAGATAAATAAACATCCGTCATAGATACATTAGATACATACATCTGACTAAAGCGTACATGAAGCATCTGATGATGATATAAATACAACATACAGCTGATGACAGTTTGCTAATATAAGAGGAGTCATAGGCAGGTTGGAGAATTGTTCATTCAGGTAGGATCTTGCCGCTTTAGGGACGCACCACCTGGGCTGCTAAAGGGAGCCTGGCGAGCCTTTAAATGTGGGATGTGCAAACAGCGGACGAGCATCATTGAGCCTGTATGATCGGTGCATCAACACAAAACCCACCTGCCCTTCAGTTTATGTCTAATGACAACAAATGGCAACAAAAGCCCTGCGTGATACACCCAGCCTCGAGGGGCCTCTCATTCACCTGCGAGGAGGACTCAATAGGTCTGCATGTTTTTAAATGCTTTCATACACATGGGCTGATGGCTCTTTGAATTTGCGTAGAGGACACCGGCCTAATCTGAGGAGTTTGTTTTTTTATAACATGATGATTGGGCCATTGTTGGAGCCTCAAGCCTGGCTGCAAACTGAACTGTGCTCAAGGACACTGAACTGAGCTTTTATTTTTTTTATCAGACGGTAGCTGCATTATTCAGTCCACAGAGGGCACTTGTCTTTATATCAGCTACATACACACATAACCAACATGCAAATAAAGAGAATAAGAGTTTTACAATCACAGTTTTATTTTTGAAAGGCAGTAACAATCACTAAAAATGCCAACCACTTGAATGTAAAAGTACACATACTTCTGACAAACTTGCAGTCAGAGTAGCCTCTTCCTGTCCTGAATATGGAATATAAACAGGCGGGCTGACACCTATAGTGTCAGTCATCTGACATCAGCTTTAGTCACGCTGATGATGATTACAGTAAGAGTTGACCTGTAGACTCAATAGTGTCTGCAGTGTGTGGGCATCACTGTGTTGCCGCGCAGTTTCTTTTAAGGCTTATTAACCTTTGTAACAGCAGAACTGAGACATGATCATGACTCAACTGTTCAATCAAGTTACTGCATCAGGAAGCAAATCAAATCTGTGCACAAGTTGTTGGTAGTATGATCGGTGCTAACTATATGTTATAATACACCTTTTAACATTTTTAGACAATATGTACTGTATTTGCCTGACTGATCATAATCTTATCATATCAAATATGATAATCAGGGACAGGGACCAAACCAAAACTTTAACTACGTCTATCTATAATACTTACGTACCCTTATTGACGTTTGCGTTTTCAAGCAGGACTATTTTTACATTTCTGTTCTAGTACTTTTACTAAAGGATATGAATTGTTTTTGCACCGCTGGTGTTAGAGGAACAACATCAGGTAAAAGCATTTTGGAACAACTCCCAATCAATGACGACAATAAAACTAAAGCACTGACGGGAACATGTCCTCCCCCATTTCAGTACATGTTGAACTCATATTCTGAATCCAGTCAGGTCAACACCAGGGTGGTAGTTGTTGCTGTGACCATGCGATGGTTGGGTCAGAAAGAAGTGTGTCTGAGCGTTGTCCATTGTCAAACCCCCTCTGGATAATGTGCTGGTCTGTCACTCTATAGGATGAACTGTGTGACCCCCAGCACACAGCTGCACACTGTGAGACACACAGTCTCCTGCTTTATCCTGGGATCAAGATCAGTGAGGATATCTTCAAGCAAGGACATACACCACAATGACACACACTGTGTTAGGATAATGTCAACCATAGGTCCCATCTATGTAAATTCTGCTGGCATGGTCAGGCTAAAGGCAATGAGTGCCATCTAGTGGTGCCTCAGTACAAAGAGAAAATAATCAGAATCAGAATCAGCTTTAATGGCCAAGTATGTACACATACAAGGAATTTGACTCCGGCAACTTTTCTCTCTAGTACAGAAACAACTTAAATAAGTGAAATAAAATTAAATAAAATAAAAATAAAAATAAATCTCAATCTGAACTAAAATGAATACTTCAATACACATTTCAGGATACCGACAATGGAAAAGGGGTTTAATAACTAAGACATATAAATGAAAGTACAGCCTCTCAAGAAGTTTTGCACCACAAAAATAATCTTGCTGGAATAATAGGTGTAACATGCTGGAAATTCCCTTTCTCTTAGCCTCTCTTGATGCTCATTGAAGTAGCTGTAATATTACAGTAATTATAATACACGTAATCCTGCTGCATATACATAAATGATGGTTCTGCTTGAACCTTACCTTACCTGAAGAAGATGGCTCAATGTATTCCACAGCCAGATGTTGGCTTTGTTTGCAAGTAACGTTAAACATTTTTTCATGGTGTATGAAAACTGTGGAACAGATTCCTGCAAATATTCTGTTGCTCAGATTATTTTATTTTTATAGATTTTTTTTTAAACCCCAAGAAAAGACACTCTGGAGTTCAAAATTTTAAACTGAAAATATAATTTAATTTTCAGTGTTCCTGGTGTCATATTCGTACGGTGCTTGCAGTTTGCTGAGTCGTTGGACCTCGCCCCCTCCTCAGCCATAATGCATCCTTTAATGCCTTGGCTGGAGTTGTGAATTGTACTCTTCAGTGAGAACACTTTCAAAGCATTAGTCTGGAGCACTGCATCACACTTAAGGAGAATCATTAGTTTGAGGACAAGTGTTGATCTTAGTACCTGAAAGAAATACGTCTGCCTGCTAATGCTGACAGGGAAACGATACACAAAAAGGCCAACGCAACATATATCAACAATCTGATGGTGTTTAATTGTTACTTGAATAAGTAGCAGGGTCTGTCTCACTGTTAGCGCTGAAGACAGCAGAACAAACTCTACTGCATACGCATAAAAAAAAAACTGTCCTTCAGTGGTACTGATTTATTCAAACTGTTTTGTTTTTTTAAAGCATGACAATGGTAAACAAATCACAACGCAACATAAAAATTCCACTAACAAAGAAAAAAATAGAACAAAAAGGTGTAAAAAGTCTCTGATGCATACTGTTATTTTCTGCTGTACATGACATAAAGAGGACTACAGAAATGTCTCTACTCAAACCATGCAGACCTACAGTGAACTGTACCTTAATTCATTATGGATACAGCTTTTCACTTTCAGCTGTGTCAGTTTTTGGGAAAAGATGCTTCTTCCGCCAATTATTTATTTTTTTGCTTTTTCGGGCAAAATCTCGCCACACTAACGGTTGCCTCCTCTATCCATCCAGTAACTTGAGGATGCTTTCCCTCTCCTTCAGTGCCTTCCAGGCCTGGTCTTTCTCCTTCTTAGTTGGAGTACGTTTCTTCTGCCTGGCTGCCATGATTCGCCGAAATCCCTCCATCACCTCGTTGTCAGACACCCTGACTCTCTGCCTTAATTCCTGCTTGCGCATCTCTTCTCTCGCCAACCTGTGAGACAGCAGCACATCAAATCAGGGATCTTTTATAGACAAGTGCCGTTAATTTAACAACTTCTTGACTTTGTCCTCACCGGAGGAGCTCCTGCTTTCTGGCTCTGTTGTGAGCACTCAAGGCTTTCAGTTCTGCTTGTCTCTTCTGCAGCTCGGCCAGGACCTCATCCTCAGAGTCTCCTCCTGGTCCAGGTCGCTCCTCAGAATCCAGCAGCCCCTGAGCCACCAGCTCCTCTTTGATTCGCGCCTCCAAGGAACGTGTATGAGGAACACTGGAGGAAAGAAAGACAAAAAATAGGGGGATGTAGATGCAGAACAGCAACTTGATACCTGTCCTGCACACTTCAGCCTACTATAAGGTATGAATAAACCACTCGGGGAACATCAGCTATTGATTTCAGGGCTAAAAGTGTTGCCAGTGTACATCCAGACAACGGATAACAGATTTGTTCAAGATGTTTACTTGGCAAATGGGATGTGTCAGCTTGCTTGCCACATGGTCTGCTTACCCACATGAAACCGATTACCACTCATATTTTATTAGTCAATACTACTTGGACAAGAACTTCTGGCCCATAGATCTAATCCCTACAGGACTACAGGTATCGGTGCTTCTGGAAATCATCAGTGAATCACACGCACAACCACGAAAGAGAACTGTATACCAATAGTCAGACAGCTTCAGTCAAAAACTTTCACCACCAGTGTGAGTCAATGGAGACACAGATCCTGGATATGCAATGATCAAAACCAATATGTACTAGTTCAATCAAGGACACTATAACAAATTTTTACAATATTGACAATTATTTCAACCCTGAATGGGAGGTATAAAAATAACCATACACATCTCATTCATTCATTCGTTTCATTAATTTCCATCCGCTTATCTGAGGTCAGGTCACAGTGGCAACAGGCTAAGTAAGGAACTTCAGACGTCCCTCTCCCCAGCAACACATTCCATTTTTTTCCTGGGGAATCCCAAGGTGTTCCCAGGCCAGACGGGATATATAATTCCTCCAGCGAGTTCTGGGTCTGCCTCAGGGTCATGCTGGCCGTGCCTGGTAAACCTCCAAAGGGAGGGGGCATTCGAACAAGATTCCCAAACCCCCTCAAATGTGAAGGAGCAGCGGTCCTACTCAGAGCTCCCTCCGAATATCCGAGCTCCTCACCCTACCTCTAAGGCTGAGCCCAGTCACCCTTCAAAGGAACCCAATTTCAGCCACCTGTGACCCACAGTTCATGACCATGAAGACAGACTGGTAAATGGAAAGCTTTGCCTTACAGCTCAGCTCCCTTTTCACCACAACAGTTCAATATAGTGCCCGTGTTACTGCAGCTGCTGCACCAACCATCTCTCGCTCTCTTTACCATCAATCACTAACAGCATCCCAAGGTACTTGAACTCCCTTATTTGTATATAATATGTATATATAATAGTATATAATAAATCATATAAATTATTTAATTTGTTTATTTACAATTATTTCAGGCTAATAAGACTACCAGCTATAGAGCACTGTGACAGATTTCTTAATCGAGTGACAACATGTGGATTTCTTTTTCCCCCAAGACCAATCAGTTTAAGAGTAGCTACAATTTTAGTTGACAGATTTTCTTTAACTATTGAACCTATAGAACAGTTATGCTTCTGATATCTCACAGTGTTGAGACGCTGCAAACACTATACCTAAATGCTTTTCCTTGGCTTCGAGGAGAAGTACCAGCACCATCATTAGCATCCTTCCCTGAAATGTCTGGTATAGGAGAATCCTCCATGGGGGATATAATGTTCTCCTGGAAGAAAACAGAAACCATGTCAACAAATGACGGCCATCTTTTCACAATATTTAAACATATATACACTAAATAAATACTTTCAATGCTTTTTAATGTGTGTATTTTGTCAGTGTGGAAACACACAAAACAATGAGTCTGACCTCTACAAGGGCCTGAAGCAGACGCTGTGTGAGAGGCCCAAAGGGACAGCCATCTTCAGGGGATTCATGTTGGGATTCTGACTTTTTCAGCAGCGAGTCCACATCTAGAGTAGTTGAACATGACTATTAGGGTGGATACATGTTTGTGCAAAAACTACAGTCTAACATGGTACTTAGTTAACTAGAGCAAAGTGTAGTGGTCCTTCACCTTTAGCGTCCAGTTCAGACAGCGGCCCTCCCATGAGGTTCTTCTTCTTGTCATTGGCTCGCGCTCCTTCCCTCTGTTCCTCCAGCAGATCCTCTTGAGCCCACCGCTGAGAGTAGTGTTTCCCCAATGCTGGGATCTACAATCAACACAACCAAAATGATCAATTCTACTCTACTTCAACCAGAATTCTGTCACTGCTTTTAATTGAGTTACTTGGAATGATCAATTATCATATCATACTTTGAAATACTCAGCCTCGTCCTCTGGAGGTTTCAGAAGCTCTTCAAGCAGTCGTATCTCTTCATTTGTAATATCGGCACAGTATGGCTCAACTGAAGCCCAGAATCTAAAAAACAGAAACTATTTAAATACACTGATTTGTATTATCCTTCTTACTGAAGCACAGATATCTGAGAACAGCCTCACTTAAGAATGAAGTCATGAAATGAAGCATCACTGAATTTCAGCAGAAGAAAGAAACATAACTAGAAAAAGGCATATAACACTAATACTATACAGAGTTGTTTTGCTGACCTGTTGGGTGCATCATTTTTTGGAGTGCGAGGAATGTCTTGTGGGTCGTCTGTAAATTCATACTCCTGAACCTTTGGCTGCAGGTTTTTAGATTTGGGTCTGCCGGGACCTGGGCCTGGCCCGTGACTTCCTTTGCCATCCAGTTTCTGCTTCTTTGGCTTGTGGCGAGATGAGGCAGCAGGATCTGGGTCTTTCCCCAGTTTCAGAAAGCGCTTGTCTCCCTTCTTGTCTTGCCAGTCAGTGAGGATCTGGGATGCAACACAGAAGAATGAAAGCAACATAAACAGAGATATTTTATACGAATATGTCTTATGTGTGATTCATACAAATCATAATCTGGGTCTAAGTTACCTGTCTCTGCTCCTCCAGGGCTCGGAGGCGGCGGCTGGCTGAGGACAGAAGTGTCTCCAGCTCCAGCTGCAGGGTGTCCAGCTCTTCGATGCCGATGCCATCGTCCTCCGAGCGGCCCAGCACTGCAGTGTAGCGGGGACACACCTTGACATGCTCGACGGGCTTGAAGTCGTAGTATTTGAGCGGGGGGCAGTCCTTCAGCTCACTCATGATGCCGTGCAGCACAGACCTGGCAGTGTCTCCTTAAACTGATACACAAAAACGTGGTTATTGAACATTATTAGGCTCACACACGTGCATCTCTGCTCAGCTGGTCTTTTATCACGCGTTTAACACACAAGCAAATAATACATGGGCTGCTTCTTAGAGCCCAATCTCGCTGGGCCCAGTCTGCCTAAATGTATTCTTAAATTCTACTAACGGCCACATGTGTGTTTCACATATGCACACAAACGTTTAACATTGTGGTATTTGGAAGCTGTATGTGGTGAATGATATAGAGCAGGGCATCGATATTCACCTCACAATTTTTAAGAGCAACGATATTTACCGTCAGTGAATGGTCTCCATGTTGGAAAGCACTATTATGGTGAGAGGGGTGTCTGAAACACATTCTGATGAAATTATTACTTATTTAAGACAAAATGGCGATTTTAAGAGCACGGTTGAATTATAACAATGTAACAGAAATTATGTGACATTTTAAATCCCGACATGTATCAAAATGATAGAATAGATTTGTGAATACATGGACATGGGGGTATAATGGTATCGTCGGAACAAACCATTTTCTCTCGAGGCGCTTTAAAACAAATAGTTTGTCGCTAAACCCGTAATTCGGACGTTAAAGTAAAGCATACACGTGCTAAAGTTTTTATAATTTAACGCTGTACTCAAACCAGGTTCCAAAAGTTCAAAATAACTTAAGACCCGACGGTCGACGTACAATGTCCCCTTTTCACTGAGCGAAATGGAAGCACCTTGGGGTGTGCTCGTTTTGATAAAAAACATATTCCGCCCGGGCGGAGTGCAACACGAAAATCGACGACTGTGCGAAGATATCCGTTTCCTCAAACGAAGAGTTATACAAAATCAAGCGCACCCTAGCTTCACTTGAGTATGTAGGATTTACGGAAGAGTCGTCCCAGGCGTGGCTGAGGAACTTCCGTCTTTTACAGATCAAAAATGGTAAGTCTCTTGCGCTAAATGTATGTTTATATGTTATTATTTCGCATTTTGTCGCTACTAACTAAGGCTACGTTCAAGGCCGGATGAGCTAGCTAGCTCCGTGTTTCTCTTAGACGTGGTTTCTGGTTGTCAGCAGTAAAATGTAGACGTGCATCCTTGATACGGTTTGCAGAAACTAGAGTGAATGAGCTGAGCTGTCTTTTCCTCTCGGCCTTTTTCTCCTCATTACTATGAGTGGTAGCTCCCTCAAAGCTGTCTTTAGACGGCAGGAAGGCGGTGTTTGTAATTGGCATGATGGTAATTAAGCTGGAATAGTTCGGATCAGCTGCAATCTCGGTCACCTGAAAGCATCACATCCATTTATCAGTCACTACTGTTAGTCATCTACAATCTGCTACATTGCATTAGATTGGTACTTACTTATTGATTTTCTTCCTAAACTATAATATATAATGAATAGCTTTGGTTTTTAAATAAAAAGCGTGCAAATTAAATATAAGCAGGTTGTTGAGTCGTACAGTGAATCACTGGATCTTTGCACACCCTGATCAAACCAGACCTCATATCCTGACCCTGCTGTTTGAGCCACCCTCACTAGACCGGGAGGTTTACATTCCATGCACTATGATTTAAATAACATCTTTGCAGAGTGACCCACTGATTTTATTCCATTTGTCCCCAGACAGCGACTCTGCGCCCCTACTTGAACGCTGTGAGGGCCACCTTGCAGGCTGCCCTCTGTCTGGAGAACTTCTCCTCTCAGGTGGTGGAGCGTCACAACAAGCCTGAGGTGGAGGTCAGGTATGTTTGGCAGGCCTCTGCCTTGCCTCCTTCTGTTTCTCCTGCCCTTAAGCTGTGTGCAGATCCTCTGCTGCTGTCATGCAAGTTTGGACTTGTGCAAACTTGCACGAGAAAATCCAGGAGGCAGGAAAAATGACGACAAGCATGGGCACGGCTCTGAAATTGCTCAGCAGGGACCTGTTTGCAGGTGTTTTCCCTGTGCAGTGACATGTGTATGGGCTCTGTGCAACAGATGAGTTTCTAGAAAACAAAGTGGTTTTTGATGTGTTTACAGGAGCAGTAAGGAGCTGCTACTCCAGCCAGTGGTGATCAGCCGTAATGACAAGGAGAAGGTCCTCATCGAGGGATCCATCAACTCTGTCAGAGTCAGCATTGCTGTCAAGCAGGTAATTGAAGGCGGCATGATTCTGACTTGTTTCAGGCTATCTATAGTTTTCCCTCAGAGTCTAAAACAGGCTTCTGTTCTTGTCAACTGTAGGCTGATGAGATTGAGAAGATCCTTTGCCACAAGTTCATGCGCTTCATGATGATGAGAGCAGAGAACTTCTTCATTCTGAGGAGGAAACCAGTAGAGGTAAGGGATGGAGGCTTGTGTATAATAAAGCAGCAAATGACAAAAGAGGAATCGGTATTCAGGAAGAGAAAGAAATGAGCAGCAGTGTGACGTTCAAAAGTGGTTTATGTCATGAGGTTATACAAACATTTTTGTCAGATGTGTTGAGCTGTGTAACTCATGTCTTCCTCGTGTCCTCAGGGATATGATATTAGCTTCTTGATCACCAACTTCCACACGGAGCAGATGTACAAACACAAGCTGGTGGACTTCGTCATCCACTTCATGGAGGAGATCGACAAGGAGATCAGCGAGATGAAACTGTCCGTTAATGCTAGGGCTCGTATCGTTGCTGAAGAATTCCTCAAGAACGTAAGCAGCCTCTTCTCTTGTCTTGTAGCTCCTTTGGAACCGTTCTGCCTGTGAAAGTCAGACTTAAGCATAAGTGCTTGAATAATAATTAGCTTCTGTCTTCCCCACAGTTCTGATGACAGTGTTGTCCTCGGTCCATACAAACCTGGGAACACTCTTAGGGTCCAATCAGCACAGGGGTGGAGAACTAAAGGAGGAGACAGCCAATCAGAGAGGAGATGAGGATCGTGACCAATCTGGCAGTGACGCCCTTTGCACACGTCTCGAGTGTCTCCCTGTACTCATGAATATCAATTCCTGTATATAATGAAATATTTACCAGTTTCATTTTCAGCCACTTAGAACAAATCCCCAAACAAAGGCGGGTCCTTAAAGTATTAATCAAGTTGATAGCCATGAATACAGGGGCGCAGACGTGTCAGTGCAAATAAAACAACCAGGTTTTTGTATTTTACGTATGTGAGTCTGTTCGTTCCGTCACAGTTATTTCAAATTTGTCTCTGTCAAAACTTCTTTGTTCTCGACATTTTACACGTTTGAGGAAACAGTCTGTGTGGCATTAAGTTACATGGAGCAAGAGCTGTCTGTAAAGAGGCCACCATCACCCATGTAAGAAAATAATGAAAGATAATAAAACTGTGTTGTTTGTACTTGTGCTGTTTGTGTTTAAAAACTGTCCACTGCTACTGGTTTGCGCCGCTGCCCTGTGCCTATAAATGGATGTGTACAGTTTCTGAGGAAGTTGCCTGCACTCAGCACTTAGGTCACATCTTGCTTTATGCACTGTTGGTGTTATTTCAGCTGTGAGGAAGGGGAAGTGACAGAGTATGAACCGTTCTTTTTTGGAGCCGTGCGTGTCATCTAAATTATTCACGGCCTCTAGAAAAGAAAGTGGCATTGTCAAAAATTTTTATTTCATCAGCAGTGTTGTGCTTCCCTGCAGAGCGAGGTGTTGCACACAAACCTGCTATGCAAAGCTTGTAAAGGGTTTTTTAAATATCCAGACTGGCTCAAATGTTTCATTTCATCCCATGACAGTAACAAGATAGAAAGCTCCTGAAGACTCCTTGTTTGTTAGCATAAATATACACCGTGCTACCCAGCTTCACTCTTTGGTTGTATTCATGCAGCTTCCATCCACTACGGTCCACCAGTTCCTCCCAGTCCCAGTACAAAAAAAAAAAAAGCTCATCTAAAACAGCCTTCTTCTTCACCTGTCATCGGCTGGCACCTTCTGATTAGACCGCTATTCTAACAGGATCATTGTCTAGTCATCTAGTTGGAACTTTACTAAATAATCAAACCCATCATGTTTGATCAGGATTAAACAAAAGGTAAAAGAGAAGCAGATAACAAAGACTGGTTGGTTTAGAAAAATAACATCTTTATTGGAGTGGAGCTGGGACGCACACGTCGTCACCCATCAATACCAACAACTTCAAGTTGGTGTGTTGCATTGTTAATGCTCGGATCACAATAAAGTATTAAGGGCGTGACTTCATTTCACCGGCAGTCTGTGTAGAATCATCATCAGCTGAGTCAGCACATTTACATAGTGTAGCTAAAGAAAGCTTTTATTAATATTATAACCTATCTGTATAAAATTTAAGTAAAGATTTGTTCACCGTTAAAAAAAAAAAAAAAATGTCCTAGTCCACTGACTCACTCAACACAGAATAGTAAGCTTTGTTTTCTGAGCAGGTCTGTAACCTATAAATTGCACATGGTCGCTGAAGACACCTTCACGTGAAATTGCACAGTACAGTAACATGTCACACATGTAGCACGAAGATCACATGATACATTTAATGAAACCACGTGGTTAACACTTCTAACTAAACATCTTACAGTAACCTTCAGTGTTAGTTCTACTGTTGCACCATACGGACACACATGAAAAGAAGCAGAATAACACAGGAGCGTTTCGACCTCTCTGTGCACAGTTTGATTCAGCTTTAAGATGATAGAGCTCCTTAAAAAGAGACCTTAAAGGAGACGAATGTGGGGGTCACAGAGAGGTGTGTGTGGCAGCAGTGGAGGAGGAAGTGGAGGAGGCACATCACCCAGACAGTGGGGGGAGAGGAGGAGGAGGAGAGGTCCAACTTTTAACATCCACAGAGCCATCAGAGGTGAGGAGGGACGGTCTGCAGGGCGTCTTCAGCTGTACGATGGATAGTCACATTCTGGAAGGAGGAACGCAACAGCGTCAGATGTTTTGTGCAAACACACAGCAAGTACTCACTGTTGCTCTGTTTTTAGGTCAGTTTCCATGACATTAGTTTTCAGCTTTTTGAATGAGGTTGCTATTTACTCTAGTTACTGTGCTGGAAGCTTCATGTTATTCGCAAATAAGTTAGTTTAATCTGATCCATTTTTGTACGTGGTGTCATTGTATGAGTCATCTGGAACTGCTCATAGCGCAAGGCTCGTGCTATATTTTTAAAATGTCACTTTTATTTAATGATTATTTACACTTTTATACAAATATTAAACTGAGCTTTGTAGATCTCCAGGGAGACAGTAATCTGTGCATGACACAGTGAGGGTTTTGTTCAGGCTGATGAATGGCAGCAGTTTGTTATTCACCCCAGTGGAGTATTTGCATGTAAATGAATGGGGAAATCTCTGCGCCTTCATGTTTGTGCAGCAGAGTGAAGCAGGAAGGGCAGAGCACTGAATATTTGATCTGTAGATATGTACAGATGCGGAGGAAATGGCAAACCTTGTTTCATCTCCCAGTAAGAACAATACTTAGTTTATGTCTTTACTGTTAAACAGTAACGCAGCTTTCATGTCAAACTTTCTAAAATGATGCACAACAAGAGTGTGGTGAGGAATCATGAAGTGGTTGAGTGGAGTTTATTTAGAGACAGTGTACAGACATACCTTCCTCTTATGTCTGATGTGAATATACTGTTTGACAAAAAAATAACAACGTATTTGTGCACTTCAAGGATCAATATCAGACAATGTTGGACATCCTAAAAAGCTAAACAGTTCATTTTAAATGTGCAAAATAGAAGAAAATGCACAACTTCATTATGTTGTGCATTGCTGTCAAACTGAGATTAGAGCTTTTTGACACAAACCAACAAAAATATAAAGTGACAAGACACCGGTAAGAAGTTAACATGATGAGAAAAACGACCTCAACAGATCAACAAGAACATGAACTACTCGTAATCAATGCTTCAACAGAAAAGGTGCTGGAGTTTCATTGCTTCACAGTTGGACGTTCATCAGCGTCAGCAAAAAAAATAAAAATAAAAACAACAAAAAAACTTCATCTGCTTTTCATTTATTCTCCAAAAATAGGAGAACGTGCACGACCCAAAGATCTGTGACAGGATTAATAATCGGAAAATTAGAAACTGGATTCCAGTCAATTGCCACCATCAGCACATCTTAGCATATAAGTAGAGGGAAAACAGACAAGAACTGTGGCGAGAGACTCAATCAGTGATTTGGGAAGATACATTGTGCGTCTGAAGGGTTCATTGTGCGTAATGAAGGGTAAAAGAGAGAGGGGTCAGAGTGGGTTGAGGGGGACTGCCTCATTGGTGAGCTGGCACCGTTAGCAAAGCCTCCTCTGACATCCGCGACACTTCTACGTTCTGTTCGATAAAAAAAACAAAGAGGAGGAGGAATCAAAACACAAGGGACACATGAAATCCACTGTGCACACACACACACCCACACCCACACACACACCCACACACACACACACACACACAGGAGGTGAAAGAAACATGTGAGGGTTTTATCTCTGTGTCTTTATCAGCTGTGTGGTAGCAGTGTAGCTGGAGTAGAGATGAAACCACTTTTACGTTCTTGTTCATCACATGCTTATTGTTGGAAATCTGAAGATTTGTCTGCTACAAAAACTAAAAAACCCACAAACAAGCTTTATTGGTGAATGACAATCATCTGAAAGCCCCAAATGTGATTGGATGTTTTTTCAGCTGATTTTCTGAGCCTTACGTCATTCTCTATAACTCATGTACAGTACAGTACATACAATCACAACCTCATATACAGCATTTGTTGCCGTTAATGACCAGAACATGTAGAACAAACAGCAACACAGTGCATTGAGGCATATTTACTCAAAGGGTGTGAGGGTGAAAATGTGGAAGCAGTGGGAGCATTAGTCATCGTTTGTGTTCACCTATGATCCACCTGCTCTGCACTCATCATTAACACATGGCCCTCTGAATGACGAGCAGGAACAAATATAATCTGTATTATGTCTGAGCATTGCAGTGAAACGTCACAACACCATTATGTTGTGAAGCTACTGGACCAACACGTTTGTCAGTTGTACTGTGTATTTGCGTGTCATTATACCCACCTCAGGTCTCTCTCTGTGTGTATTGACCGCGTCCACGTTTAGACGGATGGACTCCACTTTGCAGCCTAAGCGTACGGACAGAAGGTTTTATTGGTTTGAGTGACAGGAGTTTGTTTATTTTTCAGCAGGTATATACAGTATTGTGTCTTATAAGCTAAACAAGAGAGCAGTCCTACCGTAGGCCACTGGCGTCAGCTTCAGCACGGTGTGCAGCGGGCACTTCAGGTACGGCAGCTCCTCTGTGTGGACAGATCATCAGCTCATGAACCCACCAAACAAACAGGAAACACCAACTACTGTTTCTATAATCTATCATTTACAGAGTCATTTTTCCATGCGAGGACCAAAGCCCACCTTGTTGTGTTCCGTTTGTCCCCCCCATAGTCCAGTGATAAATAAATGAAATAAAACACACATCCACTATTTGACATTTTCTGACAATACTCTGATTTACAACACAGACATTTGGTCACTCAGCTAGGAATGGATCATATACTGTGTGTGGACATTAATAAAAGTATGTCACGGGTTCATACTTTTCATGTCAGTGCACTGAACTTTTAAACTATTGCCCTAAATAGAACAATCTGTAAACACTTTGTGACACTTGTAGCCCAGCCCAGAAAAGGGATGTGATATCATGTTTCTGACGTGGGTGATAAATAAAGTGGTGAAATATGACTAATGTTTCCTCAGCTTCCAAACACAGTGCATCACTCGCTCTAGTGGCCAAGCTCTGACTTAAAAGACTGAAACAAAAACCCATGGATTCAGCCACTGTGCCGTCTTCAATATGAGTGAAAGGGAAACTGAGCACACATTTGAAGGACAAATCAAAATTTTTCTTTCTCTAAACTTACTTATCTACCTCTATCAACTGAATGTAGACTATTTTGGTGACATTTCCCACAATGCCTCCTATTTATGCATGTTTCTGTCCTCTGACTTGCACCCCTCAGGTTTCTTGAGGTTCAGTTTGATAACTGACCTGCAGTCTTGTCCAGGAAGTAGGCCAACAGGCAGCGCATGACAGCCTGGTGACAGATGACCAGCACGTTCTCCTGCCTCTCCAGCTCCATGATGACCGGCTCCAACCGCTGCACCAGGTCCTCATAGGACTAACAATGTTGGAAAAAGCCAAATCAGACAAATGCAAAGATTGAAAACTCTTGACATAGGAAAAAGTGAATCTGTAAATCAAAAATGGAATTTTCTTCAATACTCTGCTGATACAGTAGTAGTATAATAACCAGACTGACATTTTAGCGAATGGAAAAATCCATATATGCCGTCTAGACACCAACACCGGCTTGAACAATACAGCACTACATCAGCACTGTCCTTCTGGGCAGCCAACTAATGCCCATATCCATCTTTCTGTGTGATATTAATGGGGAGGTAATGGAACGGACGAAGAGGGACCAGTGGCCATTGAAGCTCAAAGTAAACAACCTGACCCTACATATTTGGCACACCCACAAACACACAGACACGGGGATTAATGTGAAGTCTTTGTTTGCTGTGAGCTAGACTTTAGCTAAATCTGTCTGAGAAGCTGCTCGTCCAAGCTGAGGCTCATTAGCAGAGTGTACGTGGCCAACAGCCATCTGGATAGTTTGATGGTGCGACTGTGGCTTTGTGTGTGTGTGAAATGAGACAGAGGACCGGGGACACAAAGGATACTCTGCATTCATTGAGAAATCCCACAGTTCAAACAGACAAACACTGTCCTTGAGCCCGTGACATACATACCGATGGACAACATCACATTCAAGTTCAGCCACTGACCTCTCCTTTTGGGTATCTATAGCGGTATTTGTCCTGGTCCCTTAGGGCAAACTCCAGAGGGAAGTGGTCCTGGATCTCTTCATACATCATCTCCTCACACACACCCTACAATGACGTCACATGCACAGGTTAAAAAAGAGACAGTGAAAGAGAGATGCCTTGCAGCCAAAAGAGCACTACTTACAGCATCAATCTCGTTCAGGACCTTCCATTGCTCATAGGGCACATTAAGACCCTCGGCAGTCTGGATGGTTCTCTTCATCTGACTAGTCCACACCTTCAGGTCACTAATGCTTTGCGACTGGATGAACTGGTTCAGCTTCTTTCCAAACTAAAAGACAACAAAATGTTATTTTCTTACTCATTTAAAAGCAAAAGAGAACGTCTGTTCTAAAGAACACATCTCTCGTATTGTAATGTTTGCTGTACCTCTTTGCCTCTGGGCGTGAGGCCAGAGTCTCCTCCAATTCGACCCTTGACGTTGAGCTCGCTCTCTCCATGGCGGCACAGGTAGATTGAGCGTGGAGTGATGTGGATGTTCATGAGGTAGTAGACGATCCGGCTCTGGATGTGGTCCAACACTCTGTTGACCGAGTACCGCTGCCCCACGTCCATGATTTTAATGTAGGAAAGATCCCTGAGAGGAGACGATGAAAACATTAAGACAGAAAATAAATTTGAGCACCACGTCATAAGTAGCAGTTTAGCAACTTAATAACTTGATGAAGATAATATTATGTGCTTTTGTCACTTGTATGTTTCACTGTGCAGAATAGTGTAAGTACAGGGGCTGTTTTAGCATAAATCCACTGGATGGGGAAACCCTAAATCTTAGCGTACAGGACAAGGATCGCTTTGTGACAGGTTTGCAAGCCAATCTAATCCAACACAGAGCTTACACCAGTGTGAGGCCAGTACACAAAGACTCAGAGTACATACACTGTCAGTGTGGATATGTGTTCAGCAGTTAAACATATTGAAATCAAATCAATCAAATTTGAGTGCAACAAGGACCTTTAAATGGAAAAACATTACTATTCAATTCAGGTTATTTTTATACATTTTAAAACTTTTGAACTGACAGTCAAATTCTTTAATAGAGCCATGAATACATTTAGTTCACATTAGCTTTTCACATATAGAGAGGGTAGTGACCCCAAATGAAATATGAAGCCTGGATGTCACATCTAACACACAGCTTCCATCTCACCTGTCTAGAACTTCATCCAGTGTTTCATAGGAGTTTTCATAACACTTAATCCTCTTCATGAAATCTTCTACTGCGTCTTCTGTGTTACAGTTCGTGTAGTCGGGGCTACCCAGCTTCACTTGCTGAACAGAGAAAGAGAAGAGGAGTGAGTACAGCGCAGACAGAAGTTAATTTCCCACTGAGGCAAAACAGTCCAACAAGAACAGCCACTCACCACGATGTTCTCCTGTATCACATCTGGGTCTTCACACACAGACTCCACAAAGAACACCTGAGAGAAGAGGGAATGAACACAGACTCAGAATGACTGTCAATAAAACTAGTACCTTCACAAACAACTGTGACACAACAAGTTACCTTAAAGCCATTTTGTTCTGCAAACTGGATGATGGTTTTCCTTCTCTCTCTAGTAGTGTTTGTTGCATCGAACACCTACAGTACAGAACAGATGTGGACATTTTAGCATTGTACACTATATCTTAACTGCATATAACATCTCTGCCAATTCAACATTCAACCCACCGCAACTTGGCCACTTTGCTCTGTGAGGTACTGTCGCACATCGTTCAATGCTGCTGAAGCACACTGTCTGTAAAGATCACAGATCAAAGTCATAAATGTCACATGGCTGGATGCTAATTAAATTGTTAAGGTAGTCCGATTCCTAAAGCCACCATTACCTTCTGATCTTCAAGCCCTCCTCGTTGTCCGGGCGGAAAAACTCAAAGGACTTGTAGATCTTCACAAACTCCCTCCTGTACTGTCCAACATTGAACTCTGAGGGAAAGACGGGAAACATTCAAATCACCTGTCTTTTGAAGATGACCCATTTTCCCACATCATAGCGAATTATTTCCCTCTTTCCTCTTTAGCTGACATTTCTGCTGGTGCTCACTGACAAACCCTAGAAGCCATACCTCTGGTGGGCACTCCGATCCAGTTGAGGTAGCGGGTCAGCTTCTTGGAGATGTAGGTCTTTCCTCTGGCAGGCAGGCCCACAGTCACAATCAGGGTGGGACAGTTGGTCATACATACTGGAACAAAGTGGGACAAGAAAGCCTCGGTCATGTGCTGATCACACATAATGCACGTGTACATAATATATGGATCCATCACTTTCATAATCTTCCTAACACTGACTGGGTGTGTGTGTGTGTTATCTGCTGCACAAACAAAGTTGCATCACTCTATTTGGTGCATGTCAAATAAGTAAAGAGCTGACATCTGTGGATGTGTCTGAGGACTTTTGAAACACTGCACTTTTACAACTCCAGACATCTGGAGAAAAACAACCAGTTTCCACACTGTGTGCACAGATGACGGGGTCAGAGAGCATGGCGGCTTCCCTGGATGCTGGTTTATTTGTTTTTAAAGATAATGAGAATTATGGAGTGCTTTTCACACTAAATCTGAGTGTATAACTCCGACCAAACAGACACTTACCTACACACATTTTAGTCTGAGTCAATACTGTTTTCTTTGTGAGGCCACAGCAAGGTGACGCAGGCAATAATAGTCAGCCTGACTGCAGATTAAATGCAGCGGGCCCATCCACATGGCAAATCACTCACGTGACTGCATTCATACAATTCCTGTTTACCAACACCTGGTGTTTGACTTGACACAAACAATGAGACGGACACCCCCCAGTCCTTTCTCCGCGATGAGAGCAGCCTTCATCTGCAGTGAGCATCATGTGAATCCTTACATAACCGTGGAGAGCAGATGGCAGCAGCAGCAGCAAGACATCTCGACCTGTGCTCCCCGCTTGTATGACCCCAGCAAGGTGAGCTGGCGCATCAAAACACGCATCGGGGCGGGCTAACGTCGAGTTAATTATTCATATAAAACAGCGGGTTGGCGAACAACCAACAGCAGACAATTACACATATCAGCTGATAGACACGGAAACACGCGTGGAGTGGCTACACGCCGATGCTAACAGTTATCGCCACGTCGCCATACGTACCCTTTCTTTGAGAAATGTGTTTTTCAGGGAGGCCGTTTTTACACGGCATCCAGATCTTCTTGAGAGGGTTCTGGGTGAGTTCCCGCGGGTTCATCGGTGTTTTGTCCTCCATTCTGTCTTGCGGCGAAGTGGAGGGAACCGCGGCGGGAACACGGGGGCTTTTCCCGTGATGCTGCGCTGAAGGTGACCGGTGTTTCATCCGCGCGGCTGTGCTGCTGGGATGGAGACGGTACGGTACGGCAGCGCTCGCGCTACCCTCTCTCGCTCGCTCTCTCTCCGTGCCGCGGTCACGTGCCCCGATCTGGCCACCCTGGAAACCAACCCACGGTCTGGCTCTACCGTAATGACCGCAACACGAGCGCAACGTGTTTTTGCTCGACCGTAAATGACATGCACTGTGCTCACCCCAAAAAACACAAACTAAATGCTACAGTGCATCTTTAGGCTTTTTTTGTTTGTTTGTTTTTTTACCGTACACGACAGTAAATGCTGAATTTGTTGTACTTCTGGTCACCAGATTTATCAAGGTCAAAACTGCTGGTTTTAGTCTTCACCAACGCTTGAGAAAAATATGTGACTTTTCAACTGCAAAATGCTCCACCTGTTTACTAGCAAGTTGGTAACTTTCCACGTAACTTCATAGGCAACCAGTGATTCCCTGGGTTTACCACTTTGTCATTACTCATAGTCAGTTGATCTGCTGTTTATATATATATATATATATATAATGATTAGTGCAGCTTTAATGGTAGAAAAGTATGGTAAAAATTCATATTCTTGCCCTTTTTAGGCCAATATGTACCTGTCTAAACAGCCTGCACCAGAAATACGAGTTAGGAGAGTAGGAATGGAATATAGTATTCCTAATTATGTCTTCATTTGTGTATAGTCCCCCATGACAAAAAAACTGTTGTGTTTTCATTTGAGTTCGTCATTTTTCACAGAGGGTGCAGGTCCTCTTCAATAGAGCCCGTCTTGTTTATTAACCCAGACAGACTGACAATCCAAATACTGACTCTAGAAAGGACCTTTTGTATTTTTAAGTTGAACTGGTAACTACTGTAAGTTCTCCTATACTTCTAAAAAGGGAGAGGTGTTCAATTGGTTGCAATCGACCACTAAATCCTACACAGTGGTCCTTTAAACATATTGTTCTGATGTCTCATGGGAACTCGGGAGATTAATGATAAGAAAAACTTAACGCATTTTGTTGCGTCTGTTAAGGTGGGACAAATGGCACCATGAGGATTTGTTTCAGTTCAACATATTTGATCACATACTTCCAGCATGGTTCCCCCTCTCTTGTACCTAGGTTGCGTCTGACCAGTAAGAGTAATTCCAAACACCAGTGTGAGACCACATTTTCCACATTGCTGAAGGACTCCATTATACTTAGCCTTATCTTACTTTGCTTTAATTGTTGCTTAAGGCTCGATGCTTGGCTAACTTTATCAGTTTCATAAGATTGTGCTTGCAAAATGAAATGTTAATCTCCAAAACCTGAGGTAAACTCTCAGTGCTACTGTCACTTCAAGAGTCAGACAGATGGCCATTTGTGCTCTTAAGTAAGAACTCCTGAAGCTGCAGAGCTGGACAAGAAAATGTTGTGCTTGTGTTTGGATAGAAAACCAACTTTACAGCTGCTTTGAGTATGAGTCATTTCGAGGTAAAGGGTTCTTTTTCAGCATTTCTGCAGATTTAAAAATACACAATATCCCTTTTCACAGAGGGCAAGAAAAGCAGAGGTTATTATAATATGAGTTGTGGCTGGATTCCATTTAGCTGCCTCGGTCTCACAGTCCTTCTGTTGTGTCAGCTCGCTGTCACACCATCACCTGACTAAAGCCATCGTTAATGTTATCAGTCACTGTGATGGTGGCAGTCACTAAGTGAAAAATGTTGACAATATTCACGTTAATATTACCATTAAGCAGTTTGTATGTTGGTCTGTTAGTGTTAATAGCATTTTCCTACACTTCACTTATGAGCTGACTGTGTCCATGAGATGGCAGCATTACACTCTCTCTCGTACCCTCTTCGTGTGTTGACTCAGGATTGCAAACAACCAGTATTTAAAAAACTGGCATTGCAATCCAGGATAACAGCCTAATGCTTATTTGATATACATCTAAATCAGTACAATCCAATTTTGTTGTTTGTAGGGTGGCAGAGAATTTGTTTTTGATTTCAAGAAGTGCTTTTAATGTTCTCTTCATCTCAGGTGAACAGTAACCTTTCAGTATAATACAGCCAAGTACAATATCTCCACAGTGGCTACAGACATTACCATGGAGATTAATCCACATCACACTGAGTATCAACAAAAACTCAATATTGTAGGCTTTACGGAGACCTTTGCAGAGCTGCTGTACTGGATTAAATAACAGTGTGCCACATTTTCAGGTTAGTAGGCCTATTTGTTCATCTGTTGTTATCTGTTGTACTGATTATATTAAGCTGAGAGTCAGTCTTGGTGGTGGAGCCACAGGGCCTGTGACCTAAATATTGTAAGATGGAAGTTTTCTAATTAAATAGCTTCTACACTCTGACAAATTCCCTGACTGCTGTTACACTATAATATATGTCAGGTTCGTTAGGTGCACCAAGAAATGGCACAGTAACTCCTGCTAAGGATATACTTTTAGACTTTATTTCAGCTGGGTAAAATAAAGTTTGAATAGCGTCTCGCAAACAGTGGAACATGCTGCATAATGTAAACCTTTAATTCAGTTTTATTTTCTTATATTAGGCTACTTAGATTTAATTTACTAGTCACTCAAAACAGTGGCTTTACCAATAGGAATAATTTGAATAGTCTCAAGATGCTTTATAGAAGCCAGGGACTGAAAAAAAACCCGGAACAAGCACTGAGGCAACAGTGGAAAAAACTCTCTTTTAACAGGAAGAAACCTTGAGCAGAAGCCAGCTCATATAGAGGAACTCATCTGGTCGGACGGGTTAAAGAATAAGGGAGGTGAGACAGAAGATAAGAGAGGAGGAGAAGCAAACAGATGAATTCATACATGCATCTGGGTAAAACATACATGCAGCATTTGCACATGATGCATAATACATGATGCATGGGAGATTGGTAATGGATAAAAAGGATGGGTAGCGCCATTAATCAAAGTATTAATTTTACAAAACCTTGTCAGTGATGATAGTCACTGTATTACAGGTGAGTAGGCGTGTACAAATCCTGAATATAAGATGAATCATAAGCAACATGAAGAAAATTATGCAATTTAGTTGGAATGAACACCGGACAGCATGGAAAGTCTGCCAGCAGCCTAGGCCTATAGCAGCAAACTTAGGGATGGTTCAGGGTCACCTGAGACAGCATTAATCATAAGAGTTATCAAAGGGGACAGGTTTAAGCCCGGTATCGGTAGGTTCCGACTCACATTCTACTTTTGGAAACAGAAGCCATGTTTAAGCAAAGTGCTCTATTGGTGTAATATGGTACTGAAATGTATTTTAAGAAAAGATGGAGTCATTAAGGGTCAAAGGATTTTAAATTCTGGTTTAGTTTAAACAGGACGCCAGTGAAGACAATCTAATTGGCTTGTATGTAGGTAAGTGTTTGGAATTGTCTTGGCTGGCTATCGTCCACCTGTGTGACAAGGCTGATGGACATCTCAGCTTTGTATGAAGTATGTCTCAGTCTTACATGCTGTAAACTGGAACATGAACAGGAAACAGACTGAGCTCCTCCTCCGTGCTCTCAGCAGCTGCCAGGCTCTGATTGCAGCTAGCAGCCTTTAGCCTGTACTATACAGGACAAGTCATTTCCCAATATAGAAGTCTATGGTAACATTACAGCTGGCAGTGAACCAGCATTCACCAGGCTGTGGCACAGTCTGAGCTCACCGAGCACACATCAGGGCTCAATAACATTCATCGCAGCAGCAGCACAGTGTGAACTGTACAACAAACAGCCATAAAAGCGAAACCATCAACCTCTGCAACAGCATCAGTGAGTGAAATATAGGATAATAACACCCCAATCATGAGTGGAAAGAAACCACGGAGCTCAGCCTCACTATACACGAAACCTTCATAATGCGTTTTATTATCATCATTTCCAGCAACAGTCCTAATGACATCCTCCTTACTCTTCCTCCTGTGTGACAGTAAAGCTGCTGCTGTTCCAAACCAGACTGCCTAGGCTACTATTAAAAACTAACATCAACGCCTGGTGTTGTTATGTAGGGTAAAGGTCTCGGCGACAGCGCCAACCCTCGATCGAGCGCGTCGACTCTTGTTTACGTCCTTACCGGGCTGCCCGGCACCGTCTATAACCCGGCTAAAGCTGGACCGTGTAAACTGTAAACGCCGTGGCATGTCTTACCCGCTCTGCCCTGGTTCTGTGCGGACTTGGACCGGCTGGAGCAGCCTCTCATCATGGGCGTCTGGTCTGATGGAGCGCGGTGATTCCGACAGCAGCAGCCCGCTGATCACTACGCTGATGCTCGCTGTACACACACCCACCCACCGTGCGTGTGTGGGACTTGGATACGGGAGGAAGGCTTTTGACTAAAATGGGTATAATGAGGTGGCTGCCTACCTGCCCTCTGCACCCTCCTACACCCCACCCATCCTTTTTGAACTGCTGGGAAATGTCCACACTAGTCATAACTGGGCTGGACTTCTGTTGTTTGCGCATTAAAATTTAGACTGCTGAATATGCGCTGCAAGAAACATAATACAACTACACAAGCCCTCTAACAGCTGAGCAGTGAATAAAAAACATATCCAACATCATAATCTGTAATATTTTGTTTGCTTGCGTTATAAGATATTCTTTAAATAAAACAGAGTACACAAACCATTTATCATATATTTACTGCTGAATGTTGCAACGTACTGAGGAATGTAAGTTTATTTTTTGAACCTTTTTTTTAGATGTAAGTTTCTGTAGTATTCTAGGAACAGTCAGACTGGCTGAACTTGTTTTTTTAGCCGTGCCTTTTAGAAGTAATCTGTTTACATTGACCTTTGACGCATTTAATGGTGTCATACATTTGTTTTAACGTGGATTATTTAAGAATATACATGTCTAATATATCAAACTGAAAGCAAATATTTACAAATTCATCTGCAAAAGGTGAAAATGCATACTTACTGTATGACTGTGAAACCCTTATAAGCCCGTCACTGGTGCAGACTGTTGTCTTTAAAAGTAGTTTTTCTTATGCTGAACAGAGACCATCTGTGTGCTATTAAGAAACTGATAAATTCCCAGCAAATGTGACAAAATTTCCTGAGAATTACTGCACTCATTATGGGAAGGAGGCAAGAAAAGCTACTAAATATCCCCTGTAGTACGGTCTTTAGAGAGACAGGCAGTGATGGGGACCAACAAGAGACCCACAGACCTGTTCTAGTGATGGCAACGTAAGTTTTTATACTCGTGTTTGTAATTTTATTATTTTTTTTCCTGTGTCAAAAATACCACAACAGAATCCATTAAATTAAAAGTGATATAAAAAAAAAACAAACATACAAAGAACAGATGGTGGATTTAAGTATTACGTTTATCACTGATTTCCATGAAGTCAAGTAAATTTGGTTGGTCAGACGAGGAACAAACACTCCTGCACTAAGCTTGCTGCCAGCGCTGTGACCCTCTGGAGATAATATAAGCATCATGTGACCCGTCTGTGAGGACTTGAGGCTATTTCGGTGGCAGTAATGATATCCTTATCCTACCCATGATAGTGATGGCACTAATTGTCGAGCGAGGCCTGTAACTGCACATCTGTGAATTAATGGGACAGTCTCACATGCAAACACGCGTGAAAAACAGAGGAGTGGCATGGGGGAGATTTGAAGGGTCCCTTCAAATCTTTGCCTCATAGAGACAAAGACTACTCACAGAAGTGTCCAGACAACAGAGACGCTGCGTGGTGGAGAAACAGTGGAAGGTCAGCTCTCTTTCCGCTGACCTTCAACACATTCCTAACTAAAGGCCAAAGTGATCAGCCTCCCTGTCCCACCCTTCATACACTCCCCCCTTGTCCACCTCACTCACGGGCCTTAGGCAGAACGTGTAGTATTCTGGTCACATCTGCCTCACCAGGATTTATCACTGCGCATAAACAGGACAGCTTTCATTTGCTCCGTTTCTTGAGTTTAGACCACTACTGCATTTGACTGAATGAATCCAATGCTAGACAGAATTTCTGACCCCCTCACTGGACCACAGCTCAGGCTGAGAGTACAATAATTCACAAATAACCGTTTTATAAAATTAATTAAACATGATATTGGACCCCGGATTCCAACATGCTTTTTATGTCATTGCCAGGCTCTCTGCAGGAGAAGTGGTTCTGTGGCTATGGAGGAATGATGCAAGTAGGAAGTGTCGGAGACGCCGTGTGTCATCATCATATGAGTGGTACAGATGGGTGAAAAAATCTTGACTGAGCTTGTCTCTACAAAATGGCTGACTAACACGGAAAAACACTGTCCTGTCCATTACTGTCCCAAGGAAAAATGTCACTTTCAACATCCTGTAAAATTCCACTCACCAAAGCTGTCAGACTGTTATTGTTTGTGCTACTCTGAGCGCTTTATCATTTCTTTATTCATAGACATGCCCTAATCATGGCAGACGTTCCGTACGTGCAGAATCAAAGTAGTGTTTATTAGCTTCCCCTAACCCACACTCTAAATTCTGCAGGAGGACCATGTGATCAAAGTGGGGGAAAGGTTCCATATAATCTAAACATAATAATGTTGACCTTTTGCTGTCAGATGGCTGAGTCCCAAATAACTACTCCACTGCTGCTATTTACGGCAGCCTTACAAAGCCTGAGAGGCCCAAATACAAAAGCCAAAGGCCCACATAAAGACATGTCTCACTCATGAACATTAACCCCTCGATGCGCCTTACAAATGAGGTGTCTGTTTTTATCAGCTCCACTGCGTTGCTCATGTTTTATTGAGAAGGGTAACTGCAGCCACTATTTACTGAAAGCATTTTCTCAACGCCCATAAACACGCACAAGACGTTTCTCAAGGAAAGTGTCACAATTCATCCATGTAGAACGATCTCCTGTTACCTCACTGCTGTTTGCATACAGCTCCCTGACCCTGACAGGAACCTGACATTGCTCCATTGATATTACATAAAGTTGTTATGAGTAAAGTAAGTAAAAGGAATTTGTTTGACTTGATGGTGAGCGTGAGGTCATTTGATTGTTGCTACAATAAAACAATACTCCCTCGGGCTGAACTGTGGAGGCTACATTTTATTAAGACGCCATGTTAGACTTTTACCCTGAAAGGAAGGCAGCGAAGGACGACATTAAGACGACACAGGTAGTAATGAGTGTTCTAGTTTCACAGTCCGTCCACAGTTGGTTTCTTTGTCTTTGTGTGATCTGCACACTAGTGCGTATTTGCAAGGAGAGGTCAAACAGGCATTCAATACAGAAAACGTTACCACTACACACACTTTTTACAAACAGGCAAGCTCTAAAAATGACTTACATACATAAAAATGATTAAAACCAGACAGTAGGCAGAGCTGTTGATTTCTACCACTGATGGGAACCAGGTGATATCACATCTTGATATGTCCTATGAATGTCCAGCGTTGACACTGGTGTTTTTTAATTGTCCCTTTAGTTCGGGACAGTTGTTTAACGTCTGGTCTCTCAAGAGTCCTGAGCAGCTCTCTCAAAAAACCTTTCTCTTACACAAATTCATTTTTTCTTCTCTGTTCTGAGCTGCTTTTCTTCATTGTTGGCGGTTCTGCCACCGAAGACCTTCATCGTCTCACTGACTCTGGCAGACTGTGGACCCGCCCTTGGCACCTGCAGCAGCCTTCTTGCGTCTCTTGTTGAGCAGAGGGTTGCTGGATGTGTCCAGATCCTTGATCTTCACCTGGTCGTAGTCCACACGCATGGTCGCCAAAGCGCAGGTCATCTCCTCCTAGAGCAGGCACAAATTAAAGACAAGGGCGATTCAGAAGCCTGTGAATGAAGCTACAAAATACCCGTGTTTTGTAGATTGATACCACTCATGTGTGTACAATAAATACTATATGTAACACTGTACACCAGAGAAGCTTAATCGCAAAATTCACACTCCAGCACAACTAAAGCTCATTATTTAACAAGTTTTCACTAGTTTTTGCTATCCACACAGAAACAGCAGCATAAAAAAAACAAGTTGTAGTTATAGTGAGGGTTATGTGAAATATTTCTCAGAAGGGAACCGTTGCCACGCAGCCAGTTGAGATTTTAGGAAGTTGCTCCTCTTGGGCGAGAAGCATTGCAGCATATAACGTATAATAAAACGGCAATCTAACATTCTTTACAAATCTGTTTTTTTACTGATTAAAAAAAATAGATGAGATGTAACATTAATAAGTGAGCTTTAGAGGTGCTGATATGGCACACTTTACTACTTTTGGACAGTCATTTGACACGTTTCCAGGCTTTATGCTGAGATGAGCGACTGTTTGCCTTAATTTTTTTATCAACTCAAGTTATTCACAAAATTATTTTTTCAGGGCTAAATGACCTGATGTGGACCTGGTAGACAACAACCAGTCTGGTGTTTTTTTTTTTTTAGTGAGCTGAGAAAAGGTCAAGTAGCCTAGAGGCTAAGGTCAAGAAAAGCTGCAGCCAGAACACGGTTCAGAGCGAACTCTCAAACTCTTTATCCTTTACTGTAAATGAATAAAGGTTTTTCACTCATGATCCATACTGCCAGGGCAGAAAGATTGTATTCTTGCTTTTGTGCTTTTTGAGAAGCTTTTACAAATGCAATCTGCGAAATTTTTACGCAACGTAGCAGTGCCCATTGGTGAACTGAACAGTGATGTATTGTGTTGAAGAATGGTCTTTTTAGACGTTATCACCTCCAACTTGCTGTGAAGGAATGTTCCATTTTATCTTCTTTCTCATTCTTAGCCAGTGAAACACGGGATTGCCCAATATGGAGACTTTTCTTTCAGTATTGGGGAATCAACCCCAGCGTGACTTGATGTCAGCAAACAACTTTCTTATTTCTTTGTATAAACTCAACCAACACACAGAACAGACTGTGACCATTTCCCCCCCTGGTGGCCGTCTGGGTATCATCAAGATGGTGGCACCAATTTTAAACATGAACATCCGATCTGAATATAAGTCATTTACAGTAATAATATTCCACATATTAGAGCGGCTGTATATATGTTTGGCACTCTGAAGGAGAGTTTTAAAGTCGGTGCTTCAGCATGGGCTTAAAAACATTTAAAGACAAAACACAACAAACCGGGGGAAAGAGTGCGAAAATATCACATCTTCTGGGCTTCTGGGTAATAAAGAATCAAGCATTTTGGGGGTCGCTTCATTCTTAAGTCTAAAAGCTGGGATACTGAGTCCTCCAAAACATTGAAGACAAAACTAAAGATTTAGTAGCCCATGAGTAACAGGTTGTAATGCCAATGTGTGGCCAGAATGGGTCAGTGTTGTTGTGCTTCTGACCTTCACATCGTCCCACAACTCTCTGTCTTCAGTCAGGACTCGGGTGGTGTGCAGCGGAGTGGAGGGAACCATCATGGACTGCTGCGGAGTGCAAAGACACAAATACACAAAGATGAAGACATGGGCAGGAAAAAGTATGGAAAGGGTACGATGCCTTTCTCTACTTAACTCTCCACTGGCTTGACACGCATACGTACATTGATCCAGGGATGGTTCATAAATTGGGTGATGGTCATTCTTTCGTTAGGGTCTGTCTTCAGCAGCAGGTGGATCAGATCTTTTGCTGGGAGAGTGGCACAAAGATAATGACATTAGTATTAGCAGCAAGACAAACAGGACTGCTAATGTTGTCTCTTGTGGCGCTTTTCCTGGTCTCGAGGACAGACTGTCCTACTTACACATCAAATGGGATTATTTGAGAGCATGATAGTGAAAAAAATAGGATTTACGACACTGTCACCACTGCCTGTTTTGTCAGATATATCCGTAATTAAGTAAGATTATTTGTTCTTATGGTCTTTAACAGTATTAACCTAAAAAAGAAAGAAATTTAGTTGATGAGGAACCAGAAGACTTTCAGAGGCATTAAAGTCACAGTAGACCTATATGTAAGGTAAATGATAACTATAGACCACAGTTTACATGAACCATAAATGAAACATACTGGCTGTATACAGAAATGCAGAAAAAGAAAGCAGTAAAAACAGGATGTGATATCTCCACCTAACTGAGGTTTCCTATTTGAGAGTTCTCAACATGACTGGGTCATTCAGTAAACCTGCACAGTCAGACTCAGTGCAGCTCTACATCTTCATAGCTTCCTGTTTCCTGCACGCTTCACAATGAGGTCATGTACACACCAATGCAGATAAATATCTGTTAATATAACGCTGTTTCCATGTCCGACACGGTTCGTTGATACGACTGTTTTCATATTTTGCACTTTTGTCTTTCAACTGGGGCAGCACAGTGGTGTGGTGGTTAGCACTGATGCCTCACAGCAAGAAGGTTCTGGGTCTGAATCAATCAGCCGACTGGGGCCTTTCTGTGTGGAGTTTCTATGTTCTCCCTGTGTCTGCGTGGGTTCTCCCCGCGTACTCTGGCTTCCTCCCACCATCAAAAGACATGGTTGTTAGGTTAACTGGTGATTCTAAATTGGTAGGTATGAGTGTGGTTGTCTGTCTCTCTGTGTTAGCTCTGCGACCTATTGCATCAACACATTTTGACCATTTTGGCATCTTAGATACACTGCTTGGTCTAGAATAGATTAAGGACCAGTGTCAGCTGGGCCAGTGTGGTTTTATTGGTTCTCACCTTCCTGTGAAACCTCAGACCACTCTGGATTAGGGAACTCGTACTGGCCCATCCTAATCCTCCTCTTCATCCCCGGAGAAATGGCCTGGCCTGTGTTGGAGTAAAATGGGGGGAAGCCACACAACCTGCAGACACAACCACAGCAACAAAGACAGAACAGTTCAAAACCTTTGGAAACATTCACCGAATACATGATACATAAGCATTTGAGATGGCTACCGTGTCACCCTCTGACCAAGCACACACCCAGTACTCACAGGATGTACATGATGACGCCCAGAGACCACATGTCACATGACTTGTCATACTTCTCCGGACCCAAAACCTCAGGAGCTTATCAATGGCCACAGACACACAGACAATATAAAAAAAGGATATTAGACACTGCGCAGGCAAAAAATGACTCAACAGCTAGACATATGTCTTCTAAAACATTGGTCAAATCCCGGAACAATAATGTGAAGCAACTTACCCACATAGTATGGTGTATAACAGGGGGTCTGCAGTGCGTTGTGTAGTGTAGTCTCCTTAGCAAAGCCAAAATCTGTCAGTTTGAGGACCGCTTTTCTATCCTTAGTGGTGTACAGCAGGTTCTCTGGCTGCGGAGGGAGGTACAAGAGGAAAATGAATTCACTAAACTATCTAGAAGTGATCACACACTGCCTGATTTGGATGCTGATCTTGATCCCTGCTTACCTTGATGTCTCTGTGAGCAATGTTGATGCTGTGGAGAAACTCGATGGCCGTGCCGATGTCCCTCATAATCTCAGATGCCTCTGGGAGGAAACACATAAAGACACTCTCTCAAACCAGAAGCAGTTCTTATATTACACAATGAGAGCCACGGCTAAAACAGAGATTATGTTACAGAAGAAGAAAATTATGTTTAAGAAGTATAAGTTCAGGATAATCAGGGCAATCAGGTTTGAACTTCCTGATTGGCAGAAGCCTAAGTTTGTCCTAGCAGTACCCAAACCTCCTCCTTATGCTCTATAGTTTTAGTAATACCAAGACATGCGTCGTATGTCGCTGTGTGTGTTCACACATCCCTCCAATAGTCCTCACCTTTTTCAGTAAAGGCCTGGTCTCCTCTGGCCTGGATCCTGCTGAACAACTCTCCTCCCTCCATACTGAAGGGAGGGAGAGAGAGAGAGAGAGAGAGAGAGAGAGAGAGAGAGAGAGAGAGAGAGAGAGAGAGAGAGAGAGAGAGAGAGATATTTGAAATGTATTCATGTAGGAATGGACAATATCTTGAATGAATTGTGGGTATCATAGAATAATAAACATATTTCTCGTTAATTTGACAGTTGTCATATAGGCTTCATGGGTAAATAATTTGCCAATTACGCTTTGTGTCTAAGATTTCATGTCAGTTTAGTAACAACATAATTTAGTAATAAAGTCATCTGATACAAAGTAGACGGAAATGAAAAATGATGCCACTTTCTAATCATTCATATTGTATTCATTCCTAAAATGTGTAACATAAAATAAATAATAAATTATTTACTAATTTCATCCCAAAGAAATGTTCAAACTCACCACCCTGAACAATAATTGGTTTATTAACAGCTGCAAACAGAATACAGACTGGATGAATGAACAGGGCTCAACTTTTGACAAACCAAATATTGATCTTAATGATTTAAAACTGATATAACTGGTGTATTAATTACAAAATGTAACCTTTTTATAATGCTGAGCATTTAAAAAAGCGCAATAAATCATATACACTGTTTTTTTACACTGTCAGCCACAATTACAAAATACTGTGCCTTCATGAAGGCAGGTTTTATTACAGCACTATTGTTGTTAGCTTTATAAGCTGCCAGCTGTCAGCTCCTCTACAATACTTGTTTTGATACATTTTGTACCTGTGACTATAGCCTAATTATTTAGAGAGTCTGGCCACAAAAAATGTTACAGTGTTAGTCAGATGTCTGTGCTTCCCACTACCCACTTTCAAAACCACACATTACTGACACCTGAAAGTCTCCCTTCTGTTCCCCAGGAAACAGTGCGAATCGGCTGCACTTTTATGTGCATTTAGTAAGAGTGTACTTTTTGTGGTTGACGGACAGATAACTGAGAGATATGTCAGTGTGATTGTGACTGTGCGACTGTCAGCAGTGGACTATAGCATCACGCTCAATCATACAGGAAGCTGCAGTGAATCTTTCACTATATGTATACTGAGCGCGTACACACACAAGGTCATTACACCAGTAAAACACAAGCAGTTGCTATGTCAATAAATATGATGAGAATCATTTGGTTTAAGATTCCCATGAACAGAGGACAGGGTCATTTCTCTTTAGTCAACCTCTGTGGTTACTATCTTTTCCTCCGAACTGTTCCGTTTTTCCCTACTTTGGACAAGAAGAAGTTGAGAGTTTAAATACATGCATGTGTGTCAGAGAACACACACACACACACACACACTGTGTTTAGCACAGCCATTGTTATGACCAGTTTGTCATGACACATGAGGTCCAGATGGAATCTCGTCTGTCTCTTTATCAGTGCTGTTGTCATCACTTTGTCTTCTCAGCGTCAGATCTTATGTCTTGGCCTTTAGCTTGCATGAATGTTCTGCCCTCAGTGGCACCGAGCTTATGTGGTGTCAGTGCAGACACGTGTGTGCCTCTGTTTCTTTGTGGCCATATAGAGTATGAGCAATTTAGATATATTATTATTATACTTTGGCAACCTAGTACCAGGGTTAGAGGAAATACTCTATTTCAGAAAATCTATTTCAGAAACCATTTTTCCAGCAGAAAATAACAAGAGTTTTACTTAAACTCACAGTAAAAAAAACTTCACAGTTATATCTTTTAGTTTGTGTCATGACTGTCTTCGCATCATAAACAGTGCTGACTTGTGATGTTGATAGTATCTGGTTGGAAAAACACGTGGGCGTGTTGTAAACCTTCATTTACTATTAAACTCATTTTCTATTTTGCTCACAAAGCAAAAGAGAAAAGTTCCAGTGGAAACTTGCTAGCTTAACTTCTGACCTATTTTCTGAAGTGGAAATACTAAGTATGCTTTACTTTTCTGGTGACATTTGTTGAGGAGAAGTCTGTTACAACAGACAGTTCATCTTTATTCATTATTTGTAAACCTTTACTCCTACTCAGACTCAGACTTAAGGGAATGTGTAGTGAGTGTAAACTCTATTCCCAGTTTTGAGTCTGACATTAAAATGACTCACTGTCATGTCTACTGGAAAACATCTATCCACAACCTAATGTCAGCTTTAAAAGGAATAAGACAATGGCCTTGTAGTAAGCTTCAAAAATGTCTTATGATATTGTATTAGACAGGATCAGTACATGTTAGAGTTCATTTGAAAACTACAATTAGGCAACAAGTGGGTGCCATGGAAAGCATGTGGACAGGTCAGGGTGTGTAAACAGACTGGTGAAGTGGTGAAATGTGAGTCCTACCACTCCATGATGATGAGCAGGCACTTCTTGCCATGATGCATGTTCTCATAAAGGTTCAGAATGCGAACAATGTACGGCCCTCCGGACACTTGCCAGTGAAGCTCTACCTCTCGTCTCGCTTTGGGACTGTCGTAGAGAATCTGCGAGAGGCGTAGAATGATGGATACCAAATTAATAAATGGTTTAATCTTATCATTACTTTGGTCAAACTATTTGTATAAATATTCAATTCAATTCAATTCAATTCAATTCTATTCATATAGCGTCAACAACAATACAAATCGTCTCAAGACGATTTACAAAACCCAGCCTGAAACCCCCAGAGCAAGCCTGAAGGCGACAGTGGCAAGGAAAAACTCCCTTTTAACAGGAAGAAACCTTGAGCAGAACCCAGCTCATATGGAGGGACCCATCTGCATAAGGCCAGCCGGGTACAGACAGAAGAAAGAGAGAAGAGAACAGCAAGATAAACATACATCTGTCATAGATACATATATCTGACTAAAGCGTACATGTGGAATCTTATGATACAAACTGATGATGTTACATGACAGTGTGAAAATGTAAGAGGAATCATAGGCAGGTTGAAAAATTGTTCACAATAGTGAGGTTATAGTGACTGTTGTAATTAAAACAATCTAAACAAATACAAACATGGAGCTTTTAGTCTAATGTAATGCAGCAGGAACATATGACATCAGTTTAGTTATTTAAAATGCTTTGAATACAACTGGTACTTATGTAATGGTACATTTTTATTATAGCCAGCTGCTCAACAATACTAGGGATTTCAAAGGAACAAACGTAAAACATTTGCTTTGTCTAATACTATTTTATAGTATTGTAAATGTTATACAATGTTTTTGACAGATTAAAAAAAAAAAACTAATCAAATATAATTGTTAGTTTCAGCTCTGTCAATGTATTAATACCGTAATAGTCAACCATAACATTCATAGCATCTATAAACCCACAGCTACAAGACTGTGTCAGGTATTTATGTGCCTGATGAAACATGTCTTGTTACATACTACATTATCAAACATTTGGTTAAAGCTGATGAAAAGTGACCCTTAACAGTGTAACTATACTTATTATAATAATAAAAACACTTCCTTCACTACCTGAAAGCTGAGTACACACGTACAGTCTTTAAGGCAGCCTGGTGCCATGACAGGATGTGTGTTTGACATAAGCAAATGCAGCACACGTGCACACACAGACACACAGCAGGTGTTAGACTTTGACATAGCGCATTGGTCAGGGTGTATTTTTGGATGTGACAGTGATGGAGTGGATCCCCTGCTGTTCACAAGGCTGGTCTGGTCATAGACCAAGTCTGGAGTACAAAACACACACAGAGAGACTGACTCATTGAAGTATGACAGACGCACAGATATAAATCGGTGCCCACTTTGAAATATCAGGTTTTCATATTGAGCTGGTGGGTGAAAATGAAGTTTCTTTAAAATCGGAAACGCCAGAGACAACAAGATTAACGCTGGTTAATAGTAAAGAGGAAGTGAAGAGCTCAGAGCAGAGTGTTGAAAGAAGAAGTCGAGGGTTTCCGGTGGCTTAACTTGTCCGTTGTGCTACCATACGTGCCTTATTTTCTTCAGCCTCGACCACTGAACTTGACTTTAAGTGAACCAGTGGGTAGGTTTGCTTCTGGTGTGTCATTTATAGCTTTATGACTTCAATCAGTGCCGACAGTTTGTGAGCTGGCTTCCTTAATTTCCGGCACTGAACCAGAATTGGCTATCATAAAAAAGGACTGCGTGGATTAAATAGACACAGGAAATAGTGAGGAGGAGACCGACAGAAACGTGAAAGAATGAGACAGTCAATCTTCTGGTGGACTCTTCTTATGTGAGAAGACATATAAACTAATCATCCACATGATCCACATCCCAACACTCAGACAAATCAGATCTGTGTCAGTAGAGGCTCAACACAAGGTGAGACACGCACATTTACCTGATAAAACCCACTGTGTTTAACAACACATTACCTCTTACCAGAATCTCACTGAACACACACATCATTTACTCTAACATGTCTCCACTCTATTAAATATTAGTGCATGCCAGAGTGCCTGTCTTCTATCTTCATGAAATTGTGGTTTATCTTTACAGCTTCTACAATAAAGCACTGCTCATAAACTTTCAGTTATATACATTGTGTTTTAATGTCTGTCTATATGCTAAATGCTCATGTCAGCAAGCTAACATGACCAGACTGACTGGATCAAAGTGGTAGACTGACCGGCCAAAACAGCAGCACCTTGAACCATATTATTATTTGCATTATAATAACTAAAAATGCATTCATCAATAAATCGCCCATCACTCGCTACGAACTACAAACTTTCAACTCAAGCAAGAAAAATCCCCTTGTGTAAAGGTTTCCCAAGACTTCAGTATGTTCCTATCAAAACCCTGTGAGTAAAATCACCAGTGAAAGTCCAAGTAAGGCAATAAAGGCATAAACTTCCTGTGTAAAAGTGTGTAAAAGCTGAAGACAACAGCAGGCACGACATCTTTCAGCTCTTTTTAATGCTACAAATATCTGTAACCATAATGATTACGGAGGTTTAAAACGCCCAAACTCCTGATGAATTCAAGACGACCTCTAAACCCAAACCTCTGATTAACGTTAACAGCGCCAGGGCCCTGGGGCAGATCCGACAGCATTATTCAAAATAAAGCTTTCTTCTGCACGCACTATCAAACCATACAGACAGTTTGGTCGTGGGCTCTAGAGGACACCCAAACGAGCCACATGCATGCCAGTGGGCTGACCACAGAGGTGAACACACTCAAATAAGGAGAATTATTCTGTGACTGGAAGCCTTCACACAGACATGCAGCTCACACAGATAAACTGGAAGGCACTCCAGGCGCTAAAATGGAACAACTGCTGGCCAGATTTGTGCTTCTAATGGCATGAGTAGTTAATGGCGGTGCGCAAGAGGCCTTCCAAACGGAACAGGGCTCTGTGTGTGTGTGTGTGTGTCCGAGTCAGACAAATCCAAGTTAAAAGAATCTTGATGACTGTAACTGAATTACATTAAAAGGATGGCTCCCCTCCAGCTCCGCTGCAGAGTAGATTAAACCTATACCATCCATTACGTTTGGCGCTCAGAGCAACACTTAATTAAAAACCCAGCGAGTTGGTCAACTCTTTTAACGCCCTGCACACTAAACACTTTCACCTACAACCTTCTGCTTTCTATTTGCCCTGAGATACAGAAAAATTAAAAGGAAGTTGTCAGTGGCACATCGTGGACACTCGAACCTGACGCTTTACTGCACAATCCAGTTTATAGGCAAACCACCACACACGCCAGAAGAACAGGAATGGACAAGACGAGGTGTCTCATTTGTCCTCTCTAAAACCTTTTAACAGGTTCTTCAGTGAACAGACGGGGTTCAGGGGCTGAGTAGCTCGTTTGTTGTGTTCTCTCTCCACTTTGGGTCACACTGACCCAGTGTAGGCTTCCCCTGTTAGAAGCCAAAGGCAGCACTGTTATGGATGCAGTCCGCAGTTACATGATGACACAAAAACCCTTTTTTACAAAATAATATGGCAACGATTAAGTATCCCCACTGCCGCCCAAAAAATACTTTGTGCTGTGGTCCTGCGTAAACATATCTCTGTCTCAGTTCTGTTATAAATTCTGGAAAAAAGGCTGAGATTAAATTCAGCAAGTAGTCTGAAGATTCTATGGCCACATACATTTTTTTAAATTATTTCCTCTGTAGCCATTTCTAAGCAGTAATTGTTTCCTACTCCCCCACTCTGATGTGATACTATCAAGCATCTTGTCCCTTTTGGCCTTCATCTTCATTCTTTTGTCTGATTTCCTATTTTCTACTGAAGTTTATCTCCGTTGTCATCATTTGTCTCTATTTCTAACCCACAGCCCGGGTCTGCAGCTCTGCTTGTGACACTGCTGCTGCCTGGTTTGGCCGCTCAGATCCAGATGGATTACTGTAAGCCAATAAATCTTTCTGAGTCTGCGGCCCAGTGGTGACAGGTGACAGTCTGACGACCTCTGCATGCGTGAGCCTTTGCATGCGTAAAGTGGTGCCCGGGTTTCTTTCCACTGCTCCCAGAATAAGGTGTCACTATTGAAACCCATGTGCCAATATGGCTGGGTGACCACATGGCCCTGAACTTGTAGCTGATCCTGTGCTAGGCTGAACTTCCAGGAAACACAGCACCATGATCACATCCAGTCTGAACGCATGGAGCATGGTGTGAGTTCAGTCAAACTCAGACTGAATGTCAGGTAAAAGCGGAACAACATTCATGTACGAGTCAGAAACGGAGGCACCACTTCACTATGAAAGGAGAATTACACACCATCACACAGATGGGTTGTATCTGTCACCTTTGGCCACTCCTGTGTTAGTGTAAGTGCTGCATGTCTGTGAGCCAAATCTGACCTCTGTAAAGGTCAAAGTTCTCGATTCTTGACTGCAGAGATAGACAAGCCTCAAACTCTTCTTTCTTAAACATACACGCTGAACATGAACATTCAACCCAGTATATTGATTATTTTTTTCCAGATCAATGGACTCATGTGCAGCTTATAATTATTAAAGTTTATAGGAACAACTTGTGATTTAAACACCATAAAAAAACAACAGGGCTCACACCAGTAATTCCAAAGGGACTGATCAGGTTTTACGCAGCAGATACATTTCTAGATCAGTAATGTTTGTGTAGACAAAATAAAAATTTTAGTTTTAGTAATTAATACGGTCACTAAGTGTTGGGTGACTCCAGTACCTTCAGTGCGCACTTCTCTCCAGTCTTCTTGTTGAAGCACTCAAGGACTTTGCCATTAATTCCCAAGCCGAGAACCTGACTGGAGATCTTATAATCGTCCGTCACTGCATTGCGCTTTATCTCCAGTTTGGGGTAAGCGGGCATGGGGAAGTGCGTGGACTCGGTGTCCGTGTCCTTCTTGTCAGTGTCCGCAGTCAGGGGCTGCTGCTCTTTCGGGGTGATGGCCGTGGAGTCCGACTCTGCCTCATCATCAGCATTTGGAGCTTGCTGCGGGTTTTCCTTTCCGTTTCCATTTTGTAACATGTTCACACCGACTTGCTGTTAACCAGCAGTGAACAGGAACAGAAGACGTGAGAAACTGACCACAACAGTGCGATGACTCCTGCTGTCCTGCCTAAAGCGGAGCGGAGCGGATCGGATCAGGACCACTAACACATCTGCCTGTCCAGAGCACCAAAGCCTCCACACAAGCTGCTCTACGGCTTATAACACAGAACACATTTGTTTAAACTTCGCTATACTAATTCCCAATTCCTATAAATATATATATATTTTTTTAATCTGTCAACTTTACCGGTCAGTGCTCAGTCTCTTCAGAGAAATCTAAAATAATTTAGCGCATCCCAATCAAGTAAAAGATCCAGTCAGGTGTATTTAAAAGACAGTGGTTGCGGCAATCTGTTGACTCTGGTGTTCTCAGTTTCCCGTTGATCTTGAGTCCTTTAGTTGTATTCACATGGCCACTCTGTCACTGTTTGTTTAAGCACCACCCTCCTTCAGTCAAGTCGTACTTCTATCTGAACTGGCCCTGAGCGGCCGCCTTAAAGGAGCAGCACGCACGTTTTCAGCTCAGTGCTCAGCGAGGACAAGTGAACCAACGGAGCTTTGGTGATAATCTTATTTTAAGCGGTGCAGAAAATAAGCAAAGGGAACACAAATGCTTCTGCAAGGTTACTCATAAAGACCACTGCAAGATCCCACTAACCAAGTGATTTTGTCAAAGCAAAGTAGTCTGAGATCTGAGATTAATATTGTGGGGGGGGGGGGGGGGAACATTTATTACACAGACTAAGGAAGGGTTTCAGACAATGGTTTTGTTTTGTTTTAGCAACCATAACCGCATTATGCTTGTGTATGGGTGTGAAAGTGTGCATGTGAGTGTGTTCAATAGTCCAGTGCACAGATAAGGGCAACTCCCTGCTTGATCCAGTGTCCCTGACTGTGATCTGTAGGCAGCTCCACAGCAATCACGTAGTTGGTAGAATGACCGGTAGTAGACAGAGTCCCTACAAAAGCACACAGGAGCAGTTCAGTGACACAGAGAAAACATTTTCCATTCCTGCACTGAGTTCTGTGTTTCTGAGCAGCCTAAAGTGGCAGCACAAGGTGTTGGCTTCACACTGCGGGTGGAACATACAGAGCTGCACTTTCAGACGCTTCGTGAAACACGACACTAACTACAGTCTATTTTGGGTGAGTAATAAAACCACCAAAAGAGATGCACACAAATACTTGAGGAAGCAAAAAAACACCTAGTCATAACTGAGCCATTTCACAGACAGATTATTAAATTAAATAAAAATAATTTGTTTGTTGTACTACAGATGAAATCTATCACTCTCAAGGACTGTATGTACTGACCAGCTCGTGTGAGCGTCTTGTAGATTGGGCAGACGTAGATCCCAGAGGACGGAGGTTTGCGGTTGGGTTTGGGGATCAGTCTGATGATGGCCATTTGCGTATAGAGCTCCTTGGGTCTGGACTCTGTGAGCTGACCTGCCTTGGTATCCCAGCGAGCTCCCTCTAGGAATAGACCATGGATGTAGCAGCCTGTGCTTGGCATTTCTGTTATGTCTGACACTGACTCCACCACTACCTAAGGGAGAAAGAATTACAAAAACAGGCAGCGGAAACTATTAAAAGCTAATGTTTCAAAGCAACTCTTATAGAAAGAAAAGACAGTATGTGTTTACATTTATACGCACATTAATAAATAAATCTGTAATGTTACAACTGAGAATTATAAATTAATATATTTTAAGCTAGTGAGGCAAAAAAAGTTTACAGCTAAATGTCTGACCTCAAAGTCAAATCCAATTGTGTCAATAGAGGTGCCAGAGCGACGGGCGAAATTCTGCAGGGTTCCAGTGAGAAAAGCCTGCGGGAAAAAGAAGCCACTTATCCAGAAGACAGGTGGAATGCCATCATAGATCCATCTCTTCAGAAAACTGGTCCTCTGAAGCAGGTCTGACACCCAGGAGGCCAGAGGCTTCAGAGATGGGTAGGCCTGGAGAGAGAGAGAGAGAGAGAGAGAGAGAGAGTTGTGTTTGTTGTATTTTTTATAAAACAGAGCCTGTAGTTATTAGTGAATTACAGAAAAGCCAACAAAAGTTAATTTGATCAGACAATTGCACAATTCAGCTTTCAGAAATGTTTTAATATAAAAAAATAATTTAGTAATTACATAAAAATGTATCTTTGAGTTTTTATAATTAAAATCAAAGGATAGTGCTTTTAAATGTGAATCTCATTTTGTATTGTGTGTGTCTTGCCTTAGCTTTCCACATATCAGGCACCATATTATTGAACAGGCTGCGGGACATCAGCTCTAGTTCTGAGGACATCACTACTAAACCCTTCAGAGCCTTCACTATATCACTGAGACTCTGAGAGATGACGTCCAGCAACTTGTTATATCTGAAAGACAGAAGATAGAATTACTTAACACAGTAATAACTGAGTACTACTCAGACTTGGAGTTATTCATGTGACCTTCTATATTCCTAGAAATAAATATTTTTTTAATTACATAACAATTCATAAGTCATGCAGAAAATTGGTAATAATGGAGAAGTGAAATAACTTTGCTTAAGGCAGATGTCACATTTCATTGGATAATATACTTGCAGGAATTGCATTTACCACTTACCAGTAAACCATCATATAATATATGATAACTGGCAAAACAAAATCCCAGATGAGGTGCATACAAACACTACATAACTCTCTTGATAGATCCTACTGGCAGATACACAAACCAAACATAGAAGCAAATGCTGTGGCAGAGGGATGAAAAAAGGGTCCATTTTGCTCCATTGATCCTTATAGCGCTTGTATATGACCAACATTTCACAAAGGAAAAAATAAAAGCTTTTATTACCACATAACAAAACGACAAAACAAAAGGAGCATAAAATATTTGCAGGAGGATAACAGGATCAGTCAATACCAGTGACTCAGCAACAGTGGCCTCCAATTTGACATTGCAAGATACATCAGCTTACACACAACCAAATTAAAGAGTTGCTATTATTACAGTATAGCACATTACTGATCCAAGCAATATAATTATGGTTCATGGCTGTGACATTTTTATAGCTCAGTTTCTGATCCCAGTCTCAAATAGAGATATTGCATTACTGGTTTAATTGTAAATATTTTAGCAGAAAACGGAAATAATGTTCTGTTTATACTATAGAGAATTACGGATCTATTCTGGCTACCGGACCTGACCACATATGGTGTTTAGTTTACACAGATTATTTATTTTTCTGATTACAAAGAATGACCAAACTGAAGATGAACGAGTATTAGAATTTTCTTTTTAAACAAAGTCTTCTATCAATTCTAATACAATACACTATACAGTTAAGGACTGTATAGCCTAAATTGTAAAAATATGTATTACCGATTGTTGTAAACAGTGGTTTTTACCAATTCCTTATCGTTTATGCACACTGGCAGAGTGGAATGGCGTTTTAGTATACTACACAGATCTTGAATATAGTTTGGGGTGTTGCCTTATAGTGCAGTCTAGTGTTACCTGATGACCTCCTGGATGAGTACTGTGTTCATGGACTCCTCATATTGAACCGGGTACTTTTCAGTCACCTCCTGAACGCTGAAAGGCTGAGGGATCTTTTCAACAATACCTGCCACTATTTCCTCCACTATCTATAGTTCAGACAGACAGACAGACAGGAAGCACAGTACATAAGCTGCACCTCTCAAATTGTATTTAATTCATATATACATATCCAAATGATAAGAAGTGCTAATAAAGACAGCAGAAGAGCGAAGGAAATCCAATTAATCTGTATCTGTACCTCCTCTAGACTTTTGCCTCCAGCAGATGCAGCTCGAGGCTGGAGACTAACCACAGCTCCCAACAGGGTGAAGGTCTCATTCTGGGCAAAGCTGATGTTAGCGTTGTCGTGGAGACCAAAGATCTCAGGTGTATCATTGATGGGCAAGCCACGGATGTATGCCAAATAGCCCTAGAGTCAGAATTGCCATGACAACAGGTAAGGTTAGAATTTGACATGGTTTGACTTGAACTTTTAAAGCAGATTTTTTTATGTGTATCTTAGTGTGTCTTAACTGGGCTACATTTATGGCTTTAGTTTAAAGACTTTCCCAGAAAATGTGTACATACTGATACAGCTTTTAAAATGTCTACATCTGTGCAACTATAGACACTACACATACTTCCAGTCTCACTATTTACATTTCCTTGTTTGTGAATGGCAGCAAGAAGGCACAAACATTTTTTGTTATTTTAAACTTCCCGAACTTCTGAATAATACAGTGGGAAAGTCTGGTGTTAAATATCTTAGCTGTTCTTTGGGAACTTTTCAGCACCTCATAGCTGCTTTATATTTGAATGATGTCTGGATGATGGTGCATGAGACGTTACTGCTGTTTCTTAGGATATCCTTTTTCACCTTTAATCTGACCCTTTATTGCAACAAATAAGTGTTTTACATGCCAATTTTATGCCTTTTAAGAACATAAGTCCTTATTTGTCTAATTATTTGCTAAATAACAGTGTTTCACCAATTACAGATCATGTACACTGAATAGTGGGTTTGGTTCCCAACCTTAGGAAATGTATGCAGTTTCGTATACAAACTGCAGACAAAGGTCAAATTTAAAATACACAATCTTCTAATGCTCCAGTGATTATCTAACCTTGACATCCAGATTAGTGTCTATTTGCCGGTAAACTCCAGACGAAGAGTAGCTGTAATCATCAATAAGAACAGCAGGACAATAGAAGTCTTCCAGCACACTGAGCAGACAGCGTCTGTCCCAGTCATCTGTCACACGTCCGCCATAATTAATCTCTCCTGCAGTGTATTTTAGAACCTGGACAGGTGGAGGGCAAAAAGGGGAGACAGACAGATGAACATATCCAACACACGAATACAAACACACACATGCCTGTTTGTGCCTGTTTGTGTTTCTGCTTATAGCTTTTACTTCCACTGTTCATAATGGTAAAATCAGAACAGTACAGTGGACATGTATGTACGAGTATGTATGTACTTGTCACACGTACATACTTGCCCCTTGGGGGTTCAAGTATGTACGTGTGACAAGTTAGAAGTAGTGTGGAGCTACTGTTCTCAGGCAGTTAAATACAGACAAAAGTCGCTTCCCCACCTTGTACGGGATGTCCTGATACTCATCCAGAAACATTTTGAGTTGGCTGATGCAGATGTTCAGGTCGCCATCTGTGAACTCATAGGGGATGTTGAAGCCCAAAGGGCCAAACTTTCTTCGCTCCAGAGCAATTCCATGGAACAGACAGAGAGACAGCAGCAGAGACTTCAAGTGTGCTGTCTAGATTAAAAAGAAGAGAAGAAATGAGGAGATGAATAAGTTGATATATGACCTAATTCATTGCAAATGTAGGTATTATACGATGCATCGATCAGGCATACCATTATGACCACCTTCCTAATATTGTGTCGGCCCCCCTTTGGCTGTCAGAACTGTTCTGACTCATCAGAGAATGGACATGTGCCTTCTGGGGGTGCCCTGTGGTGTCTGGCAAGAGAATGTTGTTAGTGGGGGCCTTTGGGTCCTATGGGTTGAGGGAAGGGGCCTCTGTGGATCATCCCACAGATACTTGATCAGTTTGGGATCTAGTGAGTTTGGAGGCAGGTTAACAATACAACGGCCATCAAGGAGTGTCATTGCTATAGGGTGGGTTTGATCTGGTCGAGGTGGGTGTCTAAGTAACATCCACATAAATGCCAGGTCCATATCTTTCCCAGCAGAACATTGTATTGTCACTAGATGGTCAGTGTTATTCACTTCACCTGTCATAATGTTATGCCTGATCGATGTATACAGTGCATTCAATAACGCTTTACCAGACTGTTTCAAATCAGAACAGATCCAAAGATACATATATTTAAATCAACTGTAAGTGATGAAGAGGTACATATAAGGAGCAGAGCAGACACATGGGAAGGTGCCTGAGGGATATGCAGACCTGGGTGGAAGTGGAGATGAAATCATCAGTGAGTCTGAGGTAGGTTTTCTGTAAGTTGGCCTTGATGCCTTTTGGGGGTTCAATAGTCATCTTGGAGCCATTTTGGAGAATGGACACAGGGAACTTATTGCTGGGAAGACTTGTGAGCCACAGGCGAAAGTCCTTGTGAACCTATGAGGAGGAGAAGGGACACATGGTTCACATCAGTAGTAAAGGAAGCACCTAATATCGCGATTAGAAAGCTCTGTGTTTTTGGCTAATCTAAATAGTATGCATTAACTCACTCACGCTTCTTTCTGAATCTGTAGTCAGCCAGGTACTGTAGTCCTGTACCCATGCTCATTTGAAAATATTGTATGTTCTTACCTTTACGGGGTTGATGTTTTCAATGAGTCTCTCCAGGGAAGGCATCCAGCTGGGTGCCAGGTGACAATTCTGGAAAAAGGCCCACTGGCCTCTTTCCATGGCAGTGTGCATCATACTCTCAGCCCAGGGTCCCTGAATCACACAAACAATAGCAAAGGGTTGTGCCAAACAGTAAGAGAAGATAGGTAACCTAGATAACCTAAAGGTTTGAAACGTATTTATGGAGTGATTAGCATAGCACAGCATAGCATAGCATAGCATAGCATTCAAAGCCTTAAGGAAGGTTTAAGAGCCCTCTGTTCAGGTTTTAAGTACAGACAGAAATTGAGGACACAACAGTCCAGCACTACCCAGGATTCTAACTCACATAATTAGTGCTAACACCTATTTAGAAACCACAGAATGAGGGAGTTGCTAGGAGAATATTGCCAGTAAGATTTAAGGTTTGAGTACAGTGAGTTTGCATTTGGGTTGTCTGTCTCTGTGTTAGCCCTGTGATAGACTGGCGACCTGTCCAGGGTGTACCCCGCCTCTCCCCCAGGGACAGCTGGGATAGGCTCCAGCACCCCGCGACCCTTCACAGGAGAAGCGGTTACAGAAGATGAATGAATGAATGAATGAATGAATGAGTTTGTATTTGTCTTGTATTTTGTGAACTCTTTTATGGCCTCTGGAATCTAGGACCTGTTTAAGTAGTATAGTCTATTGTCCTGGCTTTTGGTCAGAAATAAAGAAAGTAATTAGCACATAGATGTTCATTTTTAACAAGTAAAATTAAAATGCCCTGGCTCAGTTAGTGCTCAAGAGAGTGTGTAAGCGAGAAAGGGAACAAGAACTCCCAGGCCTCTCCCTGATACTGACCTGGCCTTGACCCAAGGAGATGGCTCTCATTTTCTTGGAGAACTCCATGACATCAGCAAACTTGTAGAGGTCGGCTGCAGGGTCAGTACCAGGAGACAGGACAAAGATGAGGGGAGTGGAAGGAGATGACTCCATGAAGACTACAGACAGGTCTGATGTCTGTGGAAAAGTGTAGTGAGACACAAGACATAAATATTTCTGTTACATACAGTAATACTGTTACATACGTACATATAGCAATTATTTTCTTTTGTATGTATATTATAACAGTTACCTATTTGCACTGTTGCAGACAACCCAACATAAAGCAAACCATTATTACAATGTTACTCTCACTACAGTTTAAGCTTCTGTCACAGACAAAAGAACAACTTTGTCACTAGTAGATATTTTGATAATAGGCAGGAGATCCACCTGAGGCTCTATGAAGCGCTGTCCGAGCTGAGCTGATACAAAGTCCTGCAGGCCTTGAATGAGGCAGTCAGCCCTCAGACAGCGCAGGACCAACAGCTTTTGGAATGAGTCTAGCATGGTGTCCCACTCTCCTGGGAGGGCCTCCCTTTAAGCAATCATACACACAAAACCACACATTGTTAGATACTGAATGTACAAACAATGTAAAGAACTGAATATGTGCAGTCGTTATCCTTTCATGCCTGTGAGGCTGGTTGCTGTCAAACAAATTCTTGAAGGCCTGCAGATGTTCAGTGAAGCTCTCTGCCAGACTTCTGAAGTTGCCCAGAGTGCTGAGTCCTAAAATGTCCTGCCAGGCGCGCTCCGCCAACCAACTTACTGCAGGGTTGGGCAGCTCTTGGACTGGCATTCCTCCAGACAGTAGGTAACGCCACTCAGCCTGCCACGGAGATACAACACAGATTCATCATGTTTACTTTGTTCTCAATTAACTCTTGTATTGTATGAGTTCCTAAAGAAGATGACACCTCTTGTCCATCCTTTTGCTCACCATGTCAATTTTGTTGTCATTCATCATAATGCGAGTGCACAGAAGAAAGGCAAACATGAGTTTGTGTTTCTCAAACAAGCTGCGGCATACATTGCTGTACAGGCTGAAGGTGAAAAATTCATTGATGTTGATGATTCTTTCTTCCACTGTGTCTGAATGAAACAAAAATAATAATAAAGTGAACTCATAAAGTTGTATTTTCCACCTCTATGTACAATACATCATATGCCAGTTCTTCAATTCTGTGTATAATCTTGTGTATATACCAATGTTGCTTTCTACCTGCTCTCTCAGAATTGGCAATGCCAGCCATGAAGATGCCTAGGAACCACTCCAGAGAGTACTGGTACATTGGGTCAACACTGGACAGGTCTGATACACAGAAGAAGAGGATCTGTGTGCGCACGGCCACCGGCACGTACTCCAGACGGGTGGCATCAATATCCTGCTCTGTCTTTTCTGCTGCCATTACTTTGGCCTGCAAGTAAATCTCAGTGTAAAATTCAGGAATGGTAACTGATCGTTTCAATGATACTATATATCATCAAAGCGTGATTTATGTGGAGTCAGGTCTTTATAGGAAAAACACTTCCAAGTTTTGTGATATTAGGTATTAACCTCTCCCCATGTCTGACCTTAATCTCTCCAGCTTTGATCTTTGAAGCTCCCAACACTTGAATAAGCTCCTCATTGTCCACAGGGTTTCCCTCTGTGGAGCTGAGACGGAACAGGATCTCATCCTCAATTTCTTTCAGCTCCTGTTTCATTTTAGCATTGCTGAGGATAAGCTGGTTCTTTGCCTCCTCTAAGTCTGGACGCTCCTCCGCCACCACCTGGCCCAATAACTGGTCTTCTAGACCACTGAATATACACAGAAGTCACAGTCAGTTTGGTCTAAAGCATGAACGTTAAAATTCAATTCAACAAATTAATTCTGAGATGCAGAATATATTGATAAAATATTACAAACAGATAAGACTGTACTGAAAGAGTAGCATATTTTTCAAAAACAGCAAATCTCATAATTAATACTTTCAAATGATACTATTAGATGATTTGGACATATAATATTCAGTGATAAATCCCAGGTTAAACAATCAATTGTTTAAAAAATGTTACAGTCATAATACAGGTTTCTTCAGATGTGGGTCTTAAGCAATACTTTAATGCATGAGATAAGGAGACATAGCTTTAAAATAGGCCCCAAGCAATAACATGTTGCATTTGGAGCTTGTTACCATTGCAGACAGAAATGATGACAAACCAGAAAACTACTTCTTCTATTATCTGTTTGAAATGAGTTTTACCTTGGTGACAGGGTGAAGTTAATGAGGGTGACTTTGGTAGAAACCTCTGGAGAGTAGTGTGGGTTAGGCAGCTTTGTGGTAATGTACATCTTGAAGCCTTCATGGTAGGGGATGACTGAATCACCCAGCTTCAGAACCATGCTGCCTTGCTGCTTGAATGTCTAAGAGCCAAAGATGCAAGTTAATCAGAACAATGAGTCAAAGGACACTGAAAAACATGCGATTTTTGTAATAAATGTGTGTGTTATGACCTGTTGCAACAAGACAGGTTCGAGAGCCGGATCTAGCTCTTCTCCAACATTCTCCAAGAGGCTGGGTTTACCGAAGCGAATTGAATTCTCCAGACTGCGGAGGAAATCCCGGTCGCTGAGCTTCATAACTTCCAATCCACTGTCCCGCTCCTAGGCAACAACAGAAAGCATTTCTGTGAATAAACATTCAACTCAGCCATGGGTATGTTAACAAACTTCCTACTGTTTCCTGGACACCCAGAGCAGGTACCTGCATGTATGTAATTAACCTATTTTTTTTCCAACTTTGTTTATTGAACAGGGATTTTTTTTTTCAAACAGACAAGCAGCAGTAGCAAACAGGTATCAAGATAATTGTGCATCCATACAATTTTATGGCTACATGTTGATAACCCTCCTGTCCCTTCCCACCCCGTGAACAAACCCCTTTCAGGTCAGAGCCAAACAGGGACACAAGACAAACAATATATACACTCAAACAATGAAAATAAACAAGCAAATAAATAGATAAAATAAGTAAGAAAAATAAAATAAAATAATAATAATACCTAAACATAAGAGTAAATGTAATTAACCTATTTTATTGATATATTAAGCATGTTCACAGGATACTCCTTCTTCATGACTGTTCTAATGTTCAGTTTATGTTGAAACTGTGTAAGAAAGGTGGTAATCCAACTAGATGATCATTTTGGAAGATGTGCTTCGTGGTGCTGTTAAATGTTATTGAAAACTGTTTCTGTTATCAAACCTAGCCCACTGACTAAAATAATGGTGTTGGGACAACACAATACAAGTAAACAGTAGGTACCACAAGTGTAACCATGAAATCCAATGCACTCTAATATAACAGTCCTTCGCTAAATCTTAGCTTCAGAATGTCTTTAAAACAGCTACGAGAGCTGATTTAACAGTGTTTTAAATGTGGATCTAATGGTTTACACAAGTGTGAAGGGATATTCGTACTAAAAACTGATGGTCATTTTGTCTCACTGGCACCCTCTGCAGTTACAGCAAGATCCTTACACGGAAAAAAATACCTCACCATGTTTTTGATCCATGTGTTGGCTTGTCCCTGAGGATCAATGAAGAGCGGCCAGCGCAGGGAGTACTGGGCAATCACGCCATTCTCCACCGAAAGATTATCTTTGGGCAGACCAGCAATCTGTTCATATATAAATGGAAACATATGATGACAACTGAGACAAAGGATTAAGAGAAATTACCAGCAAAGACATTCAGATATTCAGATGACATCAGCCTCAATATGCTTCAGTCGTGAAGGTCAGCTAATGATCAGCTTCTGACCTGCCAGGAGCGGATCTTGACAGGATTTCCTAAGGTGTTGATCAGGTTGGGTTCGTCAGTGTGTGGAACACTCAGCTCTTTAAAACAATGCAGCCACTCATCTGCCATGGCAGCCCGGTACTCTCCCTGAACACAAAATTGGACAAATGGAAACATATGGAAACAGAGCAAACCTACAGAAAAGCTGATTGTGATGGGAAATAAGTGCATATACAGACTTACAGTGAAGGGTCCCAGGTAGGCTACATATCCTGCAGACAGAAGCACGTCACCTGCTACATTATTGACCATGTAATCCAGATGTTGCACAGTTTCCTTCCAACGCACTTTTTCATCTGCCAGTCCACCTATCAGCTGGAGAAGATCAATGCATCATGATGAGTTATCAAAATTTAAGAAGTTAAATATGTTGAGATTAAATAAATATTTGAAGAGACAGAGACATTCTTAAAAGACACTATAACACTGCACCTTCTGTAATTTAAAAGCAGATATTGACTGTTTACAATGAATTTGTACTCTGTTGTACTGTTACTTTATTATGTATTACATGTATATTGATGTATACATAAGTGTTGATATAGTTTTGATATTTACTATTTATGTTTTCACATTATGATTAATTGTATAATAATAATTAGAACAGACATGCTATGTATATGTTTTTCTTATTTATTTACACTTCCTAACTACTTCACTGGTGTCTGTGGAGATCAGAGATGTTCGTGTCATCTAATCTTTTCCATCTTCCTGACCTTGTCTGCTCGGACGAGCCGGACCTCACACAGTTGATACTTGTTGTCCAACTCCTCCTTCTTAGCCAGACAGTCCTGATACGTGGCCTGCAACGCGGCAATGCCCCCTTCCACTGATGCCAGTTTTTCATTGGCATCATCCAGGATTCTCTGGGTCACTGCTAAATCCTCCTGGGCCTCATGAAGAGCTTGCTGCAAAAATATTTATATTTTTAATGTTTTGAATTTTGATAAATCTCTGACTTGCTACCAAGACCAGAGCTTAAATGTGGAGTTAAGTTTTTACCCGTTTAGGTTCCACAGCCTTGGCCACAAAGTGATACATATGCATGGCTCGCACCCACTGGCAAATGGAGGTACAGGCTTTGGAAACCTTGGCAATGGCGGCTGGCTGAAATTCTTCATTATCTATGTAGGGCTGAACTAAGTTTATCACGGTATCTGGGATGTTATCCTGCATTCATGGTAGCAGAACAAGTTGTTTGAAATACATCAAATCGGCATCAACAACTGAAACACAAAACTTCAGAACTTTAGATCAAATCTGAAAGACAAAATGTGCTCTACCTTATCATACTTGAAGAGGCTCTCCAGAAACTTGCCAGGATCTTGTAGCAGACCCTTACCAGGCTCCCAGTAGTCATCAACCTTGGTGCCAGGCTTCTCCCCAGGTACCCTTTTGGGTTTGATGCCCCTCATAATGCACACTGCCTCAATAACCAGCTTCACCCCCTGGGGTGGTCGCTGCATGGCTCGCACCTATGGAAAAAAAAAATCTGATCATAATCTAATCTACATATAGTGTAAGCTAACACTGCAGTAATGTTTGAAGGATATGCCCCCTCCCTCTGGAACTCTCTCCCCAAACACATCCGCGACTGTACCGACCTTCCTACCTTCAAATCTCTGACAAAAACACACCTTTTTAAAATTGCTTTTAATGTTTAGCTCAGTTTATTGTGTTTTAATGTTATATTTCACATTTGTTTTTGCTGATTTGATGTTCTTTTTATGTAAAGTGTCTTTGAGTACCTTGAAAAGCGCTTTTAAATAAAATGTATTATTATTATTATTATTATTATTAAATGGCCTTGCTTTTATATAGCGCTTTTCTACCTATTGGTACTTGTTACGTCTAGGTGTGTGTGTGTGTCTCTCTCTCTCTCTCTCGCTCACTCCTCTCTTTGTTCTGCAGGTGAGAAATGGAAGATTGGCTGCCACCTGTGAGCTCCTGAAGAGCTGTGGATTGGCCCACCCTCCAGCCAATCAGCCAATCAGAGACAGCGGACACCCTTTTTAAAAGCCTCTCTCTCTCTCTCTCTCGCTCTCTCTCTTGTGTTGCTCTTGCTGACCCTTTCTTGCTTTGTGTGGTCTAGGAAGGTTTGTGGTGGGGAGGTAGGACTGAGGTAAGGCTGGGGTACCCCATACATTTACACACGTAGACAGAAATTGTTACCACACTAGGTTATGGGCTGTTGCCACCGTTGTATTTTTATTACTTTCAGATGTTTTTTCAGATAAGAGTTAGGCCTTTTGTTTTCTTTTTCTTTCCTCACCGATAGGTTGAGCTAGGCCCTATTTTTTTTGTCCTTTGCTTATTTTGTTTGGCACAATCCCCACTGTTACCCTCCCCCCACGTTTTTCAAACCTGCATTCATTGTTTACCTTTTCACTTAAAAATTGTAAATAAATCTCTTTTTGACTGCATCCCATCCTCCCTGGGTTCTTTCTTTGTTGGTTGTCAGCATTATTGTTTCTGCTAAAAAGGGAAACGTAACAGTACTCAAAGCGCTTTACAGTCACATACACATCTACCCATTCGCTCACACATTCACACACCAGTGCCACGCACTGGGAGCAACTGGGGGTTCAGTGTCTTGCTCAAGGACACTTTGGCACATGGCACATTCCGGGGATCGAACCGCTAACCCTCTGGTTCGTGGACAACCCGCTCTACATACTGAGCCACAACCATATCTTAACCAATCACCTCTGTGACGTCATTCTTGTTGAGTGACTTGAGGCTAGTGAGGGCAGCATCCAGGGCAGGCAGAGCTTCGTCCAAGTCTCTCTGGGCATCTGCTGCGATGGCTCCTGTTAAACGGGCTTTCTCTGAGGCTTTGGCTTCCTCTGCTTGCACTGACTTACGGGTCTCCTCTGCAACCACTGTGTCTTTCTGGCGACATAGAGTGTGGTCAAGAAGACAAAAGCATTTATTTCAAAATTTGAATAAAGAAAATAATTATATGCAGTCAGTGTCTAGTGAATTTCACATTCAGACTATGTGTATGTTGTGTGGCTCATAGATTTCTCACACTATTAATACTCACTTTAATGGTCTCCATTGTGACTTCAGTGTCCTTAGCAGCCTCCTCCAAAAGAGGTCTCATTGTCCCCAGCTCCTCCTGCATCTTACTCACATCCTCAGCTGTGCTAAGAAGCTACGGAAAAACCATAAAGCATACATTTAGCCAAATAAAAGCTAAATTATACACTGAATTATTATGATTCAGTGCCTTGCCTTGTCCAAACCAGTCTTCATGCGCTGACGAGCACCGCACAGCTCTTGCTTCTTGCGTCCAATGAGATCTGAGAAGATTTTGAGCAGTTCCAGGTAGCTCTTAGGTGTGACATAGTTATGTCGAGATAGCTCAGCAAGGTACTGTTCACTCTTTCTGGCTACCATCTGGTGAATCTTCACACACATCAATGTCTGAAAAAAAGGAATTAATAAGGAAGGAATTATGCTTGCAAAAAAATTATTTCAGCATTTTAGTTATTTTTTTTCTACTGTTTTAGCAGTCAGTGGTTTACACGTACATAATGATACAAATAAATAAATTTACCAAACTTCTGTTTATGGTGTTAATTAATGTGTTAATTGTGTTAATATTGTGTATATTATTGCTTTATAACTCACTTAAGGTGATTCTGTGGCAGAAGTGCCCCAGTAATCTCACACATATACATGTAGTTATGGCTTGAACGTTTTTTTTAACCGCCATTTTTGTCTGTTTTTAAGTTTACAACAAATTAATCATCTTCTTTGTGGTCATTCACAAATCAGTGTAATCAGTTTGTATGTGGGCACTCTTGAATCGTAAATAAATATTGCATGCACATAATATTGTCAATAAAGTGTTATGCACTTTGTGGTGCACTGTCATGATTTAACAGGCTAGGAATCAGAGCTGACATCCAACTTATGTGATTTCTTATCAAAATGACAGATACACATACTACATAGTGTGAAAACCAATTAGCCAATGCAACAGAAAATTGTAAACTCTTTCCCTTATCGCAAATGTAGGTCCATGACAATGTCATGTGTTCCATGCATGAAAGCAACAGTTAAAGTTATTTCTACATATTGTTATTTAAGTTATAAATGTGTCAGTGCATGACACTTTATGTCAATAAAGCTCACTGACATACAGGATCCTCACCAGTCCTCTCAAAGCTGTGGGGCTAGCTTCTAACTCAGGCAACTCATTAAGAAATGATGTGGCCACAGCCTGCAGAGCCTCCTCTGGCCAGGCACTGAACCAATCAATTGTACAACATGTCACCAGTGAAGGAAACTGCCTCAGCCGTGCACGAAACACCTCACCAATAGGGCTACAGAGGAACAAACAGAGAGAATTATGAGAAGTGGAAAAGAGAAAGAATAAGAATTTTAAAAGTAATTAAGAGACTGAGTAGAAAGTGTTAAAAACCTCATGCAGAGTACAGTGTGAATGTTGCTTCGGACTCTCCTGATGTACGCAGCCATAAGATTGGCTTTAGTCGGCTGCTGGCCCAGGTCCTGCACCACTGATTTCATTGCTGTCAGGATACGCTCCTGCTCATCTGTTGCGTACAGGTTGGGAACATCCCCGCTGTTCAAAATATTGTTGATATCCTCCAAGAATGACTCACTTTTAATCTGGTGACGGAACATTTGGATGGAACAGTGACATAAAAGAATCCATCAGTGTTTTGTGGATAAATTAGAGATACATACTTTTGTTTGAGCTTAATTTGCACAGATTTAAAATAAGGTAAGGTAAGAAAGTGTTACTGTATACCTGTGTGTCTACAAAAAGGAAGGTGATCTGCTGGTCCTGGAGGCCAGCCTTGAGCATGATACCTTTAATGTCTTCTCTCCACTCTGTTTGCCCATAGTTCTTTGAAAGCTCAATCTGGAAACACTCATATTCCGATCTAAATATGGACAGAAACATTATGAAAACGGGTCCACAACATCACTGGACCACACTGGTGGTTTTGCATGTTTAAGCAATTGTGTGAGTGGTAAATTTTTATGAAGAATTTTCTATTTTATAGATTTTTAAAACACCTTCTGAATAAATAAATAATGTAATTATGCCATGAAATGAAGGCAAATGCTGAGTATGCGTTTTGAACACAATTAGGCGCCTATAAAGTAAGGCATTCAAACAGATAAATTGTTTGGATAAAAAAAATACTTAAAAAACATGCAAAAATTAGCAGCATGATCCTTTAAAAAAATGCAAAACAAAAAGAGAACTGTTCCATGAAAAGCATAATAAGAAACCTGGCATGAGAATTGAAAGATTTGTGCAACTCACATATATGAGGCCAGGTTAGTGAGTGACTGGCGCCCACTGCCACCCACTCCAAGCAACAGGGCATTGCCAAGGGGCTGCCGTAAAATGCGGCTGATGCGACACACGTGCTCAATGGCATCCATAAACAGCACCAGCCTCATCTTGGTCATGCTGATCTGATTGTAGTCTTCCATGTACTCCTCCATCACTTTCTCCAACTAGACAATATAATGTGAAGAATCTGGGTTTAAAAAATGGACATACATATAAACATACATACTTACAATATTTTCAAGATGGTAGGCACCACTCACCTTTTCCTTGTCATCTATGTATGTGTAGACTTTGTGGTCAGCACCAGGAATCATGAAATCTCCATACAATACAGGATAGCAGGGTACAACCTCTTCAAAGCAGCAGTCAAACGCCTGAATACAGTCCTTCAGCAGCCTGTTGAACCAGTCCCTATCCTCAGCACACACTAGACGATCCTGGAATATCCGGCAGCTTTCATGATACCACAGCTGCAGCAGCTGTACTTTATCCTAAAAACACCAAAGTAATGCTACGTTTACACTGGGGATTTTAAAATGTACAAAACACTTCTTATCTTTTTCCTTCAGTTCAAATTCCTTTTTATTATTCAAGGGACAAAAAATGTATTTGTCACACCTGTTATCTGGGTATTGCAGGCCTGAGCCGTTTAGTATGCTGCTTGTACGGTTCACTTCTAATAGTCCACTGTGCCACACAGTCTAAGCACCTAATTGATGATAATACTAACCTAATATGTGGATATTACCCACAATCTTCAGTACATAATTTTAGCAATGAGATAATTTCTTAATCATTTAATAATGGTGGATCTGAGTACCTCTATCATGCCAGCCTCAGCCATGAGGATGCCCTGGAAGACCTTGGACAGGTCTCTGAGGTTGAAGGTGTAATGGGACTTGGCTGGAGTTGGGAGGAGCTGGGAGGTAATGGTAGCATATACTCGGATAGTGGCATCCACAAGAGACTCATTCAGCGGCTGGATTGCTGGCACAGGTCCTGATGAGAAACAGAGGGATAGAAGAGGGATGGAAACAATGTTTACCAGAGACATCTCACAAGCCCGGTTCCATATTGGTTGTTTCTTAATATCTGCCATAAACTTTGTGTGCTCTATAACTGTAAGATCTTCACAAAAATTCAAACCACTTTGTGTGCCCTGTACTTAAGGAGTTACACTAACATAGTATTTTACTTCCTTTCTTTGAGTCCCTGACTTACTGCCTGGTTCCTTTCTACTCATATTTCCATCTGAAAGAGAATAAAAATTCCGTTAGAAACTTTTTCACAAACTAATAAAGGTAGGCTGTATCCTGGAACCACTGACCAACCACTAAAATATTCAAACACATCCCTGACTCACCCATCCAACTTCCTAGAATGGTAGAGAATATCTTTTTCTTGCTGGCATCTTCCATTTCAGTAAAAGACAGGAAGTTGAAGTGACGTGTGAAGCGCTGGGTTATGGGGTTTCGCCCTCCACCTGGGGGTCCCATGGCACAGGCAAAATTGATATCCACTATTTGCTTGAAAGTACCTGTGTAAATATGACAGGAAACACATACACACAAGAAACTTAATCTCATGAATACTACACATTTCCAAAATAGTGTAACTAAATACGAATCTTGGTGATTTATACTGTAGGGGCAGTATAATACAGAGAAACAGTGTACAATTAGTATAAAAAGAAGCTGAGAGGTCAACAGTTTTTTTTCATCACATTTAAAGAGTAATACAATAATACTTGAGTATTCCCACCTATCTGCTTCCTGTCATACCAGCCTCCATGGTCCATCCACTGCCTCAGCAGTTCAATAGGAGGCTGAGCACCATAGGTCTCCAACATGGGCATGTTTAGGTCATCAATGAAAAAGATAAAGTGCTTCCCTATTGGAGGTCCAAATACACCTTTCCGCCTGAAACACATGCAACATCAAGCCACAAACATATTGTTGCTCTGCTGATCATGTGCATTTAGTTCAGCTGTGGTTAATGGAGCATACCCACCTTTTGTCCAGTTTGCTGTCAATGTAATCTTGAGTCTGGTTGGCTGATGTGCGGGCAGAGAACATGACAAAGTGTGTGATGTACTTGTCGGGCATTTTCTTTAACAGCTTGTCTGACATGGTCAGGGTCTTTCCTGTGCCAGTTGGCCCAATACACAGCACCTAGAGTCACACAAACCATAAACATAACTTAACCTTTATAAGAAAGAAAAGAAGTATATGAACAACAACTTCATCTTTTCTTCATAATTTATTTGAAATAAAACAATAAATAAGTAAATTAAATCAAATTTAACAGTACTCACATGTTTCTTATTGGTCAAAAGCATATCCATTAGGAAAGATATCCTCACTGTGTCAGCAGTTGGAACAATTATGTCGGCATAATTTGTTTCTGGAGTGATTACAACATTTTGTGCATTTTTCATCCAGCTGACCCACTGGACCTATGACACAGGCAAAAGATGAATACAACAAATATGTATCCGATAATCGTGGCTGCAGTTAAAGATGCTCTGCTTACTTTTCTTTCCCCATCTTCTCCATCATCCCCTGGATTACTAATCCCTGCATCATCAAGCCTGTAGTCATATACCAAGCCCTCTGCTGGAAAACATAACTGTATCTGTAGGACAAATACATGAATATTAATTAACATTTACCTCTGCCAAGACTAGAAATCAATGCAAATTCAATTTGAAACACATTATAACTTGGATGCTAAAGCAGAAATGGTGATCTGACTTGCTCTTCGGCCATTTTGTTTTTGAGCCAGACACTGAAGCGCTGGCTGCTGGCTGCATCTCCTGTGGCTCCTACACTCCACACAAGAGAGAAAAAGAACCAGGGCTCGATCAGCTCCTTCAGACGGTCCAGTTTCTTTTGAGGTGGTGGATTTAAGCCCTAAAAGTCAATGAAGGTTTAGCAAGGGAAGAACAATCAACACTATTCACACATACATTGCAAGTACTTACAGGGAAGCTGTGGCTCAGGTGGTAAAGTGGGATGTGCACTAATAGCAAGATTGGCAGACAAACTTTTTTGTGAATGAGAAACACTGGAAATAGCTTTGGGCACTAATAAAGTGGAACAGCATTCTGCAAGTGCAGACCACATACAGTATGGAATTTCCATCAACTTAAAGGTGCATCATGTTATTTGATCTGTCAAATAACATGATTAAAAATTGCCATAAAAAAACGTAAACCAACAGAACCAATTGTTTTGTGCTGCAGAGTTTATTTCTTATCATAATAATTCATTTTCATAATATGACATTTTGTTTTAAAGTAGATGAAACAGCTTACTGTAAGCACTTTCTTGTTGATTATCTGGTTGATTATCTGACAGAGAAGATGAACACAAACCTCTTTAACACTGAAGGGACTGAAGAAGCAGTCCATTAGTTTAAGCAGACTACAGGTAAGGTTGCTGTCCAGAGATGTGATGACCTCCCTCACTGATGTGCGGACAAATGTAATGGCATCCTGTGTAATGAATGCAGAAAAATAAGAGCAGTGTAATATTTATATATGAGGTGGAAAAGCCTTAAGGCTCCCGCTTATTCTGACATCTCTCACCTGCAGGAACCTGGCAAATAGTAAGTTCAGCTGCTCTGTGTACGGTTTCAGCGCTTCAGGGACCCGCCTCAGCCAGCATTCTGTGAAGGAGATGAGGCCCAGGATACTAGGCTCCAAGTAGACCATACCACAGCGTGACACTGTGGCTGGAGATGCCACTGCCAAGTCCTGCACCTCAAACATCATGGTCATCACCTGCAAGACAAAGACACAAAATATCTCAATGTACTATGGAGAGAAGACAACACACTGTCTGAAAAGCCATGCTTGGGAAATGTCAACATTCATCTTACATCAGTGAGTTTTATGATTTCTCCAGAGCTAAGACACAGCTTTTTGTTGTCATCCAGCACAGTGTTCATGTTCTCAATCCACACTGCATCCACTGGCCCATCAAACATGTACCACTTTTTCTCCTTGTCCATGGATGCTGCTCCTCCACGAATAAGAGATGAGAGGATACCATCAGACCTTAAAAAAAAAAAAAAAAAAAAAGGACAAAATGTGGGTCTGTCTTCTTCATTTGTTATGTTGATTGTGTAGGGTCAAAGCTTTCCTTACCACTCATGTGTAAGCAAATCATACTCCCCATACAGCTGTCCCATGGTGATTGATTTTGGGTTGAGGACATACATCTGAACAGCCTCATACACATCGCCACTCACAGAAGGCTGGCCCTTTAGAGCTGTTATTGCTGTACCTAGTATCTCATAACACTTAAATACACAGCATTTATATAAATATGATGGCAGATGATTTGCAAAACAAAAATCAATGTCCACTGCATGGAACAGCAGACACTTTACTAAGATGTAAATGACTCACCTTGGTTTTACCCGATCCAGAGGGTCCCACTAACATCAAACCATGCCTCACCACAGTAGTTTCATACAGCTGAATACACTTATTAATATATCCTGCAACCACAATGATACTGTTATTGTATTCATTGTATTGTACACGGAAAGGTAAAAGCTTTAATATTTTGTGATTCCAGTAACAACTGACCATCCACATCTTTGTGGTTCTTTGCAGTGCACACGTTACGCAATGATTCTTCCAGTGTGCCGTAATCGATTGGCTCCTGCTTCGTCTTAGGGAAAAGATCAGACACAATGCCATTGAAGAGCTTCAGGTCATCCTGTAAAAACTTTGGTACATTGACGTCTTGAATGGCCCGAAGACAGATCAACTCCTGGAGGACAGCAAGATTGTAGATACGTTTTTAAAGCATTTGAATCTTCATTAAAACGTGTCTCATAGGTTCCCATAGCTACTATAGGTCATGAAAAAATATCTTACCTCATTCATGTCAGGATTTTCTCTCTTCAGGTTTCCAGCAGCAGAGATCACAGTCTTCACAGCTCTCATACCAAAATCATAATGATCCTTTGCATAAATAAAAGCGAAGGTCAACATATATTTTATCATACATATACATTTGTCACCTGAGTTTAACTCCATTAAACCTCATTATGTCCTTTTATGTTATAATAGACTTTAGCATGTTTTTTAGAAGCATGAGGATATTTAAGTTCAGAGTTTCTCTATACCTGAGAGCTGAGCTGCTCAGAGGACAGCTTGAAAGTTGTAGTAATTTTCTTGGAGAGGACTTTGGCATCACCGAAGCCAAATGAGTACAAGGAGATCTCGGCTATCATGGCATAGTCAGGGACCATCATGGCCACAGGACGAAACAGGGCCTGCAGAAGATGAAACTTATTGGTTGAAGCCCAATCTGCTTATCTTCAGTCTTACACAGCTACTGTACTTAAATGTAAATTGTTATTTTAAACCTTGAGATTGTCAGGCAGTTCTGTGCGACCAGCGTAACCAGGATTCATAGTGATAAATACAGCGCAGGAAGGGACAAGAGAGATCTCCGCCCCCTCAAACACAAACCGGTCCGCCTTAAACACAACGACACACAATTATTTACACGTTATTATTTACTATCAATAACTTATTTACTTAATTACATTGTCTGGAATATGTATTGTACAAAATATTTGTCATTTTACTGGTGTATGTGTGTGATGTTTGACTCAAATAAAGGTGAGACTTTACTGTACCTATTAAATAACAATATAGTAATACTTCCAACTTTCTGTAAGGGTGCCGGGAGCTTATTTAAGTTCAATGTAAGAAATGAAAAATTAATTTCATCTTTGAACTTTTCTGAATAGCAGTAGAAAAACTATAGCCATTTCAAATAACAACAAATACCAATTTTAATCATGGACAATATTTATAGCTTAATACACATTTGGTGGAATATTCAGTGAATCAGCTTCTCACCCTTTGTTGCTGAGCCTTTTGTATAGTGGTGATCTGCTGTGCCACCACAGACAGCACCTCCACATCAATACGATTAAACTCGTCAAAGCATGCCCAGGCACCAGAGCTGAAAAATGGGAGGTAGAAAAGGAATCAAAAATGAATGTGTTGTGACATTTGACAGCAATTCTGATATTCTTTCAGACTAACTTCTACCTGGCCAGTCCTTTAAGAAACTTTCCCATTGCAATGAAGTCCAGCTGATCAGAACAGTTAAAAACTACTGTCTGGATTGCCAGAGCCTTTCCAAGATCTTTAGTGGTTTCTGTCTTTCCTGTCCCTGCTGGGCCTGCAGGTGCCCCTCCAAACTTCAAGTGTAGAGCTCCAGTCAGGGTCAGGTAGCATCTGAAAAAGCCAGAGATTGGTGTCTTAAAAGGAGTGCATAGCATTCAATTGGAAATATTTGACCTAAAGACTACCTGTCAGTGAGTGGGGTGATCACCAGTCGTCCAGAGTTCCCAAGGTACTCGTAACCGTACAAGAATTCTGCATTTACTGCACGGATGTACAAGTCATCCTTTGCCCAGTAATATCTACAAAAAAAAAGAGATCACTAACTAAACACTAGTGTTTGAGAAACCATATGTCAGATTTTACTGAAATAGCAGACTCCAAGGACAGGATGTTAAAAAAAATAACAAAGCAAACTATTAACCTAAGCTGACTGATCCACTCAAAGTCATTAACACTTGAGACCTCCTGCTCCACCAGTTTGGCCGCCACATCCTTAGCATGGACCTCTATAACAATAAGGGCAGACAGCACAGCCCGCTGCATCTTGGACAGGCGTCCTCTCACCAGCTGCACCAAGTCACCCAGCTTCAAAAACAAAATGCATGATTTTAAGTCAGTATAAAGTAAATTGTAAAATGAACAATGTTTAGTATAAGCATGAGAAATATATATATAATTTTTACTGATATAATTTTTTTTTTACAAACTAAATTTGAAATGTTTTTATTTTGTATATTGGTCATTCTAATATGGTGCCCACACCTGTATCTGTAGTTGGGGATAAAGGCGGTTGGCCAAGTCTCCCTGCTCCAAAGCCTCAGACACCTCAACAGTCCAGAAGACCTGACAGCCAGCAATCACCACTTGACCAGGCCACAATAACACCCATTCTACACGTGGTTGCTATGAGGTCAGGAGGACATAAAGACATCTTACTAAAAAAGCCTCAGTATTATGTTAAATCAAGATGCTTAAGAGTATAAACCATATCAAAAATATTAAAAGGCAAGTTCTCTTACCTCAGGGTAGTCTTTCAGTGAGCGGTCAATGTTATCCCTCAAAGTGGTTTTCATAGACTTCTCTACTTCCCTCAGCCAGTCCTCCACATTCCCACTTGGGCTCACTGGCAGGAACAGTTTCACCTCCTCTCCTTCTCCAGAGTACATATGCGTGATCTGTAGATCTGACTGAAACTGGAGCTAAGGACCAACGGATGTCTTAGTCATGAGCAGTGTGTTTTATATTTCATGTAATATATGAGTTATGTGATTAAGGAAACAACAAGCAAGAGCAAACCTGTGCAATGTTTTCAAAGCACTTGCGCAGGTGTGGTTGAACAGCAGTGGGGTCTTTGGTCTGAGACAGAATCTCCAATAGCTCATCATCAGACAGGAAATAAAACCTACAAAGGGATATTTACTGTGTATTGCATTACAGACAGTGTGCGTGTGTGTGTGTATGTGTATGTGTGGTACCATCCATGTGAAAGAGTGACTGATAGTGAACTATGTGAAACACAAAAGACTAACACATTTGTTATCAAAATCATAAGAAGATGAATTCTAAAACGTTTTAAGGACAGTTTCACAGTGGCTTACCTGGGAAAGGAGCTTCGCTTTGTCTCCAAGTATTCACTGAGACCCTTCTGCACCTGTTCCAAAAGTGCGTTGCACTCCTTTAGCTTGCCCAATAGACGAGCATCAGGACACAGCTCAATAACCTAGACACAGGAAGAAAAGACACACAAGCACCATTATTATCTAGTCCTACACGCCTACAAAACACTCTACACTTGTCATCAAATTTAAAATGTTGTGAAAGCTCTGACCGTTCGATTATTAAAGGCATTTTTCATGACTCTCCTCCATGTCTGCTCCATTTGCTGGTATCTTTTTCCTTCGACAGGCAGCTGTTGGTTGATATCATCAGAGCTGAAGATGGGCTCCAGGTATAGCCAGGAACGCTGACAATTCAGCCACTCCTCCAGTACATCCTGTATGCACCAGAAGAGGGCGGCAGCACAGCATAAGACACTATGCCACTATGTTACAAGACACAAAACTGTTAAGTGTGATCATAAGTGTGTGTGTGTGGGGGGGGGGGGTTGTACTTGAGTCATTCTGAGCTTGCTCTCCCAGGTATTGATGCGGCCCTCAAAAGTTTTTTTGAAGGGGGAAAAGGACATGCTCTGTGTCATGACAATGTGGTCATCCAGCAACTGAGACGCTTCATCTGGGCTCTTCAAAATGTAGGTTCCTGTCTCCTTGTAGGGCAACACATCAAAGACTACTGTCGACCATTCTTGTTCCATCTTTTCCAGGGCCTGGATAAAACGGTGTAAAAAAACAGAGGCAGCACAAGCTTAAGTGAAAATATCCGCACACTACCACTGTGCATCAGTTAATAATTTGAAGAATAAGATGTCACATTCACAAGAACGGGACATATGGATAGTTAGACGAACAACCCAAACGCATAATGATTCTGGGAACAGCTGTAGCTGGCACTGTGGGATGAGAAATAATGCTTTGGAAATTCTAAATTTTGTTCATGCAGAGGATTAAAATGAGCACTGACCCTCCATTCTTAACAAATTGTGCAAAACTGTATTTAGAGTATGGCTTCTCTTCCAAGGTACCTGTTCAATTGTGTACTCTTTCCCAGCCACCTCAGCCACATGAGCTATGTCATCCACGTGGTTCTGTAGGCCGAGCTCCAGGCAGTGGGAGAAGGTCAAATTGGCTTTGGGTTGGACTTTGATCTGAATGCGTTTTGAAAGCATCTCCCAGTGACGGCTCTTCATACCCGGATTTCTTAGGGCCTGAATTAGAGGGATGTAAGGATGAAAGTCCTCTATCTTGCTCCGGATCGTGGTTGCCACCATCTGGCAATCTAGTATTTTGTTAAACACAAGGAGTAGACCAGACAAATTAAAGGTCAGTCACATCAACAGTCACACTTCACTTTGCCATTTTTTAATTGGAATAGATGTGTCACATACCAGGAATGTCCTTGAACAGTTTGATGCATTTGTGCATGGTCTTGCAGGCATCACTGACATTGCGCTCAAGTTGCTCAGGGTCAATGGAAGACAGCGGGTCACTGAGCCAGCTCTCCTTCCATCGTAACCAATCAGAAGTGGTGCTCCATAGATCTTTAAAAGGCTGGAAGTCCTTTACCACTTTCTGCAGATGATCATACTGTAAAACAGGTTTAGATTTAATTCACAAAAAGCAAGGCAAATGCATGTTCTTATTACTTTCTGAAAGCCACTGAAATATGTAAGTTACATAAAAAATCTGTTTGCCTGATGCCTTCTCTCTCACTTACATTTGTAACAGGCATACCAAACAAACGTTCTCTGGTGTTGTAGGTCTGGGCAAGAGTTTGACACTCCTTAAGTTGCTTGCTTGTACGCCTGATCTCACTGGCCATCTCATGGGCACGATCAATGTCTGCATGGCCCTCAAACCCAGCAACAAGCATCTACGAACAGTTATGAAATTTTTAGAACCTTCATCAGCAGTAGTAGTTGTAGTAGCATCAACATACTTAAGTGAACCCAAAAAAAGACCAGTCTACCCTCAGACATGTCTAAATTAGATTGTAAGCTCAGGACCACCTCGAAAATTAATCACAATAGATTCAGAACTCATCTGGAAGTAATCCTGCTGTATAGTAGAGATGTGAGACACTGTGCTAAGCAAATGTTGTACAAAAGAAAATCTGGATGTCTCAGACCTGTAGAGAGACAATGTGCTCCTCAAGAGTGTTCTGATCAACTAGATGGATCTTGCGGAAGCGCTCTTCATCCTCCTCATGCTGGGTTACTGCTTTTTCCATTAAGTTGATTATCCTTTGAGGCCACCCAATAGCTGTCCACCTGCACAGACAGCAGTTGCTTTAATACTACAGATCCCTCTTGTCAATATAACTACCATAAACCCAAAAACAAAGATGTCTAAAATACATCCCAATTTAGTTTTTAAACAGCAAAAATCCTCATGATGATCTTACACTTACTTTTTCTTAACATCCTCATTTGAAAGACAGTAGAAACACTCTTCTATTAACTCATAGTCAGACAGGATCTTTCCAAGAGTTTCCTGAAGAGGACCGGTTGGAAAAATAAGATGCATTTGCAAAGTAGTTATTCATATATCATGTATAAAAAAATATCCATTTCACTACTCTGTACCGTGTAACTCTTGAGCTGCTCTGGGACTTGTTTCATCCAGTCCCTCTTTTCAGACAGCTCCTCCATGCTGTTGGGTTTCTCATGTAGCTTTCTGCTCATAATATTACACTCTTCGCAGGCCTTAACACACAAAACAACATTTATAATGCAAAGTGAACGTGATCATAATATTTACAAAACACAAGTGTTTCCAGGCATTTAAACAAAGGACTTACATTTTCAGTCTGTTTACGTAGCTTCAGAGCAAGGTGGTCCAGCAATGCATCAGCTAAAGCCTTTCTCTTTGTTGTGAGAGACGTACGTACAGCCTCTACACGGACGAGAAATGGACCAATGACAATGGAGGATGGCAAGGAGCATTTAAGAATTTCCTTTTCTTTAAGATGCTGTTCCACCTCTTTCTTCACTTCTTGGGGTGTCTGTTCAGCATTCTGAGATCTGGCAACAAAAAATGTTGAGGATTAACAGTTAAAAGGAAATATTAACAGGATAGTAGGGTCCCATCCAATAAGAAATATGGACATCCTTACACTTGTGGGGGAATTGTGAGAACTCACCAACGTAATTTCAAACACACACTTACTCAAGAAAAGTTTCTATGTCCAAGTTGTGAAGCTCTAAGTGTTTCTCATATGCAGCAGCATAAGCCCTGAGAGGTATAGCTGCTTGTGTCAAAGCATTGCGGATCTTCTCTCTCAGCTCAGTTACTTCCTCTTCCCACAGATTCACTGTGTCAAGCAACGGATCAGCACTGATGAACAGCTTCTGCATCACAAACTGGACAAAAGAAAAATTATTCAATTATTGAATATCTCATTATCATTAATACAGGATATAGGAAATTGGATTATGACATTTTAAATAATTCCATTCTATTTTCAATTCTGTTAATGCAGAGTGATTTGAGACTTGAGAACAGATTTAATTTCACCTTTTCGACTTGTGGTACATTGTATGTGGCCAGAATACCCTTGTCAAACAGGTCAACAATAGATGTTGGAAAGATCTCCAGAGGAGTGCTGTAATGAACCTCATTCTGATCCAGAATCAAGTCCACCAGGAACAAAGGATTCTTCTTTGGCCTAGATATGGATAATGTAATATTTCTGACACATTACTGAATATTATAAACACAGTAATCTCTTATGTCATGCCAACTATCAAAAATCCATTAAAACTGGGTATATAATGTGTTAGTGACACCAAAATATAGAAAATATGGAAATTTGGGCAAGTGAATTTTATCTTACTTGTAGGAACTAGTGATAAGGTTGTCTCCCCAGACCAGGTCCTGAGGACATGTGAGCACACTGTGGCAGGCGTCCAGCACCAACTGAGTCAGGCTAACCAGTGATTCCTGTACAAGGTAGCGCAGGGAGTCCTGCAGTTTGAAGCGCAACACAGACATCAGTTTGCACAACTTGGAAGTCTTGTAAATCTCCCAGCGAGGCTCATTTATGTTGTATGCGCCTTTGCCAACAGTCCCCAGGTTGTAACGGATGCTGTTGCTCAGTGTGGCAATCCATGTCTCTCTAAGAAATATGTTCATCTGCAGAAAAAGGAGAAGAGGCTTTTTTATTCATGTGATATTTAGGTGTCAAGATTGGACTTTCTGGTAATTCCCAGGTGACATCAACAACAAACTTGCCCAGAGTTCAATTCTAATAAACAGGAATTGTACAGCCCTACCCCCAGTATAAATGGGATTCAAAATAAAAGAAAAAATGCTGATCTTCTGGATACAAGCCACAATCATGATGTTTTAGCGTAAGTAGTAGTTACATTTGAGAGCAACATGTGAAGTTATGAGCAGACATAAAAAAATCTGATTCTTATTCAGAAGAAATGATATTTTAAACACCTAAGCATTGACTGCCCCTCTGTCAACTCTAACTCTAAGTCTGCTGACATTTTTTTAACAAAATCTCTAAAACAAAATCTTTTAGCTGCGCACAGCAGTGTTTTCATCTAACAGTTCTTTCATATAGTCTTATCCTGTCATTTGAATTTTATAAAATAATTAAATGACCATATTTTATTTTAGCGTTGTTTTTTGTTCTCTTGTATATACTATGATTCTTTGCGTTTACATTACGCCCTATTTTGTTCATTCTGTGCATGCACTGTGCCATAGAAATTAAATGACTGTAATAATTAACAGAATAAAAGTTACCGCTGTACTCTCCATTCAGTACCTGTGTATGCATTTGAGACTGGGTGACTTCAAATTCGTCCAGTCGAAGAGGTTTGATCGAGGTGATACCGAACAGCCTCATCGTTGCTACCTTGTTGCACTCAGACTGTATTTCAGCTAAAGCAAAGATCACCTCTGACTTTGTCAGCAGGGAGCTGAAAACAAATGCGGCTCTGCTCTTCTTATAGGTAAAGTAAGGACCTGTAGGGCACCCTGTGCAGATAAAACAAACCAGTGTTGAATGCAAATGTAGAATATTGGCTGATTCAACATTTCTTTACCCAAATGTACACAAATACACAATTAACTCTCTTACATTTTTGAGCTACACACTCAGGTTCCTTCTGTGGCAAGGGGATGTGTGAAAGCTCAGGGTAGCTCATCACTACTTTGTCAAAGGTCATGCGGTTCATGGTACGGTCATATTCCAGTTTGACTTCCTTCTCCAAGTCCCTTATACAACTCTCCAAACTGTAAACATAATATTATCTTTATTAACCATTTTAATTCAACTCAGGAGGACAGCAGTAAGCAGTCAGAAGACAAGACACTACTCACGCTTTCAGTTTGAGGCCAGGAGCTGATAGGGTGATACTTCTGATATGCTGGAGGCTGTTGGTACTGAGAGATGGTGTTCCCTGCCAGATGGGCATGCAGTTCACAGATAAGTGGTAGAGCAGCAGAGCCTCCGTGTTCTCCCTGTAGCGCAGGGCAAACTGGATCCGCTCAACAAAGACACGTGGGTCCTCAGCACAGAATAGCAATCTGATCCTGGGTACCCAGTACTTACTACCTCCTTGGAAGGTGTTTATTTCTGTACAGCAGAGGGTGACAGAAGGCATACATACAGTTTAAGGTCAGGGACAGCAGAAATATATGACACAATACTGTGTTACTATAGTGAAAACAAAGACATGAAAACCAGCCTGGGGATTTGCTCCTTTTGCGTTCTTTTTTCATAGTATGAGTTTCTTCTTCAACGGCCTGTCTGTGAACCTTCTGTACCAGGTACTGACATTTCTCCCTACTATATTCAAGAACCCCAACTAAATGCCAGCTGTACTCCATGGATGGGCTTCTTGGATAATCTTAAAAAAAGGAGAGAACAACATCAAAAAATATTAAAAAAAAATGACAATCTCATGTTTAAACAGTAAAACAGGGGCATTTTACCAGGAGAAACCTCGTCATCTGTAAGCAGCAAGGCTTTTGCAGGAATAGGTTTGTGATCAGGTGATCCTTGAGATTTCCCCAGAGCGAGCCAGTCTTCTGGTGTGCGGCAGTCATAGTCATCATTGTCAAACATCTCAAGAAAAACATGGGAAATGCGTGTGTCAGTGCTGAACACCAAGATATGAGATGGGATTGTAATGGTAATGAGCAGTAACCGACTCACCTCCAGTGGGAAGAAGGCTGAAACAGGACGGCCTGGTATGGTCACACCCTCATCATCATTTTTTAGATGTCTCATTATTAGGCGATTAGAGTCTATGCCTTTTTCTGCCAGGAGCTGTTCAATATCTAACTTCAAGTATTCCCTGCGACGTCTTTTGAAAGACATAGTATAAGAGTCATAGTTAAGTTACATCTATAGGTATTTAAATAAAGCATTTTATTGAACCAGCCATGTAGAGTAAGAGAAAATGACTACGTATTAAGTGAGATGTATTGTAATAATAATTATAATAATACATTTTATTTATAAGTGCCTTTCAAGACACACAAGGACACTGTACAAAAACAATAAGACACAGAAAGAAAAAAAACCAAGACAGAATAAAATGGAACAGTGCAATAAGTTTTCTAGAACAGGTGTGTTTTGAGTCTGGATTTGAAGAGAGGGAAATGGTACAGGATGTCAATGTATGCTAGAAGCTTCCTGTTTAACTCCCTCTCGTGTGACCTCTGAACCTAGTCCTGCAGTATACAGCATACAGGACGTGCAGCAAGTTGAAAACTACTCTGCACTTGAAGAAATGTCTTCTTCTGTCATATACATACTGCTCACAGTACATACCTCTCTATCTCCAACTTGCGAGGGATTTGGCCAGATCTAGTTTTGTACGACATTTGTACTTTGGGTGCATCTCCACCCTGGCAGAAGTATGAATTCTGTGACTCCTGCGTAGTATGTGGTGCATGGTTATCCTTTTCAATGAGCTTACGCGGGTCAGATGGAATCTTGATGGTTGTACCTGTATATTTTAAATTTTACAAACAGCATAGATGAGCGTAATATGCTACTCTTATTAATAGAATACATTGTGTATTTGGAAATAATCACTAAAAATGTCTGTATTCCTAATGTGATTTAGTTTTGCTTACCTTTTGGTGACTTGGGATCAATGAATTTAAGGTTAGACTGGCCCTGTGACTTCTGCTTGCTCTCAGGTCTCCCTGTACATGACTAAACCATGAAAAAATATTTATAATTTTTAACAGCAACACCACATTTTACATGTGCTTAACAATATAATAGTAAATAATCTGAAGAAGCAAATGAATGAGCTAACAGAGTGTGCTTTTACCTGGAAGTTAAATGTACTGATGACATCTGAGTAGATGCCTTTCTGTTCAGTCACACAACATTTTCTGACAGGGGGGAGTTTGTATCTGTGACTTGCAGTTGAAGGCTTGGTCTCTGGTGGTTTTCTCGGGGGGTGAGGCACATATCCCCTGAAACCAGGCAAATCTTTGTCCTCCATCTTCTAGCACAGTAAAACAGTGTATGTACAGTATGAGCATGGGATTTTGTTATCTAAGACATTTCCTTTAGTATCCTTTAGCTAACGTTACATTTAATTTAAATACGGAAGACAATAACTACTTTAGTTTGTTCCTGGTGTAAGAGCACATAAAGCCTCTTACATTGACAACATCAAGTTAGCTCTGTGTTAGCTCTTTAGCCTACGTGTTCGCCAAATCACTTGTCTGAATGTGTGAACAAATAAGCACGTACTGTGAGCAACAGAAAACAATAACATTACCTTATTTCAAAGTGAACTGCAAGCTGTAACTCGTAGTATATGCTGCTTTGTTAAAACATAGACGAGCCGAACTTCTGAAATCTCAGTTTCCAAGTGGAAGTTAACTACCGGTATGTAAATGTTGGACGCGGCAACGGTCGTCATGGAGACGAAGACACGTCGCTCGGCTTCTGCCCAGCAGACCAGGCCTCAGAATGCAATGTTTTTCTTTATTTCAGTTTACGCCATACTTTTACTATAACTCAGTTGGAAATATCAAACTACATATTTGAAAGTTGCAGTAACTTTGCAGAGTCGAAGCATGCAGCCTATTTTAAAACACATATATAAGAAACTGTATAGACTGTGTGAAAATACCCTACAACATACTGGAGTTAATAGTAACTGATAGTACACCTCCAACAGACATCCTGTTTACACAGTAGCTAGGTTTTTTTAGCAGCAGCCTATTTATTGCCATAGTCAGATATAATTTGTGGGGTCACATTTCATAGATTTACTAGTATTTAACAGTATTTGCTGCATAATTACTCTTGGTGCCTAAAAAAGACTATTTAAAGCTTTAGAAAGATAGAAAAAAGTGCTTATGTAAAAGATAATTTTCTTAGCACTGATAATCAAAGTACAAAAAATGTAATTTTGTAAGAAAAAACAGCAGGATAAAAGATAAAAAGGCAAATAGTAGTGGCACTCCTGAGAAAGAGGGCGCTAAAATTCACGAATAAATTGTTAACTGGCGGTCTCCATTTCTTCTATTTCTCAATCAAATTGAACACCCAATGCCACAGATTAAAAAGAAATAACTACTGGATAAAAGAAGCTGAATTGAACTAGATCTTAAAAAACAAAGTCAAATACACAGTTCCAGCCTCTGAGAGTTTGGTACTGAAACATAAATTTACACAGAAATGTCACATGACATCGCTCTCGGCAGATAAGCACCTGAACACTCACATCCCATGCTGCTCTTGCTGAGGATTGTGATGGTAATGGCAGTAATGACAGGCTAATTGAATTTGATTGGAATGTACCCTTCCCCGTGGAAATTTTACTTTCACACTCATGGCAGCTTGATTCTGTCCACAAGAGGGGAAATCCCCATTGACCTCCACAATCCCCACACTCTTGGGTCACAAGGGCATCATAACCCCCGTCTGTTTCCCATAGCTGATCAGAGGCATCATGCACTGTGGCCCCTGCTCCTACCCCTGGCCTCTCCAGATGAAACCCATCAGAGCAGCCTGAGATTGGGTAGCCAAGCACAAATGAAAGGTCTCACGTGTCTAAAACCTCACGTGTCACTTGTGAAGGACACTCACACACACAAGGATAATTTAAGGTCGAGAGAGGAGCAGAAAGTCGTTGTGGAGTCTGTGTGAATGTCAAATCTTAGGGTGTAGTCTTGTCTTTGGGCTCATGAGGTGATCCTCATTACAGTGCTCACCTCTGTCAGGAGGCCATGAACAAAATGCTTTACAGCCAAGCCAAAGAGCAAATGTCAAGTACACAAAGTGACTTCACTTGAATGCTAAGGATATTACAATACTGCGTCTGAGTCAGCCATTAATCAAGATGGGCCTGTTGAAATGTTTAGTGTGAGGTTTTCCGCTTCATTGGCTTCCTCTCAATAGAGCCTGGTCTCCAAAGCGATGACCTCACCCTAAGAGGAAATGAAAATGAAAGACTTCCCCAAGGATCTAAACAACCCACATCTAATAATGACATTATCATATCAGAGTGGTCTCGCACTTAAATCATCCTGACCACAGCAATTTATTAATGATTAACACATGCTGGTGCTATTGATTAAGTAAGTGAGGAGATCCGGCCCCAAAGAGCTTCCAAAGAAAACCACAAAAACCACAAGTCTCTGATGAAGCAGTGCTGCTCAAAACAGAGTTGCCAACTAGTGTTCGTCTAACAATAATGTCGCCATCTCTGGAGCCAGGATCCCACCTTGGAGAAGGAACTTGACTGAACTGATTAAACTTTGAAATGCGTTGTGACAGCAGTGATTTACCCTGGAGTATACTGACACAAAAGATCTGGCTGAACAAGAAGAACATCAATATTAATCACTTATATAATCGCACAGATGCGTAACTCTCATCTCTTTAACTCCAAATGCTTAAATTATTGCCCCCCTCTCTCCTACTTTTACAGTACTGAGCTGTTGTTTATATGAATACAACTCCTATTTTACGCTAATGACATCAGCATGTGCTGCTAACTTTAGCTCCTCCTGAGGGCCAGATGTTGGGCGATAGGATCAAACACTGGCTATGCCCCTTTCTCACTGTCACATTGTTGGGTAAGCCAGGATGGCTTAGTGGTTTCACATATCCCCACATACCTCTTTTGGAGAAACCCACAATCCAACCACACCCTAGTGCTACAGTGTGATTTTATTTTTTCATAAGCAGTTTCCAGGAAAGACTCATTCAGCTTTCTTGACAAAAAAATTGCTTTGTTTTGTAGAAAAGGAAAACCTTATTTGCTTCAAGACTTCAAAATCTCATGATTTAAGACACCATGGAGCTCAAACTCTTGAAGACACTCAAGAATCATTTACATCTACACTAGTAATCATAACTCAGCCCATTTTTAAAGCTCCTTTACTTAAAATAATCTGATCTAAGTGGCAACGACATTGTGGCCATAGAATGTCATGACCCTCAGTTCATAGATTAAACAGAACCACCCCGAGGGAAGCAAATGTCACATTAACATCACTGTGTTTTGTGACTATGCACTTTACAAGAGCAAAGCAGATACCAGCAACATATGCACAAGGGATCTGTGCAGATTTGGTTTTTGACCTTGCCTTGGTCGTGCAAGGAGCTGCTGTTTAACAGTGCAACCCTTGCACTACACATTGAAGCTGCCATCATGGGTTGGATGACTCACAGGTGGACTTGGCATGCCAATAAAGACATGTTTAATGAGCTGAGAAGGGCCTCAGAGCACAAAAGTGGCCAGACATGAGAAGCAGTCTGGAGACCCTAGACCTGCGTCCTGGGATGTCAAACAGCTGCATTAGATTTCTCCTCTCATTTGCTCCATATTTTAGTGTGACTTTTGGAGGGGGACCAAAGTCGGGCCTCGTGAGTCATAAAAATGTTCAACAGAGAGGGAGATTCTCGGTGATGTAAAGTTAAAACACTAATACAACTGTTTGGGTCTATTTAAGCATGTTAGCATAAGACATTAGGTCATGTGTCCCCACCGCATTATTCTGTTGTCTTTCCTCAGCTTTTTTTCCTTTTACAACAATACACTGAAGTTGTTTGGGACCTTGAAAATAAATCATTATATAAGCGCAGACATTATGTTTCATCTAGGTGGGTGTGTGAAGAACAAGCTGGAAGAACAAGAAAGCAGTGACTGGAATCTGTAACACATGTCAGTGTGTGTTATTGTGGGACAAAACTAGTGCGCACGCTGGCATTTCCAGTTTGTTTATGTGGGTGGGAGACGGAAGGAGTTATCGAACACAGTAATTGTTTCTCGTGTTCATGCTTGTGTTTGTCAGAGTGACAGTGTATTTACATGACTTGGTGACACACAAAAGTAAATCTTGCGCTTGTTACGCTGATTGAACGGATGTAAAGAAGTCAGACAGAGACATCCTGTATGAATGTGTGCGTCTGGGTGGGAGGTTGATAGGCTGTCCAATATTAAACAGGAGTTTCACCAATAAATAAGTCATCAACACTCAGCTGAAGCCCCTTAAAAAACGAGCCACTCAACATTCCTGAAATTCTTTCTTGTTAAGAATTAATAAAGAGTAAATGGAAATAGTTCCACATAGTTTCCTGTCATTTACACATATGCAAGAGTTTATGGCCGTAACATTTCCATGAACATACGCCCACAAATCCGCACACAAGCCAAAATTGGTTTGGCAACAAGCTCCAGCACTTAAGAGAGGACTTGATTTTTTCATCGTACCTCATCTGGCCTTTATCAGTTTCTGGCCTGACAACTTAATCTGTGTCATTCTCTCACATCAAAGCGCCACCATGCGATCAAAAGCACAGACACACACTCAAAGCAAATTTGCAAATGCACAAGTTAGCAGACTACCTGGAAGACTTCTGTGTGATTAGTAAATACAACTCTGTGACATGACAATCATCGCAACAAACGGCAGCAGGACTAACCCTCCATCCGACCATGTAATTTCCGTTGTACATAATGACAAATTAAAGCACTTCACTTTAATTTACCAGCCTCTGGGTATTACTGCCTTTTGTTCTTTCTCTTCAAACAACAGACCAGTTCAAATAAACCTGAGGATGCACAGTCCTTACCTTTCTTCTTTGGACTTGAACTACAGACCTTTGCTATTGACCTATCCCCTTGACCTTTTAACTTCTAACTTAAGTTTTCAGGTGAGAGCTTTAAGGAATCATTTTTGTATCGTCATAAGGAGTGCACAAAACAGAATTTCTTGAATCTCAGTATCAGGCATCAGTTCTGTGTAGTTCATCCCGTAAAAGCTTAAAAATGGACGAGTAACTCTGATCTCAGTGCTTAACTCAAGTTCCCCATATTATCCACAGCGTTTACTGTTTGCTCTTGCGGCCAGTGGATAACGTCACCTGAGATCATACTGAATATTTCCATGGCAAAAAGGCCATAACAAAACAGAGACTTTTTAAATTAGACTGGAGAAACAAATCAGGGTTTGATCCTGTTGGCCTTTGAGGCCTACATGCAGCAATGTCACATAAGGAGGCTTAATCCTCTTCATCCACAGAGAAACATGGGAGCTGACATGTAGAAGACGAAGATCGGGAGAAGACATGAAAACGGAGAAGTGAGGAGTGACACGGTGTATGACACACGCATGTATGAGCAGCCCGGACAAACAGTAAGGGTGGGAAGTGCATGTCTCTGTTTGTCTGACCCCGGCCCGCTAACCCCTGGCCTCCATTAAGCTCTGTAAATGGGAGAAAGAGGAGCAATTAGAGAGGCAGTCATGGGGCAGGTAGGAGATCCCCATGACCTTTCCTGGATGGTATTTGACCTATATAGAGAGAAAGTATTTGCTGAAAGATACTGGATGAAAAAAAAAAAAGGGGCGGAGACATTTTTGTCTCAGCGTTCAGAATGCAACACTTGTTGGGAACAGAAGTTTAGATTGTGTTATTTATCCTCGTTTATATGCTAACATTTCAATCTAGTACTTCTTTAGATGTGGATGGGTGTGCATTCCAATATCAAAGACCGTGACATTTAACTACAGTTTAGTTTGCTCACAATTAAATGTGTTTTTCATTGTGAAGCTAAAATGAGCAACCAAATGTAATTTACAGGCGTTTCTAATCACACTTGCTGCTCTTAAAAAGGTTTACATAACACTTACATTTAATGAAACCTGCAATTTTAGGGCCTTTTTAGAAATCAGAAAACACCAAAAAATATAAACTTCCTCCAGAACCTGAAAATGCAGCTGGACCACACAGATGATTTGCTTTATGTTTTGTGCATTAGCCCTCCCTTTTAGACATACCAATGAACACAGGTCCTCCTGTGCAACCTGTGAAAGGATGGGAATCTCATTTTGGAGTGTCCCATTGAGCCAGACTCTAAATCAGAGACAGAACCTATTTCTGTGTGCCACTAATGTTACCAGATAACCGCCAATCCCTCATAAAAGGCATGACCCGAATCTCCCATAAAGTTATTCTTAGCATATACTGTACTACTGACGTGAGACAAAAGGAGAAACTGTGAGATGTGTGAAGATGTGTGAAGATGAAGACCAGCCTCTGGGTATTACTGTCTGTCGGCCTGCCAGACCTTAAGGGTGTTAAGAGTGGAAAGCAGGAGGACGAAGAGATGACGGGACAGAACAGTAAGGGCAGAGCAGACAGAGATGGAGTCATATAGGAGGTGAAAGAATGTGGAACAAGGAATGAAAAACTTTAAGTAGCAATACAGGCCAAATTCAGACTGATAAAGTTTGAATAATACGAGTAAATTGCCAGCTGCTTCTAAAACAACATGGTATTTTGTCAGTACACATGATACAGATCATCATCACCGTTAGTTCATGTTGTTCTTTTATAATTCTAGTTTTAATCTCCACTCTCTGGAAAAGCAAGGAGGCAGGTCTGTAAACAATTTGTATGGCAGTGGAGACATTTATGGAAACCAATCCAATTCCGCGCGTCTATTCCAATCTTCGGAGCCCCCTGTATTTGAAGTTAAGCCATAAAACTGAAGAGACGTGTTTATTCTTCCAACTTAGAGAATGTGTGCACCACAGAGGGAAAATACATCAAGCTCAGCAAGGGACCGTGTGTTTCCAGTGGTTGAAAATAATTTAAAAAGTAGGACTGTCATGTATCCGACCATGTGTTTATTATCCACGGTTATAATGAGAAATGACACAGTAATCTATCCAGGCAGGCAGACAGAAAGGCGAAAGGCTCCTTTCTTGTCCCACTCATTTGCATGAAACTCCAAGCTGCCAGATTCTTTTGGTGCCACAATGCCCATCAAGCTGCAAATAACTGCTCTGAGGACTATTTTTGTCTTGTGCTCAGGTTTCTTCGTGCTTGACTTCAAAGGGGCTTGTAACCTGGAGTTACTACAGCTGAAAAACAGGAGGACAGACGCATATAAACTAATTTCCTAGCCTATTACGTGGCCTTGGGTCGTGGAGGGACCTGGTTTAGCTGGTATGCGCCGTGCGGCTGGTTCACATTAACGTGCTGACCAGCCCGTGCCAGTCACAAGACTGTGCGCACGACCTTTGGAAGAGTCACCATGGATGAACGGCGAGCAGTCTGGCAAAAAGAGTAGTTTTGTGTCAATGTTCCTGGTGTACAGCAACCGCGCAGTGCGTGTATGTGTGTGTGTGTGTGTGTGTGTGTAGGCGGAGGGGACCCATAAAAGCAGCGCATGCTCCTCTCCTGTGCGTAAACGCGTAAGGCGCTGAACGCACAAATCCCTCGGGTGGTCTGGGAGTTAATGGGAAAGCTTATACAAAGTTAAAGTGGGGAAATGTGCAAAAAGGAGGAAAATTTGTCGTTTTTTAAAGATTATTTTTCAAATGACAAACTTAGACATACCAACGACCCGCATTCTTGCTTCACCTGGAGCGCAAAGAGGCGCCCTAATTGTGCCCGAGGATGATTTGAACTTCAGCTGTAGACGTTATCCTCGTGAGGACATCGTAAATACACTCCTGGATTCATCTGGACACTTTGCGCATTGCGTCAGTGGCAGAGAAATGCGTTTTTCTGTAAAATAGGCTACACATGATGTTAGAACTCATCTCTGCGGGAAGGCGTTCATCGCACCGTGAATGTTGTAAGCGCTGCAGAAACCAGGATGACTGTGTCTAATATGCTTGGGACAAGTCGGCATCGGATGCTGGTGGCTGTCAGTTGGCTGCTTTTATTTGTGGCTTGGAGCGGAGCAGGTGAGGCGCATCACCTTTCTGCGTTTATTTTATTATTCCGAATCGTGTCGTTGTCCCAGAACGCTGCTCTTCACGCTGTTGGCAAGCGGTGCTTATAGTCATAATGTTATGGTGCGTTACATGTCTATAAAGGTGATGGATGGCTTATCATCTTTTGCAGAGAAATTACAACTGCTGTTTTTCTTTAAAAAGTGAAAGTCACATATGTAGCTCATAAACTTGATACCTCATGTTTTTCCATTTCCATGTAACCTGAGAGTTGTAATGCAGTGGAGAGAGGGTAGGATTCTGTGACAGCAGAAGCTGTGGGACAATGGTCTGGCAGATTAAATATTCATGGAAAGCACAAAGAGAAGGACTTTGGTTTTGTCCTTGATGTCAGTGCTGCAGAGCCTAGTTCTTTTGTGAAAGCCTTTCTGTCACAGGATGTAAAAGCAGAGCTCTGATAAATCACCGCTGCTAAGAATTCCACTAATTCTCATTCACCCTCTTTGTCAGTTTCTAGATGTGCGGACCACGCATGTAGTCCACCCATAGGAAACCTGGCCAGTGGCAGGACCCTCCTCACCCTCTCAAGCTGCTGTGGGAACAGCACTGTCCATCCCCACCTATGCCCCCAGCCTTGCCCAGAGGACACTCACCCGCCTGCTCACATGACTGACGATCCTTTCATGCACCCGAATACCTGGTGGGCTTCAGGTGGAGGTTCCACCGTGCAGGGGAACCAGGATGAGATACGGTTGGATCTGGAAACACAGTTCTGTCTGTCTCATGTGGTTTTGGTGTTCAAGTCACCCCGGCCTGCTGCCATGGCCATTGAACGTTCGGCTGACTTTGGAAAGACCTGGGAAGCTGTCAAAGTCTTTGCGCACAACTGCAGCAAGGAATTTGGTTTGCCTGATGACTTTGATCAGCCAGGCTCAGTGTGTACATCACGCTATACAAGTGCTGCACCATGCAGTGGTGGAGAGGTAAGTTAATGTGAGTGAAGGCATAAAGCACTATAAGAATGTTTGATTCAGTTCTATTTAACACTCTGCTTCTCCTTCTAGATAATACTACGTACTCTGGACCCCAGCGCTGCTAAAACACTGGACCCCTACAGTCCAGAGGCCCTCGCCCGCCTGACCCTCACAAATCTCCGCATCAGACTGCTAAAAGCTCAGCGCTGTCCTGCATCTCTGACCGCCCCAGAAAGTCCAGCTTCAGCACCTTATGCTATTTATACTTTACTGGCCAGAGGGACCTGCTTGTGCCACGGCCATGCTGAGTATTGTGTACCATACAACAGCAGTCACGACAAAATACAGGACAGTAATGAGGTGAGTAGATCATCCCATATGTTTGCATATACATAACGGTGAGAGAAAGTGTGTCAGTTCTTTACGCTGGTCTGTGTTTTATCATAGACACATAGACCATACATGTTTGGTCCAAGTTTAAAATGTACTTACAGTAAAGGCCATTAAATAAATTGATTTACACTTTCCGTCACCTGCTTGGATGCATGTTATCTCTGTCTGTCATGTGGAGTAATGTAGATGATGCGTCTCCCAGGTGTTCGGAAGATGTCTGTGTACTCACCACACAGCAGGACATCACTGTGAGAAGTGTGCTCCACTCTACAATGATCGTCCCTGGAGGCCTGCCAACGGCAGCAGTGGGGAGCCCAACTCATGCCAGAGTAAGTGATCACCAACGGGATTGCATGGACATCAGATCAGGAAACAGAGAAGAGACTTTTTTCGTTATCATGTGCTTGCACGGGCTCTTTTGTTATGCAATACTTTAATGTTTTATCAAGATGCAGTACTCAGCACCACATAAATCAGATCCTATAAGTAGGAGTAAAGCAACTGAGCCTACCAAAGGAACCCCATTAAAGTCATTATCTTAAGATAGTTGTTCAGGTCACCTTTGGTCAGTTGACCCCGAGTTTGTGGAGGTGTTGATCTTTAAATTGTGCTCTATATAGCTAGATTATACACACAATAGTAGACCCATTACAAACTAAACACAGAGACTTGCATATTCTAACCCTTGTTCCTTGATCCCTTTCCTTCTCCTCACCACCTGATATCCACTCTTTGTCTCCTTGCTGTAACATCTCATCCAGAGTGCGAGTGCCACGGCCACGCAGATAGGTGTCACTTCTCTCAGCGGGCATGGCTTTCCTCCGGCGGGACCAGCGGGGGTGTTTGTGAGGACTGCCAGCACAACACCGTCGGGCGCAGGTGCCAGCGCTGTCGCCACGGCTACCACCGCCACCCATCCCAGCCGCTCAGCTCCCCCCACGCCTGCACACGTAAGAGCTACAGACAGAGGGTTCACTTACTGTAATTTTGCATTGCCTGATATGTGTTCAGCTGTTCTGAATAGAAAATTAAAGCTATTTTCACAATTGATGTTCTCTTAAAGGAAACAACTCAAGCTAAGGGAAGCTTACACACGCCCCGTAGCTCCACCTGCTGGCATTTTTGTAAACTCATCATAAAACAACACTTACAAAGCAAACTTAAAACTTATACAAACCTGTACGTTCTCAGGCTGTTGGTGTGATCCTCGGGGCTCTCTGCCTCCTCCACCTGGAGAGGAAGGACCCTGGTGTCATCCTAGGAGCGGCCAGTGCCACTGTAAATCTGGTGTAGGGGGAACAAGCTGCAGCCACTGCATGCCCGGCTACTGGGGCTTCGGAGAGGAGGGCTGCAAATCCTGTGCCTGCCCACACAGCTGCGATCCAACCACCGGGCAGTGTCTGGACAGGTATCGTGGACAGGCATCAATTTAACTGAATACGGGTAGTTGATAATAATGAACCTGTATGTCATATGATGCTCTTCCTTTACAGCTACACAAATAATCAAGTGTTAAATGTTCCCATTGGTGGAAAAATCCCTGATATGGATCTTATGTTCTCAACTGAGGACGACGTCCAGTGGTCAAAGGAGCTTGCAGTCTCCGCTCTACATTACACAGGTGACTTTATCTGCATTGTGAGGTTTAAAACTGTTGAATCGTGAAGAATCGAGATAAAAGGAGGAATAACTGTCTCTCTACACAGGGAAGTGCAGGTGTAAAGACAAAAAGCTGAGAAGTATGTCTGATCTCTGTAAGGCCAAACATGATTATGGTAAGAAATAAAATGCACACCTTTCCCTTGTTTAAAAACTGATAATTAAAAATAAATAAATAAAAAGTCGTTATTTGCAGCCTGGTTGACGCTTAGAAACGTTTTCTCAGTCTTCTTTCTTTGTGGCCCGTGACAGTGATCAAGGCGAGTGTGCTGTCCGCTCATGACAAAGGTAGCCATGCAGAAGTGCAGGTCAAGGTTCGCAAGATCCTTCAGTCAAGCCAGGTAGTGCTGTCCTTGGGGACAATTAGCATCTATCCTCTGTCCTGGACAAGCCGTGGCTGCACCTGTCCCATACTAAACCCAGGTAAGAACTTTCCATAGATTACAGGGAAAAGGGGCTCATAACATTGTATTGAAACACAAATCAACAACTGACACAAAAATGATTATTATTAGATTCAATCAATTTATAGAAGCTTACTTCTTTTTTTTTTTTAACCAGGTGTGGACTACCTGCTTGCAGGACCAGAGGAGCCTGGAACTGGCCGTTTGCTGGTCACCATGCAGAGTGTGGTGGTCCCATGGACACCTCGACTAGGTCTTTTTATATCAGAGGGCCTGAGAAATGGATGCCTGTGATCCATATTATCCAGAAACAGAGGACACACACCAGAAGACTTCACAAGATCATCAAGAGTCAGTGGACAATTCAGAAAAAAGACTGAAAATCACTGCAATCCAAGATTTTCATGGAGTACAATTTGCGCAAATATACTATAAATATGTTATCTCTTTTTTTATATTAACAAAGACGATTTGTCATTTAAATATTTAGTGCATACTGTATATGAACCAGAAAAGTGTAGTTTTGGTTCCTAAACATCACTTTTATGGGGCGCTGGCTGTGACATAATGTGCACACTTCATTACCAGTTGGGGCTCTCCGTATTATTCTTCTCCAATCTCTCATCTCTCTTTTGTCATAAATCAAATAAAATGTCTAATAAATGTCAAAGTTCACACAACAACATAGGGATATTGATCTTTGGCTTTAGAAAAGAGGAAAAATGAAGTTGAAACAGTTAGACGATCATTTTAATCTTTTTGAGAAAACCACCAAGTCTTTTAAGGCCTGGATGATACTGGATGTTAACCACAAGTGAAGACTCTAGACAGTGTTGGGACAAGAAAAAAACATTGATGAAGTCAGAGGTAAATGTAACAGGCCAATTAACAATTTCATTGTCCGTACAGCGACAGATATGGACGCATACCCTGAAGTTTCTGAAGATGTCCACAAGCACTCTTAGAAACATTATAACATATAAACTGCACAGATGATCAGCAGCCTTGCTCTCTTGCCAGTTACATTGGTCTTGTTTGGTCTCAAGTGATGGAAAGCAAGTAGAAGGATTTGGTTGAAGTAAAAAGCTGACTCTGCTTAAACCAAAAGATGATTACACCTTAACTTAAAGATTAGTTTTAAAGCAGTGTTAAGTGATGCTAGTCCTGATCAGCTGACATTAACCGGCCAACACACATTCAGAATGCTAACACACTTCTGACTAACATGAGAACAAGCAGCAAATTAAATTCCTGTTGCATATAAAGTGAGTCTTTTAGCCAACGTCCCTGCAGACAATAGCTTGGCCCAATATCAGTAATCATATCATTCAATAATATTTGAGTTCTCAGCAAAATGAGCACCCTGTATTTTTGTACATACGCTACGTTTCTCTGCAAGTCTTCCTCTGATGGTCTGTAAATATTTCCCACAAGTGTCAGAGCTGTGTCAGTGAGCCATCTCCGAACACTTGAACGGGACCAATCACAGCTCCTCAGTGAGAGTCATCGATGCCGAGCAGTGCTTGTACAAAAACAACTAGAGCCTGTGAATGATGAGGATTGACTTTAGCTGGCAGTCTGGTTGTCTGTAGGTGAAGTGCTGTCAGAAGAGACTACTGAAGAGACGGGAGAAGAGTCAATCTCAGATGATAAGGCAGAATTGTCAGACGGTTCAGCGGATGAAGAAGTAGAGCTGGGCTCTGCTTGGGAGGAGCTTTCTTTGTCTTCCTCCTGGGGATAGAGCTCGGGGTACCTCTGCATGCACTCCTGCATGTTACGGAAGTTGTCGATGCACTCAGAGCCCTTCACCTCTTCCTTGCTGTAGTGGAAGCACGAGAAGGCCTCCTTGAACTGAGAGCCACACGGTCCGCTCGCCATGCCCCCCAGACAGGGACAGTTCCAGTTTATGTCTCCATTTGGCAGAATCAGGCCTAAAAAACAAAACAAAACAGACAATAGCAATGTATGAGTTAAAGACCCTTGAACTTGTTTTCTGCATATTTTTCTAACTAACTAGGTTTCTAGCTTTGCAGTTTGTGTGGTGTATTCTTCCTAAACCACAATTACTACTTGAAATCGATTAATCAATCATCCTTAACTTTGAGTGATACTTGTCACAAACACACAGTTAATGGTACAGGGACTTGGAATTTTAACCAAAGGGAGTTTAAATGGGCAGTCCACCAATTTAAAACAGGGGGTGGACAGGGAGGGTCTAATGTTGGTGACTGATTGTCAGTGTAGTTGAAGGTGTGTGAGGCATTCACATGCATGTCGTCTTCAGATGACAAACTGGAGGTTTACAAGTCATGACTTACATAAACAATGTCATCAGCGGCAAAAACTCTTTGGTGAAATGGAAACACATGCTCATCTTTTCTCTTGGAGGGGACGATAATCAAGTTATGCCAGTTTTCACTTAGTTAAAAGTGTTTGAATTTTGTAACAGTACTAAATAAATATGTGGAAACCAGGTCCACGAGAACTAACTGACTAACCTTGCTCCTCATACGGATCGTCGGGGTCATCAGCAATCAGCTCAGCGTTGCTGGGTGCCTCGTGGTCTTCCTTGGTCACAAAGATGATGCGATCTTTACCTAAAACCAAAACAAATAAACAATAAAAACAGAGATGAATGAAGCGCGGTCTTGGGATGTCTATAAAGTCCGTTTATGTTCTTTTAATCTTGCAACAGATAACTGCTGACAGTGACCCCTGGGTAACACCGTAGTGCTTTAACTGAAGTTAGCCTGTTTTGCTTTGATACTCTTGACAGCACCAACAGGATCACCGCTAGCTGTTTGACAGCTCTCCTGATCTGTAACTCACATGTCAAATTATTGAAGGATGCAGTATATTGAATCATAAAAACAGCAGAGTCTACTGTAAACCTGTCGTTACTACTGCCAGAGGCTTGGCTAGCCTCTTACCCAACGCGCTGAAAGCTGCGGTAACTTGTCGCTGTTCCTGGAGGTTAGCCTAGCATGAAGGCTCGCGCGATGACATTGCCAAACTACAGACGGAAAAAATGAATGAAAGAAGGAATGAATTACCTTCTTCTTTACAGGACGACATGTCTGCTCGTGTTTTCTTTCGTCGACCGTCCTCCTCTATTATAACAGATGACCAGTATAGGAGAAATTATTCAACAACTGCAAGGATTTCATTTGACAAGCTAGCCGGCGTCAGACAGCCCCGTTACCCCTCTGACCTGTCCACATGCGGGCGCACAACAATGACGTCACTTCTTTTTGATTGAATAAAACAATTTTACTTTAAATAAAACAAATTAAAATAATTATCATAAGAACGTGTCACAAGCCTTTATTATTGTTATTATTATTTGTATTTAATTAAGCAGTAGAATGATGAATAATACTCACACATTTATATTATTATATATCAACACAAACTTACATTTACACTTTAATTTATCTCATTAAGTTTCCCTCTGGTTATCCATTATTTTATATGACGTTTTGAGGCTCAATGTGTTGAAGTCCTTCACAATACACTAAACTTTTGCTAATTTGTACATTTTTGCTAATACTATTTTTATTTTGTTTTACTAGATTTTTATTTTACTTATTTTTATTTTATTTAATCTTTCTTTTATCTGTGGTTCTTAAGAGTGTTTTTTTTTTTTTTTTATGTACAACTAAGCTACTGTGACCAAGCAATTTCCCTTGTGGATGAATAAAGTTTATCTAAGTCTAAGTTTATTCATTATTGGAGAAACAGCAGTGGGACTTGGATGACCAAGGGGATAATATAGACTGAAAATTAGATATATGGAGTAAAAAAATAAGCTGACCTTAATTTATTCTATACAATTTTTCAATTTACATTGGACCCCCTTTAGAAACTAGCAATAACTTAAGTAACTGCTTCCCTTAATATTGTTAAAGGCTGATATAAACTATGAGTAGAGGCTGTGCACTTTCTTTGGCTTGCTAGAAAAAAAACTGAGAAGCAGTAGGTACTGAATATAACTTCAATGCTATGAGTCTGTTGCCCTCTAATGGTAAGGTTCTAGGGAGCCTAATAAGGAGCAGCTCTCACTGAATAGACCCACTGCCTGAAAGCACAAATTAGAACTGGTCTCGCATACAGTGGAAAATTAGAAAATTAGAAATTGATATAAGTGTGACTGAATTTGAAATCACAACTACAAAATAAACTTGATACAAAAGCAGCTCTTGTAAGAAAATAACATTTGTATCGACTATATTATTTCAGTTATTTCTCCGTGTCAAATCCATGAACAACCTGTGCTAAAGGTAATTTGAATGCTTGCTTCCATTATCTACCCCACATATAGTATCTTTTTAAAACAGATAGGAATTTCCCAAAAAAAAAAAAAAACACAATTTCAAAATGAGTTGGAAAACAAATCCTTTTTTTAATAACACAATTATGTTTGTTACATAAAGTAAAAACGAAAATGAAACCCCCTTTTTCATCCCTATCAAACCCACCCTCATCCCGACCATCTCGGCAGTTTTGTGCAGCGATTCAGCCTGGGAATAAAAGAGTACGACGACACAGACAAACACTTTTCCTTTGAGGACCCAGAGACAGAGGACAAACACTGTGCCCTACAAGACCAGAGTGAAAATAAACTTAGTCAGTGATTTAAAATCAAAATAAAGGTAAATGGAAAAACAGTTTGTCTGCAATTATCAGAAACCTTTCACACCCTACTATAGGCCCCTAGAAACCTCAAGCATGATGGCAAGGTGATAAACACGACATGGCTTTCTTTCAACTCCCCCGAAATGTCCAGACACAGTGCTTCCAGCTTTAAATATGCATCAACATGCTGTTGCTGTCTTAGTGTTTCTTGAACATGAAACAACGAACAATGCCTGAGGTAAGTTAAAGACGGCACCTCACACTTTTGTGCTTTTAGGCATTCTTCAGCTGATAAGACAGTCAGTGGGGATTTAGGCAGCCTGCAGCGAGATGGGTAATTGCTACTGGAATAAAAGGACCAAAGAAAAACAATACTGTGCTCAACCCTGGGAGTAACTAAAGCTGTTTACTCAACATTGATACTCAAGAGCAGTATATTGGATAACAAATGCGATGGAGTAAAATTACCAATCCCAGCTGCAAAACACACTGATTGTACAAATTGCAAAAAAATGCAAAATAAAAAAATATGGGGGTGGATTCTTTGTGTCTGATGTGCGTCCGATGATATTTTCTAGAAGAGCAGTGCTCCCATGCTGCCAACTTCACTCTGCTCCTTCACGAAGATCTCAAAGTATTGGTAGATGATGGTCACAGCCAAGAGGATTCCTGTACCTGAGCCGATGGCACCCAGGAAGTCAGCCATGACAGACAGCCCTCCTATACAGAGCCCACCAAATGCAGCAGCTGTGGGGATGTACCTGAAGATACGATTTTAAAAACATAAATGTTGAAGAAAACAGAAGTGCTGCAGCTACAAAACCTGAGATTGCATTTCCAAGTTTGATTTGTACCTGTTAAGTTCATGCACCATGGAGGTTTCTCTGTGTCCTCTCATTACCATCTGCTGCTCTTTCAGCTGCTTTGCCACCTAAGAGTCACAAAATGACATTAGTGAATATTTTTTAAATGGGACTCTGACAAAAGGCATGTCCTAAGGGATGGCACACACTTACATCTTTGGCAGAGGATCCCGAGACCTCAATCCAGGTCTTTGAGAAGAAGGCACAGGAACCCAGCATGAAAACAATGTAGATAGCAGCGTGAACCGGGTCGTCTAGTACAGAACCGAACGACTCTGGAGGGGAAAGGTAGTAGCAGAGACCTCCCACTGGGTAGGCGCGAGCATGTCCTCCACTTGAAGTGTCCTGAACACAAAGGTTTTATCAGTTCAAACTCTTACAAATTAGCATGCCAGTGTGGTACTAGAGCAGAGGTGAGTCAGGTACTCTTTCCCTGGGTACTAGAGGCACTCAGTAACGTGCTGCAGGGACCAGGGTCTAAGTTAAGTTCTGAGGAGTATAATTATTTTACACCTCGCAGAGTCCCTGCATTAAGAATAGTTCAGGAATTATGGGAGTGAGGGTTGCAACCCTGAAAATTTCTGACTGGGCAAGTACTTGTAGCATTTATTCTCACAGACAATCTCAAAAAACAGTATACAAAATCTATTTCTTTCAGCGCTGGATGACCACATTTGCAAAGCAGGATATCTCAATCAACAGAAGCATGACTTGAATCTCCTCCATGCTTAATACTGTTGAAGTGTCACTGCTTTATATGATATTATCATTTTTTCTTATGCATTTCTACTGCCAACTTGACTGGAGTGGAGCCGGTTGTTATATAGCCATATAGTCGCACGTAAAAAACATGTGCAAAGACTCCTAATCTTCATAATTTTTTTGTTACCATAGCAATAGTACCAGTTATGTTCCTTGTTATAGTCTCCTGCAACATAGAGACTGGAAACTGGATGTGTTAGAGACAACTCAAACTTATTTTGTACTTACAGACCAGGTTCCCAGGAGGTTGACAAGGAAGTTGCCACTGAAACGTGTTGAGAGCATCTGAGAAATTACATAGAGATTGGAGACCAGGGCAGACTGCAGGATGATGGGGATGTTGGAGGTATAGAAGAGTTTGATAGGGTAGGTGTTGTATTGACCACGGTAGCGGGCTGACTTGATGGGCAGGTCCACTCTGAAGCCCTGGTGAAGAAACAATCATTTAATAACAATCCATGTTCCTTTCAGTGCAGTAAAAGCAGGTTAGGGCATGACTATATTTACTATGTTGTCAACTAACCTGGAAGTATATGACCACTGCGAACACGAAGACGGTGGCGATGAGGTTCATGAGGTTGGGCAGGTTTTGCCTGTAGAAGGCCTCTCTCAGGGCGCGCACCTTGTCAGTGCGGGTGGCCAGCAGATGGAAGAGAGCAATGATAGCTCCCTCAAACTCAGTACCTGGAAAACACAGCACTCACTGGGTCAGTCTTTGTAATACAGATGAAGAGATGCATCTCCCTTGTCATCACTAAGCTTCAAAATGTGTGCCTATACCTCTGCCAGTGTTGACAGTGGTGGGGCTGAAGGCCTTCCAGACGATGGTCTCACAGATATTGGTAGCAATGAAGAGAGAAATACCAGACCCCAGACCATAGCCCTTCTGGAGCAGCTCGTCCAGAAGCAAGACTATGAGGCCTGCAACAAAGAGCTAAAGACACAGAGTGGAGGTTTGTACCGAGACAGGACAGGTAGACAATTAGCTGCAGAACACATAAAACAATAATCTTCTAGTGTAGTCTGTTGCAGCTTGTCACCATCTAGTTTTACTAATAAAAAAAAAAGGCATATTGTTCATCATCAGTCTTTACCAAACCAACAGAAATGTTGGCTGACAAATGTTGGTGTTATAGGTACAGGGTATTCATCAGATGAAGAGCTTGATCAAAGTTGTATTATTTATATCTTAGGCCGGGAGCAGCAGTGGTATTTATATTAACCTGGATGATGATGAGCAAGCATATTCCAGCACCCATCTCGGAGGGGTCTCCATACATGCCAGTCATAACATACACAATGGCCTGTCCGATTGTGATGATCATTCCAAACACTGCAAAAGTAAAGAGAGAATAATAAAAATTTGAAATTGGCAATCTTACAAATAGTGCTGCGTCAAAAGTGGCTTTACGGAAAAATGAACAGGAATATGATCATGCAAACTTCAAAGTTACAAAGACTTTGACTTCAAGCCAAGATGTGTGACATGTTCTAAAAATAGCACACATGGAGCGTAATAATACCTACATTTCTGAGCTCCATTAAAGAGGGCTCTGTCTTTTGGAGTGTCTCCAACCTCAATGATCTTGGCACCAGCCAGCAGCTGCATGATGAGGCCTGATGTGACGATGGGTGAGATACCTAGCTCCATCAGAGTACCTGGAGAAGAAAGTAGGCAACATCAATGACAAAGTCTGCATCATTAACTACACCAGTAGCAACACTATCCAAACCAGTGCAAAAGAGCCTGTAACTTTTGACCTTTGACATGCGATAATGAGATTGCATCGCTCCTGATAACGAACAGTGGAATTTGATTATTTCTCCTCAGTGGAGCTGCAGAGGACTTAAAAGAGCTCTGTGAGAACCAAGCTAAGAAATATAAGCACCTCTGTTGGAAGCCAGGATTACTCTCATCCAGTAGAAGGGATCTGCTGAATCTGATGACATGATGCCAAAAAGTGGAATCTGAATGAAGAAGAAAAAAATACGATATAAAAACACTGTTAGACAAAGAACTGTCGCTAAGAGCATTAAAAGCAAGCTGGTTATCATCAGGAGACTGTCATCAATAGATACCAACCTGGCAGCACACAAGAAAGATGAAGAGTGTGATGGCAGTCCATAGTACTTTTTCCCTAAACTGAATCTGCAAGGTTTTAAGAAAAAAAAGTGGGAGCAGATTAGATTACATTTAGTTTTACTCACACATGCACAGTGCATTCATAAAACAACTTTATGCTTAAAGGACAAACCTTTCTTTCTGGTTTCTGGATTTCTGGCAGGACTGCACAGAATGGCTTGATGACTTCCAAAAATTTAACTGCACGGAGAGATTAGTATGTTAAAACAAAACCAAAGTCACAGTACATTGACACAAAACTTAAGATTGGCATATTTACTTTGTATATGACTCATATTTGAGTTTCTGATCCACTTAAACCAGGTTAGTTTAGATGCTACGTCATCACTAACCATCAGCTGAACAGCTGCCAACAAAGCTATACATGGCAGTCTGGTGGATGGCTAATGCTGCAACAAGCAGTGAACTCCAGCAGCAATACGTGGATATAGAAACATAAATCTGAGCATGGTTAAGGCCAGAAACTAGAAATCAACGTGTAGTCACTTTTAGACCATTTTACTGCCGAGATGTTAAATGTTGTGTCTTATTGCTGATCAGCTCTGTCAATCACTGAAGCTGACTTTGACAGCAAGTGATTTCACACACACACACACACACACACACACACTTCACACTTCTCACTTCTTTTCAGCTACCCAACTACTCTATCTTGCATGCTAAAAACATCTAAATGTGCTGTCATAAAAGTGAGGAGACCCCAGAGTTATCGTTGCAGAACACATCCTATATAACTAATGTATTCGGCCAACATTAGCGTGATGCTAACTAGCATTCAATCACAAATCGAGTTCGCAATCGTTTTAAAACAGGAAGTTCAGAAACATCCTATTGAAAGGGCGCACACATAAGATAGTAACAGTAACGGTGTACGGTCCGGTGTAATGCTAATTAAACCAGATGAAACACAATCTGACAGTAAACTTGCTCTTGTTGTAAGCTAGCTTCACTTGCCACCTAACCTGCCCAAGGTTAGCTAATTAGCTTCCCGACGAGCGCTAAGTGCCCGTTATTGTTCGTAATTAAAACGACAGTGGGTATTTTACATCACCCACGACACGCGAAGACAAGACAGTGCTCTCACGTACTCCCCATGGTGTCCTTAGTCCGTCTCCAGCCGTGTTATTGGTACCAGTTTGAGCGCTGAGTGGAATCAGTGTGGCTCCATCCAGCCGCTCGGAGAAAAGAGAGAGCCGTAGAGACACGTCACCAGACAAGCCGCTAACACACGTCACTTCTCCGGGACACACGGATCAGACCTGCCGCTCTCTACAGGCCGCACAAGCCCCTGGCTGTGGACACACTTCGTCCAGGATGATAAAAACAACAGGGCCAGCTCAGAAAACACATAATAATTTTACGATAATATTTATAAATTAAACGCTTTATGTCAGAGTCCTCCCATCCGGCAGAGGGCGCCCCAGACCAGAGTCATCACTCCTCCATGTTTGCCTCCTCCCCCCCGAGAGAGAACGAGTACATGGTTTTTATTGTCATTTAATGTGGACCAACATCATCGTTATATATAATGTCTCCGATCAGGTCAATACTGTCTTTATACTGTCAATCAGAGCCGGCCCAAGCCTCAATGGGGCCCTAAGCAAAATTTGATTTTGGGGCCCACTATTTCTGCCAATAATATTGATTGTTGATCATTCACACACCTACTACAGTATAAACTTATTACGCCTGACATGTCTTTACACATTTAAGGGGGTGGCCTAGGTAATAACATAAATAATACCAATGCAACAATACAAATAATACCAATGAATGACTGATCACATTACCGGTATAGCGGAGCTTTGACATAGAACGGCAGTAAGAATCACTAGGCCTACATCAGCAGCAACACTAAATTTATTTTTTATTTTTTTTTATTTCATTTTTTACAATAATATATCTTTGATCATACAGAAAGCATCACTCATACATGCAAAAAATAAAAAATATTTAAAATATAATATTCAAATATTTTTTTGTTGATTGCTCTTTGGGGCCCCCTACTGGCCGCGGGGCCCTAAGCAGGTGCTTAGTTCGCTTATGCCTTGGGCCGGCTCTGCTGTCAATACTACATTTTTTGTGATAGATAGATAGATAGATAGATAGATAGATAGATAGATAGATAGATAGATAGGTTTAGAATAAAAATATAGACTGTAATATAGAATAAAATATAGACTGTAAGACTCAAGTGTAAACTTAGAGGGGGGGTAGTTGTATATGTACATATGTACATTGTGCTTAAAGATACAGTTGTATACATCAGTTTACATTCATTATACAGAAATGTTGCTGTAGATTCCACTTGTGTGTTACATCTATATGATCTTTAGTGTATTTGGTGTTGTAATATATTGTGACAGGAGTCGTTATAGAAGTTAAAAGAAGTGTGGTGGTAGTTGTAGTGTTAGCAGAAGTACTTGGTGACTGTGTCATGACTGCATATATGTGGAACAGAGGGACTGGGAGAAACAGCATTTCACACCTCTGTATGTTTTTCATGAACACATTGTGGAAGTGACAATAAACTCAACTTGAATCGTGTATCTCGAAGAAGACAATATCCTAACAAACCAAAAAAACACCTATTAGTCAAGGATTTAAAAAAAAAAAACATTCGTCTTTTTAACTAACAATTGTTGTGACATAATCTAGTCTTAGCATAACTAAGACTTCTGAAGACATTTAATTTCTAATGAAATATGTGTTAGACAATAAAAAAAGACAAGGTTAACAAAATTATGAAGCAAAACAAGCAAAGCACAGCTGCTAGGTCTCATTGTGATCCAAGCAGCAGGCGTTGTTTGGATATCGCAAACAAACCTGTCTTCTCATTTACTTACCCTTTATGGTAATTCTTTTTAATCACATCCAGTAACTAAGAAATAACACACTGGATTTTTGTTTTTCAGTGTAACTGCTCACCACTAGAGCTCAGTGTTGCTTCAGAGCAGAACAGCTCTATCTAAGCTCTCTTCAAAGGCTGGTGCAAAAAGACATGACAATTTCATGTAAAAATGGAGCTATACACAATCACACTGACACCGTTCACTGATTGTCTGCATATACTGTTTGCGTGTTGTGTTGACCAATTAGCATGATCTGTTAGCATGTTACAGCAGAGATGTGAGTTTATTTTACAGGCCTATGTTTATTTGTACTTGTATACTCTTTTCCAGGAACCCAAATGTAAAGAATTAAGGATTAGCTCCACTTCCATCAACTAAAACTACAAGTTAATGCAATTACACTAATGATCCAATAACAGTGAGGCCATTGCCCTTCATGTACTTTTACAGTTGGGTGCATTTTGTTAATAATACGCTGAATTCAAAACGTTTGCTTTCACTAAAAGCTCTCAATACACATACAAGAAAACCACTCAACAAAGCAACGCTGTCTGATGTCACATGTGGAAACAGGATGTGCTGCCTTGTTGTCAAAGAGCGTCAGAGATTCAGTTTCCATCTGACTACATTTATTTTCCCTTTTCTATATAAGGTCAATCAGCAGAGGGCACTTGTGTTATAATTCTCACTCCACAATAAAGAGCTGCTCAGGAGAGTACTGTTTTGGTAGGGAATGCATTATGTCAAGGGGATGTTTGTGTGTACTGAGAAGTTTTCATCTCTTTGTTATACTTGTTAAATTCTTGGCCTGCAGTGTCAGATGATGACACAGTGTTGGTGGCACATTTAGCCACCGATCCATAATTCTGAAACAAGCATAGTGACAAGTGGTGCTTTCAGCCATCTGTATATTTGAACAGCTGAAACTCTGTAAATCTACTGTCATCTATCACGTTATTGTTTTTTTTGTCAGAAAACACACATACAGAGAAACAGACAGACACACATACACACATACATACAGTGGGGAACAATTGGGAGTCATCTGCCCCCAGATAAAGAGATATTTGTTCATGTTGTTACATAATGACCCTAGAGCTGTGAGCTAACACAGAGGTGAAGACGAGCAAATAGCACAAACACACCGTCCAGCTTTCAGCATTAGCTTATATTCTTCCATCAGTTGTGAAGAAACTGATGTTTGACTTTGAAGTGTTAAACTTTGACTAGTTTGTGTGAATCTATAATCTATTGTGAGAAAAATTAGTGAATCAGAAAGAAATTGTCAATCAGCACCGCTTTAATGGTACAAGAAAGAAAACAGCCTCAACAAAAAGTGCAATCAGCCCCTCAGCTCCAGACGACATAAATACCCTGTGACAATGCACAAACAAATTTTTATCATATTTCAGACAAGAGGGGAAAAAAAAGATAAATGAAAAACAAATGCTAATGTAGTTTTCTCATAATGTTTCCCCTGCAGCAAAGGTGTACCTGTGTATCCCTGTGGAGAACATTGTGTCTGTCTGCAACCTTCAATTATGTAACACATGGAACCCCAAACCATGGAAAAGAAGCTGGCCGTACTATTTACATTTTAAATTTGCATAAGGACTATAAAAGTAAGAGGACACATCATACTGTGCCTCTGGCTCTGGTGCTCCGGAGTACTTTAAATCCATTAAATCTAACTCTGCGTTAGGCCTTTTACTAACTGTAAAAGATCCAAGAAGGCACAATGGTGCCATGTAAACAATGTTTAACCTTATCGATCACATGAATCAAAACTGATATTTCCCCCTTTTCGTTTTTCATACCAACAGAGAATTAATTGTGTCAAGGTAAATAAGTCACAGACAGTATACTGTAATAGTGTCCGTGTTATTCTGTGAAGGTGATCAGGAGCCCCAGTCCATATCCCAGCAGTTGATCATTGTGTCTAGTGAAATGGCTTATCAGAGACAAAGGCAGAGTGATGACAACATGTCATGAGAGAGAATGTTAAATGTCTTGCAGAACTGGACACAGGATGTTTAACCATAACCTCTGTTAAAATCATTTAATAATGTTTTGTTCATAATTTTGGGGCTGTCATTGTTATATACCATTACTTTTTCAGTTAACTGACTTATTTTTAGTCTATTAAAGAAACTAAGATGAATAATTACCACCACACACTTTATGAAAGTCTTTAAATTACTTGGTTCGTTTGGGCAGCATAGGTAAACTGGATGAATGACTAGTTTGTGCTCAGTGTAATTTACCAGAGCTCTTCAGCAGATTTCTTAATAATTACTAGGCTAAAGAAAGCACCTTGATAGAGAACATTACAGATATCACAAGGAATATCTTTAGTCTCTTCTTTTGTCAACCATGAAACCTAATAAATGAATGCAAAGTGAAAATTTCTTTTCATCAGCAGCATTTAAATGTGTGTCAGTGAATTCTTTCTCATTGGAAAAGCAACAGCACACCCTGTTTAATCACGTGCTCTGTTTCTAGAAAAGAAGATGCGGAAGCAAACAAATATAGTATGTAAATTTATGGTTCACCATAAACTGTACGGTGCATGTTATAAAACACATCACACATCATTAAATCCAACAGAATGCCTTCAACTTCATTGTCATAATAAAACACACGGCACACTGATCTTTGCCTACGCATAAGCGTACAACATATGCCTCCACGGAGTGACGTTGTGTAGTGACACAGACATATGTCCCTGAGGTGTGGGAGGCTGATATCTGAACAGGAACACTTACATAGTGATGATGCCGGCGGCCGGTCGGCTCAGTTGTGTCCGCTCCACATGAGTCAGACTGTGTCTTCCTTATTTTTAGAGATGGGTGAATGCAAACAGTGAAGGGCTTCTGCAATTACATTAATGATCGGCAGAAAATGGATGGGCATGAAATGAAATGGCATGACAGTAGCTAGAAGCAGTTTGAATACAAGTCGAAAGACTATGGAAGTCAGCAGCATGGGAATTATAAATCCATGTGCTTCATTCATACACATACATGAAGCTTTCACACTGATCGTAGCCTTGTTCAACTAGGATCGGTGGGCTTTCAGGCAACATGGCAGTGAGACATCTACAGTATGTTTGAACAGATTTACATTTTCTACATACAGTACATAGATGTCCAAAGATGTCCATCTTTGAGTAGATTATCATGACACATTCCTGTCCAACAGGGTTCCCAAGGTCCATCCTAAGCTGTTTGCCAGCTGGGACTTCACACATTGAACACGCAAAAATACACATACACACAAATGCTATTTGTGTATGTGAAGATCTTATGTAAACCGATCACTGGGGATAGAGTTATAGCCACGTAACGGACATAGGGTAAAGTGAATCCCAATATAGCTGGAAGAGATGAATTATAAGCTTTGGCAGTAATATGTGAATTTATTTTCCATGACATCTTGTCATAACCCCACGTCTGGCACCTGTCTATCACTGAAACCACGGCAGGCTGTGGACAGGCTTTTTTTGGCAACCACTTCTGACAATGATTTTGTGTATTCACAGTATTTATCTATTTTTCTCCGGAA